>NC_064822.1:140746822-141371822 GCF_024166365.1 Elephas maximus indicus
TAAAAGGTCACCAGTTCAAATCCACCAACCACTCCTTGGAAACCCTATGGGGAGGTTCTACTCTGTCCTATAGGGTCACTATGAATTGGAACAGACTCCATAGCACCTAACAACATTCTTAAAAATACATAAGAAGATAGTTTTTTAATTAATTCTGTTCTAACAATTCCAGTTTAGTTAAAATTTCTTTTTTGCAGAAACTTGTGGCAAATTGTAGTTAAGTGCCTTTTTAAAAGAGTTAAATAACAGAAAACACTTTAGAGTTAGAGAGTCAATTTTCTTTGCAAGGGCTCACAGGAATGCCTTTGAAAAAGATTCTGTGAAAAATCAGCTGTAATGACAATAACAGTATCACAGACTTACAGTTCTAATTAACATTGCATTAATTAGCAGTACATAGATTAAAATTCAAGAAAATATATGCCTATGTGTTTTTGCATGTGTTTGTGTCAGGGTATGTTAGTGCTAGTTTCTCAGTGTTTTAGTAATTTTAATTATTTCAGAGAGATTTTGCATCCACTCATTTGGGTCATATGATCACAGACAGTATCTGATGAAGGAGTGAGTTATATTCTTAAGATATTTCTAACACCAGACTCAGTTGTGCGTATAAATGCAGATTTTAGGCTCAGTAGAACTAGAACTCATAGGGTTGCGCTGAGTCAGAATCAACTTTAAAACAACGGCTTTGGTTTTTTGGCTTTAAAAGGTAGAAACTCCAGAGTTAGCAACAAGCCCTCTATCTTTCTTCCTTTTCACATCCAATCATGCAGAGACCCAATAGATTCTACCACATAAATTATTTCGATTTTTATTTACCCCCTTGAATTCTATCAGTTTAATTCAGAACCTAATCTTGTGTTTTAACTTTGCTGTCAGTCTCTCCTCACCCCAATTCTTCATTCTGCCAACATAATTACTTTTGTTGTATCTACTTATCTGTCTGCCTGTCTGCCTATCCATCCATCCATCCATCTATACACACATATTGCATATTATATATATATGTATACATACATGCATACAAATAAATCTGTAACATAAATATATATATATTTTTTTCTGACCTTTCAATGAAGGTGCCAAATTCCATTAACTACAGTGATTGTTTTAGACGACTATTTATCCAATTTTGACCAAACAGCCTCCTTCCTTCCCCCAAGCATAGTGTTTTATTCAAGGATGGGACGACATCATGAATTAATATGTTGTTGTTAGTTAAGTGCACTTGAGTTGGTTCAGATTCATAGTGGCCCTAAGTACAGTAGGACAAAACACTGCCCAGTCCTGTATCATCCTCACATACATTGGTATGTTTGAGCCCATTGTTGCAGCCACTGTGTCAATCCTGCTCCTTGAGGTTTTTGTCTTTTTCACTAACACTCTGCTCTACTAAGCATGATGTCCTTCTCTAGGACTGGTCCCTCCTGATAATACTTCCAAAGTATGTGAGATGAAGTCTTGCCATCCTGGCTTCTAAGAAGCAATCTGGCTGTACTTCTTCCAAGTCAGATTCGTTCATTCTTCTGGCAGTCTGTGGTACATTCACTGTTATTTGCCAGCACCATAATTCGAGGGGATCAATTCTTCTTTGGTCTTCCCTGTTCATTGTCAAGCTTTTGCATGCATATGAGGCGACTGAAAACCCCATGGCTTGGGTCAGACACATCTTAGTCCTTAAAGTGACACCTTTGTTTTATAACACTTTAAAGAGGTCTTTTGCAGCAGATTAGCCCAATGTAATGTGTCTTTTGATTTCTTGACTGCTGCTTCCATGGGTATTGATTGTGGATCCAAGGAAAATGAAATCCTTGACAACTTCAGTCTTTTCCTCATTTATCATGATGTTACCTAATGGTCTAGTTGTGAGGCTTTTTTTTTTTTTTTTTTTTTTTTTTTTTTGAGGTATAACCCATACTGAAAGCTGTGGCCTTTGATCTTCATCAGTAAGTGCTTCAAGTCCTCTTTACTTTCAGCAGGCAAGGTTGTGTCATCTGCATATTGCAGGTTGTTAATGAGTCTTCCTCAAATCCTGATGCCACATTCTTCTTCATATAGTCTAGCTTCTCAGATTATTTGCTCAACTTATAGATTGAATAAGTAAGGTGAAGGGATACAACTCTGACACATGCCTTCCCTGACTTTAAACCATGCAGTATCCCCTTGTCCTGTTCAAACAACTGCCTCTTGGTCTACATACAGCTTCCTCATAAGCACAGGTAAGTGCTCTGGAATTCCCATTCTTTGCAATGTTAAGCATAATTTGTTATGATCCACAGTCGAATGCCTTCGCTTAGTCAATAAAACACAGGTAAACATCTTTCTGGTATTCTCTGCTTTCAACCAGGATCCATCTGACATCAGCAATGATATCCCTGCTTCCAAGTCCTCTTCTGAATCTGGTCTGAATTTCTGGCATTTCCCTGTAGATATACTGCTGCAACCCTTTTGAATGATCCTCAGCAAAATTTTACTCTTGTGTCATATTAGCGATATTGTTCAATAATTTCTGCATTTTGTTGGATCACCTTTTTTTGGAATGGGCACAAATATGCATGTCTTCCAGTCAGTTGGCCAGGTAGCTGTCTTCCAAATTTCTTGGCATAGACAAGTAAACACTTCCAGCACTGCATCCATTTGATGAAACATCTCAGTTGGAATTCCTTCAGTTCCTGGAGGCTGGTTTCTCACCAATGCCTTCAGTGTGAAGCTTGGACTTCTTCTTTCAGTACTATCAGCTCTTGATCATATGCTACCTCCTGAAATGGCTGAACGTCAACCACTCATTTTTGGTACAGTGACTCTGTGTATTCCTTCCATCTCCTTTTGATGCTTCCTGCGTTGTTTAGTATTTTCCCTGTAGAATCCTTCAATATCGCATCTCATGGCTTGAGTTTTTTCTTCAGTTTTTCTAGCTTGAGAAAAGCCCAGTGTGTTCTTCCCTTTTGGTTTTCTAACTCCAGGTCTTTGCACATTTCATTATTCTACCTTACTTTGTCTTCCTGAGTGCCCTTTGAAATCTTCTGTTTAGCTCTTTTGCTTTAGGATTTCTTCCTTTCACTTTAGCTACTCCATGTTCAAGAGCACGTTTCAGATTCTTTTCTGACATCCATTTTGTTCTTTTCTTTCTTCCCTGTCTTTTTAATGACCTCTTGCTTTCTTCATGTACGTTGTCCCTAACATCATTCCACAACTCATCTGGAGATTGTTCATTAACATTCAATGCGTCAAATCTATTCTGAAGATGGTCTCTAAATTCAGGTGGGATATACTCAAGGTCGTGCTTTGGCTCTCGTGGACTTGTTCTAGTTTTCTTCTACTTCAGGTTGAATTTGCACAGGAGCAACTGATGGTCTGTTCAGCAGTCGGCCCCTGGCCTTGTTCTGACTGATGATATTGAACTTTTCCATTGTCTCTGTCCACGGATGTAGTCAATTTGATTCCTATGTATTCTGTCTAGTGAGGTCCATGTGTGTAGTTGCCGTTTCTGTTGCTGAAAAGGCATTTGCAATGAAGAAGTCATTGGTCTTGCAAAATTCTATCATGCCATCTTTGGGGCATTTCTATCACCAAGGCATTATTTTCCAACCAATGTTCCCTCTGTTTCCAACTTTCATGTTCCAATCTCCAGTAATTATCAATGCATCTTGATTGCATGTTTGATCAGTTTCAGACTGCAGAAGTTGCTAAAGGTCTTCAGTTTCTTCATCTTTGGCCTTAGTGGTTGGTGTGTAAATTTGAATAACAGCAGTTTTAACTGGTCTTCCTTGTAGGTGTGTGGATATTATCCTATCACTGACCATGCTGTACTTCAGAACTAATCTTGAAATGTTCTTTTTGATGATGAATGTAACCCTATTCCTCTTCAAGTTGTCATTCCTGGCAAAGTAGACCACATGATTGTCCAATTCAAAATGGTCATTTTAGCTCACTAATGCCTTGAATATTGATGTTTAGGCATTCCATTTTATTTTTGATGATTTCCAATTTTCCTAGATTCATACTTCATATATATTACTTTCTGATTATTAATGGATGTTTGTCACTATATCTTCTCATTTCGCATCATGCCACATCAGCAAAGAAGGTCCCAACAACTTGATTCCATCCATGTTATTAAGGTTGATTCTACTTTGAGGAGGTAGCTCTTCCCTAGTCATATTTTGAGTGCCTGTTTAACCTTGTAACATGCAAGCCACCACAGTACAACAAATTGACAGACATGTGTTGGGTCTGCTGCTATTTATAAGGTTTTCACTGGCCAGTTTTTTCAGAAGTAGACCTCCAAATTCCTCTTTCTAGTTGGTCTTAGTCTGTAAGGTCCACTGAAACCTGTCCACTGTGGGTGATCCTGCCAGTATTTGAAATACCAGTGGCATACCTTCCAACACCACAGCAACACAAAAGCCACCACACCACGGTATGACAGACTGATAGGCACATGGGGACCCTTCACCTATCATTTCATAATGTTTTATATTTGTGTATATGGTAAACTCCTACACATAGCATAAGCTTACAGTCTACCTAAGTGGACTTACCAGACCTGGGGTGGGGGAGACGGGTAGTAGGTGGGGTCCCATTTAAGCCCCTCACTCATGCCACAAAGTAGGGTGTGCAAGGAAGAGTAATCATCTATGCCCAACTTTTGAGGTGGGACTGCTCATGATGGAACTTTTCCTGTTGTGTGCTCTCTGATTCTTGTAAGTTATAAAAGCTACTTTCCACGTGTTAATGTATGTTCAGGCTCTATTCAGAAGGACATGATATTTATGATGTAATCCATGTTAGTTATTGGTGCCCTTTTTCTAATGGCCTCCTGGCTACCTAGAAATTGGGGACAACCTGTGAGCACCATGCAGATTTGGAGCGTTGTCTTACAGTTATGGTGTGGTTGAGCAGGACGTGTTGTTCTACACTCTCTTAGTTGGTTAACCCAGTCCCTACTTTCCTCTCAAACCTTTATTATCAGAATCACCAGGGAAGCTAATTCATGTGCTGTTTCCTGAGCTTTATTCCCAGTGATTTAGACTCAGTGCATCTGGAGATGTGGCTCAAATTTGAGCCACATCTCCAGATGCACTGAGATACCAGGATGATTCTGATCCTCACACATGTTAGGGAACCACCACACTAAAACATCTAGAAAATGATACCTTAAATTGGTAAGTCTGAAAATCTTGAAGCATAAATTGTGTTGGGAATGGGGAGTGTGGCAGGTAACCAGAACTTAATGCTTCAAGTAAGAGGAGTAGTAGTAAGGAACAAGAAGGGAGAAAAGGCAAATGGAATTGGTTTCAGAGACAGACTTTACTTACTTCATATTTTCCCCCGGAAGTTGTTTTTGTTTTTGCCAGTCATATATATATATTTTTCCCCCAAAATATAACACCTTATACCTTGATTTTGTGGTTGATAGAACACGAGATTGTTTTGGCTTTTACTGCATTTATAAACTGAAATCTATGTGTTGTAAAAAAACACTGGGGGTTATGGCAATGTTATCAGAATAGCAAGAAGAAAAGTCACTGAGTCTCTAGTAATCTGTTGATAGCCTCAGACCTGAGACCATTTTGTGAGTTAGGTTAAATGTGCTAACATTTTGAAGAAACTGGAGGATTAACTTTTAAGCTCATTAGCTCTGCAAATGGCTAAGAAATAATGCCCAGCTCCTAAAAATAAATCCATTTCTTTTTCTGGAAGGTTTCAAATGACATA
This sequence comes from Elephas maximus indicus, assembly GCF_024166365.1. Lineage (NCBI taxonomy): Eukaryota > Metazoa > Chordata > Mammalia > Proboscidea > Elephantidae > Elephas > Elephas maximus. Next base: position 140,752,541 of record NC_064822.1, read on the forward strand.
TTAAGTCCATACTTAGAACATTTTTTTCCTTCGATTTTTATTTATGTTTATCTGTTTCTTGACTTCTTAAAAAAAATCTGAAATTGCCTGAACATGATCTGATATAGAAATGAGGGCAAAAGCAAATATGAGCTCTCACATCCGTAATTTCCTATCTTTGGAAGCAATATTAAAATGGTATTCATGGTTAACTTAGTTACATTTGTGTATGGGGGGGAAGAGCTGTTGTCCCAAATTCATAAAATTTTTCCATGATTAAGACTTTATAGGAGTCAAAAAAGAACTCCAGACAATTAAGTTGTATTGCTAATTATGAATGGGGATGGAATATGTGCATTATTTCAAATGAAATTCACGATTGAGAATAAAGAGGCATGTTAACTATACTTATGCTGAAAGAAATATAGGTTATTCATGGAATTAGAAGCCACACACACCTATACTCACAGTTCTTTTTTAGGTGATTTTGCGTCAATATTTTATTTTAAAAGTGTTAGAATAATTGAGAACTGTGTTTATCTAACAAGATTACTAAGATGATACTTTCTGAAGCTAGAATCATTGATTTGTGATAGGTATTTAAGTAGTAGAAAAGCTCTAAATTGCAAATTAAGCCAGTTTTAACCCAAAACATCTTTCCCCAAATTGCAGTTTAGTATAACTTTCAACCATATTCTCTATTTTCTTCACAAAGCAACAATCCATTGGACTAAATTTAGCATTAATGAAATAGTATTTGGCCCTAATTGTTGTAAGGTTTACTTGAGTACTCAAACCAAATTGAGACAGTAAGATTCATTCTCTCTTTCTCTGTCAGTCTCTGTCTTTCCTTATTTCTTTCTCTTTCCTTCTTTCCCCTACGTGTTTGCCATGCTACACCCAGACCTGTGTAGGCCAGTTTCATTTGAAGAAGTCTGAATTCTCTGAGGGAAAATACATCTTTATTTTGTAGTTAAATGAATAGGACTTTTAGTTAAGCAGATGAATAAATGAGTGCATAAATGCATGAATAAAATGACAGTCATACAACAATGACAGAAATGCGGCTGGATACTCTTTTATGACAGTCAATGAAAAGACTGCAATACTGATCAACGGAGCTCACAAATTGCTCTTTTGCTAAAGGAAAAACGTAATCCTGATGCTGAAGACTTTCCTAAAGACCACTTTAAAATGGCTTCCTGAATCGACTGAATCTGAGATGGTATGTGTTAAATCACGAAAATGCTGACTTTTCAGAGGTTATATATCGTTCTTTGGACAATATAGAAATCGAGTTGAGAATAATAAGCCTTCCACTGAGTAAAGTTCTTTGGAGAAGTACATTAGGAAAGTGTATATAATTAGGCCCAGCCTACCAGTATGACCATAATAGAGGTTATATCTGGATGGTGGGTGTCATGGGTTGAATCATGTCCCCCCAAAAATGTGTGTATCAACTTGGTTAGGCCATGATTCCCAGTATTGTATGGTTGTCCTTCATTTTGTGATTGTAATTTTATGCTGAGAGGATTAGAGTGAGATTGTAACACCACCCTTACTTAGGTCACCTCACTGATTGAAGGTAAAGGGAGTTTCCCCGGGGTGCGGCCTGCACAAGCTTTTATCTCTCAAGAGATAAAAGGAAAGGGAAGCAAGCAGAGAGTTGGGGACCTCATACCACCAAGAAAGCAGCACCAGGAGCAGAGCACGTCCTTTGGACACGGGGTCCCTGTGCGTGAGAAGCTCCTTGACCAGAGGAAGGTTGAGGACAAGGATGTTCCTCCAGAGCTCACAGAGAGAGAAAGCCTTCCCCTGGAGCCACTGCCCTGAATTTGGACTTGTAACCTACTGGACTGTGAGAGAATAAATTTCTCTTGGTTAAAGTTATCCACTTGTAGTATTTCTGTCATGGCAGCACTAGATGACTAAGACAGTGGGATTTCAAGTAGTTTTGATTTCTTCCGTTTTGTTTCATATTTTATTAGTTTTAATTCTATAATTAACAAGCTTGCTTTTGCAATCAATGAAAAATAAAATTGAAATAAAAATATTTTAAATAAAAAATATCTACTCTGAGGTAAATAGTTATGAGAAAAGGTCTTATGGTTACCAGGCCCTGTTCTGTATTTAGAGTATTCTTTCTTTACAGAAATGACAATAGATGAGGCTAGGAAGAAGAAAAAAATACCATTTGGGGCATTTTACCTGAAGAATGAGTCCATACCCTTTACTCTTTATGTAAATTAAGTATAAATGACCATAGTGAAATATTTCCCATTTGGTTATGACCCTAGGATAGAAAGGTTTAGGATACCATTTCCTAAACTGTGGTCAACATCCTTAAGTTGCTAATAAGCATTGCTTAAAACAAGGATTCTGATTCAAAAAGGTTCAGGAAACTTGAATTTTGGTCAGAAAACCAAATGTTACAGGCTTATTTTACAGCTAGTTTCTCAGAGCCATTCTTGGCATAACAAGCATTGTTATTCTCCAGGAGGAGACAGAGTGTGCAATGTTTCCTAAAGCTCCTTCACCAAAGAAGTCTTCCTGTACAGAATTCCTATTAGCATGTGGCAAAACAGAGTTTGGGAAAAAATATAATGGCAGATTTCTACTACTACATTCAAAGAGGACCTAAATTCTCAATGCATGGTTGTCTTCGATTTTTACTTTGACATGGTTTTGGTTCACCTTTTAAAATTTATTCATATCCTTAAATGTTAAATTATGTTCCGCTGCTTTCTTTTTATATTTGGGAGATGGAAACAATATACCTTTTTACAGACAAGATGAGTTGTTATGAATTATATTCTCCCACAGGAAATACACACAGCATTTATTTATTTATTACAAAAATGTTCAGGCATACAAAAGGGCATAAAGAAGAATATAATGAATAACTGTGTAAGTACCCACTTTAAGAAATACAAATTGCAATACAGCTGAAGTCCCTCAGTTCCTTTCTATTCCTTGCCCATTACTTCTGAGAAGTACCATCTCTCTTGAATTTGCAAACATCAAATATGTTTTTATATTTTTTTACTATATGAGTATGAATAATGAATGATATGATGCTGTGTGTGTCCATCTGTTCCTCTTTCCCCTCTTAGTAGTGTGCTTGTGAGTTCTGTGCTGATGCTGTCAAGGTCACCTTAAGAAAACTCTTGGGGTGGGTGGCAAATTCACAATCTCTAGTTGTGGAATTCTCTGTGTTGATTGAGACTTAGTTCATGGGCCTAATATGAGGTTAATTATCATACATGCCCCATTTTTTCTGAGAATAATACTTACTCTCTGATTTTTGAATGTTGTTCTATATGTATGCAGGGTGCACGGGCATATGTTTTATTTTGTTATTGGTTTATTCATCTATAAACTTACACATTTATTTCTTCTGATCTATCTGCTGAGAAAAATGTTTTAAAATTTTCCACTTTGACTTCACTTTGTCAATTTTTCCTTGCAATTCCTTCACTTTATATTATTTTTACTCTGTGTTAATAGACACAAACTAATTTAGAATTATAATGTCTTCCTGGGGAATTAAACTTTTTATTTATTAAATCGTGTTCCACTTTACCTTTAGTGATGCTTTTTTGCCTTTAATCTCTCTTGTTTGGTATTAATATAGCTGATTACAGAGTGCATCTACTTTTCATAAACTTTTATTTTTGATATTCCTGGATCCTTATGTTTTAGGCATATTTTTCGTAAATAATATAGCTAAAATACTTTTAACCCAATATGAAAATCCCTACATCTTTAACTGATGAATTTAATAATTTACATTTCTTATGTTGATAAATACACTTTGTACTTATTTCTAATAGGTACTTTTAGCTTTCTATTTGTCTTTCTTCATCTTCTTTAATCCTAAGATTTCTTCTTTTGGAATTTTTTTTTTAAGTTGTATTTTTTCCTACACTGATTTACATATTATGTCTCTATTTCTATCATTTAATAATCACTTTTTTTAAAATGTTTTTTTATGTTTAACGTTCATATTTTACAAAGTCTCAAGTTAATATTGCTACGTTCCTTCTGAACAATTTAGAATGCTTTGAATCTCATCACCCCTTCTAATTTATTTTTTTTTCCAGTATTTTAATCCTGCCAGGACAAATTTGGTTTTTATTCCCTGAATTATTAATGCAATTGCATTTTGCAGTTATTGCTTGCTTAGATTTACCCACACATTGATGACTTCCATTGATCACCATTACTTCTTGTGTCTCACTTTTTCTGTTTTGTCTTAGTTTCTTTCTTCCAGAAGTATACCCATCAAAAGTTCCTTTATTGAAGGTCTTTGATAGTAAATGCTCAGTTTTTTCCTGAAATGGCTTTATTTCCCCCTCTTTCCCAGTTGAAAGTTTACCTTAGTATGTAATTCTACATTGACATTTATTTTCATTCAGGATTCTGTAGCACTATCTACTGTCTTCTCACTTCCATTCTTACTTTCGAAAATCTGTTTTAGTCTATCTATGGTTTCCTTTTAAAAATAAACCTTTTTTCCCCCTCTGGATTCTTAACATTTTTCTCCTCATTTTTGATGTTCTTTTGTTTCATTATGATGAGTCGAAGATAGCCACAGAGAGAATCAACCATAGTGCTCCTGAGTAGTCTTGAACCCAAGAATCTGTCACACAATGTCCAATCCTCTGTCTATCTCAGACAAATCACTGGCACCTTACTCTCCCGAGCAGCCCTGGTGGTGCTGTGATTAGGCATTTGGCTGCTAACCAAAAGATTGGTAGTTCAAATCCACCCAGCCTCTCACTGGAAACCCTATTGGGCAGTTCTGCTCTGTCTTATAATGTCGCTGTGATTTGGAATCAACTTGATGGCAATGGGTTCACTCTCCTGAAATTACAAGGATTTAAAAGTGATTTCACACAAAAAGGACTGGGTTATTATGTCAGTAGCCCTTCCCACCAACAGCCCCATATTTTGCCTCCCACAACACCACCTTCATTGAAGGCGAGGACATAAAAAGATCTTCTGATCAAAAGGCTCAGGGCAGTTCAAGCGGATCCACTGCACTGGACATTGGACTGGGGATTGAGTAGCCCCTGGAAGTAATAACCAGCCTTGGCACTTTTCACTATTGTAGGAGCATGGAAAGTAATCCATCTTTTCTACTTAGGGTATGATCCACCAATTTCATCAAAAGAGGACCAAGATAGACTAAAATGACTCCCCAAGTCATTTGAAATGACTAGATACATAATAAAGAAGTTTGAAAACTGTAGAGATGAATTGTCTGGTTTCCTATGTGCAATCTAGAAAGATTAGGCATTTATATTCTGGATCATTAGGGCATGTTCAATGCTGTATAGGTGAAGAACCCAGTAATTCTGCAATTTCTCATGATTACTAAGCTGGAGGCAAGGCATATACCTAAATTAATAACACAAGTTATTTTGAACCTAAACCTCTCAAAATTCCCCTATTATTTCCAAAACAATGTGGGTAAAGTTAAGGGGGTAAATTGGGGCATCTCACAATTTTCATCTCCTTTCTGTCTGTCTTTTATAATCTCTGACCCACAAGTGGCTATATTGACTTCTCCTGGACTTTCTCAAGAACTCACATGCTATTCAGAGAATTCATACAGCTTCCAAGAAATCCATACATTGCCTGAAATATGTAGATGCTGTTCTTATCACTACGAGTCCCTGGGTGGCGTAAATGGTTAAGCCCTCAACTACTAGCCAAAAGGGTGGCGATTCGAACACACCCAGTGGTGCCTTGGCAGACAGGCCTGGTGATCTGCTTTCACGAACCTTGAAAACCCCATGGAGCATTCCTACTCTGCACACATGGGATCACCATAAGCCAGACTCAACTGGACGGCAAGGGACAACAACAGCAACAAGTTTCCTATCACTGCTACTACACTTTGGTCCAGCATAACTTTCCTCAAAGAGGAGCCTCTCCTCCTGGCAGGGGAACTAGACACTGGGAACGAACCTTCACAAACTGGCAAACCTCATGTCATAGTTAGAAAAAGGCTGCTTCCTGCAGCTACAATTAATCTCGTGCTCTTTCTCCTCACAAAAGAATGGTAGTTCTGGTCCAACTTGTAGTTTACCGGTCACGCCACCCTGACAAGACCTTTTGTCAGCAACATCCACTCTGGCCACCCACTCTCTCTTACGTGTCTTTTCTTCTATCCCCACTGCCACAAAAGACCCCAGCTTTACGTTACTGGGGTGGTTCTTACCTGCTTTTTGGGCTTCCTTTGTGTTTTTTTTTTTTTGTGTTGCTTCTCTTTAGCCTCAGTCTTTGTCTAACCTGAGCAGCCATTCTATCCTCATCACCTGGATCAGATTCTTGTCAAGGACTACTGACAGGTCTCTTTTTCTGCCCCATAGCATCTGACACTTTCCCCCATCTCAGTAAGGTCATCCATGTTCTCAAATTGCTTGCTTTTGTTTTTTGGATTGTTTAGGAGTAGGGAGTAAAAGAATGCTTCAATCATTTCCAAAATCAGTCTTTTTTTTTTTTTCTTTCATGTTGCTTACCATTTAAAACATTGTTATCTGAAACATTTGAGTCTTTAAGTTTTCTTCTCTAGTTAAAATAAACAGCATCATCCTCTGAGTGAAAGACTTCTTTAACCCTAAGCTGCATGAAGTAACAACTGAAAAATGACCAGTCAGTTGGGTAAATGCATGAGAGCTTTATGGTAAACATCAGGAAATAGGAATGGAATTTAGGCCTGAAGTCAACCAGTGTCAAAACCAATCAAAGCAATTGATTAAACAGGACCTGTATCAATAAATGAAAGTAGATATTGATATAGATTGGAGACATCTGAAATGGAAGATTCTGAGAATTAAAAATATATCTTGAAGCACTTCTTTTCTTCTCACACAGGCTGACAAGCACCCCATTGGAATTTTGTGGTACGTTTGCAAAGTAAAAATGGAATTTTTATGAATTATGCACAAAGTTCCTTAACTGCACATAGTCTCTCTGTCACTGGAGCCACTGTAACCCGCCCCCACATCTTGTGTCTCCATCCCAAACAGAGAAGATTCATGCTGTTAGACATGCAATATCGAATTATAGGGAAGAAATATGTAAAATATCCATTTCTCTACATCTGAAATGAAAGCACTAAAATTGCACATTGAATGTGTTGTTCAGATAAAACCCCTAAATTCCCTTTGATTTTTACAGTAGTTTACACTGTCTGGAAATTATGAGCTGACATTTCAAAGCAACATTTCAGCAGAGGAAAGTGGATATTTTAGAAGAATATTTATTTTTGCATACACTGTGTCAAAATGAATTTTGTTTTCTAAATGGTAAATATCCCTATATGTTAGATTCTATCTCTAAAGGCAGAAGAGAAAGGATGGAAAATATCATGTGACTTAAATATATCTTTCTGTATCTTAGCTCTCAATTGTTTCTTTACAACATGGCCTCAGAGAGATTGATTTTCCTGCTACTGAAAAGAGAATCATTTTCAGTAACAACAGCAAACAGTAAACAAAGCTAAGATACCAAAAGTGAATACCACAAATCCATACAACATGGCATGGATAAACTGATTTGTTCCACTTCCTTAAGTTTCATTGAAGTAGTTTGTAGGACTTTGCCATACATAGAGGTCAAAATGGTATACGTTTTTTATCCAATTTAATTAAAATTGTTACAGTATATGAAAGGTGTATTATAATGGCAATATCAGAGAGTAGCTAAAAGAGTATAAGCTTTGTGGTCAGACTAAAATTGGCTTCAAATTCCAACACTTTCATTTACTAGTTGCATGTGGACAAGTTTCTTAATCTAAATTTTATTTCCCACATCTGTCATCTGAGTGGAAACCGTGGTAGTGTAGTGGTTAAGAAGTATGGCTGCTAATCTAAAGGTTGGTTGTTGAAATCCACCAGGTGCTCCTTGGAAACATTATGGGGCAGTTCTACTCTGTGCTATAGGGTCGCTATGAGTTGGAATCACTCGTCGGCAATGGGTTTGGTTTTGGTTTTGGTCATCTGAGTAGAATCATCCTGTCTTTGTCACAGGGTAATTGTTTATTATAAGAATAAAAACCAAAAAATCAAAACCCGTTGCCATCGAGTCAATTCCAACTCTTAGCAACCCTATAGGACAGAGTAGAACTGCCTCATAGGGTTTCTAAGGAGCAGCTGGTTGATTCAAACTGCCAATCTTTTCATTAGTAGCCAAATGCTTAACCACTGTGCCACCAGGGCCCCATTATAAGAATATAAAAAAACACCCAGTACCATAGAGTCGATTCCGACTCATAGCGACTCTATAGGACAGAGTAGAACTGCCCCATAGAGTTTCCAAGGAGTGTCTGGCGGATTCAAACTGCTGACCGTCTAATTAGCAGCCGTAGCACTTAACCACTACTCCACCAGGGTTTCCATTATAAGAATAGTGAGAATTAAATTATCGTCAAAATTTAATATAATAAAAGAACTTAGCACAAGGCTTCACATGCATATATTCAGCTCTCAGTAAATGCTACTTATTATTTTCATTAGTATTATTATAATATAAAAAGATCGACTAACCAGAAAAAGCCAAATTCTGATTTCAAAGTTTTCCAAATTTTTGTAGTAAATTAATACTATTAGCAATGTGATAGATAAAATTTATTTACCATAAACTTGAAGAAACTGTGGGAAAATTATTTTTAAACATTTTCATATTCTTTCAGCTCTGCTTTATCCACTCTTCTGATTATTCATAAGCTTTGAACACTTTGTCTGAAAGCAAGTACTTGTCAGTCCTGCTAATGGCCTCCAAGGATAGAGATGTCGGGAAATTCATTTGAAGCCTATTTTGGTGTTTAATCCTGCCGAGCGCATGTCTCTACAATTTGACATTCAGTGGCAGCAATAAATGGTGATCATATCATCAAGAATTGGGATCCTCTCCTCAAAGCATTACAGTGATCCATTCTTTTCACATTCCTATGTGAAGAGATTTTTACTCAGAATTGTTGTATGTATGTGTGTTTGTGCATGAGGTCACCATGAGTTGAGGTCAACTCAATGGCAGCTAACAACAGCATACCAAAAGAAACTTTCCTTAAGTTACTATCCTGTTTTTCCCCTTCTGTTTCCACCATACTTCTTACAACATGGCCTCAGAGAGATCAGCCCTTATTGTCCCTGCTTCCTCACTACCCACTCTTTAGTTGAGCCCTTGCAATCTGGCTTCTATAATGACTACTCTTCTTAAATCTTTTCACAAAGGTGGCTATCAATTATCATAATTTTCCAGTGTTCAGCATATATGTAATATGTATCTCAATTTTCAAGGACATTGTTTTAAAAAAAGGATAACTAGTTTCCATCAAGGTGATTTCAAAATGGTTGGAATAAAATTATTTTGGTATTTTAATTACAATATGTTGTATACTGAAATGCAGTAAGACATCAGACTCTCTGCCTAAGTTTTAATACTTTTCTAACATAGAAAATAGCTCTAAATACAAATAGCTGAAATAAATACAATGGAAGCAATGAATACTGGTACTTGGGAGGGTTGTGGCAGTTAAACAGAAAGACATCTGGAGGGATTAAAAATTTTCCACTACGTTCCTTGCATACCTTTAGAACTTAACCTTAATCTTAACTGTTACTCCCACCACTTGATAAACTGAAATTGCCCAAGGAATGGCTATTAAATCACAACGACAATTCCTCCCTCTTTAGAACCAATTTTGACAACTACTCCTTAAACTAGCTGAACTTGAGATGACTCCATTCTAAAGATCTATAAAAATTCTGCCTTTCTTTCTAAAGGCATGCCTTGGTGTTCTGAATACAGGTTTCCCCTGATAGCCAAAAGTAGAGCTTCTTGTGAAATCTTTCCTAAGCTCAAGTGGTGTAAAGCAAAGAAGCAATTACCATTAATTTATATGGAAAAAAATTTTGAATATTTCCAGACCCAAAAAATCCTACCAAATCCTACCAAATATCACATAAAACCTAAAATAACACTAACACGTGATAAAAGCTGAGATGTTGGCTGTATTTCCTGGGGTAGGAGCTTGGCGACGCCACTCTCTGCTTGGGGTGCATGCTGCCTCTTTAACCGCTGCTTGCAAAACAATGCTGAATGCTATTTCTACTTTTTGTCTTCTTTTGTAAAAGCAAAAGTCCTCCTTGGATTTCTTTCAGTTAGTGAAAACTGGCATTAATAAAACCAAAAAACAAACCTGTTGCCATTGAGTCCATTCCAACTCATAATGACCCTATAGGACAGAGTAGAACTGCCCCATAGAATTTCTAAGGGGCGCTTGGCAGATTTGAACAGCCAACTTCTAGGTTAGCAGCCCTAGCACTTAACCACTATACCACTAGGGTTTCCAGGCGCTAATATAGGTCTTCCATAAAAGCGAAGAGGTGTAAAGCAAACTTTGGAAAAGCGTGGGATATCTATAATGGCTTATAGTTAAACGGTGCTTTGGTTGATTTTCTTTCACAAAATACAGTGGAATTTATGATAGTTCCTATGACAGCAGAGAGAGACAAGAAGAAGGCCCAAGAGGAGCCCTGGGGACTCCAATATCAAAATGCAAATTAGAAGGGGAGAAACCTGGACAGGAAATTCAGAGGAGCGGGAAGAAAGCTAAATTAAAATGGATATCCTGTAAGCTTACAGAGGAAGGAGTTTCACAAAGAAGCCAAAGGTTGGTTGTTAAATGATGTTGAGAAATAAGAGAGAGATAAAGAAGTATCCATTGTGACTTGATTGTTTTCCTTTATCTGTACTTGTATTGCTGCTCTTAAATCCAGAATAACATTGTGAATGGCCAAATTAGTATTCTTTTACAGCCTTAGAATCATAGATTGCTAATGTTTCAAAGAACGAAAGAATTTTTTTTTCGAGTCATGGATTCCCACTAGCGGTGGAAGTAGAAACCAACTTTCTCAATTTTTGGTCCACAACTTGTAGCTTCAGACTGACAATGGTCATTCTAGGGGTTCAAGTGCCCACTGATGTACTAAATTTTAAATGTTAGTGTATACATAATCTTGTAATGTACATATTATCAAATTTAAATGTTTGTACATGTCACTGTAATTAATAAAGTACTCATTCCTCGTCACTCACTCACTCACTCACTCACTCACTCACTCACTCACTCACTCACTCACTCACTCATTTCCATCAAGTCAGTTCTGACTCATAGCAACCCTATCAGACAGAATAGAACAGGGTTTCCAAGAACCGCTTGGTGGATTCGAACTGCTGACCTTTTGGTTAGTAGCCGTAGCACTTAACCACTACTCCACCAGGATTTCCCACATTCGTAGTAGTCATGTATTATTACATATTTTTCCCAATCAAAATAAATTAAAATGCAGTATTATCTATAGAAGCCCGTACACTTTTGTTATCATAAGTAGAGGTTCTTATACAAGGCACTGGACTGTATTGTCTCTTATCTTTCTCAACTACTTGTCTTGGGGTTCCTTCCTGAAAGTATGATATATCCACACTATTTCCCTATGTGAAGTAGTAGGAATGGAAAATAATTTATTTTTAAATTATTTTTATTTTATAGTATTTGATAAATGCAAAATGCTGTGTGTGCTATAGAGAAATGATCTATTCTTATAAGTGTAAAGAATGAAAAGTGTGGGTCCATTTTGATTTCAACCTCAACATGTCACTTCATGGAATTCCCTTTATGGGTACATAAAACCTAGCTTCTGAGAATCAGACGCATTAACAAAATAAATTTCATAAATCTTGGATACTTTTGATCCTCTGAAATTATTAAACAAGGCAAAAAGCATTTGAGTGTTTGTACGTGTATCTGAATTGATTTAATTTTTCAAATGTGACAACTCTACCTATCAAAATGTATTTGAGCAATTCTTTTTTTTTTTCTTGTATTCAGAAGCCTTTTTTAAAATTTCTTTTTATAAAACATTCTGAAAAAGCTGGCGACCTCGTGGGTCAGTGGCATAAAGCATGTATTGGAATAGGTTTTCACGTGGACTTGTTTTTAATAAAGTCTTCAAGAGAAGTCCCTTGCATCCCCGAAGAACTCAGAGGAATATTTCAGCTTTTTGAGTGATGACAAAATGGAACATTGGTTACTGTTGTATACTATAGGGAACAATAATAAATTGGCCATAAAATGTAGTTTCTCTTTCTTTGCAGACACATTTTTTTATTTAACTTCTTTGTTGATTTTCATTATACTTATGTAGAATTTGTTGGGAATTTCTTTCTAAGCATATTTTCACACAATTAAAGTTTTTCCCAGATAATGAATTCCAATACAAGTGACTTTCAAAGACATTTTTGTACTCTATAACTGACTTCTTTTTTTTTTTCAGTTACTCAAGTCCAATTCAGTAAGATGAATATTATACTCAAATATCTGAAAAAAATGTTCATAATTATAATAATAATAATATATTATTATATTGTCTTTATGCCTCTGTTAACCTTTGTTATCAATCAAGTAGAACAATGAGAACATTTGGACAAATCCCAGCCCCATAAGCTATAGATGACAGAAGAGAGAAATAAGTAAATAAATAAAATTCCTGGTAAACATTGAACCCCATGAATGTGTCAGCATTGTAAGGTTCCAAGTTTAGAAACTATAGCTTCACTTGAACCTGCCAGGAATAAACTATTTCATATAAAACTTCCGTTTATTTCAGACAACACAAGGAACAGCTTGTTGTTCTTAGTATAGAACTTCATAGAGTTTTTCCTTTACGTAAAAGGAAGAGGTCATTAAAATTTTCATAATAAATTGGTTCAATTTAATTGATTAATACTGTTTGAAACCTGACTTCTATCCTTGCTGTATTAATCATAAAGCTCTTACCAAACTCTGCAAGGAGACAAGATAAATTTTAATATTTATATAAAACAGCCAACTGACTGGAAGAGATCCATATTTATGCCTATTCCCAAGAAAGGTGATCCAACCGAATGTGGAAATTACAGGACAATATCATTAATATCACACACAAGCAAAATTCTGCTGAAGATCATTCAAAAATGGCTGCAGCAATATATCAACAGGGAACTACCAGAAATTCAGGCCGGTTGCAGAAGAGGACGTGGAACCAGGGATATCATTGCTGATGTCAGATGGGTCCTGGCTGAAAGCAGAGAATACCAGAGGATGTTTACCCGTGTTTAATTGACTATGCAAAGGCATTCGACTGTGTGGATCATAACAAACTATGGATAACACTGTGAAGAGTGGAAATTCCAGAACACTTAATTATGCTCATGAGGAAACTTTACATAGATCAAGAGGCAGTTGTTCAGACAGAACAAGGGGATACTGATTGGTTTAAAGTCAGGAAAGGTGTGCGTCAGGGTTGAATTCTTTCACCATACCTATTTAATCTGTATGCTGAACAGATAATCTGAGAAGCTGGAGTATATGAAGAAGAACAGGGCATCAGGATTGGAGGAAGACTCATTAACAGCCTGCGTTATGCAGATGACACAACCTTGCTTGCTGAAAGTGAAGAGGACTTGAAGCACTTACTAATGAAGATCAAGGACCCCAGCCTTCAGTCTGGATTACACCTCAACATAAAGAAAACAAAAATCCTCGCAACTGGACCAATGAGCAACGTCATGATAAACAGAGAAAAGATTGAAGTTGCCAAGGATTTCATTTTACTTGGATCCACAATCAACAGCCATGGAAGCAGCAGTCAAGAGATCAAAAGACACATTGCATTGGGCAAATCTGCTGCAAAGGACCTCTTCAAAGTGTTGAAGAGCAAAGATGTCACCCTGAAGACTAAGGTGCGCCTGACCCAAGCCATGGTATTTTCAATCACATCAAATGCATGTGAAAGCTGGACAATGAATAAGGAAGACTGAAGAAGAGTTGACGCCTTTGAATTGTGGTGTTGGCGAAGAGTATTGAATATACCATGGACTGCCAAAAGAACGAACAAACCTGTCTTCAAAGAAGTGCAGCCAGAATGCTCCTTAGCGTCAAGGATGGAGAGACTGCGTCTTACATGCTTTGGACATGTTGTCAGGAGGGATAAGTCCCTGGAGAAGGACATCATGCTTGGCAGAGTACAGGGTCAGTGGAAAAGAGGAAGACCCTCAATGAGGTGGATTGACACAGTGGCTGCAACAGTGAGCTCAAGTATAACAACGATTGTAAGGATGGCTCAGGACCTGGCAGTGTTTCATTCTGTTGTGCATAGGGTCGCTATGAGTTGGAACTTCGACGGCACCTAACAACAACAACATATAAAACAAAAACTTAATAAACAAGATTTCAGCTTTCCTGCATTCAAGTAATCATTTTCCTAAAGGCCTCCTATAGTTCTGAAAAAGTCATATAAAACAATACTTTATATGAAATTTTCCAAACTGCTTTCTTAAAATATTTTCCACAAGGGCATCTTGTCTTTGGGATCCTAATGTCAAAGAAGAAAATCTTGTACTATGTTAGGAGTGAAAGAAAAGAAGTTTTATTGAGGAATAATACAGCTTAAGCTGGGCAGCATGAAGTAAAAATACAAAGTACTTCCTCATTCAAGCAGAGAAAGGGGTCTATACAGAGAGAACAAAGGAAAGGTAGGGGTTAATGATTGATTATAGATAAGATTAGCTACATCTTGAAGTTCTTTAAAATGCAAAGGTCAGCCATTTGACTAGGAAGCAACAAATTACCACCTCTGTGAGTGGTATCAGCTGGTTTAGTTACACATGATTGTAGTCAGTTATACATGATTGTTTTCAGTTATACATGATTGTATTCACAAACACATCCCCTCCCCTCCCCCCCAGGAACATCCTTCCCAAATGGTTCACATCCTGAGATTTTGTTTCCTGGGAATGCATGTTGGCTCCGTCATTCTTGTGTCTGACATGAGTGCCTCCAGTCTGAAACTTTTCCATTTACACTAGCTTCGAGTCAAGCTGATATAGTTCACCTCTGGAATAAAGATAAGAGTTATTTGGGAATTTGAGAAATTCTTACTAGGAAAAATATACTATTTATATAGAGGAAACTATAAGCAAGTTCATGTAATAATATACAGAATGAATATTGCATTAGACTTTGACATTATGCACAAACTGGTTTGGATATATATTTTTTTAATATCGTTAATAAATAGTTGAATGAAAACAGTCGAACTGAGTGTGTGGCGCTAACCTAAGGGTATATTAAATAGGGCACATGTATAAAGATACACATTTTATGTAAGAAGAAGGAAAGGATCCCTTCCTTTTCAGCACATAAACGTGTCTGGCTCAGGGCAAGGCAAGGGGATTACACAGTTGATCTTTTTCCTCAAAAACAAAGGTATTGCTGTATCACCTCTACAGCAATTTTCTAAGCCATGTTATTATGATTTCTTACAATAATAATAAAAAAAGATTTCTGATGTAATCCTGAAAGCAGAAAAATCATTTTTCCCTATAAGCATAATATACTACTGATTTGGTGTAAGGCTGGGAGATCACAGGAGTGGTTTCTTCTACTTAGGGCATAGGACAGCGTGTTCACCCAAATCTGTGCAAAAATATACTCTTTCATTGTTTATACATGATCAAGAATTCATAAATATTCAGAAAATATTTGACTCAGAAATACCCGTTTTTATCTCTTGTGGTTGTTACTTTAACCGAATATTTTCAGAATAGCTCCTGTCATTAAGCCTATGTTCATCACATCATCATCCTTATGAAGCTTTTCCCTATTAGAAATCTCATTCTGTTTTTCCATCCATTCAGAAGAAGGATCAAGCCATCTAAGCAGCAAGCACCTACTGGAGGCCTGTTCTAGGCTAGGTGAACTCTAGGTACAACTCCTAAGCAATGCAAGTTTAATATACAGGGAGACAGTGCAAAAGATCCTGAAGAAATTGGGAAAACACGTAAGAGAGTCTGTGCAAATTATGCAAGTTCCATCTATTTTTAAGTGCTGTATTGTGTGATATAAATGTAAGGCCATATGTTACGAATCCAAATTCAGGACCTGTGTTCC
Source organism: Elephas maximus indicus (assembly GCF_024166365.1). Classification (NCBI taxonomy): domain Eukaryota; kingdom Metazoa; phylum Chordata; class Mammalia; order Proboscidea; family Elephantidae; genus Elephas; species Elephas maximus. The sequence continues at coordinate 140,768,526 of NC_064822.1, forward strand.
AATACATAATTTTTGTTCCATTATTGGGTGTGGGAAACTGTCTGGGACAGGTAGTTTGAGTGCTGAAATAATGGCATTTTCAAGACATTGAATGCTTTATGGGGATAGCAAACAGATATTTGAAATTAGATTTGTCCCCAAAAAACCTGACATATAAACTTACTTTGGATATTCAAATAAAACAGAGAATAATGAAAACTGGGATAATACTGGTCAGATTTTTATACTCATAGACCAGTTAAAAGATGGGAAAGAAAAACTTGGAGACTACCATTTTTATTTTTTTATTTGCTGAGTAAGATATTTAGGCAGATAGGAAAAAAATATATATATTTCTTAATATTCCATCAATTTATTGAAAAGAATATTTTAATACTCTGTAAAAAGAAGAATGATGTGAATTTAATGTTAAATACATTAGAGTGTCTTTCTCGATTTCCCCTATGTAAGTGAAAAAATGTCATTGATCAGCATTTGGGGAACCAGCGTTGCAAGTAATTCAACATGCCTTTATGAATTTAATGAACTAGATTTCTCAAGAAGATTGAATTTTGGTAAACAGAGGCACTATAAGAAAACATTTCAGGTCAGGGGAATAGAATGTTTGAAGAAATGGAGTACAGGAAGAATCTGACACCTGTAGGGTTATGAGGTAGCTAGCACGATTTAAGCAGAAGTACATATTGTGAATTAGAGGGCATGAGAAATCATCTGCAAAGTGAAGCCAGGATTACAGAAGGCTTGGAAAGACAGACAGAGTCTAGGCATGGTGGATTATCTTGATAACTTCCATACTCCCATTGTAGTAAGGCACAAAATCATATATAAGGCGATTATGATATCTTTACATTCCTTTAAAATTTTATATTGATAATAGATTGGTATATTCAGTGAGGACTGTAATTTGATATTGTTCTAAAATTTGATTTCTTTTGATCATTTAAAAATATATGGAACCAATTTTTTTCTTCCTCCTCCACATCCTTTTCCTCTCTCTCTCTTCCCACTTCTGCCCCTTTCTCTCTCTGTCTCTACACACATACCCCACATATATGGTGTTCACTTAAGCTTGTCTGGACAAAAGGAAATAAATTGATTACTTTTGCATTGTTTTTCCAATTGTTCCTATGATACTACATTTTTTCCCATGCTTTTATATCTTAAATTATTTCTTTGAAAAACAGAACTAAAACAAATTCTATCTTAATTATTGGAGGGCAGTGGAAGAAATCATGAAAAATGAAATGGAACACATAAACATCAATATCCTAGGCATTAGTGAGCTGAAATGGACTGGTGTTGGCCATTTTGAATCGGACAATCATATAGTCTACTATGCTGGGAATGACAACTCGAAGATGAATGGTGTTGCATTCATCGTCAAAAAGAACATTTCAAGATCTATCCTGAAGTACAACACTGTCAGTGATAGGGTAATATCCATATGCCTACAAGAAAGACCAGTTAGTACGACTATTATTCAAATTTACACACCAAACACTAGGGCCAAAGATGAAGAAATAGAAGATTTTTATCAGCTACTACAGTCTGAAATTGATTGAACATGCAATCCAGATGCATTGATAATTACTGGCAACTGGAATGCGAAAGTTGGAAACAAAGAAGGATCAGTAGTTGGAAACTATGGCCTTAGTGAAAGAAACAACGCAGGAGATCAAATGATAGAATTTTGCAAGACCAACGACTTCTTCATTGCAAAAACCTTCTTTCACCAACAGAAACGGCGACTGTACACATGGACCTCGCCAGATGGAACACACACAAATCAAATTGACTACATCTGTGGAAAGAGACAATGGAAAAGCTCAATATCATCAGTCAGAACAAGGCCAGGGGCCGACTGTGGAATGGACCATCGATTGCTCCTATGCAAGTTCAAGCTGAAACTGAAGAAAATCAGAGCAAGTCCACGAGAGCCAAAATATGACCTTGAGTATATCCCACCTGAATTTAGAGACCATCTCAAGAATAGATTTGATGTATTGAACTCTAGTGACTGAAGACCAGACGAGTTGTGGAATGACATCAAGGACATCCATCCATGAAGAAAGCAAGAGGTCACTGAAAAGACAGAAAAGAAAGAAAAGACCAAGATGGATGCCAGAGGAGACTCTGAAACTTGCTCTTGAGCGTCAAGCGGCTAAAGCAAAAGGAAGAATTGATGAGGTAAAAGAACTGAGCAGAAGAACTGAACAGGGAAGAACACACTCCGCCATTTCTCAAGCTGAAGTAACTGAAGAAAAAACTCAAGCCTCGAGTTGCAATAGTGAAGGATTCCATGGGGAAGATATTAAATGATGCAGGAAGCATCAAAAGAAGATGGAAGGAATACACAGAGACATTATACCAAAAAGAATTAGTTGATATTCAACCATTTCAAGAGGTGGCATGTGATCAGGAACCAATGGTACTGAAGGAAGAAGTCCAAGCTGCTCTGAAGGCATTGGTGAAAAACAAGGCTCCAGGAATCGATGGAATATCAACTGAGATGTTTCAACAAACAGATGCAGCACTGGAGGTGCTCACTTGTCTATGCCAAGAAATATGGAAGACAGCTTCTTGGCCAACTGACTGAAAGAGATCCATATTTATGCCTATTCCCAAGAAAGGTGATCCAACCGAATGTGGAAATTACGGAACAATATCATTAATATCACACACAAGCAAAATTCTGCTGAAGATCATTCAACAACAGCTGCAGCAGTATATCGACAGGGAACTGCCAGAAATTCAGGCCAGTTGCAGAAGAGAACGTGGAACCAGGGATATCATTGCTGATGTCAGATGGATCCTGGCTGAAAGCAGAGAATACCAGAGGATGTTCACCCGTGTTTAATTGACTATGCAAAGGCATTCGACTGTGTGGATCATAACAAACTATGGATAACACTGCGAAGAGTGGGAATTCCAGAACACTTAATTATGCTCATGAGGAAACTTTACATAGATCAAGAGGCGTTGTTCGGACTGAACAAGGGGATACTGATTGGTTTAAAGTCAGGAAAGGTGTGCGTCAGGGTTGAATTCTTTCACCATACCTATTTAATCTGTATGCTGAACAGATAATCTGAGAAGCTGGAGTATATGAAGAAGAACAGGGCATCAGGATTGGAGGAAGACTCATTAACAGCCTGCGTTATGCAGATGACACAACCTTGCTTGCTGAAAGTGAAGAGGACTTGAAGCACTTACTAATGAAGATCAAAGACCCCAGCCTTCAGTCTGGATTACACCTCAACATAAAGAAAACAAAAATCCTCGCAACTGGACCAATGAGCAACGTCATGATAAACAGAGAAAAGATTGAAGTTGCCAAGGATTTCATTTTACTTGGATCCACAATCAACAGCCATGGAAGCAGCAGTCAAGAAATCAAAAGACACATTGCATTGGGCAAATCTGCTGCAAAGGACCTCTTCAAAGTGTTGAAGAGCAAAGATGTCACCCTGAAGACTAAGGTGTGCCTGACCCAAGCCATGGCATTTTCAATCACATCAAATGCATGTGAAAGCTGGACAATGAATAAGGAAGACTGAAGAAGAGTTGACGCCTTTGAATTGTGGTGTTGGTGAAGAACATTGAATATACCATGGACTGCCAAAAGAACGAACAAATCTGTCTTGGAAGAAGTGCGGACAGAATGCTCCTTAGAGGCAAGGATGGCGAGACTGCGTCTTACATACTTTGGACATGTTGTCAGGAGGGATAAGTCCCTGGAGAAGGACATCATGCTTGGCAGAGTACAGGGTCAGTGGAAAAGAGGAAGACCCTTAAGGAGATTAATTGACACCGTTGCTGCAACAGTGAGCTCAAGCATAACAATTATAAGGATGGCGCAGGACCGGGCAGTGTTTCGTTTTGTTGTGCATAGGGTCGCTATGAGTCGGAACCAACTCGATGGCACCTCACAACAACAGCAACAGTGGAAGAAAATCAACATGTATTTACCAATAAAACTACCTGCCAAGCACTAATATGGTGCCTTTCATACACATCTGCACTTAATCTTCTGAACAACCATAAGACATAGGAATCACCCCCATTTTACAAGTGAAAATACTGAAAATTAGAGCGGTTAATTAATTTGCTCAAGATCAGAAAGTAAGTGTCAGAACCCAGATTCTAACTCCTTTTTATCTGGTTCCAACACCCATACTCATTCTCTACGCAGCTATTTACTCAGACGAAGTACTGTCCCAATGGAATAAGTGGTCTAGAAGATTAACATTGTGTTGTGATCTTTCCAATATCACATCTGTTGGAAATAATTCAGGTAAGTGTATATTTTCATATTTCCTCTAATTACAGACTATGAACAGTCACTCATCAATTGTTTTCATTGACAGTAGGAGCCCAGTAACTTAGTCTTTATTTGTTAGCTGAATCCCATAAGTCAGGAGTCATGGATCTCATGACTTCTGTTTGTAGCCAACAAAGAAAGAAACTGCAGGCAGTTTTCCTGATAATAAAAAGTAAAAGCAGTGGTACTGGCAGAAAATAATAATAATAATAAAACTTAGCAGGATAGGTCCTGTGTCTTCTATGCCTCTGCTATCCACATTCTTAGTGCTTATTCTGTCTGTTATGTGAATAAGAGGTACAAATAGAAAATCACAGTCTAATGACATGCTGATTTTATAATATGGCACTCCAGTCAGTGGATTTCCTATTCAGTATATGCTGCCCTCATCCACTTTATCCTTGTCTATGTATCAGCCTTTCCCAATTACCTAATAGTTTATTAAGGGGGAAAAAAAGGCTAAGCTTTTCACAGTTCTTTTGTTTTATGCAGCAATTATCCTTCTTGTCTCAGTCATCAACCCCAATTACTTTCAATGCTTTAGTTAAATAATAAAAAAAAATATATATATATATTTTTAACATTTGTCCAACTCTTATGACATCTGAGGCCCTGCTTAAAGCATGTCATAAATGCTGATTTGCTTAATCCTGCCACTTAACCCTATACAGCTGGTTTTCTAGTCATCCCTACTTTACAGATGTGGATTGTGAGGCATAAAGAGGTTATGAAGTAAGGATTTGAATCCAAGCACTTTGAATACAGAGTCCAAGCTTTTAAACCCTATACTGTACCACTTAAGCCAATAAGTCATGTAAAAAGTCCTAAATCTTCTTTTCATTATTGGTGTTGTGCATTGAATTGCGTCCTCCAAAGAGATATGCTGAAGTCATAACCCTAGTGCCTGCAAAGGTGATAAGGGTTGAAGATAGAATCTTTGAAGATATTATCAGTTAAGTTAGCACAAGTTCTTACCAGAGTTGTTATTGTTGTCATTGGGTGCTGTCGAGTCCATTACAACTGGTAGTGACCCCATGTGACAGAACTGCCTTGTAGTTTTTTGTTTTTTTTTGTAATCTTTACAGAATTAGATGGCCGGGTCTTTCTCCCATGGAGCCTCTGAGTGGGTTTGAGCCACCAACCTTTCAGTTAGCAGCCAAGAGCTTAACCATTGCACCACCAGGCTTCTTCATACTAGAGTAGGTTGGTCCTAATCCAATATGAGTGGTTTCCTTATACAGAGGAAAAGAGTCACAGAGAGCTCAGAGGAAAGAAGGGCATGTGAAGATGCAACTACACATGGAGGAATGCCTAGGCTTACCAGAAATTGGGAAAGACAATTAAGTATCTTACCCTAGAGCCTTTAGAGAGAACATGGCCCTGCTGGTATGCTGATTTGGATTTCTAGTCTCTAGAACTGTGAGACAATAAATTTCTGTTTTTATGAGCCACCAATATGGAGTATTATGTTATGGCAGCCATAGGAAACTAACACAATTGATAAAATGTGGATAATATTTTCAAACTTCAGAATTGTCAGGATAAATTAGATCATTTATTGATTATCATTGTGCCTGACACAAAGTACTTTCTTGATAAATAGTAGTTGTTATTTGTTATAGTTTGTATATTAAACTTCATTATAAGTTAAATACAAAAATATAAATATGATTTGTATGTTAATTATCAGCATCATATTCATCATCACTGTGTTAAATCCATGTCCTATCAAAGGTTGCTTTTAGACAGAATTCGGTCTTGTTTTCTTGTTGAGCCCAAGGTGCCTAGTATAGTGCCTGTCTTAGGGTGTGTTCTCTAGAGAAGCAAAACCGGTAGAGTGTATATATATATATATAAAACCCAAACCCACTGCTGTTGAGTCGATTCCGAGTCATAGCGACCCTATAGGACAGGGTAGAACTGCCCGATAGCGTTTCCAAGGATCACCTGGTGTATTCGAACTGCTGGCCTCTTGGTTAGCAGCTGTAGCATTTAGCCACTATACCACCAGGGTTTCCCAAATACATATAGAGAGAGATTTATATCAAGGAAATGGCTCATGCTGTTGTACAGGCTGGAAAGTCCCATGTCTGTGGGTCAGGCTGGAGACTCCTCCTGACTCACGTAGCTGTAGGGGCTGTCAAATCCAAGATTGGCAGGTCAGACAGCAGGCCCCTGGCTCACAGGTTGCTCACACTGAGGAATCTCAAGACTGGCAGGCAAGACCGCAGGTAAGCTGCTAGTTCAAGTCCCAAGAACCGGAGGTCAGATTAACAGGAGCCAGCTGCAGGATTCAGAGCTAGCAAAAGCCTCCAAGCCTTGTCAGAAAGCCTACCTATATTGGATACAGGCCACACCTCCAAGGAAAATTCCTTTCAATTGACTGGCTATTCGGAGCAGATCCCATCATGGTGGTGATCACATTACATTAGATCTCATCATGGAGGAGATCACATCATAATACAACTGCCAAACTAAATCATAACTGTCAAACCACTGAGAATCGTGGCCCAGCCAGGCTGTTGCACAACCTTAACAATAAAAACAATAGCAGTGTATAATACTTAGCAGCAAGTTAACACATATTACTTGAACCAATTAAATATGTAAAAATTTCTTAGTGTTTCTAGTGTCATGTATTTTAAAACTAGCTTTGAAATTACTTTGTGCTTTCTGTATTACGACTATTGTTATTGGGGACCATCAAGTCAATTCTGACTCATAGTGACCCTATATGACAGAGCAGAACTGCCCTATAGGACTTCCTCGGTTATAATCTTTATGGAAGCAGATCACCAGGTCTTTCTCTTGCAGAGCTGCTGGGTGGGTTCAAACCACCAACCTTGTGATTAGCAGCCAAGCACTTAACTGTTGTGCCACCAGGGCTCCTATATTATTACTAAACCTTTGTAAATTAAATAATTTGATACCCCTTAAAATTCCTTAAGATGGAATATACCATGTGTTCTGTAATAAGGAACAAAGAACAACAAATTTAGAACATTAAATTAATTGGGAAATGCTAAAGACAGTGAGTATATAAAATGTCCCTACTGACATTTTCTACAGTAAATCTATCCAACAGTGCACCCTTCAGAAACTCACAAATATAAAGCTTAGGTGTTTATTTCACAGTGGTTGCAAGGACATAAAGGTCTGTTTCATCCAATTGAAGCATAAAAATCAGGAGTATGATTCCTGAGAATATTTTAAATCAAGGAAGATACTGAAAGCTTGTCAGTGTAGTGTGATTAATTACTTTTGTATGTGGCCTTTCTAGCCATGGTCTTGTGACTCCCACCCAGCTGATTGGGTGGGACTGTGCAAATAAGTTGGTTGTGGCCCATCAAAGGGATTGGTCAGTTTTGTCTTAAAAAAGCCAATTCCAGAGAAGAGAGGAGAGCCCACCACTACCAAAGAAGGAAAGACCCGCAGCAATGACCCACAGGAGACAGCACAGTGGGTTTCCAGGCACGTGGACCAAGCTGAGAGCCTTTGGGCAGAGATTGAGGGGCAGGGAGAAGCCTATGCTTGATTTGCGATTTGGGGACTTGCTAGTCTCCATAACCACGTGAGCCATTTCCTTTGTATGGTTGTGAGTTCTGTGAAGGGTTGCAGTGAATTAGGGAACCCAAAGACAGGAGGGAGAATAATGTTAGAGATGATGGAGTGGTACAGCAGCTTGGAAAAGTTAGGCATTTGGGACATCTTTAACCTCCACCTTGTAGAAACAAGCTTTGTGCTTATCCTTACAAAAGAAATTATTTGCTTAGATAGTAAAACCAACTCACTTCCATCGAGTCGATTCCGACTCATAGTGACCCTATAGTACAGAGTAGAACTACCCGATAGAGTTTCCAAGAAGCACCTGGCAGATCGAACTGCCGACCCCTTGGTTAGCAGCTATACCACTTAACCACTACGCCACCAGGGTTTCCAGTCAGATAGTAGAACATGTTTAAAACTCAAGTATTAAAAAACAGTTGCCATTGAGTTGATTCCGAATCGTTGGCAATCTGATGTGTGTCAGTGTAGAATTGTGCTCCAAAGGATTTTCAGTGACTAGTTTCCTAGAAGTAGATCACTAAGTCTTTCTTCCAAGGCATATTGCGTGGACTCAAACCTCCAACCTTTCAGTTAGCAGCCAAGTGCATTAACCATTTGCACCACCCAGAAAAACCAAAAAACCAAACCAGCTGCCAGCGAATTGATTCCAACTCATGGTGACCCAATATATGTAGAGTAAAACTGCATCCCACAGTGTTTTCAAGGCTATAAGCTTTTGGAAGCAGATCTCCAGGTCTTTCTTCCAAGGTACCTCTGGTTGGACTCGAATCACCAACCTTTTAGGTTAGTAGTCCGGTACTTCACCATTTGCTCCACTGGCACTCCAATAACTCTCACATACTGGCAGCTTCACATTTAGCACACATTAGGAAACCCTGGTGGCATAGTGGTTAAGTGCTGCAGCTGTTAACCAAAGGGCCGTCAGTTCGAATCTGCCAGGCGCTCTTTGGAATCTCTACGGGGCAGTTCTACTCTGTCCTATAGGGTCGCTATGAGTCGGAATCGACTGGATGGCACTGGGTTTGGTGGAAAATACAAATACCAAATAATCACAACACCAAAACTATCTTATAATAACATTAAAAAAAAAAAAAAAAAACCCTTCCTGTTGAGTTGATTCGGATTTGTATCAACCCTACAGGACATGGTGGAACTGCCCCACAGGGTTCCCAGGGAGCACCTGGTGGATTAAAACTACCAACTTTTTGGTTAGCAGCCGAGCTCTTAACCACCGCATCACCAGGGCTCCATAACAACATATATTACCGATAATTGTTTCAAGAAGCAACAGCTTTATCAGTTTATAGGTCTAGAATGAAATCAGTGAGGAAGATCTGGAGCCTGTGTAAGGAGATTGGTGAGGTGGTGTCATACTGAATGAAATTAGTAAGTGAATTCAAAGGCACAGGAATTTTTTTCCCCTCTTCTGTTTTTCTTTTTTTTTTCTCTTTCATAGTTTCATTCAACAGTGCAACTTATCTTTAACTCCTGCTCCTTCTCCCTCCCACCCTGATCTAGTTTCCAGTATTCTATAATGAAAATGGCTCTTATTTCACTCATACACTCATTTACCAAAGATTTACTGAGTGCCTACTATGTGGATAGACATTGGAATGAAATATGCTGGGGTTTAAATCCTACTCAACCACACAACAGCTATGGGGTTATAAATTATTTTTCTTTTTTGAATATCAGTTTCCTAAACTGTATGGATATCATGATCCCAATCCCCAAAGGCTGATGTGAGAGATAAAATATTGCCATATAAGAAGAAACCCACCCCAGTGCCATCGAGTCGAATTCAACTCATAGCGACCCTATAGGACAGAGTGGGCCACATGAAATCAGTCTTAGAAATAGGCAGAAAACAAAACAGTTAGAAATACAAGAACATATTCTATAAATTGTACAGCACAATGCATATATATTTACAGAAAAAGTAATAGTATCTACCCAAGTTTCAGAGATATGAAGCATTTCCTACTGTGAACCCTTGTTGATAATCCAGATCAGAGATTGTGATAAAACAAAGAGGAAGGGATGAAATGAGTAAGTGAGAAGTCTAAGAAACAGGAATAAAGAGTAAAATTGCAAGGGAAAACTAGGCATTTACAAAACCCAGAGTATGTACATCAGAATCTAGGGAAAGAAGAGAATGTGGACTATGATAAGAACAAGTCTCATAACACAAGCTGAATTAGAGTGAGCATGGCATTTTAGTCAGAATTGAGTGTGTTCTGGTGTTTCTATTTCTAAACCCCATGATTCTTCTTAATTTAATGAAATTAATCCAGTTCATACAAATGGGGATTAGTGTGAGAGAGGGACTCCGGCATGGTTATGACGGGGACACAAGGAGAAGTTAACCTTTGTAAAGTGCATAAGAACATCCAGGAAGGAAAGAACCCAACAAATTCAAAGAGGAATTATTGAACTCGATTATTATTTACCTTAAATTGTTAGATAATATTAAGTGTGTATTCTACCATGATATTTTGTATTTCACAGGCACCTTTCTTGAAAAAATAATTACTACAGATGTGCCTGACTGCCCCTCCACCTCTCTGCCTTCCCTCCTTTCCTCTCAAATGCTCTTGCGTGAACACAGACATGTACAGCAAGCAGTAATTTTACAGAGGATATTTGAGCAATTTCAGTATTTTCTATAAAACGGCATGATGTATACCATCTTCCTTAAGGACTGAATTTCAGATTACCTACTGAAACCCAGGAAATCCACATAGGCTGAGTTTTACTAATGCATATGTATTTATAGTTAATCACGTTTTAATGTGAATCCATTTGCCCTAAGATACCACACCAAAACCTAGCATAAAAGAACTACTAATAAATCCTTGCTACCCTAAAATATATATATATATTTCCCTAAGCTGTGTTCAGTCTGATCAGGAGTATATGTTTGGTGCATCATTAAAATCCCCTTTTCATAATCAGAAAAATCATTTTTGGTAACGCAGAGAAAGTATACTGAGTAAAAAGATACTATAAAAAAAAGAGAAATGAGTGAACAGGATAAGAAATTCTAAGTCTGCAACATGATTTAGGTTTTTACAGCATCTGGTACAAGCGCTTTTTTTTTTTTTTTTTTTTTGCTGCACTATTCAGGATCTTTGAAGCAGGGAAGTATAAAAATTCTAGGAGACTCCTACAGAAAAACGCCATCAATCAGATGGCATAATCTGAAGACGGAAAGTATTCGTTTCAGAGAGAACACAAAGTGAGAGAGGAGAGATATTGGATCAACAGGATCAATGGAAGCAGTCTGAAATGTGTCCTGGCAATATTATTGTCCATCGCTTTTCCTGTCTTCTCTTGATTACAGCGTGCCCCTCATTTTACCTTATGACACCTATTGTTCAGTGCTTGCCTACACATCTGTTATGTATTAAATGTGTCCTCCAAAAAAAAAAAATGTATATATATATATATATGTGGAAGCCCTAACCCCTGGTACCTGTACACATGACCTTATTTGGAAATAGGGTCTTGAAAATGTTTTCAACTCAGTTAACATGAAGTCATACTGGAGTATGGTCAGTCCTAATCCAATATGAGTGGTGTATTTATAAAAGAGAAGATACCCAAAAAGACAGACAGGAAGGATGGTCATGTGAAGATGCATCTACAAGCCAAGGAGCTCCTGGGACTACCAGAAACTGGGAGAGACAAGAAAGGATTGTTCCCTGCAAACTTCAGGAAGGAGCTTGACCAGCCTGGCATGTTGATTTGGACTTCCAGTCTCCAGAACTGTGAAACAAAACATTTCTGTTCTTATAAGCCACCCTGTTTAGCAGCCCTAGAAGTTAATGCAACATCCCTAGGGTCGGAGCCTACACAAAGAAGATGGTCTGAATACATTTTTGAGGAACAGCTAGAAAAATTCCTCTGACTTAAAAAAACAAAAACTTCTACTAGAATTTTGTCTTCAGAATTTCAATTATTTGGCTTATTAAGAAAACTCCTTTGACATGCAATGCTGTTTGGAATGCTAGGATGTAATAATAATAATGCAAACTAATGTAGCATTTCAGTTTACAAAGCACTTTCTCATTTCTGATATTATTTAAAATGATAGCTCTAGATTACTATTTTCACTTTGTAGGTGAGGCAAAAGCCCAGAATGATTAAGTAACTTGTCCAAAATTATACAGGGAACACACAGCAAAACCAGGTCAAAAATAGCGAATATAATATTAAAAAGTATGTCTTTTTATCAATTCTCTCAACAAATATATATTTAATATCAACTGTGAATCAGTTCTTATGCTAAGCACTGGGATACAATTGGAAACAGGATGGGAATAGCATAGTATAAAATTAACAAAACCTTATAGTAAGGAAGAATATGTGCTGATGCATAAGCTGTTTTCCCATTTTTTAAAAAAGGAAGAAAGCAAAAAACAAACAATGAAAGTCCTCAGTTTGATATATATTGTAAGAAAGGAAAGGCAATATGGAGAAGATAAACTAGATTTTCAACATGGTAATTTTTAAAAGATGTCCAGAATGATGACCTTTCTCCTTGTTGAAAGCCCCTGTGAAAGTGACAGAAAACCCAGAGAGGGGGTTCTCAGAACAAAAGAGATTCTAGCTGGCTTCACAGGACGTAGCCCAGGAGGCAACACACCTTGTATAGTAACACCAGATCTAACATGGGGCCTGAAAAATAGAGGTATCCAAGTTGATGAAAGAGTAACACACTTCTCAATTCTACTCCGGTATGAAAATAGTTAAAAGCAGATTAGGACAAGGAGGACATCGTGACTGGTTCCCATAGTGAAAAAACATAGCAACAATAGGTAGCAACTCATATTGATACTGGCCAGAAGGGAAGACTAATACCTCAAACAAGACCAGGAAATGTAGATGCCAGCATTACAACAAGATGTCACTCACAACATGGACTGTCTATCCCCACACCAAGATGACTAACACAATTACCTTTTCCATAAAAGCAAAACCAAACCTGTTGCCATGGAGGTTATTCCAGCTCATGGCAACACCATGTGTGTCCGAGTAAAATTGTACTTCATAGGGTTTTGTATTGTTAGCTGCTTTCAAGTTGATTCCAACACATGGCAATCCCGTGTGTGCAGAATACAGCTGCTCCGTAGGGTTTTCAAGGCTGTCACCTTTCGGAAGCAGATTGCCATGCCTGTCTTTCAAGGCACCTCTCAGTGGATTCAAACTGCCAACATTTCAACTAGTGGTCAAGTACTTAACCGTTTGTGCCAACCAGGGACTCCAGGGTTTTCATAATGGTGTGTAAATAGAGAGGCTCAAGAGTTATATTTAAAATAAATAATTCTTCTGTTTTTGCTCAACTAATGGAGCCCCTATTTTAAATTTGATAAATATCAAACAGCATTCTATTTAGCAGTGAAACACTAAAAATCCTTTTCAAAAAATTCAGCAATTGGACAAGGATGTCTATGATCACTAATATGACTCAATACTGTTGTAGAAGTTCTATAAAATGCAGTTAAAAAAAGCAAAAATAGAAACAAGATCACTTATTATTACTGCAAATAAAATGATTGTTTTCATGTTGTTGTGTGCCATTGAGTCAATTTTGACTCAGTGATCATATAGTGCAGACCAGAGCAGCCTCACAGGGTTTCCTAGGCTGTAAACTTTACAGAAGCAGATAGCCAAGTCTTTCTTCCCATGAAGTGGCTGGTGGGTTCGAACCACTGACCTTTCAGTTAGCAGCTGAGCTACCATGATGCCACCAGGGCTTCTAATTGTCTTCATACCAAAACAAAACAAAACAAAAACCACATTACTGTCCAGTAGATTCTGACTCATAAGGATTCTATTCAAAAATAACTGAAAAGTTATTGAAAATAGTACAACAGTCTCCAAAGTGGCTGATTACAAAGGATACATAGAAAAAGCAATATAGTTCATTCACAAGAACATGATTCAAGCGATATAAATAACATAGTTAAAGAAATTAGGTAAAAATATTTGAGAAAATCTTGATGATTCTCAACAGTAAATTACTTCTTAAATAAAACAAATAATAATATGTGAGTACATCGATATATACGATTTTATATATATATGGTTAAACAGATTGATATACATGATTTAAATTGTGATCAAATAAAAGCATAAATGAAATTGGAAATAAATATCCTGGGAGAAAATATTTACAAAATACTTGACAAAGGATTAATACACAGAATATATAAAGAATTCTGTCTTCTCATTTATAAAAATAGGATGAAAAATAGTACCTACTTCATAAGGTTGTTATAAGCATTAATTAAGTTAGTTTTATAAAGTTATTAGACCAGTATTTGGCACATAGTAACCACCATGTCTGTTTGTTAAATAAATTAAAACACTAAGACAATGATGAGAAACTCAATAGAAAAATGGCAAAATACTTCTTAGAAAAGAGTACACGCGTAGCTAGTAGAAAATATGAAAAGATGCTCAAAGTCAACTAGTAATAAGAAAAATGCAAAGTAAAAATTTATCAAACTAGGAGAGGATTCAAAATATTAGATACATTAAATACTCGAAGGAAAAAAATAATTGGAAAGAAATGTGGCAACTTCTACTAAAACTAAAAATAATACAAAATCTTATCACCTAAGGGAAATTTTGATTTCTAATAGCAAGAGAATGGAAGCAACTTAAAAGTCCAAATATCAAAATATACAATGGTACAACTATATTAAGTACTATGCAGTAGTTTAAAAATAATAAGGAAAGAATACATATAACTATTGCATGAAAAAAGTAGATCACAAAAAAGAATGTAAAAGGAAAAAACTCAAAAAATAATATTAAGAATTTTCTATAAGAATCTCAGTATTTTTATGTATAAAAAATAGAAAACAACAATGAAATTATAATAATATTGCTTATTTCTGGAGAGATGTGATTCACAATATCGATAACATTAAACATTAACTTATTAAGAAAAATGCAAGTAAAAAAATATAAACTATAAAGCTTTCCTGACTAATGTGAATAAGTTGAATAAATGTAGATACATACTGTGTATCTGAGTGAACAATTGAATAGTAAAGACAGACTTTCTCCTCAAAAGTAATTAGTCCACCTTAATTAAAATAGCAATAGTTATTTGGACTGCACAAAATGCTTATAAATTTCATCTGTAAAAATTAAGAAGAATTATGAAGAAAAATTTTAAAGAAAAAATATGGCTGGAGGATTTATATGGCCAGATGTTAAATTGTATGAAAAATATGTAATGATCAAAACATGCATGTACCACAAATATAAAATGAGGGCATTATATTGTCTGTGAGTTATTGTATTGATTTCCTTTTGCTGTTGTAACAAATTACCACAAACGTAGTAGCTGAAAACAGCACAATGTTATTATCTTACAGTTCTAGATGTCAGAAGTCTGAAGTGGGTTTTAATGGACTAAAATGAAGGTGTTTGCAGGACTGTATTCTTTCTGAAAGCTCTAAGGGACAAGATGTTTCCTTCCTTTTTCTAGTTTCCTGGGAGTCCACCCGTATTCTTTGGCTCATGGCCATTTGCTCTATCTGCAAAGCCAGTAGCTTCAAATCTACACGGCATCACTCTGACACTCCGCTTTCATTCTCACATGTCCTCTTCTTTTTTAAGTAAACTTAGGTTTACATTGGGCCCACCTGAATAATCCAGGGTTATAACTTCATCTCAAGGTACTTTACTTAGTCACATTGGCAAAGTCTCTTTTGCCTTGTGAAGTAACATATTCTCAGGTTCCATGGATTAGGTTGAGGACATCTTTGAGGCTATTATTCTACCTACAATAATTATACATCAAAATTTATGTAAAAAGAGAATAGAAATATGGTGTATATGTTGTTAGGTGCCTTCACAGTGGTTCCAACTCAAGTGACCCTACACACAACAGAACAAAACACTACCCAGTCCTGGGCCATCCTCACAATTGTTGTTACACTTGAGACCATTGTTGAGATCCCCAATCCACCTCTTTGAGGGTCTTCCTCTTTTCTGCTGACTCTGTACTTTACTAAGCATGATGTTCTTCTCAAGGACTGATCCTTCCTGATAACATGCCCAAAGTACATGAGTCGAAGCCTCATCATCCTAGCTTCTAAGGAGGAATCTGGCTGTACTTCTTCCAAGATAGATTTGTTCATTATTCTGGCAGTCCATGGTATATTCAATATTCTTTGCCAACACCATATTCAAAGGTATCAATTCTTCTTCAATCTTCTTTATTCATTGTCCAGCTTTTGTAAGCATATGAGGTGACTGAAAATGCCATGGCTTGGGTCAGGTGCATTTTAGTCTTCAAAGTGACTTCTTTGCTTTTTAACACTTTAAAGAGATTATTTTGCAACAGATTTGTTCAATGCAACATGTCCTTTGATTTCTTAACTGCTGTTTCCATGGGCATTGATGGTGGATCCAAGTAAAATGAAATCCTTGACAACTTCAATTTTTTGTCCATTTATCTTGATATTTCTTATTGGTCCAGTTGTGAGGATTTTTGTTTTCTTTATGTTGAGGTGTGTTTAATACATGTTTAATTTGAAACATGTGAAATACATATTAGCCTCCACTGCAGTCACCCCAGTGAGTTCTGGCATGCTCCTTTTCAGTCAATCTCCTTCTATCCTGATCACTAGGCAGCCACTGATATTTTGTCTGTCACTATAGATTAGATTTTCCTTTCTAGAATGTCGTATAAACGGAATCATATAGTATGTGCCCTTTTGTTATTTATGGTCTCTTTCAATGATCACAGTGTTTTTACTGTTGCATGTGTCAGTACTCTGTTTCTTTTTATTTCTCAGTAGCATTTACGGATATATCATTTTGTTTACTCACTGTGATAGAATTCCAAGAATGATCTCCAGGGGCCATTACTCGTGTATAATCCACTCCACTTGAGTGTGGGTAGACCTGCGTATATGACGAAATATCACTTCTGCAATTATGCTACTTTATATGGCAAAAGAGAGATTATCTGGGTAGGCTAATTCTAAGTACATGTTGTTATGTGCCGTTGAATTGGTTCCAACTCATAGCAATGCCAGAGGGACAGAGTAAAACAGCCCCATAGGGGTCCCAAGGAGCAACTGGTGGATTTAAACTGCTGGCCTTTTGGTTAGCAGCCAAGCCCTTAACCAGTGCACCAACAGGGCACATGAGTCCTTTAAAAAAAGAAAATTTGCTCCAGCTGTTAAAAGAAGAGGTAGAGATTTGAATCATGAGGGGGTTCAACTTGCCATTGCTAGCCTGGAAGATTCAGGAGGCCATATGCCAAGGAGTGTGAACAGCCTTTAGGAGCTGAGAGCCATCCCCAGCCAAAAGACAGCTAAGAAATGGAAGCCTAGTGATACAACCACAAGAAACTGAATATTTCCAACCACTTCAATGAGTTTGCCCAGATTCTTCCCCAGAGCCTTTAGGTAAGAGCCAATACCTTGATTTCGGCCTTGTGAGACTCTAAGCAAAGAATTTGGCAGAGTGTGACCAGACTTCTAACATACAGAACTGTGAGCTAATAAATGAGCGTTGTTTTAAGTCACTAAGGTTGCAGTAATTTGTTACTCAATAATAGAAAACTGATATACCCATTCATCTATTAATCAACATTTGTGTTGTTTACAGTATGGCTATTATGAAGGAAGCTATAATGAACATTCACGTACAAGTTTTTGTGAAAACATATTTTCATTTGTCTTGAGTAAGTGCACAGTGTTGCCTGGTCACTTGGTAAGTGTATGTTTTATTTTAAAAAAACAGAAACAAAAAAACTACCATCTGTTTTCAAAAGTGCTTGTACTAGTTTAAACACCCCCACCTGCAATTTAGGAAACTTCCAGTTGCTCCATTTTCTTGGCAACAGTTTATGTTATCAATCTTTTTAATTTTTATGTGTATGTGTTAGTATCATCATGAAATCATTATTATAAATTATTATTTTGACCATTTTTTCATGTGTTCAGTGGGCATTTATATGTCTTATGTGAGTTTACTTTGGTGTACCTATACTATTGATTTGTAAGAGTTCTTTAGTTTGACTTATGTCAGATAAATATTGTGAATATAATTTTCTAATCTGTAGTTTGCATTTTACTTTCTTAGTAGTAGAAGAGTAGAATTTTACTCAAAAAGTAGAATTGTAAAATTCTAATAAAGTCTGATTTATCATTTTTTAAAATTATAAGTGCTTTTTGTGTCCTGCTTTGGAAATCGTTACCTACACTGATATTGGGAAGATTATCTTTAAGGAGTTTTACAGTTTTAGTAATCATGTAAGATACATTTTATATTAGCTTTTGTATTTTACTGGGTTTGTATTTTCTGTGAGGTATGGTAGGTAGGATTCCAAAGTATTTTCTAAGAGTTCCACTCTGCATAATCCCTGAATCTGTGATTTGATGTACTTTAATATTGTATTTCAGGTCCCTGTGTTGCACAAACGTTTGTGGTTGGCTACTAACCTGAAGGTTTTTTATTTGGGCCCACCCAGCATCTCCCTGGAAGAAAGGCCTGGCAATCTACATCCACAAAGATTACAGCCAAGAAAACCCTATGGAGCAGTTCTACTCTGTAACACATAGGGTTACCATGAGTTAGAATGAACTCCAAGGCAGCAAGTTTTATGCCTGTTATTAGATTATGTGTATGGTACAGTTGACTTGGAGAGAGGAAAATAAATTATCAGGTGTGCCTAACCTAATTACACGAGCCTTTTAAATGAAAAGAGTTTTCTCAGGTGGCGGAAGAGGAAGTCAGAGAGATTCAAAGTGTGATTGGAATTCACTCCCAGAGAAGGTTTCCTGTGCTGACATGAAGTGGGCCACAAGGCAAAGACCTGAACCCATCCTTGAGAAACTGGGGCCATTAGCTTCCTCCTATTTTTCAGACAAGGAATCTGAGACTGAAAGAGATTAATACATTTTCCACTGTCACAGAACTATTAAAAATGCTGATCCAGAATTCAAAATCATTTCTTACTGACTTCAAAAATAATGTCTCCCCATTCTGCCGCACTACCTTCCTCATGTTCAGTCTGAACTGTGGTGTATAACACGTAACAATCAAAGTCTACACATTCCAAATTCTTTATAAAACAGACCATTATGCTGCACAATGGAATATTAAACTAATATTCGTATACTTAAGAAAAGGTGAATAAGGAGGGTATAGAAACTCTTGTTCACAAATTTTAACTTCTCACACTGCCAACCCTATCCGAAGTTGGAAACTCCTCCACAGCTTCTGAGTTGCCTATTAAATGAGGTTAATCAGAACTTTTAAGGTTGATTACAAAAAAAATTCACGCTGTATTTCATTTAATGTGCACACGAATCACCTGGGAATTTTGTTGAACTGTAGATTTGGGTTCTGTAGTTTTGAAATGCGCCCAAGATTCTACATTTCTAACAAGCTCTTTGGTGATGGAGATGCTATTGGTCCAGCAAACACATTGAGTGCCAAGGCATTTAGAGTGTTTGTTTAAAATTTCATTAGCAGTTCTATCAGTTCCTATCCAGTGGGTTCTCACTTATGGTGACCCAGTGTGTGTCCGAGTAGAGCTGTGCTGCACAGGGTGTTCAATGTCTGATTTTTCAGAAGTAGATCACTGGGCCTTTCCTCTGAGGCACCTCTGGGTGGGATCAAACCTCCAACCTTTTGGCTAGCAGCCGAGTGTGTTAACTGTTTGCACCAAACAGAAACTCCAAAATCACCGTAAACAAACAAACAAATACAGCTGCCGTGGAGTGATTCTGACTCATGGCAACCTCATGTGTGTCAGAATATTACATAGGATATTCAAGGCTTTTCTTCCGAGGTGCTGCTGGGTGGGTTTGAACAGCGTCCCTTTTGATTATTAGTCAAGCACTTAAGCTTTTTCGCCACACACACACACACACTCAAACCCATTGCCGTCGAGTTGATTCTGACTCATAGCGACCCAGAGTAGAACTGCCCCATAGAGTTTCCGAGGAGCACCCGGTGGATTCAAACTGCCAGTCTTTTGGGTTGTCAGCCTTCATCACTCAGGAACTCCTAAAATCACCACAGAAACTTGAATTTGACATAAAGTACAGAAATATCCTGGCTGAAGTAGAACCATCCAGTGCTCATGAGAGATAACGATATTTTCATATAGGAATGGCTCCCCAAGAGTCAAAAACTTTATTCATAAATATTTTTGAAACCCATCTCTTTGTTACATATAAAAATCATGTCTCACTACAATAAAGTTGGTGGTCACAAAAGACCTTTTTGAATGTCACTGAGATGGTACCATACTGTACCCTTTACCGCTGAGTCAATTCTGACTCATAGTGACCCTGGAGGACAGAGTAGAACTGTCCGACAGGGCTTCCGAGGAGTGAGTTGAAAATCGTATGAAATGTTATAAAATTAACCTTTAGAGAAAGGGACATCTTGTCTCCTACCATTTTCATTTTTTAAATATTTTGGAAAAAAAAAAAAAGACAAGCAATAGCTGTTCATATGTTTTATGACTGATTTTTATTGATAAAGTCAATATATTGGTAATTTGTGTTTTAATTAATCTTTTCTAATTTTTCTGATGAATCAAAAATGAACTTAGCAAAAAAATGAGCTTCACAGGATTTCATTAAGCTTTGGTAATAAATTAATCACTGGGTCACGCTTTCGGCTTTGAAATATAGATGTTACAGTTCCATCAACCATTCAGTCTGCTGTAGAAAAGTGTTGCCACGGTTAGAAACTTCGGATATCTTTTAGTTTACTCTTTTGTTTTTTAAGACAAAAGTGTACTGAACTGAAGCACAAAACATTCTTAAGCTCACAGATTTATACAATGCAGCATATTTCTCATTTTATGATATATTTCTCAGGATACATGGGGTTTGTGGACAGTGCCCTACTGATATAAGAATACTTCTAAAATAATACCTTCAACAAACTTACTACATTTATATGGTTTTATTTATATTAACTACATTTGCAAACACAAATTTACACCTCTTTTCCCATGAATCTTTTCTCCTTTAAATTCTGAGTGTCTAAAATTGATGCAGTTTGATTAGTCTCTTTGGGACCAAAAGAGTGTTTTATGGGGCTTAGGTCATGCTGAGACAGGAACTCTCTCCTGGGAGAAAATTAGGTTTACTTACATAGGAAATTTCATGAATAAGAGCCTGTTATTCAAATTAAAATTTTGTTTGGAGTAATGCTTCAGAAAACTGAGGAGAGATGTTATTTACCAAGAAATGGAATTTTAGGACTGGTTTATGACGTTTACGAAGTAAGCAAAAGCATGCACTTTTTCTCTCTCTCATTCTTTCATGTTCCTTTTCTTCTTGGTCCTGTTATCGGCTTTTCTATTTATTTTAATAAAAAATCAAGTTCAAGAATGCAAATTAGATTGACAAGGACAAAATGGGTTTTTTAATTAAATTTAAACTCTTAATCCATTTTTATTCTCTTAGGATTTGAATAATCAACCTTCCTTTTTATCACAATTCTCTTGTGCTGTGACAGTTGACATGTCTAACACATGCCAAGAGTTTTCCTCAAGTCCTTTGAGAGTCCTCAGGTCTGTGTGAGAGATCGATTCTCTCATCATCAAGAAGAGTCGAGAAAGGCCCTAATGGTAATTTTCCATTAGCCTTATCTTTAATGTGTCAGTGCAGTGCAACTCAAACGGCAAGAGCTTTAAAGTCGACTTTTATAAGTTTACTGTTTGCTAGCTCATGACCTTAGGCAGCTCTCAATCAGAAAAAAACAGGATGAGAGGGTCTAATAACACCCAGTTCACAAAGCTACGATGAGCATTGTGTGAAATGACATGTCAAGTACATAGCACAATTTCTGACCCACAGTGATGTTCAATAAATGCATTTATATTCTTCCACTTTTCCATTTTTGCTTCTCCTCCCTCAAATTTCTGGAGTCCTTACGAAATGAATCATATTAACTGTCAGTATCTTATGCTTGGGAGAAACCTTTGTAGATTTCTTCCCCAGCACTAGGAATACACTTTCCATTCTGAATTGAAAGAGAAAAAGAGACCTGATCCAATTATGAATCATGTTAAAATAAAATTATTTCATGTTCATCGGAGTAAGGAGAAATTCATAAAGTCACTCAAAATGTATTTTTTTTAATTTCTGGATAATATTTTGAAATATTTTGGTGGCTTCTTTCAATCAGTTTTTTAAGTTAATGATACCTAGCTGTTTAGAGGAGCCCCTAGGTGGTACAAATGGTTAATACGCTCGGCTGTTAACTGAAAGGTTGAAAGTTTGAGTTCACCCAGAGGCACCTCAGAAGAAAAGTCCTGGTGATCTACTTCTGAAAAATCAACCAATGAAAATCCTAGGCAGCACAGTTCTACTCTGACATGCATGGGGTTGCTATGAGTTGGAGTCAACTCGAACACAAATGTTTTTTTTTATGTGTCGGGATGTCAACTCTCTTTACATTGTCTCTTGTTCCTTATTTGGTATAATGGTAAATTGATTTCAACAATGTGTTTATTTAAAACTCTCATTTTATAATTCTTTTTTAGTGCCACTAAGACATTTTATATAGACCATTAGTAGTAGAAATGAAGACATTCAGGGGTACTTCTATATAAGCACAATTTTTTCTTCTCTTTAGTAGAGGAAAAACAGGCTAATGATATGTATATCCTCCCCACCCCCAAATAAGAGGGACTAGCAGGTGGGAGAAGAATGCCCTCTGCCGACCTCCAAGATCCACTTTGATCTAAGTTTCTGGGTTCACCTAAAGGCCAAAGACTCTGGGCGTAAAAAGGCATCTAGCTCTAGTGTGTTTCTGTTTAAAAAGCCATTAGAAACCACATCTTCAGCGATCCCTGAGACGCACAAGGATGAATTGGTATATCCTTTGAAAAGTTGTTGACTCAGAAAATATTTATTGATCCCTAGCTATGTGCCAGACACTCTTTAGGCCCTTAGGATGCATGAATGTACCAAACAGACATGATATCTGGTTTTATGGAGCTTACATTTTACAAGTATATGTTTGGGAGACAAACAAGAAGAAATAAACATAATAAATAAACTAAAGCATATTATTTTGTTAAAAGGTCTTAAGTGGTTTTAAAAAAAGAAAAGAGAGTAGAGAAGAGGGCACACAAATACTGTGGAAGAGAATAGGTTGCATTTAACCCATGGATGATGACTTTAAGATTATATCAAACAATGATAGAGGTCCAAAAATGAGACCAAAACTAGGAGAACACTGTATTCAAATACAAAGAAAAAATGGTTGCTTCATGTATCAGCCAGTGTTCTCAGCTGAAAAAACAAGAGAAATGCATTAAAATACTTTAGGTAGCCCAAAGTATCTTTCAGAGAGCCAATGACCAGCCAGAAAAATAACCATGCCATCTGAACTACCACGTTGTAAAAAAAGAAATCACTGCTGCCACCAACCAGCACAAATACCATAGTTTCCAGTCACTGTGGTTTGCAGCAACAATACTAATGGCCAAACCACTAACTTTCACCATGTTACCCTCAAACGGGTCTTCCTCGTTCACCACCATGCTTAAGGAAAGGTGTGTTCTGCATGTGTCTCCTTCTTATTGTTTCTCCTACCTGTCTCATAAAGGCTCTTCTTGTTCCTTCTAGTTGCCACACATGCCTGTGTCTAATTGGTAAAGTCCAGGAGCCCTGGTGACGCAGTAGTTAAGTGCTTGGCTGGTAACCAAAAGATCGGCAGTTTGACTCACCAGCCACTTCACCAGAGAAAAATGTGGCAGTCTGCTTCTCTAAAGATTTACATCCTTGGGAACTCTATGGAAACAACTATGGGAAAGTTCTACCCTGTCCCATAGGGTCACTATGATTTGGAATTGACCCGACGGCAGTGGGTTTGGGTTTTCATTTGGTTAAGTCATCTGCGGATGCCCTAGCAATGAGCAAGGCTGGCAAATGAATTCTGGGATCTACCTGAAAGGCATTCAAATGGTTTGAGGCAAACCAAACATGAAAAAAAAAAAAAAAAAAACCACTACAGCTGGGAGTCACCGGTTAGCTTCTGAGTTGTACAATTTTATTTTCATGTTTTACTTTCCTCTTGATTATTGATTCTTGGCAAGCCGAATTCATAACAGTCTAGCTGTCTTTCAACAGTAGGGCTGTGGAACATTTTAATGTTCCAAGGAACTTGCATTTTTCTTTTACAGAGGATGAAGACAGAAAATCGGTTGATATTGATTATCATAATCGTTTTGGTGGTGTTTATACTTGAAATATCCAGTAAAAGGGTGAGAGAGACTTTCCCCAGGAATATGAACCAGTTGTGATTTTAAAAACAAAACCCAAGTTTCATAAAGTATCTAAGAAATAAAAAAAAAAAAGAAATAGGTACTGTAATTTAATAATCTCTCTTTTATTTATCTGTTCATAAGAAACAGATTTAAAAAGTGTATTCCTCTTTTTTACAGCTGGTAAAACTAGAGGATAATTGAGTGATACACTGTCTTAAAAAATACGCAATGATTGTGAATTGTGAAAATCACAATTGTAGAATTGTATACTCTGAACATCAATGTAGGCATTTTAGTTATGATTAATGAACTGTATGTCTTCATTTAAGAGAGATAATATTTTTCTGTTCTCAAAGAGCTTTGTTTCTTTCTCCTTTCCTTAAACTGAATTTTAATCGTTCTTGTCTATAAAGTATTTACCAAGAATTCTTAAATATATACATAGTTCATTGAAATACATACATTCATAAAGAAGCCAGGTT
The DNA here is from genome assembly GCF_024166365.1 of Elephas maximus indicus. NCBI lineage: Eukaryota > Metazoa > Chordata > Mammalia > Proboscidea > Elephantidae > Elephas > Elephas maximus. The sequence goes on from NC_064822.1 coordinate 140,793,178, forward strand.
CACATAAATAATGAGTTGTTTCATAAAGTTTTTACCTCATTTAGGTAACATGGAACTGAGCCAAAAACTGTAGTGAAATATCTTTGCTGAAGAAAGTAACAGAAGTGAGTTTTCATTATTTAGGTCATCATCAAAGAAAGGCGGGAAGTGAGGCTAAAGATGTGACTCAAAATTAGAAAAGTGCCATGTATGAATATTTTGAAGGATTACAGGTAAATCCATTGGAGGGAGGAAGGCCATTAAAGAAGGTACTACCTGGCACAAAGTGAATACGTTGAAGGATGGAGGGCATCTTTTTGGAAGTAAACTCTTTCTGCAATTTCATTCCCAGGTTCAAACCATTTAGGGGCTGTTAATGCTCTCTGCAAAGAGCTACACTTTACTCTCCAGGTTATTTAGACCATAGCACCTAACTGTGCAGGAGCGAGGAGTTCTAACTGTGGCCTTGGGAGATTGTAAAGCAAATGTTACTCTCTTCCCTGGGCTTATTACTGGGTGTTTCTATGCAAGGCTGGGAGAAAATTGGGCCACACATGAGTTCCTTTTGAATTAGCCAGTCTACAACTTACCACAACTGAAAAGACTTTGTAACAGTTGCCAAGGATTTTGGGACAAGCCAGATTTCCACAGCTTCCCACAGGGGAATCCTGACACATTTGTCACTTCTTAAATCAATCAGTGGCCTTGTTGTTTTGCTAACTTTACCAATGGCGGGTCTATTCTCCCCAGAGGTACTGAGAGCCTGGCACGATGGGACTGGGCAATCATCCGAAATATGTACCACAGCCAGGACCGTCAAGCCGCACGAGCTTTCCCTTGAGCTAAGAACTTTCAAACGCTATCATGATGCGATGCTTGGACTGTAAGCAAAGGCATTTTCCGAGTAAAGCATGCCTGTTTGCTTGGCAGTGTAATAGATGCAGCACGCAGAGAGATTAATCTGATCATTACCCACAGAATAGAAAGGAAGGGAGAGTCTGGCCTCGCACACCTTTAACTGTGTCAAACACAACAACAAAATAAAACAACAATCTATTTGGAACGCACTATATCCTTTTCAGTGCTTTCTCACATGTATTAATTAGCTCATTTGACAGGAGGAGCAACCTCGCGAGACTTGAGACAACGTAGTCTATAGTTAAGAATCAGACTGGGAATCATAAAACGTGAGTCTAAGCAACAATAAGATCTGTGTGTAAATTAGCATCTGAGGCTCATTGTCCATGAATTAATGTGAGAATAAATGAGATGATAAACGAGAAAGTGCTTGGTAAAAAGGCTCTGCATATATATCGTGGAACTATAAAATACCGTAGTTAGGAGGGTTGACTACTACCATGTACCTGGCCTAAGACTTCTGAGGAGATTCCCAAAATACATGAAGAAGGAAACCCAGTAAAACTAGACCCCTGTGTCCAAGCAGGATCAAGATTTGGACTATTTTTATTTGGTCTTTAGAGGAAAAGATGACCCTTGAAACCTGGAGAAATCTAGGACATCTGGGTTGCATAAGCAAACTCTTTGAAATGCAGCAATTATTTTTGGTCAGATAACACTGGAGGAAAGTATGTGAGCACAAGCACACACACACACACACATACACACACACACACCCCACACATAATTCTATTGTACATGAAATGGATAGTACCTGTTCAGGTACTAGAAATCCAATGGTGCTGCTTTATTTGTAGAAGCAACAGCTATGAGTTGCAGTTTTGACACGACTGTGAAGCTATGGACGTAAACAGAGAGAGAGATCATTACCCAAGGGAGAAAAGATTTATTTTTGGACTGTAGAGCATTTTAGTCTTAATTTCCCATGAAAATATTAAAGGCACGTGAATGCACACGCACACACATCACAAATGCAGAAAAATGCTTACTCCAGGGCAAGGCTCGAGAATTTGGATGAGATGGTGAACAGTGGTACTGAAGCTGCTCTAATTTTAAATTCCCCCTTGCAGCTGCAGCATTCTGCCCTAATCTCTATGAATACAACACACCGATTTAAATAAAAATAGTTATTGCATCATGCTTCTCCTTACCATCTGCAGAACTATCATAAGACTTTGATTTGCTCTCTATTAGAGGTATAGAAATAAAGTCACTTAAAATTAAAATTCCCATAGCCCCTTTTCATAGATCTTGTCAAATTTAACCTTATGTCAGCTGATGAGACTGGTCTTATATTTAACAAATGCATGAATCTGGGTCTGTATGTAAACTAGAGAAGAAACATTTTTTGAGCTGAAGAGGAAAGGGGCCTTGTTCTCTGTCCTTCGCAGGTTTGGCCTAGAGCCAATTGTAGAGTTGACATTCTTTATAGTAGTTCTCAAGCACCTAGTGGTCTTTTTCTCCTCTTGTCCTTGTACATTTACCTCCGGAAAATTTGTCCTCTTATATAGACATCTAGAAAAACAGAGATGGAACTCATTTTAGGTGTCCATTCTTTGTACTCTAGAAGTACCATCAGCCTTTCTCTAGAGTAATATGTGTTTCAATAAAGCTCAATAAGGGTAGAAGCCATATCTGCCCCTGCCACCCCATCATTTTATCCCTAGCACAGATCACACAGTAGATGCTTAGTAAAAATGGAATATAGGAATGACTATATTACCTGTTTACTTGTCTAGATTTCTGCCTAGCAAAAAGTAGGTACTTAATAAGACGTGTGTTGAAGAAGCAAGTCGAGAGATTATAATGGTTTTTATTTGCCATTGTTTGCCATAAGAGGAAGAGATCTGTGAGGGTAGGAGAGAAAATATTCCATTCATTAAATGTCATTGCCACTAAAGTGAAAAGTACCCGTTGCATTGAAAGCCCATCTTGGTTCAAACTTGATCACCTATTGTCTTAGTTAACTAGTGCTAAAAGAAAAAAAATAGTGCTGCTATAACAGAAATACCACAAGTGGATGGCATTAACAAAGAGAAATTTATTCTCTCACGGTCTAGTAGGCTAGAAGTCTCAGTTCAGGATATCAGCTTCAGGGTAAGGCCATCTGTCTCTGTCAGATCTGGAGGAAGGTCCTTTTCATCAGTCTTCCCCTGGTCTAGGAGCTTCTCAGCACAGGGATCCTGGGTCCAAAGGATATGCTCTGCTCCTGGCACTACTTTCTTGGTGATACGAAGTCCCCGTATTCTCTGCTCACTTCTCTCTTTTATATCTCAAAAGAAACTAACTCAAGACACAACCTAATCCTATAGATTGTGTCTGCCTCATTAATGGAACTGCCTCTAATCCTGCCTCATTAACATCATGGAAGTTAGGATTTACAATTTGTAGGATAAATACATCAAATCACAAAATGGTGGACAATTACCCAATACTGGGAATCATGGTCTAGCCAAGTTGACACACATTTTCGGGGGACAGAATTCAATCCATAACATCTATCCTGCTTCATTTCTTGCCTCTCACCAGACCTTACCATCCGGCACTGTTGCCCAGTGTATAACTTCAGACCTAATACATCAACCTATCTCTTTGCCAGGCTTTTGCATGTCTTCCTTTCATCAGCTATACCCTTCTTAACTTTTTCATTACACTTTGTCATCCTTCAAGTCTTGGGATAGACATCACTTTCTCAGAGACCTTTTCCTAATCTCCTGGGGGATATTAGGTGATTTCCTATATGCTATTTTTGCATACTAAGTTTATCCTATATTAATAGTCATATTATGTTGTAAATTATCTTTTTTCTGGTCTTTCTACTATATGATTCAGAGGACCATTTCACTTAAGATAAAGCCCAAGCTTCTTAGCATGAAACAGGGGGGTTCTTTGGGATCTAACCACTATTGGCCATTCCAGCTTTATCCCAGCCTTAGGATTTTGGGCTATGGGTTCTTCCTACATGGAAAACTCATCTACCTTCCCTGAGAATTCTTACTCATCTTTTAGGTCCTCTTTTAAAGCACAGAACCTCCTCTGTTAACCCAGTAACTAGTTAATTCTTACTTCAAAATATCTGATGCATAAATGAATGAATTAGCACTGTGCAGCTAACTATAATACACAATGCAATGAAAATATAACCATATCAGATTTTAGTGAAATTCATACATACTTCTACAAAACTTCAGTAACTACATGTTTAAGAAAATGTCTAGTACTCTCAAGAGATATCATGATTAACGTGCATGGCGAACTACTTGCTTTTTCTCTCTACTATTTAATTCCCAGTTCGAGATATTTGTTGCATAAGTGAATGAATTAGCACTGAGTAGGTAACTATAATGTCAAGCACAACCAAGATATAAACATCAGATTTTAGCAAACAATGTAGTTACTGAAATCCATACATACTTCTACAAAATCTTTAGTAACATTTTTTTTTTTAGTAAAAGTCTAGCACTCTGGAAACACATCATGATTTATGTGCATAGCATATTACCTCTCTCTTTCCCCTCATTAGTCTATAACAGTCAAGATCCAGGAGTTTGTTGTTCTTGTCTCCTTGCATCAATTAAATCCCTGAACAAGGATATAAAGGTATTTAAAGGGGAAAGTGTTGTTTAGTCTACTACGGTTGAGAGAGCATGAGTTTAATGCCCACATCAATAAATAATCACTGCAGGGTTACATTATTCACCTGGACAAATTGTATAAACTGGATGCTCATTGTTCTAATTAAGCTTCAGAGCTGTTCCAATTAAGGCAACTGTAGAAAGATAAGAAGAGACAGAAAAATGAAAGTAGGGTGTTTAAGTGTCTGAGCAAGAAAAGATGATGAGGGAACTGAATAATCAATCTTATATTATACAACAAAGTCAATTTGAGAAGTCAGATTGCAGGAGTTATTTTTCTCAATATTCTATCCAGCACTGAGCACACTATATGGCTTAGTGAGTTGGGTCCTCCATGTGCCTAAGGAATGGCATATAGGAAGGACTAAGCTACTTACTGAGCCTGCTGTGCAAATACATGGTATGTTAGGAATAGAACTTAAAATGTTTCACAGAATGCATTGGTGAGTCAGTGAAAGGATTTAAAAGAAGTGAATAATGTGTGATTATTTCATTTGAGGTTTAAGATAATTGAAGTCAGGGGTAATTAATAATGCCTCAAAAAAAAAAGATTCAAAAATATCATTGACTTTGTATCCTACAGATGTAAAAAAAAAAAAAAAAAAAAAATTTTTTTTTTTTTTTAGGGGGTTAAATATTCAAAGTGGCCACTTATTAAGCTTCTACTGTATGTCAGTATGGGCTTTGCATTTTTATCTCTAAGCTTCCCATAACTCTATGAGATTCAGGTAGTACTATTATTTCTACTTTAAAGATAAGGAAATTAGTAATGGCCTAAATGCCACACATGCATTAGATGTCAGAGCTGTAATTCGAACCAAAGATAATTGAACCTCAAAAATCAGGCAGTTTAATAACCATTTAGCATGCATTTTTTAATTTTTTTCTTACAATAACAATGTTGTGTCAGTGTTATTATCCTCATTTTACAAATGAGAAAGTTGAAATCCAGATGAGTTCAGTGACTGACATAAGGCCAAATCCCCAGTCAGTGGTAGAGATGGAATTTGGGCCCTTGTCTTTTTCAGTTCTGTGCGATCTCTTTGTATTAGATTAGCTTTGATGTGGTAATCCTGTGTAAGACTCAGGTGACACTGTGGACAAGGAGGCAAAGAATCATGTAATTAAGAGAGTTATTTTCAAATGGGTAAGATATCAATGTACCTGGAAACTATGGCTACACATAGTAGGATTTCCCAAAATTAAGCTCAAATTATTGGGTTTGTGTTTCCCAAAAATATGTTTCAGCTTCGCCAGGCCATGATTCCCAATTTTGTGTGGTTGTCCTCCATTTTGTGATTGTAATTTTATGTTAAAGAAGATTAGAGTGGCATCCTAACACCCTTACTAAGGTCACATCGCTGATACAATGTAAAGGGCGTTTCCCTAGGGCATAGCCTGCACCACCTTTTATCTTACAAGAGATAAAAGGAAAGTAAAGAAAGCAGAGAGTAAAGAAACTCATACCACCAAGAAAGCAGTGTCAGGAGCAGAGCGCATCCTTTGGAACCGGAGTCCCTGCGTGGAGTTGCTCCTAGTGCCTGGGAACGTTGATGAGAAGGCTGGCAGAGAGAGACAGCTTTCCCCTGGAGCTGATGCCGTGAATTTGGACTTTTAACCTACTTTACTGTGAAGAAATACATTTCTCTTTGTTAAAGCCATCCACTTATGGTATTTCTGTTATAGCAGCATAGATGACTAAAACAGTGCTTATATGTTTTTGCTTCTGTCATGAAAGAAAAGAGAGAGGCTGACTGAGTTACATGTAATAGTGGCCCCAGGATGAGGGATAAGGATATCTAATATTCAATTTAAAGTTGTTTTTGTTCCTGTGAAGTTAACCCATATCCGTTCACCCCAAACTTTCAGTCACATAGAAAGCTTTGATGAGTATTATTTTCTTTGTTTTGTGTTTGTCTTCGGTTTTTAATTTATTATCGTTGTTTCTTTGGAAGTCAAAGAAGGGGTTGAGGTCAATGCCATAAGATAGCTAAAGGAACATAAATAGTGGAGTCAGAAATTGGAACCCAAGAAATTCTATAGACCATCTTACAGTACCTAACTATATTATGTCCGTTTTCTATTGCAATTTTCTCTAGCCACCAACATTCCATGATGTAGTTATCAGAAACTATCAAAAAATTTGTTTATCAATGACAGGTCAAAAGGGAAATGATGCAATAGCATCAAACACCCAATCTTTTCATTGTTCTACCCTTTACCCAAGGGCAGAAGACTCTCATGAGTTTGACATGCCTTCCCTAGATATGGATGAGGCCAATATCAGATGTGATATTAATGACTTCTTATAGACCATGGTTCATTCTTGGAGGTAGGTCTTCACCTTTCTCATCCCAAAGATAGTAAGCTCTTAGTGTATCAGAATCATGAAATGAATAAGCATAGAATGGTAAATCTAACCAGCTTCCATCTGTGACAGTTCAGAATTTTTGCTGTCCCCTTTCCCACTCCTCACATAATCATCACCTTCCACTCCTTCCATTCGAAGACAGTATGTTTCTCCAAGGCTTTTTTCCATTAAAAACAGAAAACTAATGTCTCTGTTTGGTTTATGTCCTCCTCAGTTTCAAACAGAGGAGAGGATGTCTAACATCTATTGATGCAACATTAATTATTTATTTTACAGAAACAGATAAGTTTATTGATGTAAAATATTTATCCAGTTGAATTATGTTTGATCATAAATACAAATTACTTTTAATTTATAAAACAATTTGATCCAAACAGTGGAACATATTAATATGTTGTTTACTAAGAAAATCCACCCACAAGAGAAAATTTCCATGCTCTAGTTGAAACCTGCTTCACTCTTCTTAGGGGTATATTAGATAATCAAAAGCAAAACTTCAATTAATAACCTCTACAGTGACATGAAAATATGGCCCTGCAATCCCTTTTTCCCTCCCCCTGCCACACCCACAAAGAATTATTAGATATAGTGGTGAGGGTATTGGATTGTTCACAGAACATGGAATGGAGATTCTAGCCAATCTCATCTCGATCTCAGTGGGCAAAGAGACTCCAATTTATATGTGGATTAAAAATGCATAATTTCATTTAATCCTCACAGAAACCCTGTACAGATAATGCAACTGAGGCTTAGGAGGTCTTAATAATTTTCTTAAGATCACAAGCTAATAATTGATGGAACTGGGAATTTGACTTGGATCTATATCTTTACTAGTGTTATAATGCCTCCTACAATAATAGCTTCTCTTGAATTAGACATCGATGATATGATGATTATTCTGCTACTATAGACTGAATAGAATAATCATATCATCAATGCCTAATTCAAGAGAAGCTATTATGCTAGTATAGATTTGGTGCAAAAGACCTCTTTAAAGTGTTAAAAAGCGTAAATGTCACTTGGAGGACTAAGGCGTACCTGAACCAAGCCATTGTGTTTTCAATTGCTTCATATGCATGTGAAAGCTGGACAATGAATAAGGAAGACAGAAGAAGAATTGACACCTTTGAATTATGGTGTTAAAAAAAAATGGCAAAGAATATTGAATATACCATGGACCGCCAGAAGAATTAACAAATTCGTATTGGAAGAAATACAGCCAGAATGTTCCTTAGAAGTAAGGATGACGAGACTTTGTCTCAAGTGCTTTGGACATGTTATCAGGAGGGACAGTCCCCCGAGAAGAAACTTATGCTTGGTAAAATAGAGGGTCACCGAAAAAGAGGAAGACCCTCGACTAGATGGATTGACATTGTGGCTGAAACAATGGGCTCAAGTATAGCAACGATTGTGAAGATGATGCAAAACCAGACACTCCTTCATTCTGTTGTACGTAGGGGCTCTATGCGTCAGAACTGGCAAGACAGCACCTAACAGCAACAACAGATTTGGTATATATTATTAGTAAAAATTCTCACAATTAGACCAATTAGCACCATCATGATAAATGGAGAAACTACTGAAGTTGCCAAGTATTTCATTTTACTTGGACCCACGATCAACACCCACAGAAGCAGCAGTCGAGAAATCATACTACGTATTGCACTAGGAAATTCTGCAGCAAAAGGCCACTTTAAAGTGTTAAAAAGCTAAGATTTCACTTTAAGGACTAGGTGTGCCTGACTCAAGCCATGGTATTTTCAATCACCTCATATGCATGCAAAAGCTGGACAATGAAAGAAGACTGAAGAATTGATGCCTTTGAATTATGGTGTTGGTTAAGAATATTGAATGTACCATGGACTGCCAGAAGAATGAACAAATCTGTCTTAGAAGTACAGCCAGAATGCTCCTTAGAAGTGAGGAGGGTGAGACTTCATCTCACATACTTTGGGCATGCTATCAGGAGGGAACAGTCCCTGGAAAAGAACATCATGCTTGGTAAAGTAGAGGGTCAGCAAAAGAGAGGAAGACCCTCAACCAGTTGGACTGACACTGTGGCTGCGAGGATGGGCTCATACCTAGCAAGATTGTGAGGATGGTGCAGGACCAGGTAGTATTTCACTCTATTGAACATAGGGTCACTATGAGTTGGAACTGATTCGACAGCATCTAACAACAACAACATTCTGCTAGTATTTACCTCATTTGCTCTTCAGAACAATATATATGGTAGGAATAATTATTCCCATTCATGTTATTATGTACTTGCCTTATTCGATCCTCACAACCTATGAAGTAGAAATTTTTATTTCCATTTTATAGCCAAGGAAATTAGGGTCACAAAAGCAATAAGCGGTAAAGCTGTGAATTGAATCTACATCTCTTGGTTGTCAAAGATTTCCTTTAACCACAATCTGCATCTTTTGCATACCTCCCATTTCATCCCCCATTTCTCCATGGATCTCAAGTGGCCCAAACTCATCCTTGGAAGCTATTTGCTACCCTTTCCTGTTTCTACTCTTTTTCTACACTGTCTTGGGGGTTAACGTTCCACCAACAATAAAGAGAATCTAATTCTTCTTACTGAAGAATTAGGAAGGCTGATTTTTCTCAGAGATTGTAGTTTTATCAGAATATCATAAATGTGCTTGCCTTTATTTGATTACACCTGTGTTAAGCCACTGCATATTTGCTTTTACAGTATCTTTTGTAGAAGGAATTACCATCTCTTCATTACAGGTATAGTGGGAGGAATTTAAAATCAAGCAACCCAAAGGTGGCCACAGTAGATTCCTCCTGGCCTACCAATGAGTTTTTCACATGTCATTCTCTGAGACATTGAGGTATTACTTTACTTCCCTGGGAATCTATCTCCATCAAATATTCAGGTACTGATTATCTTCAGATTACTAAGATTCTAAATATGGTAATGTTGGTACCATCTTGCTTCGTGACTACTTGAAGTGATATAAAGTTACATTTTTAATAGCAAGCAGGAAAAGGAAAGACATTTTCCCCTCACTTCAATTTTTATTTAATAAAGAGAAACATAATAAGTATTGGAAACCCTGGTGGCGTAGTGGTTAAGCACTATGGCTGCTAGCCTAAGGGTCGGCAGTTCGAATCCGCTAGGCACTCCTTGGAAACTCTATAGGGCAGTTCTACTCTATCCTATAGGGTCGCTATCAGTCGGAATCGACTCAATGGCACTGGTTTTGGTTTTTTTTGGTTTTTACAGGCATGTATCAGCACTGTTGTTTAAAGGAACTTCCATTGTTGTAGGAGAGATAGGTGCACAAACAATTATAAGATAGGAAATGATGAGTGTAATAATGTTGTTGTTGTTGTTAGGTGTCGTTGAGTCGGTTCTGACTCATAGCGACCCTATGCACAACAGAATGAAACACTGCCTGGTTATGCACCATCCTCACTATTGTTGTTATGCTTATGTGCATTGTTGCAGCCAATGTGTCTGTCCATCTCATTGAGGGTCGTCCTCTGTTTTCCTGACCCTCTACTTTACCAAGCATGATGTCCTTCTCTAGGGACTGATCCCTCCTGATAACATGTCCAAAGCATGTGAGACAACGTTTTGCCATTCTCGCTTCTAAAGAGCATGCTGGCTGTACTCTTTCCAAGACAGATTTGTTTCCTTCTTCTGACAGTCCATTGTATATTCAATACTTTGCCAATACTACAATTCAAAGGCCTCAATTCTTTGATTTTCTTTATTCATTGTCCAGGTTTCACACGCATATGAGGCGATTAAAAACACCATGGCTTGGGTCAGGCACACCTTAGTCCTCAAGGTGACATCTTTGCTTTTCAGCAGTTTAAAGAGATCTTTTGTAACCAATTTGCCCAAAGCAATGCATCTTTTGGTTTCCTGACTGCTGTTTCGACGGGTGTTGATTGCAGAACCAAATAAAATGAAATCCTTAACAATCTCAGTCTTTTCTCTGTTTATCATTGATATTGCTTGTTGATCCAGTTGTGAAGATTTTAGTTTTCTTTATGTTGAGGTGTAATCCATACTGAAAGCTGTGGTCTTTGATCTTCATCAGTAAATGCTTTAAGTCCTCTTCACCTCAGCAAGCAAGGTTGTGTCATCTGCATAAGGAAGGTTGTTAATGAGTCTTCATCCAATCCTGATGCCCTGTTCTTCTTCCTATAGTCCAGTTTCTTGGATTATTTGCTCAACATACAGATTGAATACCCAGAACCCAGTGCCGTCGAGTCGATTCCTACTCATAGCGAACCTATAGGACAGAGTAGAGCCACCCATAGAGTTTCCAAGGAGCACGTGGCAGATTTGAAAAGCCGATCCTTTGGTTAGCAGCTGTAGCACTTAACCACTATGCCACCAGGGTTTCCACAGATTGAATAGGTATGGGGAAAGAATACAACCCTTACGCACACCTTTCCTGACTTTAAATCATGCAGTATCCCCTTGTTCTGTTCGAATGATTACCTTTTGATTCATGTACAGGTTCCTCATGAGCACGATTAAGTGTCTGGAATTCCCATTCTTCACAATGTAATCCATAATTTGTTATGGTCCACACAGTCAAATACCTTAGCATAGCCAATAAAACACGGATAAACGTCTTTCTGGTATTCTCTGCTTTCAGCCAGGATCCATCTGACATCAGCAATGATATCCCTGGTTCCACATCCTCTTTTAAATCTGGCTTGAATTTCTGTCAATTCCCTCTCGATATACTGTGCAGCCACTTTTGAACGATCTTCAGCAAAATTTTGCTTGCATGTGATATTAATGATATTGTTCCATAATTTCTACATTCAGTTGGATCACCTTTTTTTGGGAATAAGTGTAAATATGGATCTTTTCCAGTCAGTTTGCCAGGTAGCTGTCTTCCAAATTTCTTGGCATAGACAAATTAGCACTTCTAGCACTGGATCCAATTGTTGAAACATCTCCACTGACATTCCGTCAATTCCCAGAGCATTGTTTTTTGCCAATGCCTTCAGTGCAGCTTGGACTTCTTCCTTCAGCACCATCAATTCCTGAAAATATGTTACCTCCTGAAATGGTTGAATGTAGAGCAATTCTTTTTGGTATAGTGATTCTGTGTATTCCTTCTTTTTTTTTTTTTTTTTTTGATGCTTCCTGTGTTGTTTAATGTTTTCCCTATAGAATCCTTCAGTATTGCAACTTGAAGCTTGAATTTTTTCTTCAGTTCTTTCAGCTTGAGAAATGCTGAGCATGTTCTTCCCTTTGGTTTTCTATCTCCAGGTCTTTGCATGTTTCATCATAATCCTTTACATTGTTTTTTCAAGCCGCCCTTTGACATCTTCAGTTCAGCTCTTCTACTTCATCATTTTTTGCTTTTACTTTTGCTACTCAGTGTTCAAGAGCAAGTTTCAGAGTCACTTCTGACACCCATTTTAGTCTTTTTTTCTCTCCTGTCTTTTTAATAGCCTCTTGCTTTCTTCATGTATGTCATGTCTGTCATTCTACAAATTGTCTGGTCTTCAGTCATTAGTGTTGAATGGGTGAAATCTATTCTTCAGATGGTCTCTATATTCAAGTGGGATATACTCAAGGTGGTACTTTGGCTCTTGTAGACTTGTTCTACTTTTCTTCAGTTTCAACTTGAACTTGCATATGAGTAATTGATGATCTGATCCACATTCAGCCCCTGGCCTTGTTCTGACTGATGATATTGAGTTTTTCCATCGTCTCTTTTCACAGATGTGGTCAATTTGATTCCTATGTGTTCCACCTGGTGAGGTCCATGTGTATAGTCACTGTTTATGTTGATGAAAAAAAATATTTGCAATGAAGAAGTCATTTGTAATGCAAAATTCAATCACTTGATCTCCGGTGTGTTTATATCACGAAAGCCATATTTTCTAACTAAAGATCCTTCTTTGTTTCCAACTTTTGTATTCCAATCACCAGCAATTATCAGTGCATCCTGATTGCATGCTCAATCAACTTCAGACTGCAGAAGTTGCTAAAAGTCTTCAATTTCTTCATCTTTGGCCTTAGTGATTGGTAATAATATAGATTAAAAAAAGAAAGAAAACTGCAGTTGGAATTCAGAGAAAGGGTTGATCACTTTTAAAGAGGTGGAATGTGATAAAGAGTGGGAAAAGCTATTTTGAGAGATAGGATTTCAACTGACCAGTGGTGTTTGGGTTAATGACGGTGTCTTAGTCATCTAGTGCTGCTATTGAAGAAATACCACAAGTAGATGGTTTTAACAAAGAGAAAATTTATTTTCTGACAGTCTAGTAGGCTACAAGTCCAAATTCAGGTCATCAGCTCCAGGTGAAGGCTTTCTCTCTCTGTTGGTTCTGGAGGAAGGTCCTTGTGATGCATCAGTCTCCCCTTGGTCTGGGAGCATCTCAGCATAGGAACCTCAGGTCCAAAGCACGTGCTCTGCTCTGGGCACTGGTTTCTTTGTGGTATGAGGTTCCCAACTCTCTGCATGCTTCCCATTCCTTTTATCTCTTCAGAGATCAAAGGTGGTACAGGCCACACCCCAGGGAAATTCCCTTTACATTCGATCAGGGAGGTGACCGGAGTAAGAGTGGTGTTATAATCCCACCCTAATCCTCTTAACATAAAATGACAATCATAAAATGGAGGACAACCACACAATACTGGGAATCATGGCCTAACCAAGTTGATACATACATTTTTGGGGGGACATAATTCAGTCCATGACAGATGGATATACAGAAAGGGCATTATCAGCATAGGAAGTAACATGAGCGATACATGAAAATAATATATCAAAGGTGTGTATGGGAAGCAAGACTTTGCCATACTGGGAATAGGGTGTATAAAAAAGGAAATAATGGGATTGATATTGGAAAAGTAATTTGGGTATAGATGGTATTGAATATCAGGCAAAGATATTCAGGTTTATTCAGTATTCAATGGAGAGTCATTGGGAATTTTTGAACAAAGACTGATACAGTCAGAATTGAGCTTCAATAAGATTAATCTGACAGTGAGGTCTAGCATTGTTTGGTATGGGGAGAGTTTAGATGAGATAAGTTAGGAAACTAGAACAATATATAAAGGGAGAGATAATAATCAAGTGCGGGATAAAAGAAGGAAACGAAAGTCAGATTGAGAAACAGTAGGACTTGGCCACCTATTAGAAATTGAAGGTAAGGAAGGGGAAGGAGTCAAAGATGAGTTAATACTGGTATCAACAGTAGAATTAGGGAAGTAAGAAAAAGAAACAGAATTCCAAAAAAGAAGTTGAGCTTTGAAGGTACCGAAGCTTAGATTTAAGTGGAATATCTAAAAAGAGAAATCTAAAGAAATTAGGACTATATTCTAGGATATGAATCTCTCTGGAAAAGAGGACAGAATTTTCTCTCTTCAAAGATTTTTTATTGTTTATTTCTAGACAAACACACTGTTCAAAGTTTTAAAACAGAATTGTTTTAAAATAACCATATTAGGTAACTGATAAATCAGATTAGAAAATACTGCAGAGATGCTTACAATGACTGTTTTCTATTCTTAAGTCACAGACATCTACTCTCTTAGCTCTCTCTTGGAAGGCTATTTTAATTCCTTGTTGAAAATCAGAATGATTAAGAAATGAACATTTATGCACTCATAATCTAACTTTCACTTGTCGTAATTTAAGACTATTTTTAGAGACATTTACTGCTGTTAAATTGCATCTATGGATCAAATCTTGAGTATATTTGCTATCATCTCTAGATCTACATTTGCATTTACTACCTTTGAATTTATATTTTATTCTTGAATTCAAAAGTTATAAATGCAATTATTTTACTGAGGTGTATAGCCAGAAATATCTTATTACTTCTTTATATGTTTAAAGACTGTTAATCTTTTTCTGTCCCATATTATTTATAGCATACTCCAGCATAGCATTACCTTAATGTCTGGTTAAAATATCACTTGATGATTTAGAACTTTAATCAAAACATTAATGACAACCATTTCAGGAGGTAGCATATTATCAAGAGCCAATGCTACTGAAGAAGTCCAAATGGTACCGAAGGCATTGACGAAAAACAAGGCTCCAGGAGTGATGGAATACCAATTCAAATGTTTCAACAAATGAATGCCACTATGGAAGTGTTCACTCATCTATGCAAAGAAATTTGGAAGACAGCTACCTGGCCAACTGACTGGAAGAGATCTAAAACTCAGAGCAACCCCACAGGGTTTAGAAGGCTTTAAACCTTTGCAGAAGCAGATTGCAACATCTTTCTCCCTCAGAGCGGCTGGTGGTTTCAAACCACAGAGCTTTTGGTTAGCAATCAAACACTTTAACCACTTTGCCACCTGGGCTCTTTATTCCAAGGAAACATTATCCAATACAATGTGGAAATGATCCAACAGTATCATGTGCAAGTAAAATATTGCTGAAGATAATTCAAAAATGGTTGCAGCAGTACTTCGACAAGGAACTGCCAGAAATTCAATCAGGGTATCATTGCTGATGTCAGATGGATCTTGGTTGAGAGCAGAGAATACCAGAAAAATGTTTACCTGTGTTCTATTGACTATGCAAAGACATTTGACTGTGTGGATCATAACAAATTATAGATAACATTGTGAAGAATGGAATTTCTAGAACACTTAATTGTGCTCGTGAGGAACCTATACATAGACCAAGAGGCAGCTGTAAAAACAGAGCAAGGGGATACTACGTGGTTTAAAGTCAGGAAAGGTGTGTGCCAGGGTTGTATCCTTTCACCATACTTAATCTGTATGCTGAGCAAATAATCCAAGAAGCTAGACTATATGAAGAAGAACAGGGCATCAGGATTGGAGGAAGACTCATTAACAACCTGCGTTATGCAGATGACACAACCTTGCTTGCTGAAAGTGAAGAGGAATTGAAGCACATACTGATGAAGATCAAAGACCACAGCCTTCAGTACAGATTATACCTCAACATAAAGAGAACAAAAATCCTCACAAATGTACCAATAAGCAACATCATAATAAACAGAGAAAGTATTGAAATTGTCAAGCATTTCATTTTACTTGGATCCACAATCAACATCCATGGAAGCAGCAGCCAAGAAACCAAATGACACATTGCATTGGACAAATCTGCTGTAAAATACCTCTTTAAAGTGTTACAAAGCAAAGATGTCACTTTAAGGACTGAGATGCGCCTGACCCAAGCCATGGTGTTTTCAATCGGCGCATATGCATGTGAAAGCTGACAATGAATAAGGAAGACTAAAGAAGAATGGACACCTTTGAATTGTGATACTGGTAAAGAATATTGAATATACCATGGACTGCCAAAATAACTAACAAATCTGTCTTGGAAGAAGCACAACCAGAACATTCCTCAGAAGCAAGGATGGTGAGACTTTGTGTCACATATTTTGGCCATGTTATCAGGAGGGAACAGTCCTTGAGAATGACATCATGCTTGGTAAAGTAGAGAGTGGCTGAAAAAGAGAAAGATCCTCAAGTAGATAGATTGACACAGTGGCTGCAACAATGGGCTCAAGCATTACAGTGATTTGAGAATGGTGCAGGACCAGGCAGTGTTTTATTCTGTTGTACATAGGGTCACTATGAGTTGGAACCCAATTGACAGCCTTAACAACACAACAACAGCATGCTGTTATTATCATTCTCTGATTATTGAAATCAACTTCTAACTGACTCTGTTACACTGTCCTGCTTACCTACCTACCTATGCCAAAGATAGAGTCCAAGACACATATGTGAATATGTACCTATAGTTTCCTGTGCTTTCTTACTATTCTAGCCAAGAGTGAGAAACTCGCCATAAACTCTTTATTCAGAGTAAAACTAAACCCTCTGTCCCTAGCAAATGGGCTTTCTCATCTTCATTTCTTTGTTCATGATCTTCCATCTTCCAGGGACACACTTCCACTCCCTTATTTTCTTAATAAGTTCATAGCAATTTTTAAAGACCCAGCAAAAATATCATCTCCTGAACCTGTTGCTGCCGATTCTAACTCATAGTAACCCTGTAGGACAGAGTAGAACTGCCCCATAGAGTTCCCAGGGAGCGCCTGGTGGTTTTGAACTGCCTACCTTTTGTTTAGTAGTCATAGCACTTAACCTCTACGCCACCAGGTTTTCCTCATCACCTGTAGTTCTCCTCAATTTCCCTGTCAAAATCACATTTTATGGTCACGGAGGAGCCCTGGTGGTGCAGTGTTTAAGATCTTGGCTGCTAACCAAAATGTCAGCGGTTCGAATCCACTAGCTGCTCCTTGAAAGCCCTAAGGGGCAGTTCTACTCTGTCCTATAGGGTTGCTATGAGTTGGAATCAACTCAATGGCAATGGGTTTAGTTTGAGTTTTCTTAGATCTCTGCATACACCTTTATTATGACACTCATCATATTGTACTGTAGGGAGTTGTTTTTGTACCTAGCTTCTTATAGAAGACTGAAAGCCTCTCACAGATAAAAGTGTCTTATTTCTTTGTGTCTCCAGTGCCAAGTACAGTGCTGGAAATTAGCTGTTCCCAATAATTGTGTGAATACTTTAGCATATCTAGAGGCACAGAAAAAACAACTGTCTTAAGGAGAGGATGGAGAAGCAGACCCGAGAAGACTGGAACTTTTAATTTTGCTAACAAAAATGTTACCATAATCAAGAGAAATGTTATTAACAGGGTAGGGAGGGTGGAGCAGCACTCACTCTTGAGTGCTGAGTACAGTTAGGGCAGTGGTCCAATTACTATATGATGGGGAAATGAGCTTGATAAACACCTAACCAGACTAGACAGATGATGACAGGAGTGAAGGCAGCATTTGGGTATTGGCCACAGAGGATAGTCACTAAATTATGTCATTACTGAGGTCCAGGACATATTACCGCCTCAAGCTGCTCAACCGACATGATCAAGCCTCTGTACTCACACATCTCTTTTCCCTGTAATACCTGTACTCTTTTTTCCTCTAGTTTACATCTTCCAGATTAAAAGAAAAGTATCTCTAGGATGAGAAGTGGGTAAGATTAGGGACAGCAACAAATAAGAAAGAATTTCTTGAGACTTATACATAAATTTCTTGAGACTTATATATACTTGTTCTCAAATATTAGAGAGTCAAGCTACCTGCACTAACAAGTAAATTCCAAAATTTCAGTGGCTGAACACAATGGAAGTTCATTTCTCACCCACATAAAAAAATTCCTGTTGGCACCGTGTGTATGTGTATATCTGTGTATGTATGGTAAGTGTGTGATATGTGTGGTAGAGAGTTTATCTGCTCCAGACAGTCATTTAGGGACTCAAGCTGACAGAAGCTGTACCCTCTTCTGCATAAAACTCAATATATGAACATTTTTAACTATAAGGTAGTCTGGGAAATGAAGGGAAGCCATGTGCCCAGGGGAAAAGGGAATTAGGATATTGAACAAGCAGCCAATCTCTGCCACACTAAGTATAAGTGATACTACCAAGAGTTGGAAAGAAAAAAATTTTGAGCAGGAAAGAAGAAAGTTTGAATATATATGTAAATATATCAAAAGAAATTCTGACAGAATAGTTTTTTTTAAGTATAACTATCTAAATGACATACTTTTCGAATGTCTCCATATGACATCAATAGGCTATGCTTCAGTAAATTCATTTTATAGTTTGAAGGCAATAAATATAATATCATATATATTGTTTTTGCTCATTTTTCTAAAAACAGAGCAGTGATAACTTTAAATCACACTTGCCTAAGTTTTCAAGTGTAAAGAGATTTGCAGGTGGGACTGATTTACGTGTCATATAAATAATCTTATTCGTGTTCTGAGGCAACTGGAAGCAGAGCATGTAAAGGCAATACAGACACCCTATTGAGCAAATATAGAAAAGCTTACTGTGGGTACATGCATTGCTGAAGAGTAAATAACAGATTTGCTTGGCAACTGCACAGTTCAGGGAGCAATTTCTACAATAATGGGGATTACAGAAAAAAAAATTAAGTTAAATTCCAAAATAAAAAAGTTCTGCCTAAGCCTTATGAATAATACGACGTCAGATTAATCCATTTCCCATATAGAATTCTAGGACCCCCACAGATACGAATACTCAAGTCCCTTACATAAAATGGTGTATTATTCGCATATAACCTACATACATCCTCCTATACACTTTAAATCATCTCTAGATTACTTATAATACCTCATACAATGGGAATGCTATGTAAATTGTTGTTACAGTACTGTACTGTTTAGGGAATAATGACAAGACATGAGGTGCACAATGCTCAAACAATAGGTGCTTGAGAGAGACTGAGGATCTGTGAGATGGTGAGAGGCTACAGTACAGTATGTGTGTACAGCAGTTCACTACATTAGCGTGGATTCAGAGTGGTGCTCAGTGCGCAGTAAATTCAAATTTTGCTCTTTGGAACTTTCTCCCCTTCCCCCCCCACCCCAATATTTTCGATCCACGGTTGGTTGAATCCGTGGATACAGAACCTGCAAATGCAGAGGGTTGACTATACACCATCCTCATGCCATGCTTATAGCTACTGATTCTTAACTCTGGATAATTAACAAACTCAAGTGGGAAGAACCAATAGTGCCACTTTGCAATTAGTTCGTGAAACACAGTGCCAAATTTTTTTTTCCTCTGTTTTCTTAGGGTTAAATAGTTGCAAATGAGGCCCAGACCTTACCTTAGCTTTTTTTTTTTCTCCTTCTTCTTCTTTTTAAGAGTATGACCTTAGGACTCATCCCATTGTAAACTATTTTCCCTGCCCCCACACATGTTCAAGCATAGGGTTTCAGGTTTGTTTATTTCATCTCTGCAACAGAATAGCAGAATGATTCAGACTTTGTGTCATTTTGCGAGTGTCCTATGTGCATACTCTCCTTTGTAAGTGGACTTCTTTGCACCTTTACTGTTTGCAATCATATCTGTGTTCAATACATCAACTTCAAGTTAAATCGTACCCCAGGTAACACTGTAATTACACTTGATGCCTGGAGGGGTAAACGTCAATTAGCTACTAGTGTTCAAAAGGCTCAAGGCTGGCAGGTAACATTATTCTTGTATGTGGATTTCAAATTGCTTGGAAGTCATTTTCAATAATGTCAATAGGTAGCGAAGGTTTTGAGTGATTTTTCCACTTACCTTTGCCACCAGTCCATTAGAACCCTGGGTTTATCTATAGTGTCTAACGAAGCTTGATGCTAGCCTCTGTATATTAAAAAAATTTGGTTTCTTTTTTATTTTTACTGAGAAAAATAATATAGCTATTAGAACATTGATGGCTTACAAGAAGTCAGTTATTTATGCATCTTCTTAAATTTTAATGTATAAATAAATCATCTGGGGATTTTGTAAAAATGCAGATTGTCATTTAGTAGGTCTGGGATATCCCTTGAGATTCTGCATTTCTAACACAATCCTAGATGATACTGAAGTTGCTGGTTTGTAGACCACAATTTGAGCGGCAACAAAGAATGTTTCTGTATTCTACCAGGTTACACCATACCTACATGTTCAGGTCTCTCATATTCTGATTAGTAGATTAAACCTAATATATTGTTTAAAAATAGAGATGTTGTTAGAAGTCTTTGGATACCCTGGTAAAAAAAAAAAAAAAATTTTTTTTTTTTTTTTTTTACACTGGTAGCTACTCATAATTGCTGAACCTTGCCCCGGGGCAATGAACTAACTAGCAGGAAGAGCCAGAGAACAAATGGCAAAAGCCAGAAATTTGATATAGCAATTTCCCTCGTGGTTGCCTTATTGCGGAACCACAAATACTATCTGCGTTTTCACAAACATCTTGGACAACACCTGCCACTTATTTATGTCAGCAAATGTTGAATGGATAAATAAATAAAATGAACTCTAACTACCAAGAGAGGCTGATAACAAAAGGACTGTTTCAGTAGCCCACATTGGTTGGAATAATCATCCTTCTAGAAGTATTTTCTCCTCCAAAAATGTATTAAATTTTAAATCATGCTCTTTCAGCATCCAGATAAGACTCTTATTATTCAACTTTATTAGAAATGATGAGTTCTCAGGAAATAATGCAAGAAAGAAATCCCCAAATGGAAGATACAGAGTATAACTGAATTAACCATAAGACGTTAACAAATAGAAGGTACAGAATGATGAGAGAATGAGGAAAAATTCAGCTAATGGAATGCTATGTAAAAAGCATTGTTTCTGGCAACTTGACGCTAAATGCGTGAAAGAGTGAATGAATGCACAAACAGTTATGATTCTTCTCCATAAAAGTTGAATCCATTCTTTCAAAGAAGAAACTCCCTTGCTCTACAATACCCAGTGCCCTCAAGTCAATTCCAACTCATAGCGAGCCAACAGGACAGGGTAGAACTGCCACATGCCACATAGGGTTTCCAAAGTTGATGCCAGGCATAATATATATAGTATGATAGTTATTGTTGCAGTGTTGAAAATTAGTTATACAGCCATTAAAAAAAAAAAAAAAAAAAACACAAAACCTGTTGCTGTCGAGTCGGTTCTGACTCATAGCAACCCTATAGGACAGAGTAGAACTGCCCCACAGAGTTTCCAAGGAGCGCCTGGTGGATTTGAACTGCTGACCTCTTGGTTAGCAGCCATAGCACTTAACTACTACACCACCCGGGTTTCCTATACAGCCACAGGTAATACAAAAAGGAAATTTCCCACTAATAGTAGCACTTGTATATGAGATGCCAAAACTGTGGTGCTTCAATGAAACAGGTTCAAATAAGCTGAAGCTGATAAAGAACTTTAGAATTTGAGAGGTCCTAGGACACCATATCCTTACTGGAACTAACTAAAGACATTCCTGAACAATGGGTAATGGAACTTGTTTTAATTAACTGTGTTCAAAAGAATAGACTCATTTGAGTCATGTCTTAAGTGCACATTTTCAGGCTATAATTACCATCCAACTAAAACCAGACCTGTTGCCGTAGAGTTAATTCTGACTCATAGAGACCCTATAGGACAGAGTAAAACTGCCCCATAGGGTTTCCAAGGAGCGGCTGGTGGATTCAAACTGCTGAACTTTTGGTTAGCAGCTGATCTCTTAACCACAGTGCCACCAGGGCTCCAATAATTAGCCAAGCCACCATGAACTCACTTTTTCTAACACTTAAACACACCTGAAATTTCCCTTTGCTGAAGAGTTTAATAAACTACTTTAAATAAAAAAAAAATTCTGGCGGTTTTTGTTTTACTCATTGACAGCTAATGAATTGATGAATTTCCAGGAGGTTGAATATTTGTTAAGGAGGGAATCTGGTTGAAAGTTGAAGAATGATGCCACTAGAACAAATCTAGGAGATATTTTAAAGGTTGTAATGACCTGAAATTAACCCAAATGACTTGAATGCAAGCCAATATTTCTCTATCTTCTTCCAGTTAAATTATGGTACCCTGGAAGAAAGGGGATGTGGGAAATAAATAGCAAATAATGTGCATGGTGTCAGATAATGTGATTAAATATTCTGGATATGAGGGGGTTTTATCAAGACTATTTTTTTTATGAGAATATATTCATATATTTTTTCCAGATAAAACTGAGATACAGTGAAAAATATTAAATAAGACATATTCATTCAACAAACATTCATTAAATGCCTACTGTGAAACAGACAATGTTCTAGGTTCTTGGGATAGAGCAACGAACAGAAGTAAAAATGGGCACAAATATGGATCTCTTCCAATCAGTTGGCCAAGTATCCACTTTCCTAATTTCTTGACATAGATGATTATGTGCTGCCATGGTTGCATATGTTTGTTGAAATGTCTTAGTTGGTATTCCCTCAATTCTTGGAACCTTGTTTTTTGCCAATGCTTTCAGTGCAGCTTGGTCCATTAGTACCACACTTGAAGGTTGATGAATTCTTTCTGATATAGTTAGATCATTTTCTTTTGATGCTTTCTACAGCATTCAAATTTTTTTGTCCATAGAATCCTTCAATATTGCAACTCGAGGTTTGAATTTTCTCTTCAGTTCTTTCAGTTTGAGAAATACTGACCATGTACTTCCCGTTTGGTTTTTTAACTCCAGGCCTTTGCACATTTCACTGTAATACTTGTCTTTCCGAGCCACCCATTGAAACCTTCTGTTGGCTGTTTTACTTCGTTTTTTCTGCTAGCTTTA
Organism: Elephas maximus indicus; assembly: GCF_024166365.1. Lineage (NCBI taxonomy): Eukaryota > Metazoa > Chordata > Mammalia > Proboscidea > Elephantidae > Elephas > Elephas maximus. The sequence continues at coordinate 140,816,192 of NC_064822.1, forward strand.
GCTACTCTGCACTCAAAAGCAAGTTTCAGAGTCTCTTCTGACATCCATTTTGGTCTTTCTTTCTTTTCTGTCTTTTTCATGATATTTTACTTTCTTCGTAAATGATTTCCTTGATGTCATCCCACAACTCTTCTGGTCTTTGGTTATCAGTCAGCTTCAGTGTGTCAAATCTATTCTTGAGTTGGTTTCTAAATTAAGGTGGGATGTATCATGGACTTGCTTGGATTCTCTTTAGCTTCAGTTTGAACTTGCATGTTGACCATTGATTATCTGTTCCACAGTTGGCTCCTGGCTTTGTCTTGACTGATAATATCGAGCATCTCCATGGTCTGTTTCCATAAATGTAGTCGATTTGATTTCTATGTAATCCCTCTGACAAGTTCCACGTGTATAGTTGTTGAGAAAAAATATTCTCAATGAATAAGTCATTGGTATTGCAGAATTCTATGATACGATTACCAGCATCAGTCCTGTCACTGAGACTGTGTTTTCCAACCACTGATCCTTGTTTGTTTCCAACTTTCACATTCCAATAACAGTAATTATCAGTGTATCTTGATTTCATGCTTGATCAATTGAAGACTGCAGCAGTTGTAAAAATCTTCAATTTCTTCATCTTTGGCATTTGTGGTTGGTGTGTAAATTTGAACAATAGTCCTATTACCTGGTCTTCTTTGTAGGCGTATGGGTATATCCCATCACTAACAGTGTTGTACTTCAGAAAAAGTCTTGAAATGTTCTTTTGGCAATGATTGCAATGCTATTCCTCTTCAATTTGTCATTCCCGGGATAGTAGGCCATATGATTGTTAGATTCAAAATGGTCAATACCAGTCCATTTCAGCTCACTAATGCCTAGAATATCCATCCTCAAGCTCTCCGTTTCATTTTTGACAATTTCTAATTTACCTTAATTCATACTACATATATTCCAAGTTCCTATTATTAATTTTTTGCTTTTCTTTTTGAGTTGTTTCACATCAGCAGATAAACATCTCGAAGGCTTCACTCCATCTACATCACTGCATCATTGAGGTTGAGTCTCCTTTGAGGAGGCAGCTGTTAGTTGTATTTTTATAGCTTTCCAATCTGAGAAGCTCATCTTCCAGCGCTATATATATATATTAAACAACATTCTGCTGTTATCCGTAAGGTTTTCATTGGCTAATTTTTGAAAACACATCTCCAGGTCTTTCTGCCTATCCTATCTTAATCTGGAAACTCTGTTGAAACTTATTCACCATGGGTGACCCTGCTGGTATTTGAAATACCACTGGCATAGTTTCCAGCATCATAGCAACGTGAAAGCCACCACAGGACAACAAACTGACAGATGGGGGTGGTAGGTAGCTATATATATACTTGCTGTTGTTAGTTGCCCTGAAGTATCACAACAGAAATAAGAAAGCTGAAACAGACATAGGTTGTATTACTTCTAATAGATAAATATGCTTTTTTTATTTTGATTTATGTCTGATTACTTGTAAGAATGAACATTTTTCCATATGCTTGTTTTGTATTTGCATTTTGGATTTGAAAAGTATCTTTTCATTTGACCATTTGTATTTTGAGATGTTAAGGTTTTTCATATTGATTTTGTGAGTTTTTTGTATAGTAAAGAGATTAACCTTTGGTCTATCGTGTTTGCTGCCAATGTTTTCCTACTCTGTTTGGCTTTTAATTCTGATTTTACTTATTCATGCAGCATGTTACATTATTTTACATCTTTGAGTCTGCAGATACTTTTCTTTGGGATTTCTCCTTACTTCTAGCATTAGAAATTTCTTTCCCTGAAGACATTTGACAGTTTTTTGCTTGTTTTGTTTGTTTTTTATCCTTGTTTGGGTGAAGTTTAGTGTTTATATTTAGTTATTTAATTCAAATTCAATTTACTTATTATCTGATGCTATGTAAAGAACCAAACTAAATCTTTTCCATATTGCTAATTTAATATTCCAAATCCATTCATTAAATAAGTAGCTTTTCATTGATTTAAGATGCTTTATTATTTATTAATTTCTTAACTATGCTAAGATATTTTGGGGTTATCAACTGTGTATCTTTGTGCAGAAGAATAGATATCCTCATTCTTTAATAGCTGCATAATTGAAAAAGTAATTCAACTCATTTTGTTTGTCTCCAAATTACAGTAAGTTAGATTGAAATGTAAATAAGAACTCTGTCACAATTAGAGCTTCTCAAATGGAATTGACCAACTCAGGAGCCAATGAGTTCCCCTTCACTAACTAGTTAAACAAAGTAGTTAAGCAAAGGCTGGCTACCAATTGGGAAATTTTGTAAGCAGTCCCCATTGCCTTATACTAAAGAACTCTAAGGTCCATTTTAGCTTTAAGATTCCTTGTTTCTTTAGTCTACCTGTGAATGGATTTTTTGTTTGTTTGTTCTTTGTTTTTTCACACTGTAAGACTTACAGGGTAGGACTGTTTTGATTAACTTTTGAGTAGCTCTTAAACCAGAGAGTAGATCAACTGTTCCATTTAATTCTATTCAAATGACCAAATTTGCAGATTCTCATCAAGCTTTATGTCTTCACTTACTTTCCTATTTCTCAACAGTAGACATCAATGTTCTCAGAAATTAGGTCCATACTGAAGACAGACACAAGACTTACTTTGATGTGGTTTTAGAAGTTGAATACAAAAAGCAGGATTTAACCCAACAGTCATGTCACTACTGAAAAATAATGACCTTGAAGGCTATAATATTGACAAATCTATAAAACCATACATAAAGTTTCACAGAAAACGAAGTTAAGTCCCATCCATTCAGATAATTGAAAAAAAAAATCTAATTTTTAAAAATATAGAATATTTAAAGGAAAAATGTATGACAGTGAGTCAAGAGGTTTATAAAGCGCAACCTCATAGAAACCATATTTACTCTGTAAAAGAAATTGCTTTAATAAATAGAGGAGCATAAATTATAATTAATATAGGCATTTTATGTAAGTGGATGCATTTGGGATTCAAAAGTTTATTTTCATTTGCAGTTTGAAAAATATTGATGGAATTGTTGCCTATTAATATGTGTATTAATCTCGTTTATGTGAGAACTTAAGCATGAGTCAGACCACTAAATCACAAAATTTAAGCAGAGGGCTCATGTTGATGAAATTGTAGTGCACTCATCCATTTCCCATAGAGCAAGTAGAGTGCCGTAGAAATACATATCACAAGAGGTGAGAACTTAAAGCTTTTCAGAAACTGAAACTCCTGCATCTCTGATGCCAAGAAACATTGCATACAGGTCACAGCTAATTACGTGTTTGGTACTTCCCATTCTGCTAGATGTCTGCAGACACAGCCTAAGACGTTTACATGGTACAGGTGTTCAAATGGTATTCAAACAGAATCAAACGGGACACTTGATTTACTCTCTGGTTCATAGTTCCTTGAGTAAACACAGAGGAATTTGTAATGTATAATCATCATTTCAACAATTTTGTATTTACTTTCTTCTTTGGGAGGACCATTCAGTATAATGTGTCTACTAAAGAGCATTTTTACTGTAAAACACACATGTGCACAAAATGGTTTCACACATTTGAAAAAGAACATTTTTTTCCCCAAATAAATTGGCATCAGAGTATAGCTTGAAAAACTAAAAATAGTAGTGTGTTTTGGCATGATTAAGTATTTCAAAAGGAATATGATGAACATTTGCCTATGTCTCAGTTTACTCAAATATACAAGGAGAATGATAATAATATTTATGTCACTGGGTATTGAAAAAGGTTAAGTTAGTAAACATAAAGCACAGTTCTATGTTAAAACCAAAAAAACCAAACCCATTGCCATGGAGTCGATTCTAACTCATAAGTGCTTGGCTGCCAACTGAAAGTTAGCGTGGTTCAAACCCATCAGCCACTGCTCGGGAGAAAGATGTGGCAATCTGCTTCCATAAAGATTTGCAGTCTTGGAAACCCTGTGGGGCAGGTATACTGTGTCCTACAGCATCACTATAAGTCACTATGAGTGCCATGTTAAATGTCAATAAATTTGTTCATAATTATTGTTTAGAGTTTAATTAAATTAGGGTTGCTATCTTCAGTGTGATATATGGTTTTAAACTTGTGCTAGCCACAATGACTAAGAGCCCTGGTGATGCAGTGGTTAAGCGCTTCGCTGCCAACTGAAAGGTCAGCAGTTCGAACCCACCAGCTTCCACATGGGAGAAAGACGTAGCAGTCTGCTTGCATTAAGATTCCAAAAACAAACAAACCTGTTGCTGTCAAGTCAATTCTGACTCATAACAACCCTATAAGGAAGAGTAGAACTGCACCGTACAATTTCCAAGGAGCGTCTGGTGGATTGGAACTACTGACCTTTTGATTCACAGCAGTAGCTCTTAACCACTGCACCACAAGGGCTCCATTGGAAACCCTATGGGGTAGTTTAACTGTATCCTAACCATTCTCTATGAGTCAGAATCAGCTCAATAGCAGGGGTTTTAATGGGTCAGCCACGGTATCGAGAACAAGGGTGAATGAGACAGTATACATGTAGGACAGACAGACATGAGTTCAATCAGCTATAAGATTGACTGTGATGCTAGAGAAGGAGCTCTGATGGTGCAGTGGTTAAAGCACTCAGCTGCTAACCAAACAGTTATTGGTTTAAACCCATCAGCTGCTCTGAGGGATGAAAGATTATATAGTCTTAGAAACCCTATGGGGCAGTCCTACTCCATCCTATAGGATCACTATGAGTTGAAATCAACTCAGCAGAAATGGGTTTTTGGTTTTGTGATGTCAGAGGAAAAGTTGCCGATGGGAGAGACATATTCCAGGTTGGAGGAAAGCCACGGTTGAGGAAATTAGCTGGACGACAGTTTTAAGCAGTTGTCTATTTTGCATGTCCCTTTGACAAAAAAAAAAAAAATTCCCCATATACATAGTTCAAACTTTCCCATTGCACTGTACCGTATAGTCTGATATTTTACCACTAGAGAGATCCTTATTTGAACCCTGAGGCTTTTAACATAAATGTATCCAAGGAGAGTAAGAGAGTAAACAGACTATGAAATTCATTTTCCTACTCTTTTAGACAAATTGATTTTCTATCTTCTAAATCTGTTGTGCCCTCCCATGTCTCTGAGGCTCTGCAAATGCAATTCTCTCTACCAGAGTACACATTTTCCTTGCCTTCCTGCACAAACCAGGCTTATCCAACAAACTTCTACTCACTTTCTAAGACTCAGCTTGAAATCATCTTCTTCGTGGAGCCTTCCCTACCCTCCCCCCGCATGGTGAGCTGCCCTTTCTTTGGAACTCTCACAATTCTTTGCTTATGTGTCTTTTAATACACTTATTAGACCATATATACTAATTTGTCTATACTAGATTGTAAGCTATCTGAAAATAAGGACCACATTTTATCCATCTTGGGTTACCTAAATCTTAGCATGTAGTGTGTTTTGAACATATTTTTGCTGGAGTTGATGATATAAGATTTTTCTATCATAACTTGTGAAAAGGAGAGTTGAGACAGAATCATAACTGAGAAAGTATGAGGAGGCAGTCAAAGATAATGAGAAATTTTGAGGAATGCTTATACTGGGAAGGCACATAGAAGCAAGACTTTAGTAACCCCCAGATGAAAGGAGTTGGTTCTAGGTGGTGGAAGTGGCTGGAGAATTTTGGGATAAATCAAAAGTTGTACTGCCTATTTCCCATCTTCCAATCGTGTATCTTCAAATTCCAATTGTGTTTCTTTGAATTATGCTTCCTCCAAAAAGATCATCAAAGATTTATTGAAGTATATAGTATTCCATTCTATTATTTCCCTTTCTTTTACTCTCCAGAAGTTTTATTAATTTACAAAGTTTAGCTATAATATTTTAATACATCATTTCAAGGGATTTCATTTGGAGGGAAATTTGGTAACAGTATATACAAATTTTAAACCAAAATGCTAATTTTTAACCAGTGTGAACTTTGTACCAGACCAGTACTATGCTAGTTCTGGCTATGAAGGGTGATGAGTCATACAAATATATGTAAGATGGTGACACATGGTCTCTGCTCCCAAGGAGCTCTCAAACTCACGGAATACTAGCATTCTATAGTTAAGGAAATACTTTCATATACTGTGTCTGATTGCACCCTTTTTTCACAACTTATTTATCATTAGTGTTTATTTTTTAACAGATGACAAAAGTAAAGGTAAGAGATTAAATGATTTAGATGACATCACAGCTATTAAGTGGAAGAGGCTGGACTTGAAAACAGGTTTTCTGACTCCAGATCTCATATCCTTTAAACAATATCATATCTCATTTTTTTGTGAGACTCATGATCAAATTGATTAAGCCTATCCTTTTTTATCCTTAGAGAACTCAGCTTAACATTGGAGATTGACAAGCACTCCCACACTGTTGTGATAGAATTCATGCTAGAGATAGGTACAAAGAGAAATGAGATCCAAAAGGAATGAGCTACATTAGTGGGAAGAAGGGTCAAAAGAAAACTTCCTGAAATAGGTGATGTTTGAGCTGAATTTTGAAGAATAAGCAAGTACATAGCTAGATAGGGTCACTATGAGTGGAATTGACTCCACGACACTGGGTTTTTGGTTTTTAGCTAGATAAAGATTAGGGAGGGAACCAAGCATGCATATTTACAGAGGTGTGAAGTGACAGAACACATTGGGGAATTAGAAGTACTGTGAGTGCCTGAAATGGAGAATTAAGGAAAGAGATGAGCTAGAGAAGCAGACAGATGTTATCTCTAGAAGAAACTGATCAACTATGCAAATGAACCAGGTCTTCATTTTAGAAAATGGGGATCCTACAAAGTGTAACATGACCAAATCTGTATTTTGGAAAAATCATTCAGACAGCACAGCAGATGATTGACTGGGGGTGGGAGGTGGGAAGACAAGTTTGGAGGCACAGACACAAGGAAGCCATCACAGTTACTCAGGGAAGAAAGGAAGAAACCTTACAACAATGGCAGTACAAAAGGAGAGGAAGGCACATGAATGGTTAGGATGGGAAAAAATAAATACATAAACAAACTATAGAACTTAATATGGGGCTTTATACGTTGGATGGGGAAGAAAGCAGGATCTGCGATAATTATAAGGGTTATGGATTGGACAACAAAATGGATGATGCTGCTATTTACTGAGGGACAAAGTTTGGGAAGATCTGAAGAAAATATACAGTGAGCTTAGGCTGGAATATGTTGGATGTGAAGTATCTTAGGGACACTTATTTGCTGTGGAAGAAGCATCAGAACCCAATGTTTAGGAGTATAGACTGTGAAGCTAAGGTGACTTCCATTACAAGACCTGCTCACTGCCTACCAACTATGCAACCCTTAGGCAAATTGCTTAATTTCTTATAATCTTGCATTAATAACTAGTAAATATGGGTTGAAAACAACTAGCCTAAATTTTCTTTAAAGATTGAATGTGGTCACATATGGTGGCACAATGGTTAAGCATTTGGTTGCTAACCAAATGGTTGGTGTTTCAAAGACCTGGTGAGAGAAAGACCTGGTGAAAGAAGACTATAGCGTAGAAAACCCTATGGGGCAGTTCTGTTCTGTCACATGGGGTCACTTGAGTTGAAATTTACTTAATGGCACCTAACAACAACATCTTCTGAACTGTATTGTCTACTCTTTGAGGATAGGTACTATGCCTCTTTTCTTTAATTCTGTATCCCATTGTATGGAAGTGTGCCTGGAACATAGTAGGGACTCAATAAATATTTAGTCAGTTGAGTGACAGAATGCACGAGCAACTCTTACATAGTAGGTGCTTAGTAAATAGTAGATATAATTATCATATGTGGGATTGGAGCAGAGCTAAGAGGAACAGGAAAGAGAATGCATGTGTATAATTGATCCCAAGTAAAAAGCCTTTCTGCAGAGCGTGCACACAAAATGAGTCTCTGAGGAATCAAAACTTTAAGGAGAAACTGAAGGAAAAAGGAGCCCTGGTGACACAGTAGTTAAAGCACTCAGCTGCTAACCAAAATGTCGGTGGTTCAAACCTACCAGCTGCTCCATGGGAGAAGGTGTGGCAGTCTGCTTCTGTGAAGATTTACAGCCTTGGAAACCCTATGGGGCAGTGCTATTCTTTCCTGTAGGGTCACTGCGAGTCAGAATCGACTTGATGGCAGTGAGGTGGGAGCTGAAGGAAAATGATCCTGTGCTGCCATAACTCTAGGCTTTGTCCAGCAGCTTCTTTACTACACTCATCAAATCTAACGCTCTTAATATCAGGGCTGGTTCCTGGAGATACTTCATCTGTTAACAGCAAACTCAGCATGGTGAATTCTCCTGTGATATGCATTGGTGAATCAAGTGTGATTTCCATTGTCAGTTGGAGATCCTCCTCAAGAAGTCAGCTGCCTGTTTCTCTTCTGGTTTGCAGAGTTCCATCAACACCATTTGAGAGTACCATTGGCTCTAAGGGGGCTGTTTAGAGCACAGACACATGCAGCTGCTGCTTCCATGTGTTCCTGTATATAGCAAGCTGTGGGTGTCCCCGCTATTTGGATATATCTCACAACTATCTTCTGTGCTGCTGCTATTAAAAGGCAAGACAACCGTGACATCTTAGTTAGGAAAATCTGATTTGTTTCATGCTATTCTGGATTAAAGTTTCTACTTAGACTCAGAAAAGGTGACAGCATTGGGGGTGTGTGAAGCTGCCTTCCTGCCAGCTAAGCGTTTCTCTTTTTTGCTTGTGTGGCAGAGGATGTGCTTTACTTTGTTAACACTGCACAGCAGACGCTTTCTCAGGCTTTCTGTCAACAGCTGGCCATTTGTTGTATATACAACTGTTCTTCAATCAGATGACAGAAATGTCTTAGGGTGGTTCTCAAATCATAACCAAAATAGTCTTTCTATATAGCTAAGTGATATCAATAACAATAACAACCATTTTCTGGGCTTCCATTACATTCCAGAACATGAGGAAGACAAGGAAGGTAGGAAAGAAGGTCATTTAAGGAGTTTCTTGTTATAATCTAAATAAAAGGTGATGGTGGCCTGAGCTAAGATGGGAGCAATAGAATTGGAGAAAAACAAAGGGATTTAAATGTAAAAGAAGCTATGAGTTACATGACTTAGTGGTGGATGGGAGGGTAAACAAAAGGGAGAATCAGTGATGATTTCAATCCTCTGACTTAGACAACTGGGCACCCTCCCACCCCTAATAATTTTAAGTGCCGTATACACACTCAGGACTGTCGGTGGTACAAATGGTTTGTGCTTGACTACTGACCTAGAGGTTGGTGGTTTGAACCCACCCAGCAGCACTATAGAAGGAAGTCCTGATGATATGATTCTGTAAGGATTTTTTAGCCAAGAAAACCCTATGGAGCAGTTCTACTTTATAACAAATGGGGTCGCCGTGAATTGGAATTGACTTGATGACAATGGGTTTGGTTTTTGTTTTTTTATTTACATACTGTATGCACTTTTCCTTTTGTAACAGTTCTAGTATTTGTTACTTCTTACTGAATTCAATTCTTCACTACCGGGTTGTACCTGCATCAGGGCAGGGATCATATCTGTCTTGTGTACCATAGTCTCTTCAGAAGCTGATAGAGTGAGTAAATGCCATTCACCAAGATGTGAACCAAAGTTGAAGATGATTGGAGTTTGGTAAAGAAAATGGCAAAAGGCAGTGGTGGTTCAATGCTCCATGCAACAGACCTGGATTTGATTTCCAGCCAGTGCACCTCACGGACAGTTACCATCCCTCAGTGGAGGCTTGCCTATTGGTACGATGTTAACAGGTTTCAGCAGAGCTCCCAGATTAAGGCAGAGTACAAAGAAAGGCCTAGCAGTCTACTTCCAAAAATAAGACAATGAAAATCTTTTGAATCACAATGGTCCAATTCATAGCTGATCATGAAGTTGGTGCAGGACAGGGCAGTGCTTAGTTCCATTGTGCATGGGGTCCCCATGAGTTGAGGGCCAACTTGACGGCTGCTAACAACAACAAAAGACAATGGTATTTGTAGGGAACCTGTGAAACATTCTGATAAAACTGTGTGGTAGCATGTCTGAGATAGCAGTCTAGACTCAGGAAAGAGTTCTCTGCTAAACATTTAGGTTAGAGAGCCATCAGCACTTAGTAATTGAAACCGTTAAAGATTATGCTATCTATCTATGGTGAATTTTTAGGATGAGAAAAGTCATGTTAGAGCTCTAAGAAGCACCAGGACTTAAGGATAGATAAAGAGAAACCAATTTATTTTTAAAGATATTAATTAAGTAAACTGAAAAATTAAAAGCAACCTTTGGGTTTGGTTCCAAATGTATTATTGATTATTTTCCTAAGGGCAGATTCCATGGGTTTTGGGCAACGAAAACAAGTTTGGAATAGGTAATCTGGCTTCTGCCATTTTGTGTTTTGGAATAGTTATTTCTTTTTTGCCAATTAAAAATCCTTGTTTTTTACACAATTTCTCATACTTTATACTTTAAGTACAGAGCTTTCATCAACTTTTTTCCAAGGAGGTGTAGTTCCTGGGTGGTGCAAACTGTTAATGAGCTCAGCGGCTAACCAAAAGGTTGGAGCTTTGAGTCCACCCAGAGGAGCCTTGAGTGAAAGCCCTGACAATATGTTTCCAAAAGAAACCCTATGAAAACCTTATGGAGCACAGCTCTACTCTGACATACATGGTGTCACCATGAGTTGGAATAGACTCCACAGCACCTGTCTTTTAACCGTTATACTTTCTTCCAATACAGCTCTTTTAAAAATGCTGACTACATCTTTTACACGTGACTAATTTTTCTCCAGCTCTGTGCATTCCCTCTACTAGTTCTGTAGGATTTGTATGAAGGACTGCAGTGGTGAGACAGGAATTCTATTTAATAAGTTTGGTAGAAAGAGAGAAGTATCCAAGCTGACCTGTCAATGACTTGTTCATTGTGGAGCTGTCAAGGTCTCTGAGACTTTGGGTTGCAACATCATAGATAACCTTAACTCTAGAAGCTCACTGTTTTTTACCTAAAATTTTTTTATAGGTGTAGACCACATAAATACACCCCAAATTGTTTAGCCCATTGACAGAGATATGGAGCAGAGATAATAAACCACCACCAGGTCAGTCACATCTCAACCCAAACAAAAAAGTATCTTCAGTAATCCTGGCCTTAAAACATCCATCATCTACACAACCATGTTCAAAACAAACTCATCACCAAACGCCCTGTGTATGCAGCTGGAGAAACTGATGCAGGGAAAAATGAAGTCCATACCAAAGAACTAACAAAGCATGGCAAAAGAGTCAAGGCAAAGATTTGCTGGCAAAGATTTCTGAAGAGCAGTAATCTCTGCCCTGACATACAGCAGGTGTGCATATTGGATGAAAACTGAGTCATACTCTCATGCCAGCAAAGGGCCTGGTCCTCACACTGCTAAAAGAGAGTTCTGATTCTCCTCAGCTCCCTGGAATATTGCTAAATTGAGTCCAGACTGTCATTGAAGAAGATGGAGCCTAAATTATTTCCAGGATTTCAATTATCATGGGTATACCATGGGGCTTGGGGACGGGATTATTTTGGCTCCTAATGTGTTAATATTTCTTTCTGAACACCTGCTAAAGGAATAACTAAATCATTTGCCAGTGCAAAAAACATCACACTGAAAGTTGATAGTGTCAATATTTATTCTTATGAAGCCATATTCCTTAAGAAGTCTGCTTCAGTCTGTGGAGCCAGATGAATTTCTTAAAGGAGGTTTTATAAGAGTTGAATCTTTCCAGGCTAAAGAGAATTATTGGGTATCTGAAGGCTGCACATACTAATCAGAGTATTGATTAAAAAGTAGAAAGACTTTAGACTTTTTTTATGTTGCATCAGTCTCATGTTTTAAGCCTCTTAGTTTTGAAACATCAAATGCATATATAATCATGATTTTACCCAAAGAAGCCCTGGTTGCGGTCACACTAACAGTCTTATAAACAAAACTAGTAATTAGTAGGTAGAAAAACCAAAATGTCCACGTGCTAAAAAAGTAGGACAGAATTAGCACAGGCATAGTTTTCAGAGAAAGTTAAAAAACTTCATATCATCTTTTAAAAGAAAAATACAGTTCTACTTTGCATCTCCTTGATACTTTCCTAAAGTAAAAAATGAATGACTAAGGCCAAAATTAGAGAAATAAATTATTGAAATGTACATTAATTAGTATTTGCATTAATTCTGTAAAAATCTTAGAGCAGTGTTGTTACCTGTTGTTGAGTTTGTTCCGACTCATACTGACCCTATATACAACAGAGTGAAACACTGTTTCATCCTGCGCCATCCTCAAAACTGTCGTTACGTTTGAGACCATTATTGCAGCAACTGCGTCAATCCATCTTGTTGAGGGTCTTCTCTCTTTTGCTGACCCTTTACTTTATACCAAGCATGATGTCCTTCTCCAGGGGCAGATCCCTCCTGATAACGTGTCCAAGTATATAAAAAGATGTTTTGCCATCATCACTTTTATGAAGCATTCTGGCTGTACTTCTTCCAAGACAGGTTTGTTCGTTCTTCTGGCAGTCCATGTTATATTCAATATTTGTCACCAAATCCCTTGTTCAAGTGCATCAATTCTTCTCTGGTCTTCCTTGTTGAAAATCACATGGATTGGGTCAGGCGCAACTTAGTTTTAAGGTGATATCTTTGCTTTTCAACACTTAAAAGAGGCCTTTTGCAGGAGATTTTCCCGATGCTCTGTTGTTTAATTTCTTGACTGCAGCTTCCAAGGGTGTTCATTGTGAATCCAAGTTAAATGAAATCCTTGACAACTTCAATCTTTTCTCTAGTTAACCTGATATTAATTATTGGTCAAGTTGTGAGGATTTTTGTTTTCTTTATTTTGAGGTATAATCCATTCTCAAGGCTGTCTTCATCAGTCTTTGATTTTCATCAGTAAGTCCTTCAAGTCCTCTTCTCTTTCGACAAGCAAGGTTGTATCATCTGCATATTGCGGGTTGTTAATGAGTCTTCCCCCAATCCTGAAGCACGTTGTTTTTCATGTAGTCCAGCTACTTGGATTATTTGCTCAGCGTACAGGTTGAATAAGTATGGTGAAAGAATACAACCCTGATGCACACCTTTCCTGATTTTAAATCACTCAGTATCCCCTTATTCCGTTTGAACAACTGCCTCTTGATCTCATGAGCACAATTAAGTGTTCTGGAATTCCCATTTTTGGCAATGTTATCCATAACTTCTTAGGATCTACACAGTTGAATGACTTCGCATAGTCAATAAAACACATGTAAAAATCTTTCTGGGATTCTCTACTTTCAGCCAAGATCCCCCTTGAATTTCTGGCAGTTCCCTGTCAATGTACTGCTGCAACCGCTTTTGAATGATCTTCAGCAAAATTTTACTTGACCGTGATATTAATGATACTGTTTGATAATTTCCACATTCAGTTGGAGCACCTTGGTTTGAAATGGGTACAAATAAAGATTTTTCCAGTCAGTTGTCCAGGCCTTCCAAATCTCTTGGCTTAGACGAGTGAACACTTCCAGTGCTGCATCTGTTTGTTGAAACATGTCAGTTGGTTTACTGTCAATTCCTGGAGCCTTGTTTTTCTCCATTCCCTTCAGTGCGGCTTGGATTTCTTCCTTTGTTGTTTCTTGATCTTAAGCTACCTCCTGAAATAATTGAACGTCTACCAATTCTTTTCAATACAGTGTCTCTGTGTTTTTCTTCTATCTTCTTTTGATCCTTTCTGTGTCGTTCAATATGTTACCCATAGAATCCTTCAACATTGCAACTTGAGGCTTCAATCTTTTCTTCATTCCTTTCAGCTCGAGAAATGCCAAGCATGTACTTCTCTCTTATTTTTTTTAACTCCAGGCCTTGCACACTTCATTATAACACTTTAGTTTGTCTTCTTGAGTCACCCTTTGAAATCTGTTCAGCTCTTTTACTTCATCATTTCTTCCATTTGCTTTAGCTACTCTACCTTTAAGAGCAAGTTTTGGAGTCTCTCCTGATATCCATTTTGGCCTTTCTTTCCTGTCATGTATGATGTCCTTGATATCATCCCACAACTCTTCTAGTCTTCAGTTATTATTGTTCAATGCATCAAATCTATTCTTGAGATGGTCTCTAAATTCAGACAGGGTATACTGAAGGTCCTGGTGCGGCTCTTGTGGGCTTGTTTAACTTTTTATGGCTTCAACTCGAACTCGCATGTGAGCAATTGATAGTCTGTTCCTCAGTCAGTCCCCGGCCTTGTTCTGCCTGATGATGTTGAGTTTCTCTATTATCTCTTTCCACAGATGTATTCTATTTGATTCCTGTGTATTCCGTCTGGCAAGGTCCACTTGTAAAGTCACTATTTATGTTGTTGATAAAGTTATTTCCAGTGAATAAGCCCTTAGTCTTGTGAAATTCTCTCATGCAATCTCTGACATCATTTCTGTCATCAAGGCTGAATTTTCAGACTACTGATCCTTCTTTGTTGTGTCCAACTTTCACATTTCAATCACCATCAATTATGAATGCAACTTGATTGCATGTTTGATCAATCTAAGACCGTAGAAGTTGGTAAAAATCTTCAATTTCTTCATCTTTGGCATTAGTCGTTAGTGGGTAAATTTGAATAATAGTGGTCTTAATTAGTCTTTCTTGTAGGCATAGGGATATTATCTTATCACTAACAAGGTTGGACGTCAGGATAGATCTTGAAATGTTCTTTTTGACAATGAATGTGACACAGTTTCTCTTCAAATAAATGAAATAAGTAACTAGGTACCTGAAATAAGTCATGATAAAAAGAAATAATCCACCATTTACAACCATTACTGGATGTTGGAATGGAGCTCTTGAAATGCTGCTAGTTTGGTTTCTCAATATTCACAAACTAAGAAAAAATATGTTTTTTGTTGCCTCTTGGTTGTTGAAGCTGGCTCAGACAGGGACAGACACAGCAGATGGAAATTGGCCACCTCCAAAACGTTTAAAAATAATGCGCTACAGGATCCAAAGAGAACTTAACTCTGTGAAAGGCATTTCAGATGTAATTTGAGCAAAGGTAGCAACATTTGTCTCAGTACTCAGACTTGAAAGCTTACTACTTTGAAATGTCTCCTCACCCATCTGGATGTATAACTTCTAATGTATAATTGGAATAATCTTACCTTCAACTGTTTGAAGTCATAATGCTTATGTCTTTCTGGTTATGCTGACTGGTTTCTAAAATCTCTGCACGTTCAAGTTTGAAATCGGCTATAAAGAATAATAGTTTCACTATGACCTCCAGGCCCAAATTGGATTCTTAGCATCCATTACACTATTGGAATCAAATATAAGCACACCCTTTGTATCTGGTCTGCTCGGTTTACTTCATAGCTGAGATTTCTAATATCAGATACACCAAGGTTTTACATATTATATTAAATTATCCCCCATCATACTCCAATAGACCAACTTAAGTGCATTGGCTCTATATTCCATTTTTTATCCCTTAATACCTTTGCTTTCTCCCTGCATTAATTGTGCGCACTTTTGTCCTCACAACTAGTTTTTTAAGTTCTTTTAAGCATATAGATCATGTTTCATTGACATTTATATCCTCCATGCAGTCTCAGAGAATGTTTTGTATTTGATCATTGGAATTTTAAAATTTTAGGCTATATGAGAATTCACGTAGATCTAAAAGTTCTATGTCAAAGCACAAAGAAAAAGAGAGGAATGAGGGAAAATTGGGTCACACCTCATTAATTCTATGCAGGCTGTTTTCCTAGGCAACCCAAATAAGCAACAATTGTTTTCATGAAAGTGTTGTGCGACTCGTAGTTGCTACTGTGAGTATAAGAAGGAAAGGAGCTCTTGGAAGATACTCTAAAATTGCCATAGTGAAGTAGCAGAAAATTGCCATACAAAGTCTGTTTACTATGGCTGAGGGTAAGACTGATACTGATAGTAAACCAACTAAGAATCCAAATGGATTATTAAAAACACAAGGACTAAGACTCAGTAGGAATTGTTGATGAGCTGAGGATGTACATGCCAAAGGGAAGGGGGGGAAAAAAAACTTGCTAGCAGTCTAGAAGTTGTTTATGTCCACATTATAGGACAAAATTCGGAGCTATTGGAAGGGTACAGAGTCCATTACCCCTACTACCACCACTTCATCAGGCTACACTTTTCATACTATGAAAGTTGGGCTAAAATGGGACTGGGAGCATGAATTATTTATGCTTATGTATCTTCAAACAGAAAGCAGTTATTATTTAAAATGTTCATGCAAGGCAAGAAATAGAAATACCTACTAGAGGGTCAAGTGGCATTGACATTGAAATACAACTGGATCTTCAGTTGTCAGGTAGAGAAAAGAGAAGGGCAGGCTGCTGGAGGAAATATTTAGGGTAAAGAAAGCAAGCAACGACAACAAAAACAATGCTCTTTTAGACGTGTCCAGTAATGATGTGATTTTATGTTTGTTTTTATGCTTGTCATCCAGGTACTTCATGGAATTAGAGCACTTAGTGGGTTTCAAGGTTTATTTTCTATTTTCTATTTTAATTGAGTTTTTATTATTTTTATTTTAATTTTTTCCTTATCCTTAAATTTCTCTTTTATTTTCAGTACCACTGAACTTTGTTTCTTCTTACAGAAAATAGAAAATCACTGGACTTGTCTTAGCTTTCTTAGTCTGTTGAAGCAATTGAAATGGATTATAGAGTTGTTTATTCATGAACAACCAAATATCCCATTCTTTACTGATGACAGCTTTGGTTAATTAGTTATATAGCAGGCATATATACCCGTTCTGTGTGCAGAGCAAGGTAGCACAAACTGGTCACACAAGCAGCTTCTAGAAAATCCTACTCTTAATACTCATACATTATAAGGACTTAAGCTATTAAACAAATGTGTTTCTTTTTCATTAATAATTGTGTCTTCCCTTCTCATTTTGCTTACCACTCAGGAATCTTAGCTAATGTAAACCTAAGGTTCACCGTAAAAACTGAGTGAAATATTCCTTGTGAAAATTGCATTGTTTCCTAAGCTTTCCGTTTCCAGTGTATCCCTGGATTCTTTACCTTCTACACTTGAAAACATTCTCTCGCTTTCAGCTTATGTCAATAACTCACACTGCCTAGCCAATTTCTCTTGTCTCTTCCATTGCAGAACCTATCATAATAGGAGTGGTAGATACAAGATTCAGGCTATAATTTCCAATTCCGTATGCTCTTTGACTGTGTCCTAAGGAGGCTGTGAGATTTCAGTGTCCCATTTTTTTTTTTTTTTTTTTTTAAGCAAGCATTTGTTGTAAATAAGTTTGGCAGATGGCCATAACACCTGGGACAATTAAGCCCCAGGGATGGATGAGTAGTTTCTAAGGCAAGCAGAATTTTCCATCTGCTCAAATGGCACTTTAGGGGTTTAAGCAAGCCAGTGTTGTCTGCCTGGGATGTGTGTCTCACACAAGCCTATTTTTTTGTCCCCCAGATATTTACTCTTTTATAGCTTTCTGGCTGCTGTAAATGGAAAACTTAGGTTCTTTGGGTTTATCTTTAAGAAACAAGATTAAACAGTTTTCATGAAATTCTACTCATATTTTAATGCATGACTGATTTTGGCTTATTCTGCTATAAAATATTCCAAAGCCAGAATTAAATACTAAAAAATAAATTTGCCCATTTAAAAGATTTTGGTGCCATCTAACAGATTGTGGCTACCAAGATTCTAAGTCAGCCCTTTCCCTCCAAATGCCCCATCTTCCCTTACACACATACGTATACAACCTGCTAATTAATTTTGTGTGTGCATATGATGAAATCTTACCAAATCAGTACTAGGAATATATTATTAAGAACCTAGGCTATTATTTTAAAGGTTTGTTTCTTATGTTAAAACTGCAAGAAATCTTTCATGGATTGGGCAGGATTTTTGTTTGTATGCTTGGTTGATTTGTTTTTTTATGAGGTTTTCTTTTTTTTTTTCCTGTTTTGGAATGTGCATTAAATTGGCGAGTACAGGGAAGCTCCTACATCCCTGCAAACTTTAGTCACACTGCCATGTAAAGTCATTGCCAAGTTTTCAAAAATGAGTCTGGACTGCTATTCCATTTCATCACTGTTCCGCCTCCATGGCAGATGGTGTTCGCTTCTGCAGAGGACACAGCTGACACTGCGTTGTGGAGGTGTCATTCCACTGTTAAGGTTTTGGGTCTTGTTGCTCTGAGAAGCTAACATGCCAAAGAGCAACAACAGCTTCTTGTCTTTTCCGCTTTCCATCAGCAGCTGGAGTCCACTTTCCTCCCCAATTATTCCCCAGTCTCTTAATCCCCAGTAACGCTCCTATGTCAGAGCGCTTCCCTGTCTAAACATTTTTTTTTTTTTGTAAACACATTGACTTTTATGTTTTGCTGATCATTCCTAAATCTGCATTTTCAACCCTGAGTCTCAGTGTCCCTCTGCTGTAAATATCTGGACCATTTTATGGCATTACTTGGGTAATTCCCTAAGTGCTAAATTCAATCTGTCCAAAAGTCGATATATCAAGAAGAATGAGACGAGCAAGGCTCTTGGACGCAGATAGACCAGGTTTAATCTTGGTTCTGTGCTTGCTTGCTATCAGTGTAACTATGGGGAAATATAACTGACGTATCCTATTTGTAAAATGGAAATAATCATTCTTTAGAAACCCTCACAGGCTTTGGAGGACTAAATTAAATCGAATCTTTATGTAGTGAGTGATTAACGATTATCGCCATCTTCTCATTACTAATTTCCTAATAGTTGTAAACTTCCAAAACTGGAAATATTTTTAATGCTTTTCTCCTTTACTTTCCACATCAAATCCATCACCATAGTATTTTAGTTACGGTACCCCACTTTTTTCTGTGTCCATGGTGAAAAAATTGATCAAGATTTTCTATTCAAACCCAGAGTACTACTATGCTTTATATCCAAGTTTTTTTTTAATCTTTTTCTACCCTCTTTAATACAATTAATTTTTTTTCCATTTAGCTAACATGATTTTGAACCTACTAGGAGCTGTCGTGGTGCAGTGATTAAGAGCTCAGCTGCTAGCCAAAAGGTTGCAGTTCAAATTCACCAGCTGCTCCTTGGAAGCCCTATGTAGCAGTTCTACTCTGTTCTATACGGTGACTATGAGTCAGAATCGACTCTATAGCAAAGGCTTTTTGTGTATGTGTGCCATGTGGAACTCTGGTGGTGCAGTGGTTAAGAGCTCAGCTGCTAACCAAAAGGTCGGCAGTTCGAGTCCTCCAGCCACTCTTTTTTGTTTTTTGGTTATATGCCATATGGGTCAATAGACTGTATTTTAAATGGTGTTGCAATATTGATAAGTGCTTGAGGTCTGGAGTCAAATGGACTGGGTTCAAATGCCAGCTCAGCAATTTATTATCTATGTAAATTTGGACATGTAACTTAATATTTCTATCTCAGCTTCCTCATCTCTAACAAGGACACCATAGTAGTATCTCATTGCATAATGGTTATCAAAAGAAATAAAGGAGATAATGCATAAAAGTGTGCTCAAAATGTAAAAAGGATTCATAATTGTTATTATCTTCAAAGATTTGTTTCAGCATTGGTCTCCTATTTTGAACACTTACAATGACCACCTCTCTACTGTTATATCAGACTGAAGCTCCTGTATTTGAGTTCTTCATTACCTTCCTTCTTGTCAATCCACCACCAAGTTCTTTGACACCTGTATAAATACATATATTCGGTCTGCACACACATTCACTTATTTTCTCCCCTGTATGGTCCCTAGCCACTGTGGTGGCTTGTATGTTGCTGTGATGCTGAAAGTTTTGTGTCTTAGTTATCCAGTGCTGCTATAACAGAAATACCACAAGTGGATATCTTTAACAAACAGAAATTTGTTCTCTCACAGTTTAGGAGGCTGAAGTCTGAATTCATGGCGCCAGCTCCAGGGGAAGATTTTCTGTCTCTGTTGGCTCTGGAGGAAGGTCTTTGTCACTCACCTTTCCCCAGTCTAGAAGTTTCTCAGCACAGGGACCCCAGATACAGAGGATACACTCCTGGCTCTTCTTGCTTGGTGGTAATGAGATGCCTCTCCTCTCTGCTTGCTTCTCTCTTTTATATCTCAAAAGAGGTTGACTCAAGATACAACATAATCCTGTAGATTCTGTCCTGCCTCTTTAACATAACTGCCTCTAATCCTGCCTCATAGAGGTTAAGGAAAAAAAAAAAAAACCCAGTGCCATCAAGTCGATTAGTATTTATAATATATGAGATAATTAGATCACAAAATGGTGGACAACCACACAATAATGAGAATCACGGCCTAGCCAAGTTGACAAACATTTCTGGGGCACACAATTCAACCCATAACACTATGCCACCAATATTTCAAATACCAGCAGCATTATCCAGAGTGGACAGATTTCAATGGACTTCTAGATTAAGACATACTAATAAGAAAGGCCTGGAGATCTACTTCTGAAAATAAGCCAGTGAAAATCCTATGGCTCACAAGAGAATATTGTCCAATATAGTGCTAGAAGATGAGCCCCTAGGTTAGAAAGCCATACAAATATGCAGTGGCCACAACAATGAACTTGAACATACCAATGATTGTGAAGATGGCACAGGACTGAGCAACATTTTGCCCTGTTGTACGCTGGATTGGTTGCCATGAGTCTGAGCCAACTCCATGGCTGCTAACAGCAACAACGTAGTCCCTAGACCTCCAATCATCAACGTGATTCTCCGCAATATGGGTTCTCTCTCTCAAACTCTTATACTTATCCTTGTGTCTTCATTTTGCTCTGATGTACCTCCTGATTCAGTACATCATTCATCTAAGCCATGCCCATTTTGTTTTCTATTTTTCTAATTTCAAGCTCCATCAGCCTCAAATCCTGCTTAGAATTTGTTGTACAAGAATCTTTCTCTTCTTAAGTGCTCCTAAACTAACCACAGGCTTATTCCGTCTGCCTTCAGAACAGTTACGTTCTGTTTGCACTGTATTGAATCTATCACTCTGTAAGCCTCCTTAAATCTTTCTGCCCTAGCCACACTGATCTCCTGCTGTTCCTCAAGCATGGCAATCATTCATCCATTCAAGGGCTATTACACTAACCTTTCTTTTTAAACTGAAAATAATGTTTTTCTTTAGGTATGCATGGTTTATTCTCTCACTTCATTCAGGTCTCTGCTTAAATATCACCACCACGAAGAAGCACCCCATCACTCTTACATGGTTTCTTTCTTTCTCTCTCTCTTTCAATTTATTTCTTTCATAGCGTTTGCCATATGTGTTGTTGTTGTTTTGTACCATTGAGTTGATTCCGACTCATAGCAACCCTATAAGACAGAGTAGAACTGCCCTATAGGGTTTCCAAGGCCATAATCATTATGGGGGCCGATCTCCAGGACTTTTGTCCCAAGAAGCAGCTCGTGGGTTCTAACTGCAGATTGTTCAATTAACAGCTGAACTGCTTAACCATTGCACCACCAGGGCTCCTTTTGACATATGTAGCTCTATGCTTTTTTATTCCTGTGTGTTTTCCCACTAGAGAGCAGGGCCATTGTCTGCTTTGTTCACTGTTCTATCTCCAGCTCCTAGTACTATCATTCATAGAGGACTTTCATTGTAGATTGTCAATAAATATTTACTGAATGGATGAATGAATAAATTTTAAGGCGACATCCCTCACTCAAAAAAAAAAATTCTAAATATTTAAACTGTAAGGACTATGTCTTTTGTTTTTTTTTTAAACACACCATCACGTATTGTGATATAGAGGAAAACACCCTGGCTTCAGGACAAAACTAGCTCAATTGTTATCTGAGTAAATCCTAGTAAAATTTTTCTGTGAGCCTCAACATCAGCCTTCTTATCTATGAAATAAAGACAGCAATACCAACCTGGCTTAATTTAATTTAAGAATAAACGAGGTAACAGTTTAAAGCTCTCAATGTTGTTTTTAGTTGCCATCGAGTTGACTCCAACCCATGGTGACCTATGTAAAACAGAATGAAACGTTGCCAGATCCTGAGCCGTCTTCATGCTCATTGGTACGTTTGAGCCCATTGTTAGCAGCAATTTTTTGGGTCTATTTCATTGAAGGTTTCCCGCATTTTCATTTGCCCTGTACTTTACCAAAGCACTCAATAATTAGTAGCATTTATTTTACTTGGTCAGAATATTCTTTTTTGTAGGTTATTGTGCCTTTCACATAGTAGGTACTCAGTATTTGACATATGAATTAATAAACAAATGACAGAAATTGGATGCCCTCTGAATACATATACTCTCTGATGACTACAAGAGCTCATATAATTTGGTCACTGTTAATCATTTCTGAATATTCTTTGAGGTCAAAAGTACAGCACATTGCATTTCGTGTGAAGATCTAAGGAGGCCTTACTCATATGTAACATCATTCACAGAAAACGTATCAGCTTCTCCTTTATGACTGCAAAAGTACTGTTTGAAGGGAAAGAAAGTTGAATGCCAAATTAGTTCATGAATCTTCCAACAGCTTTGAGGTAAGTCTCATTTTATACACCTAAAAATACTTTCTAAGGGTGTTTTGAACACTAGTTAGCTAACTGGGGCAATGTTCTTTGAAAAAAAAATATACATGTTATACCAATGCTTAGTATTTTTGTTCAGATCCTGCTCAAAGAAGCTCCTCCTCTGGGGGAAGATTGATGAGAAGGCTGAAAGAGAAAGAAAGCCTTCCCCGGAGTTGGCACCCTGAATTTGAACTTTAGCCTACTTAACTGTGTGGAAGTAAATTTTGCTTTGTTAAAGCCACCCACTTGTGGTATTTCTGTTATAGCAGCACTAGATGACTAAAACATTGCCCTTTGGATCTTATGTAATTGATTGTCGTAAGGAGCACGTTCCTCTCAGCTGTTATTGTTTATTTTATGGGCTTGTCTATGTTTTGAGTCATTTTCAAGCCTTGATTTGGGACAAGTTTCCAACCCCTTTGTCTTTCTTTGTCTTCCAATGACTTGACTTGATGGGTGGTGTAAAATGCCTTAATGAGAGTACTCTAATTGGGATCAAAATGTGTCTAAAATAGGAAAATATCTCTACCATTTTAAAATATACTTACATTATAAACCTACTCAGTGGAATACCAGCTCCTCAGTATTATTAAAAACTGATACAAAAATATTTTAACATTTCTATATTATATCACATTTTGTTAATTTTAAGAAATGCTCAAGTAAGCCTACCAGTTCCATGGGAATTTTAGCCACAGGATAGAGGGAATGTCTAGATTTTAGTTCTTTTTGCAATTTTTGAAGTCAGTCCAACTGCAGGGTTTCAGCCTCTAGATGTGTTCATGCGTTCAAGCTGTCAGTGCTTTTTTTCTTTTTTTAATGAAAGTGACACAGATTGGAACATCAATGCTTTGGAGACATTTGAGGGAAAGAAAAAAAAAAAGTAAAGGAACCAAAACCAGTTCATGTACTTCCCCCTAGAATACTAGGTTCCCTAAGTGACATAATGTATTTTTTGTCTGTGGGTAGCCAAATAGAGAGTCATTTTGAACACAAATAGAATCCCCTGCTTTGGGGAAAAAATGAAATTTGGCCTAGAGCAACAGAGCTTGCAAACTAAAGGTACTGAGAGCTGAAGTGTATTTAAAATTCACATTAAGCATTTGTGCCCTGTGTCTTAAGCATTCAGGAGGTATTTTTCACATGTGTCTTGGCATCACCAGTGCTCATTTGACTTGTAGTGGTGAAGGCTTGAACAACATCAGTCAGAGTCCTGGGAACCTCCTCGAAAGCTAATGAGAATAATAGTACCAGAAAGCAGGGTAATAACAAGAAGTGGAAGGACAGAAAAAGCCAGTGAGATATCATTCCACTAAGATTTACTGTGGTTTGAGGAAGTAGTCACGGACCTACAGAGTGACTTAGAAAAAGTCCATTGAGGGATCTATTCTAACAAGTGATCTGTCATCTGAGGGATCCAGTCTCTGACTGCTTGCTCAACTACATCATTTTTCACTAATGTAAAATGGAATTTGCTACAAATGACTGTTCTGTTAATATGCCCAGATCCAAAGTGACTTTCAGTTGACAGATAACTCTGTTAAATACCTGTGAGATGTGCCCCAACATGTGTATTTTTTTTTTAATAGCAATTAGAAAAGTTGCTTTAAACATAGGGAGAAACCTCCCCGCTCTGCCTCTCTAGTTTATATCCCCAAATTACAGTCTTCTATTTATGCATAGCTGTCCCTTGGGCTTTTTTAGAACACCTTGCCACCAAAGTTAAAAATATTTGCCAAACGGAATTTTAGAAGGAAAATGCATGTCTTTACTGATTTATTTTTTCAGTTTTGCTAGAATCCAGGTACATCATTCTGTGCCCCTCTGATCACTGTGCTCTTTCGAACATGTTTTCCACTTCTGGAAATTAAAAAACAAAAATTATATAAAAACACACACATACATATACATACACACATATATATAGACGAAATTAGCTTTGACCAAAACACACAAAAAGCCATTTTTAAGCATTCTTTTTACTCTTGAATGCTAATCACTGAGATCCATTGCTAAAGGGCTAGAAAATCTGGCATTGTTTCAGACTGGCAGGCGACATGTTGGCCATGAGTTTTATTGTCCAAATCTGCTCAGCGAAACCCCACACTAACAGTGGTCATTACACAATAAGGTACCAGATATTGTCAGAGAATCTAGGGACCATAGACCATAAAGTGTGCATGATGTAGACATAAATTTCCATATGGAATTAAAGAGGTTTCAAAGCCACACAGGAAAACAGTGACTGCCTGAACTTAATGTTCTTACGTTTGATCTCAATGGTCGTGTCTGTGTATCTAAAATAAACAGCAAGTCATGCCATGATGCTTAGGAGGATTGGGAGAAGAGTAACCATGTTCCAGGCAACTAGGAGGGAATCAAACTTCGGATGCTGCCTATAGTCACAAATGGGCAGAATAGATCTTTTGTTCTCTTTGGCTCCTCCCCGCTACATACTTAATCCTGTATGTTTAACCTAGAAGCAGCAATTAAGTTCTAGCTAAAGTTGGACAAGTCTTTCTGACCCTTACTATTTTCTTATTTCTATTATTTCATACTGTCTTAAGATGACAAAACAAGCTAGAATAAATGAAAATTTCAGAAACAACCCATTTCATATTAAAGTACTTAGCAGATCTCCCCTTCTTCAACTCCACAAAAGTGGTCTCAGAGGTGTTCGTGGAGGCCGGAAATGGCCAACGACTTGATATTCATGCTACTCTATAGAGAGAGAATACGTTAAGGAAAGACTTGCTCTGGCTTTTCCACATATAAAGAATCATGTGAGTTCAGTGTACAAAAACAATTTAATGAAACTCTTACAGACTCATTTTCTATGGGCCCTATGTCACGTCTATGTAGAATGGCTGAATTAAAGGTTTTTCAACAATTTTATTTATTTCAGTCATTTTTTACTTAGCCAAACTAATATGAACATGCACTATTACTCTTAAACATTAAGATCGTTGGAAATAACTTTTTCATTTTTTTCACTTTATGTATATTTTTTATTTTATAATTGCAAATTGTCCACTTTTTAATTTAGTGTTGGTGTGAATAAACCGTGTTTCAGTCATTGTGGAAATCTTTGAGAATATAAATAGCATCTCCTTCTCAAGTAGTTTAAGCATCTTAGTGCTTAAAAAGAATTTTAGAGAGTCTTTAATCCAGTCTGTCCTGATATTCCTCACAGCTGCTGCTACATATTTCATAGAAAGGCTGTGTAGCATGGTGGCAAGAGCCCCATAGGGGAATCACACAATGAGTTAGAATCCTGGTTCTGCCATCTACTTGCTGAGTAGCCTTGGGTAAGTCAGTTAAGAGTTAAGCTCAAACTCATTTCCTCATTTATAAAATAGGGGCATAATACTATCACTTAGGGTTATTGTAAGAATTAGATGAATCAATACCATATGAAGTGCCTAATACAGTGATTTGCACAGAGTCAGAACTGGATACGAAGTAGCTGTTTTAAAAGAATTAACAATCAAATAATATAGCTAGCTCATTCTGCTTCCAACAGCTCTAATTGTCCCAAAGTCCTAAAATCTGCCCCCTGAAAATTCTAACCACTGGAACTCATTATGCTCACTGGAGCAGATAAGTTTAATTCATTCTTCCACATGAACACCCTTAAGATAGCAGCACATAGCTTCCACTCATCCTCATTTTTTCCGAATTGAACATCTGCAATGAACTTATGTTGTTACTTAACTATTTTTTTAAGTGTAATGAATGTGTTAGAACCATCAGAACCATTTTCTAGAGGGGAAATCAGTATAGGACGGAACATTTTGCATCTAATTCAAATCTGTTTAGTGATTGAAATTAGAAAATAACCTCTCCTGCAAGTTTTACTTATAAAATAAACCCTCTTAAACTTTCCCCAAGGTGATAGCCTCCTAGCTAGTCTCCAGGGTGGTTTGCTGAGTTGTGTTCTAAATACAAACCTGTTACTCCACTCGTCATAAATAAAACTTCTGACCTTAGTACAGGGCTTCATAGCTTTTGGTCTCATGATTCCTTTACACACTTAAATTTTATTGATGACCCCTAAAAGCTTTTATGTAGGTTAAATCTATGTTTATTTATTATATTAGACATTGAAACTAAGGAATTTTAAATATTTTAATTCATTAAAATAATAATAAATACATTATTGTTGTTGTTGTAAGGTGCCATTGGGTCAATTTTGACTCACAGGGACCCCATGTGACAGAGTAGAACTGCCCCATAAGGTTTTCTTGGCTGTAGTCTTCACAAAGGCAGATCACCAAGTCTTTCTCCTGTTGAGCCCCTGTGTGGGCTCAAACTACCAACCTTTTGATTAGCAGTGGAGTGCTTAACCGTTTGTACCTCTAAAAACCCATTGCCATCTAATCAATTCTGACTCATAACAACCCTATAGGACAGAGTAGAGCTGCCCCATAGGGTTTCCAAGAAGCAGCTGGTGGGTTTGAACTGATGACCTTTTGGTTAGCAGCCAAAACTTGTTTCCTGCTAACCAAAAGTTTGGCTGTTCAAATCTACCAGTCACTCCTTGGAAACCCTGTGGGGCAGTTCTACCCTGTCCCATTGGGTTGCTATGAGTTGGAATTGACTTGACAGCAATAGGTTTGACTTTTTTGTACTTCCAGGGTGCCTAAATATGTTGTACATAAATATGAATAACATTTTAATAAAAAATATATTTTTCAAACAAAAAAATGAGCAAAGTAGTATTTTTGATGTTTTTATAACTTTAATGTTTAGCTTCATAAAAGTAACTGGATTCTCAGATTTATCCCTTTCTCCCTGCAACCTGTTGTGATATGTTGATTTGGTTGAAGTATGTGACAAATCATATCTCACAGAGATTTGTAGTTGGAAAATTTTAATAGTCTTTTTCAGGGAATTGTGTTCATCCTTCATTGATGCTGTATCAAATCTCAACAAAGGGCAGTTTCTTAAAGTAGTTGCAATATGTAATCTGAAATCATAGCCATAAAGCACTCTTAAATTAAAACCCATTGCCCTATCTTGCTTTTTGAAAAGAATTTTTACTCATGTATGATTTCATAATATCATGCTTTGGTTATTTGGGAAATATTGGTTATTTAGATATTTCAAGTGTTGATACATTCTACTACACAATACTGAAAAATCACCTTCATTGATATGACCCCAAATCTCATCAGAAAAATCTTCATTGTTGGGAAGCTGTCAAGCTCAAGGTGGCTGATACAAGTTTTCTGAAATACTGATTTTCTCTTGAAAGTCGAGTTTTATCATTGGCGACAAGGACTGTGAATTGTTTACTTTAAAATGAGAAGTTCACATCATTCATTTTCAAGAAAATATCTGCAAAATACACTTTCATATTATTATGAAAGTAGTTGCAACATTATGGATTCCCTGAAAGGGTCTCTGGGACCCCCAGGTGTTCACAGACCATACTCTGAGAACTGTTGTCTTGGCCTTTAATAAGGCTCACTACAAGTTGCAGCCTGCCTTCCTCCCCCACTGTATTTCTAATCTGCTCTGGCTTTTCTATACCTAACCCTGTCTTATTAATATCTCTATCATTAAGGAAATCCTAGTTCTAGCAATTATTAATTTGAACAAGTTTCTTCGCCACTCTATACCTCTGATTTCTCATCTATAAAATGGGATTATCATTACTTGCCTCAGAGAAATATTCTGAGGATTAAATGACATAATGTATGTATCTGCTGAAAATATTACGTATAATCACTGTTACTGCTAAATGCTTTTGAGGAGTTACTCCATCGATGACAGAATTCCTGTTGTAATATCAAAATATTCACTCAGGTTTGTGTCTATAAAACTATCTGAGTTCACAAGGGTATCTTGTTTTGCATTTTTCTATCTAGGGCCTAAATTCTAGACCATAATTTATCTGGTTAATCTTTTATTTTTCATGAACTATTTTGGTAAGCAAATATTTCCAAGCATGATCATTTTGTCATTGTGTTTATTCTATGAAGCTCCATATTTTACCCACATATATGTAGTTCACACTCTCACTGATGTAGTCAGACTGGACTCTGCCCTCTATCTGACCCTCCACAAGCAATGTGTTAACTACACCCTACTGTGTCTTATGCTAGTCTTCAGCTTTCACCCCTGCTACCACCATTTCAGCCCAATTCCTCATCCCTTCTCACCTGAACTATTATAGTTTCCAGTCTTTCTTACCTACAATTTTTCTGCTATTCAGATTCTAGAAAGATCTTTATAAAATGCCCCACTACTTAAAAACTTTTCTTTTCTCCCCGACAAACACAAGATGAAGGCAGAGATCCTTTGCATGGTGTTTTAGTTATTTAGTGCTGCTATAACATAAACACCACAAGTCGATGGCTTTAATAAACAGAAGTATATTCTCTCACAGTCTAGAAGGCAAGAAGTCCAAATTTAGCATGCCAGCTCCCAGAAACGGCAGTTCTGGAAGAAGAACCTTATCATTGATCTTACCCTGGTCTAGAAGCTTCTCAACATAGGGACCCTGGGTCCAAAGTACATGCTCTGCTCCCTGTGTTTCTTTCTTGGTAGTATGAGGTTCCTTTCTCTCTGCTCACTTCCCTTTCCTTTCATCTCTTGTAAGATGAAAGGTGATGCAGGCCACACTCTAGAGAAACTCCCTTTACATGGGATCAGGGATGTGACCTGAGTAAAGGTGTTGCATTCCACCCTAATCCTCTTTAATGTAACCTAATCTTGCCTCATTAACCACAACAGAGATTAGCATTTACAACACATGGGGAAATTGCATCAAATTACAAAATGGAGGAGAACGAATTTGGCCTAGCCAAGCTGACACATATTTTGGGGGGACACAGTTCAATCTATGACACTTTACCCCTCATGTACCTGTTGTGTTGACAACTTGCAGCTTTTAGAATGTAATATGTTTCATGTTTTTATGGCCCCACTTTTTCCACTCCCTGAAATACCTTTCTGAAAACTACCACTAAGTGTTCCAGGTTTACTCTTTTCTGCTCTAATGTCATTCTGCTATGACAGTCTCCTCCCCTAAGTTTATTTAAGCCCTGTGCCCTCTAATGATTTATGTCATAGCTCACAGCACGTTGTTGCACCTGTTTGTGTTTATACATGTCTTCCTTCACATGCTAGACATATTTACAGAAATTTCCGATCATAACCACCACCCGTCTGTCATTTTGTCATACTGTGGTGGCTTGTTTTTTGCTGTGATGCTGGAAGCTATGCCAGTGATATTTCAAATACCAGTAGGGTCATCCATGGTGGGCAGTTTTCAGCAGAGCTTCCAGATTAAGACAGAATAGGAAGAAATGCCTGGTAATCTACTTCAGAAAATTTGCCAAGGAAAATCTTATGGATTAAAGCAGAACATCGTTTAACTCACTTGGTTTGGACACGTCCTCAGGAGGGATAAATCTGTGGATGATAACATCACATTCAGTGAAGTAGAGAGCCAGTGAGGAGGGCAAGGGAGACCCTCAGTGAGATAAATTGGCGTAATAGCCTTATCCATGGACTCATATCTATCTGTGGTCATAAGGATAACACAGGATTGGGCAACATTTTTTGGGCTGGTGTATATAAACTGGCCATGAGTTGGAGCTGCCTTGACAGCAGCCACCTATTTTTCTTTCTTTCTTTCCTTTCTTCCTTCCTTCTTTCTCTCTACCTACCTACGTACCTACCTACCAGTTATAAACTGACCCCCAACCTCTGCAGTTTAAAGATCCATGATTTCAACCACAGAATCCTGTTCTCTTGGCATTGTCTTTTGACTGAGAATGTTCAACCGATGTGAATATAACTAATCAAAGGATGCCCAGTGACCCATGACGTATGAATAGTGGCATACCAAGGATGAACGTTAGAGTTGGCCAATCAGATTCTCTTAGCAAATTGAGTTGTAAAGCGTCAAGTTATGACCTGAAGGAGAAAAAATTCTTAGGAGTGCTTTCGCAAGTCCCCACTTCCGTGTCTACTCACCTGCCTGCATCTATACCTCTGTGCCCTACCTTTCCGCCTGAACCACAGATACACTTACTACCCACGTTCCTACCTCAAGCCAATTCCTCCACTGGTCCGTTCGATTCTATCCTCTCTCCTTTGTTCAAGAACGTTAGTCTAACAATTCTCTTCTCTTTATCCTACATTATTAGTTTCCCTCTCTGCTAGTTCATTCCCATCATTATACAAACATGCAGTAATATCTTCTTTAAAAAAAAAGTTCTCTCTTGACTCCATATTCTCCTCTAGCTACTACCTATTTCTCTCTTCTTTTCTGTAGAAAAACTTCTAGATATCATTCATAATAGATTTGTCTGATTCCCTGGACCCTCTCAAATCAAACTCTTACCCCGCCACTGCAGGGGTAAAATGTTAGTCTTCCTCTTCCTTGATCAATTAGTGGTTTTATGCAGATAGTGAGAGCCTCACCATTGAAACACTGTCTCAACTTTCCTTCCAGGAGATCACACTCTAGTGAGGTTTCCCTCCACCTCACTAACCCTCCTTCAGAGTCTTTCCAGCTGATTTCTCCTTGTTTTCATGCACTAAGGCAATTCTTTTTTTCTGTCTGTGCTGGTCCCTTTTGTATATCCATCCAGCCAGATGGCTTTAAATAACAGCTATACACTGATAATTCACACATTTTTATCTCCAGCTCACACCAATTCCCTCAACTCCAGATTCAAAATGTCTCCTAGACATATCCACTGTATGAACAGCTCTTTTTGCACTTACCTCTCTTGAAAACACTTCCATGAATACAGTAGTCAGAGTAACCCTTTTACAAAGTTAGTCAAATGATTCTGCCTTTCCTCTGAAGCTCTCTCATGCAAAGCCAAAGTTCCCTACTGTGACCTACAAGTCCCTACACGGTCTACTCCACCACTTCTCTCTTCTCTCCCTGACCTCATTTCCCTCTATGCTCCCTTTTGGTTTCAGGAATTCCATTGAGCATGTTCTTGACTCAGAATTTTTTCATATCCTCTTCCCTCTGCCTAGAAGTCTCTTCCCTTAGGTGTTCCATTGGCTTACTCTTATTCCCTTAAAACTTTGCTCAAAGCTTACATTATCAGTGAACACTTTCCTAACCACCTTATTTAGGACTGCAAATACCCTTTCTTCCACCATGAGGAGGGCCATTTTCCCTGCTTTATTTTTCACTGTAGCACTTACCCAATCACATCCATTCTCTCTCTTTTTTTTTTTATTTAAGGTATGTTTATCTGTTATTATTATTATTGTTGTTAATATCAGACCCTACAACACGAGTTGCAGGGAGCAAGGATTTTTGTACAATTTTTTTGCCTGCTCTATCCCCTGTAATGAAAACCGTGCCTGCATATAGTGTACGGTCAAAACATGTTTCTTTAGTGAGTGAATAAATGGACGCAAAGCCTTATAAAAGCTAAAGTTTTGAGAAGGTAGGAAGGTAAAGTCTAGAAGATCAGGACTCTAGTAGGCAGAGTAAGAATGAAACGAAATATATATGGAGAGCAAAGAGAGAGAAGGAAGGAGAAAAAAACAAGAGAGAGAAGGAGAGGCCATCTGTGGGTTGCCTCTGTCAGCTCCTGTTCCAGCATATATATTTCCTTACAATAAACTTACTTTTTTCTAAGAATCCCTGGTTCTTGATACAGTAGAATTATGGTTGTCTATTCTTGAGATGGAGCCCTGGTGGCACAGTGGCTAAGTGTTGGTCTGCTAGTTAAAAGGTTTGCAATTTGAATCCACCAGCTCCTCCATGGAAACCCTGTGGGACAGTTATACTCTGTCCTATAGGGTCTCTATGAGTTGGGATCGACTCAATGGCAACATTTTTTTAATAGATGTGAAAGTCATCCTTGAGATAGAAATAATAACTCCAAATACCAGCAGAAGCAAGTTAGTTTTTTTTAATTGCTAATTTTTCAGTGAGGCCCTCACCATTTTTTTTTTCCCTAGAAAAAGAAAGTAGTTTTGCCTGGTTCCACAGTCCAATCTTTTGTTCAGTTAACTTTGAGGAACTCTGTTTATGCCAATTCACTACAAAACAGAATATTTTCCCCCTCAGAATATGGAAGTCCCTCACATACATATAGTTCTCTCTTGACTGTTAAAACAAAACAAACATGATCCAAAAAATTCATGAGTTCCTTATGCTAATTATTGCAAAATTTTGTTGGCAAGGAAAATAGATTTTAGTGCCTCTATCTATTGATCTATTTCAACTTGGTAACCTTCTGTGTGAAATAAAAATTCCTTTTTTAAAACAGTCAAGTGAGATGTGAAGAAAGCATCTATCTTTGGCTTTAACTCGGGGCTACTTTAGGACCAGGTCCGAAGGGATGCGTATTGAAAGATTCATGGTAAGTCTAAAGATATGGAATTTGCTTCTCATTCTAAGGTCCAAATATCAAAGCCCAATCGAGGTTCTTAAGGCAGTCTTCAGCCATAAGGCGGTAAATAACAACACTCTCTATTCTATTCTCAGCAGGTTAGACTTGCCCTAGCTAAATGCTAAATACAAGCCAAGCACAGGCAACATGAAGAGGAGCCTGAGGGGATATGCTGTTCTGTAAAGGGGTCAAATACGTGGTTCAAATCAAAGTCTCCTAGCATCCTAGTTTTATAGAAGAGGCAAGTATCTGGATTTAGCACTGTAAATAGTTCAGTGGGACTACAATGTGTTTTATTCTGCTTCTATTATGTAAAAGGATTCAGGGAAGGTTGGAAACAAAATATATATAATAAAACCACCCACATGGGCACTCATATCCACATTCATTTAATCATGTAACAATCTGCCTTCATTTGACAACAGCAAAACCATTTAATAGTAAAGATTGAATGACCTCTCAGGAGACAAGATTTGGAGCATCATTTATTGTCTGTGAGATGCTCGAGTATTTCATGTCTTTCACACTCTAAGGGAAATATGATCAGATGATAGGAATAAAAAAAAAAATGGGAGTTTCCTGATCCTCATTCAAGGCTCTTATTTTTCTTATTTGGTTTACTTTAGCCTTTAATCATATCTACCACCTATTATTGTGTTATTATCCCATCCACACATCTGTTTGTCATTCTGTGGGGGCTTGTGTGTTGCTGTGATGCTGGAAGCTATACCACCAGTATTCAAATACCAGCATGGTCACTCACTGAAGACAGGTTTCAGTTGAGCTTCCAGACAAAGATGGACTAGGAACATTGTCTTATATAGGGCCAAAAGATGAGCCCCTCAGGTTGGAAGGCACTCAAAAAGGGAAGAGTTGCTTCCTCAAAGTACAGTTGGCCTTAGCGATGTGGATGAAATCAAACTTCCAGGACTCTCATTTGCTGATGTGGCATAGCTCACAATGAGAAGAAATAGCTGCAAAAAGCCATTAATAATTGGAATGTGGAATGTAAGAAGTACGAATCTAGGAAAATTGGAAATTGTCAAAATGGAACATCAAAATGGAAATCATCAAAAATGGAACACATAAACATCAATAACCTAGGCACTAGTGAGCTGACATGGTGATTTTGAATCAAACAGTCATATGGTTTACTATGTCAGGAATGGCAGCTTGAAGAGGAATAGCATTGTATTCATCATCAAAAAGAATATTTCAAGATGTATTCTGAAGCACAATGCTGTCAGTGACAGGATCATATCCATGTGCCTACAAGAAAGATCAGTTAATATGGCTATTATTCAAATTTGTGCACCAACCACTAAGGCCAAAGATAAAGAGATTGAAGACTTTTACCAGTTTCTGCAGTCTGAAACTGATCAAACATGCTATCAGGATACACTCATAATTACTGGTGATTGGAATGCAAAAGTTGGAAACAAAGAAGGATCGGTAGTTGAAAAATATGGCCTTGGTGATAGAAATGATGCTGGAGATCTCATGAGAGAATTTTGCAAGACCAATGACTTCTTCATTGCAAATACCTTTTTTCGACAACCTAAATGGCAAGTATACACGTGGACCTAGCCGAACAGAATATACAGGAATCATATTGACTACATCTGTGGAAAGAGACAATGGAAAAGCTCAATATCATCAGTCAGAAGAAGGCCAGGGGCCAACATGGGAACAGACCATCAGTTGCTCATATGCAAGTTCGAGTTGAACTGAAGAAAATCAGAACAAGTCCATAAGAACCACAGCATGACCTTGAGTATATCTCACCTGAATTTAGAGACCATCTCAAGAATAGACACGTTGAACACTAATGACCGAAAACCAGACAAGTTGTGGAATGACATCAAGGACATCACACATAAAGAAAGCAACTGATCATTAAAAAGACAGGAAAGAATGAAAAGACCAAAATAGACATCAGAACAGATTCTGAAACTTGCTGTTGAACATCAAGTAGCTAAAGTAAGAGGAAGAAATGATGAAGTAAAAGAGCTGAACAGAAGATTTCTAAGGGCAGCTCAAGAAGACAAAGTAAAGCATTACAACAACATGTTCAAAGACCTGGAGATAGAAAATCAAAAGGGAAGAACAAGCTCCACATTTCTCAAGCTGAAAGAACTGAAGAAAAAAATTCAAGCCTGAAGTTGCAATATTGTAGGATTCTATACGGAAAATACTGAATGAGGCAAGAAGCATCCAAAGAAGATGGAAGGAATACTTAAACTCACTACACCAAAATGAATTGATCGACATTCAACCATTTCAGGAGGTTGCATAGGATTAGAAACTGATGTTACTGAAGGAAGAAGTCCAAGCTGTACTGAAGACATTGATGAAAAACAAGGCTCCAGGAATTGATGGAAAACCAAATGAGATGTTTCAATAAACAGATACAGTGTTGGATGTGCTCACTCATTTATGCCAGGAAACTTGGAAGACAGCTATCTGGTCAACCAAGTGGAAGAGATCCATATTTATGACTATTCCCAAGAAAGATGAACCACCCGAAAGCAGAAATTATCAAACAATATCATTAATATCACATGCAAGTAAAATATTGCTGAAGATCATTCAAAAGCAGCTGTAGCAGTATATCGACAGGGAACTGGCAGAAACTCAAGCTGGATTTAGAACAGTACATGGACAAAGGGTATCATTGCTGACAGCAGAGAATACCAGAAAGATGTTTACCTGTGTTCTAATGAATATGCAAAGGCATTTGACTCTGTGTATCATAACAAATTATGGAGAATGTCAGGAAGAATGGGAATTCCAGAACACTTAATTGTGCTCATGAGGAACCTATACATAAATCAAGAGGCAGTCATTCAAACAGAACAAGGGGACGCTGAATAGTTTAAAATCAGGAAAGGTGGGCATCAGGGTTGTGTCCTTTCACCATACCTATTCAATCTGTATACTGAGCAAATAATCAGAGAAGCTGGATTATATGAAGAACAAGGCATCAGGATTAGAGGAAGACTCGTTAACGACATACATTATGCAGATTACACAAACTTGCTCGCTGAAATTAAAGAAGACTTGAAGCATTTACTGATGAAGATCAAAGATCATAGCCTTCGGTATGGATTACACCTCTATGTAAAGAAAACAAAAATCCCCACGACTGGACCAATAAGCAATATCATGATAAACAGAGAAAAGATTGAAGTTGTCAAGAATTTCGTTTTACTTGGATCCACAATCAACACCCATGGAACTAGCAGTCAAGAAATCAAAAGACACATTTCATTGGACAAATCGGCTGTAAAAGACCTCTTTAAAGTATTTAAAAGCAAAGATGTCATCTTGAGGACTAAGGTGTTCCTGACCCAAGCCATGGTGTTTTCAATCGCCTCATGTGCATGCGAAAGCTGGACAATGAATAAGGAAGACCGAAGAAAAATTTTGAATTACGGTGTTGGTGAAGAATATTGAATATACCACAGACTGCCAAAAGAATGAATAAACTTGTCTCGGAAGAAGTACAACCAGGATGCTCCTTAGAAGCAAGGATGGCAAGACTACATCTCACATACTTTGGACATGTCATCAGGAGGAATCAGTCCCTGGGGAAGGACATCATGCTTGGTAAAGTACAGGGTCAGCAAAAAAGAGGGAGACCCTCAAAGAGAAGAATTAGACACTGTGGCTGCAACAATGCACTCAAGCATAACAATTATTGTGAAAGTGGCTCAGGAATGGACAGATTTTCGTTCCGTTGTATATAGTGTTGCTATAAGTCAGGACCTCTTGATGCCACCCAACAACAAAAAAACAATTATTATTGCATATTCACAATTAGCTAGGGCCTCTAACGTGCTGATAAATATTACATCTGCCCTTTCCTGGGAATATTTCTTCTGACAATTCCAGAAAACTATTTAGATCCATTCTTTAGCTTTTTCAAACTGGAAAAACAATCATGGGTAGGTTAATTCATTGTGGTTTGATTCAAGATTTGGATAAACAAAAACTCTTCCTGAAAATATGGGTAGTGTTTAAAATATATATATATATGTATGTGTATATATACATATATATATATGTTTACCTGTTGTTGTGGTGTCAGTTTCGACTCATAGTGACCCCATAGGTAAGAGTAGAACTTCCCCATAGAGCTTCCAAGGAGCATCTGGTGGATTCAAACTGCCAACCTTTTGGTTACCAGCTGAGCTCTTAACCACTGTGCCACCAGGGCTCCAATAACAATGATTATTAAATAGTAGTTAGCATGATTTCAATTGGATTCTTCCTAAAAATAATTTATATACGTATATATGATATACATACACACATATATATATCATATATATTATATATATATTATAAAATTTCCTTCAGGAAGAATTCAGTTGAAATCCTGCTAACTACTATTTAATAATCATTGTTATAAGCTGTACTACCCAGGAAAATAAGGTAATTTGGTTTAGAATATTATTCATCATCCTGATTAGTACTTTGGAAATTACTAAGGAGGGTTGAATAAGGAGTGAGGTTATAGATGCGGAAACATTCTAGGACCACATAGCTGGGAAGTGAAAATACAGCTGCGTACTAAAATCTCACATAAAAACTATTGATGTCTTTGTTCTTCACACTGATGGAGTAGTAACATTGATGTATAAGATGAAAAGTCTTCTAAATTCACCGCTGAAGTCCTGTTTCTCTTCATAGAAGACAGTAGATGGTGGAGATAACACTTGGCCTTTATCTGAAAGGTCCATTCAGTTGTTCATTTATTTAACAGTTGCATAATAGAGATCCTACTATACGTCAAGCACCATATTAGATCTTGGAATTGAACAATGAATAAAATCCTCAGCGTGAAAAGGCTCAAACTTGCTTAGCATAGGGGAATATTTTGGGGAGCATTTTATAACTACAGTAATAGTACCAAAATAAAGGTAAACAGTGTGCTCAGAGAAATTAAAGCCATCTCAAAAATATTCAAGGGTTTCTTGTTGCATTTAAGATAAAGGTAAAACATCTTAACAGGCTTTCCTCTTCCAACTCATTCCCTGAAGTTTCCCTCTTGGCTACTTTGCTCCAACTGCATGGTCTCCTTTTTCAGTTTCTTAATCATTCCAAGATCTTTCCTAACCTCAGGCTCTGCTTAGGCTCCTTTTTCCTGGACCAATCCTGCCCTGCTCTCTGTATGGCTCTGTTCTCTCATCCTTCAGGTCTTGCCACATTATGGCTTTCCCTTATCATCCTAGCTAAGCAAACTTTCCCTGTCAATTTATCTTTCTTTTCTTTGTATATTATCTTCACTACCATAATTCATAATCATATTCTTATTTATTTAGATGTATACCTCTTCTCCCATTCTTAACTGAAAACTTAATGAGAGCTTCTATATTGAAAATTCCAGTGTGTAGTACGAGCTCAATAAATAATTTGAAAGAATAAATGTGGAAGAGAGAAAGAGATCAGGAAAAATTTCACAGATACGGTAACATCTTTTTTATTGATCCAGTCTAAGATTTCTGATGGTTTTCAGAAATGTCTTTGCTCCTGGAGATAATTCTTCCTGCTATGGGGAATGGAGCTAAAATCCTAACGTGGTGCAATGTGTAGGACAAGAATCAAAATACTAGTAAAATTCTTAGAAAGATCTGTGTTGTCTCTGTGTGTGTGAGTGTATTTTATGGGTACACTTATCAGGACATTAAACCATAATCATAGTGTCTCCAAATATTTCAAAAGCAAATGTTTGTGAAAGGATTGTCTGTCGTGGGGCAAGAAAGGAAGTAACCACCAAAAAAGTGGGTTAGGGCTTATCACGCCAGCCACTTAGAAAGAAATGAAAAGAGTAAAAGACTATTTCTACCTGTTCTGTATTCTTTATCTTTTGAAAATTCCACCCATGATAGCTGTGGTCTACTTCAATGCAGAAAATGTACTCCAACAGATTCATATTTCCCTTTTTTAGAGTGGAACAAGGAATGAAAGGAGTGGTGAGAAGCCATGTTCTCTTTTTAAGAGAGCCCCATGATTCTCTAGCACTTGAGGAAATGCAAATAGAAAATTACTCTTCCTAAAACATCTATCTTTTTGTGTATTCTATTTTCAACTCTAGTTCTTTCATCACAATAAAACCATGTATGGTATTACTGTGGAAAAGCAGACTTTAGTCTGAACACATAGAAAATTTTCCAAAAGAAAAATGATTAAAAATAAAGCAAAATTTTTATTAAGAAGAAGATAAGGTAGTTAAAACAAAGATTTGTCAATATATCTTGGAATGAAATGTATGATACTGCTTTATTAATCCCAATTAGTCCTCAATAATTAATATTTGAGGGTTTGATAAGGATGGTGAGCTCTCAGGCTAGCAGATTCCATAGAAATAAACACTTGGTGTGTCATATCATACTGGCTCCTGTTGTATACCCATGACCTCATAAGGCAGGAGGTTTCTACATACAGATATTCCATAACTGATAACAATTGAAAACTTCAGGTTGCTTAGTATCTGTAGCAAAATATCTGAAATACTGATTTTAAAAATCATCTGGATGCAGAGGCACTGTTTTGTCTGAATATTTAATCTCTAGAGAAAGAGTGTTTATAGATTTTTTCAAAGTAAAATTGCTAATTATAAATTCACAGTATCTTCCTTTCTTTTAAAAGTTGTCTGAAATTTGAGAAAACATTAAAAGCTGTGGAGTTCGCAGATCCTAGTAACATGGTGTATGCTTTGGGCTTTTTAAATGGAAGTTTAGTGTGGCACCTCATTGCTCTTTATATTTTATTATGTAAACCTAAATTACAACTTCCTTATGCTCCTGATTCCTTGTCTTTTATGGTAAATGGCTTCATAGTTCTTTGTCAAAATCCAATCATCTCACTTGTCCGTAAAAACCATTTGCTCAGAATATGCTATTTGCTTAGAGAGCTCACATCATTCTTGAAAAATTCTGCTTGTCTCTCCCCGGTGGTTAAAAATAAACTGTTTTACTTCATGCAAAACAAAACTACTGAATTCCTAGCCTGTAAGTCAAATAGCAGGACACAATGACTCTCCAACCTGAGTGATAATTTTAGCACACTGATTCCATAGGGTATATACCACCTTAGAAAACGGAAATAAAACCCCTAATGACACAGCAAAGAGCAGATATCTCTTAACAAGCTGAATTTCAGTAGAATCTCAGAGAAAATCCCAGGGTCCGTTCTACTATAAGGAAGATCTAAATTCTAACCTTGAGTGGTCTGCTTTTATATCTCCGTAAGAGGAGAAGAGGGTTAGCTAGTGAAGTAAAAACCAAAAATGAGTCTCGGTGCTAATTTTAAAATTCAGCATGTTATTGGAATATGTAAACAGTTGTATAATTTCTAGAAATCACATTTTTTTACCCTAGAAATAAAGGAGAGCCCTCAGAGTACTAAAATTGCTCTTCTGGAAACACAACAAGAAGTTTAGGAATCTGTTTTCATATGTTTATTTAAAAACCTGGTAGTATTTTATAAACAAACGTACAATTGCTCATAAGAGATTAAGTAAATGAACAAAAGAAAATATGTTTTGTCTGTTAGAGAAGCACGGGTTGTATTATACGAAACTTGTCAGCTCCAAAATGGAAAAGAAAGTGTGGAATGCAGATTATCTATTGAAAATGGAAAACGTGATATCAAGGATTTCACTAACAGTAGTTGGTTGCCATGGTAGCAAAAAGTAAACATAGATACTAATAGGGAAGAAAGTACCACGTAGTGGTATTAGATAAGATCAGAGTAGCAGGACAGAATTTATTTTCTTCCCTTTGCCCACACATCTCACTTGGAAAAAAAAAAAAAAACTGAAGGTAAGGTTTATTGGGACAGATCATAACCCAACTGTGAAAAAAGTCCAAAGCAGTCAATGCATTAATTAAAGTCCTAAACGAATGGGAAAGCTTATAGACAGGCCAGGGTGAGAAAATCCTGCCCCAAGATGTTACTGATGGGCTACCTCAAAGCCATTGTCTAGATAGGAGAGAAAGACAAGGGCTGAAGAACTGGATCCCAGTTTTGCTGTATGTCTGGATTTAATAGAGATGGTCTGGTATATGAGCTTTGTATCTACCCATTAAAAAAAACCTGTTGCCATTGAGTCAATTCCTACTCATAGCCAACCTATGGACAGAGTAGCACTGCCCCATAGGGTTCCCATTGAGCAGCTGGTGGATTCAAACTGCTGACCTTTTGGTTAACAACCAAACACACAATCACTGTGCCACCAGGGCTCTTTGTATCTATTGGAAAAAAAAAAATCATAATTGTGTGTACATGTGTGTGTATGTTGTTGTTAGGTGCCATTGAGCCAGCTATGGCTCATAGCGAGTCACATGTACAACAGAAGGAAATGCTGCCTGGTCCTGCAACATACTCAGAATCATTGCTATTCTTGAGCCCATTGTTGCAGCCATTGTGTCAATCCATCTCGTTGAGGGTTTTCTTTTTCATTGACACTACTTTACCAAGCGTGATGTCCTTCTCCAGGGATTGGTCCCTCCTGATAACATGTCCAAAGTAATGTGAGATGAAGTTTTGCCATTCTTGCTTCTAATGAGCATCCTGGCTGTACTTCTTCCAAGACAGATTTTTTGTTTGTTTTTCTGGCAGTCAATGGTTTATTTAATATTATTTGCCAACAACATAACGAAAACGCATCGATTCTTCTTCAGTCTTCCTTATTCATTGTCCAGCTTTCACATGCATATGAGGTGATTGAAAACACCATGACTTGGGTCAGGCACACCTTAGTCCTCAAAGTGATATCTTTGCTTTTGAACACTTTAAAGAGGTCTTTAGCAGCAGATTTACTCTACGCAATATGTCATTTGATTTCCTGACTGCTGCTTCCATGGGCATTGCTTGTGGGTCCAAGTAAGATGAAATCCTTGACAACTTCAATCTTTTCTCCATTTATCGAGATGTTGTTTATTGCTCTAGTTGTGAGGATTTCTGTTTTCTTTATGTTGAGGTGTAATCCATACTGAAGGCTGTGGTCTTTGATCTTCATCAGTAGGTGCTTCAAGTCCTCTTCATTAAGCAAGCAAGGTTGTGTCATCTGCATATCACAGGTTGTTAATGGGCCTTCTCCCAAGCCTGATGCCCCATTTTTCTTCATATAGTCCAGCTTCTCCGATTATTTGCTCAGCATACAGATTGAATTGGTACGGTGAAAGTATACAACTCTGACACACATTTCTTAAATTTAAACCATGCAGTATTGTCTAAATGACTGCCTCTTAGTCTATGTACAGGTTCTGCTCGAGCACAATTAAGTGTTCTAGAATCCCCATTCTTCATTGTATTATCCATAATTTGTTGATTCACACAGTCAAAAGACTTTGCAAAGTCAATAAAACACAGGTAAACATCTTTCTGGTATTCTCTGCTTTCAACTAAGATCAGTCTGAAATCAGCAATGATATCCCTCATTTCATGTCCCCTTCTGAATTCAGCTTCAATTTCTGGCAGTTCCTGTAGATGTTCTGCTGCAACTTGTTTTGAATTATCTTCAGAAAAATTTTATTTGCTTGTGATATTAATGATACTGTTTCATAATTTCCACATTGTTTTGGATTACCTCTTGGAATGGGCACCTAAATGGATCTCTTCCAATCTGTTGACCAGGTAGCTGTCTTCCAAATTGCTTAGCATAGGTGAGTGAGCACTTCCAGAGCTGCATTTGTTTATTGAAATATCTCAAGTGGTATTTCCTCAATTCCTGGAGCCTTGTTTTTCATCAATGTCTTCAGTGCAGCTTGGTCTTTTTTGTTTAATACCATTGGTTCTTGATCATATGCTGAGATGGCTGAACATCCACCAATTCTTTTTGGTGTAGTGACATATATATGTACATACGTGTGTGTACTGATTATATATAATTAAATAATGTATTCACATTATATTTAATATATTAATATACATCAGTATAACAAACTATGTAAAATAACACATTTTATAGTATTTCTTAGTTCTAGGATACCAAAGAATGAACAATATATCAATATAATAATGTTTTTATTTATTAAGTATATTTTATTGTGTTTTAGGTGGGAGTTTATACCGAAAATTAGATTCCTATTCAATGATTGACACACAAATTGTTCCATGACATTGGTTACAATTTCTGCAATGTGTCTGCATTCTCACCGTGTCTGCCCTGCCTGCCCCATTTCTATACATTGAGTTTTCCTGCCAATCCTTGTCTTCTCATCTTTGCCTTTGGGTATATATTGATTGCTTGGTTTTGTATAGCTGATTTTCTGAAGAAGCACATTCCTCACAGGTGTTATTGTTTATTTTATAGGCCAGTCTATTACTTGGCTGAAAGACAACCTCCAAAATAGCTTCAGTTCCATGTTAAAAGGGTTAGCTTAGAGCGATTGTCTCAAGGTTTTCTCTAGTCTCTGTCAGTCTAGTAAGTCTGGTCTTTTTTTTTTTTATGGATTTGAGATTTGATCTACATTTTTCTCCCATTCTGACTGGGACCTTCTGTGGTGTCCCTTGTCAGAACGATCAGTGGTGGTACCTGGGCACCGTCTAATTCTTCTGGTCTGTGATGCACATGGGTCATTTAGATCTATGGACTAATTTCTTCCTTGATTCTTTGGTTTCCTTCACTCTCCTTTGCTCCA
The DNA here is from genome assembly GCF_024166365.1 of Elephas maximus indicus. Taxonomy (NCBI): domain Eukaryota; kingdom Metazoa; phylum Chordata; class Mammalia; order Proboscidea; family Elephantidae; genus Elephas; species Elephas maximus. The sequence goes on from NC_064822.1 coordinate 140,859,761, forward strand.
GACTGGAAGAGACCAATAGTTGTATCTTAGATGGCTGCTGGCAAGCTTTTAAGACCCTGGACACTACTCACCAAACTTTAGGAAGTAGAGAATTATCTTTAGGAACTAAGTTGTGCCAATTGACCTAGTTGTCCAATAAGACTGTTGTCCTGAAGTCTTCAAATCCAGTAAATCAATCCCATGAGGTATTTGTGTATGTCTAGGAAGTATCCCAAACCATGCCCACTATGTACTTTATTATATGCAGCACATACAAACACGTATATACATGTGCCCACAAATATACCTATATATGTACACTCATGCACTCCCATGAGGAGCCCTGGTAGTGCAGTATTTAAATGCTTTGCTTCCAAACGGTTGGTGGTTCAAACCCACCAGTCACTCCATGGAAGGAAGATGTGGCAGTCTGTTTCCATAAAGATTACAGCTTTGGAAACCCTATGGGGCAGTTCTACTCTGTCCGATAGGGTCACTATGAGTTAGAATCGACAGGACAGCAATGAATTCGGTTTTTTTCTTTGGTTTGACACTCCTATATGCCTTTCCACATGCCTCTAGCATACCTATCTACCTATGTAATGATTCACTTTTTTTTTTTTTTTGGTTATTACTGTTGTTGCAAGATTGTATATGTTATAGCATTTGCCATTAAAAAAAAAAATCTTGTGTACCTTTCGGTGTCTTCATTTACTTTGGTCAAGCTGCGCTCACTTTCCCCATATTAAGTATTGCCTTTCCCCGTCACCAGAATTATGACATGTCTTCTATCTAGTTAGTGATTCTCCCTCCTTCCCCCCATCCCTGATAACCATCAAAGAATGTCGGTTTCTGTGTGTATACCTATTCTTGACTTTATAAAAGTGGTAAAAAAAAAAAAAAAAAAAAACAAGTGGTATCATGCAATATTTGTCCTTTTGTGTTTGATTTATTTCACTCAGCGTAATGCCCTCCAAATTCATTCATGTTATGTTTTGCGGGCCCATCATTATTCTTTATTGTAGCATAGTATTCTATTGTATGTATATACCACAATTTGTTTATCCATTCATCCACTGATGGGCACTTGGGTTGTTTCCACCTTTTGCTATTGTGAATAATGCTGCAGTGAACATGAGTGTGCATATGTCTATTCATGTCAATGCTCTTACAGCTCTAAGGTATGTACTTAGCAGTGGGATTGCTGGATCATAAAGTATTTCTATGTTTAGCTTTTTGAAGAAGCACCACACTGTTGTCCATAGTGGCTGTTCTATTCTACAATCCCACTAGCAGCAGATAGCACTTCCAACCTCCCCACATCCTCACCAGCATTTGTTGTTTTCTTTTTTTTTGACCAGTGCCATGTTTGCAGGAGTGAGATGGTATCTCATTGTAGTTTTGATTTGCATTGCTGTAATGGCTAATGATCACGAGCATCTCTTCACATGTTAGTCACCTGAATGCCCTTTTTGGTGAAATGTTTGTTCATGTCCTTTGACCATTTTTTTGTTCGATTATTTGGCTTTTCGTGGTTGAGTTATACATCTTAGAGATTAGACACTTGTTAGATTAGTCGTTACCAAAATTTTTTTCTCCTAATCCGTAGGTTCTGTTTTTATGCTTTGCATAAAGTCTTTTATTTTAGAGGGTCCCAGTTTTCTAGTTTATCTTCTGTTGTTTGTGGATTTTTTGTTGTACTTAATAATGTGTTTCTGCCAAAAATTAGAACCCCTAGCTTTGTCCCTATGTTGTCTTACAGGAGTTTTATTGTTTTTGCTTTAACATTTAGGTCTTTTATCTATTTTGATTTAGTTTTGTGTATGGCATGAGGTATGAATGCTGTTTCATTTTTCTACAAACGGATATCCAGTTTTTCTAGCACCATTTGTTAAAGAGATTGTCTCTTCTGCATTGAACAGCTTTCGATACTTTGTTGAAGATTATCTGTCCGTAGGTGGATGGATTTACTTCTGGGTTCTCAATTATGTTTCTTTGACCTATGTGTCTGTTGTTGTACCAGTACCAGGCTATTTTGATTACTGTGGCTGTATACTAAGTTCTTAGATCAGAAGTGTGAGGCTTCCTACTTTGTTTTTCTTCAATATTGATTTAACTGTTCAGGTCCTTTTTCCTTTCCATATAAAGTTGGAGATTAGTTTTTCCAGTTCATTAAAGACATCTTGTTGGGATTTGGATTGAGACTGCACTATATTTATAGATCACTTGGGTAGTATTGACATTTTTACAATATTAAGTCTTCCAGTCCATGAGGATGGAAAGTTTTTTTGTTTATGTAGGTCTCTTTTGGTTTCTTGCAGTAGTGTTTTGTAGTTTTCCTTGTATAAGCCTTTTACATCTCTGGTTATATTTATTCCTAGGTATTTTATCTTTGGGGGTTATGGCAAATGGTGTTTGTTTTCTTTATTCCCTTTTTGGAGTTCTCCTTGTTAGTGTAGAGGAACCCAAATGATTTTTGTATGCTGATCTTGTACCCTGACACTTTCCTGAATCCTATTAGTTTCAGCAATTTTCTTGTGGAATCTGGGATTTTCTATGTATAAGATCATTTCATCTGCAAATGGGGATAGTTTTACTTCTTCCTTATCAGTTTGGATGCCCTTTATCTCCCTTTCTTGCCTTATTGCTCTGGCCAGGATTTGCAGTGTATTGAGTAAGTGTAGTGATTGTGGGAATTCTTGTTTTGCTCCCATTCTCAAGGGGAATTCTTTCAATCTCTCTCCATTGAGAATAATCTTGGCTGTTGGTTTTGCATAACGCATTGCAATTGAGTCAATTCTGACTCATAGTGAACTTATAGAAGAGAGTAGAACTGCCCCTATAGGGTTTCCAAGGCTGTAAATCTTTAGGGGAACAGACTGCCACATCTTTCTCCTGTGGAGCTCTGATGGTATCCAACTGCCAACCTTTTGGTTAGCAACCAAGCGTTCAACCACTTCACCACCAGGGCGCCTCTTGATTTTGCATATATGCCCTTAATTATGTTGCTGAAATTTCCTTCTGTTCTTATTTTGCAAAGAGTTTTTATCAGGAAAGTATTTTGGACTGTACCAAATGCCTTTTCTTCATTGATTGAGATTATTTTCCTCTGTTTTATTTATATGGTGAATTACATTGATTGATTTCCTAATGTTGAACCACCTTTGCATCCCTGATATCAATCTCACCTGATACGATATGCTGTCATTCTCTGTTGGCTAGAATTTTGTTGAGAATTTTTGCATCTATATTCATGAAGGATATTGGTCTGTAACTTTCTTTTTTTGTGTGATGTTTTTGCATGGGTGTACTGTCAGGGTTATGCTGGCTTCATAGAATGTATCAGGGAGTATTCCTTCCTTTTCTACATACTGGAATAATTTGAGTAGAATTGGTGACAACTCTTCTCTGAATGTTTGGTAGAATAGTTCAGAGAAGTTTTTTAATGACATTTTCAATTTCTTCTTTTGTTATGGGTCTATTCAGATTTTTTACCTCTATTTGCATTAGTTTAGGTAGGTAGTGTATTAGTAGAAATTTGTCCATTTCTTCTAGGATTTCAAATTTATTGAAGAAAAATTATTCATAATATTTTTCTATGATCCACTTTGGAAACCCTGGTGGCGCAGTGGCTAAGTGCAACGACTACTAACCAAGAAGTCAGCAGTTTGAATCCACCACGTGCTTCTTGAAAACTCTATCAGGCAGTTCTACTCTGTCCTATAGGGTCGCTATGAGTCAGAATCTACTCGATGGCAGTGGGTTTGGTTTTTTTTGGTATGATCCACTTTATCTCAGTTGGTTGTGTTGTAATGTCACCCATTTCATTTCTGTTTTTTGGTTATTTGTGTCTTCTCATTTTTTTTTCCCTTTGTCAATTTGGCAAGTGGTTTGTCAATTTTATTTTTCCTTTCAAAGAATCAACTTCTAGTTCTGTCGATTATTTCTATTGTTTTTCTATCTTATTTATTTCTGCTCTGATCTTTAGTATTTCCTTTCTTCCAGTGACTGTGAACTTCTAGTTATTCAAGTTGTCAGGTTAAGTTATTGATTTTGGACTTTCTTCTTTTTTGATGTGTGCATTTATTGCTATAAATTTTCCTCTGAGTGCTGCTTTTGCTGTGCCCCAGAGATTTTGATACACTGTGTCATTATTCTCATTTGATTCTATTTTTTAATTTTATTTTTAATTTCTTCTATGACCCAGTTGTTTTTAAATAAGGCGTTATTTAGTTTCCATGTATTTAATTTTTTATTCTTGCTCTTTCTGTTATTGACTTCTGGTTTTACAGTGTTATGGTCAGAGAAGAAGCTTTGTATTACACCTATGTTTTTTTAATTTATTGAGACTTGCTTTGTGGCCTGGGATATGCTGTATTCTGGAGAATAATCTGTGCATTGGAGAAGAATGTGTACTGTACTGCTGTTGGGTCATGTGTTCCGTATGTCTATGAGGTCACATTGGTTGGTTGTGTTATTTAGATCTTCTGTTTCTTTATTTTCTTTCTAGTTGTTCTGTCCATTATCAAAAGTGGTGTATTAAAGTCCCCAGGGCCCCACTATTACTGTAGAACTGTCTATTTCTCTTTTCAATTCTGTTAGAGTTTATGTATGTCAGAGTTCTGATATTGAGTGTGTAAATATACATTATTGTTATGACTTCTTGGTGAACTGACCCTTTAATCATTATATAATGCTCTTTTTGGTCTCTTATAATGGATTTTCTCTTAGAGTCTATTTGACTACTTCATCCAAAATTATTGCTACTCCTGCTGTCTTTTGGTTACTGTTTGCTGGATATATTTTTTCCGTCTTTTGATTTTTAACTTATTTATGTCTTTGTGTCTAAGGCATGTCTCTTGCAGATAGCACATTGATGAGTCATTTTTTTTTTTTTAATCCATTCTGCCACTCTCTGTCTCTTTCTGGTGCATTTAATCCATTTACACTTAGTGTGATTAATGATAATTATGAATAAATTACTGTCATTTTGTTATACTTTTTTTTGGTAGTGTTAATAATTCCTTTATTCCTCTTTTCTACGCTGAGTTCTTTTCATATATAAATTTTCTTTTCTCATCAATCGTTGTTTTTGTGTTTACTGGGTCTTTTTTATTTTCTTCTTTATTCTGGTGAGTAGATTTATTAATTTTCATTGTGGTTACTCTGAAGCTTACCTTTATCCTCTTAAATTTAAATCAGTCTGTTATATCTTGAAATCACCTTGACTTCCTCTCCATATGGAAGTTCTATAATGACACATTTTATTCCCTTTTTTTGTTGTTGTTTACCACTTAACACCTCTGGTTCCCTGTGGTCAGTTTTGTAGTTTTATTTTACTTTTGTGAAATTTTTATCTGAGTTGGTATCTGGATGATGCTGTTGTGTGTCTTTATCTCAGGTTGTTGTCTGATGTTGTTGGTTCTCTATCTGAAGGATTCCTTTTAATATTTCTTGCAAGGTTGGTCTGGCTTTTAAAAATTCCCTTAATTCATGCTTATCTGGAAATGTCGTAGTTTCCTCAGTGTTTTTGAAAGACAGTTTTAATGGATTTATGATCCTTGTTTAGCAATTCTTTTCTTTCAGGATTTTATATATGTCATCCCATTGCCTTCTTGCCTGCATGGTTTCTGAAGAGAAATCAGCTCTTAGTATTATTGGTGCCCCTTTGTAAGTGATATTTCATTTTTCACAAGCTTATCCTTATAAGTGTTTGGAGCTTTGATTTTATTGATTTGATTTTATTCCATCTGACGGACTACAATGAAACTTTTCTTCCATATATTGACTAAACACAGACTACATTGGGTATAGCCACTAATCAATCCCCTGTAAGTAGAGGAATATGGTGACTGAGTGGTACATAGAATAATTTGAAGCCAATTTGGTAAACTGACATGGCAACATACTTTATTTTCTATGAAGTTTTACATACAGATGTGACAGAAAAAAAAAACTTGAAAAAGTCACCTTTTTGTATTCATTATCATTTGGCCCACTCACCTTCCAGGCTTAACCCCACTTACAGTATATAAAAATAATCAGAATATATTTATTAAATGATGAATGAACAATTAAGAGTTTCCTTATGTCCTTTCTAAATTGATTACCTTTATGAAAACACTGTTCTGTATATAGTGTTTGTAGTTGTCTGAAGCAGATCCACATACCTTCCCTTGTTTTATTCTCACAACTGAATAGTTTATTCAGCTTATGAGTGAGTAAATTGAGGCACTGGAAGCCAAATAGTTTGCTTAAATTTATTTAAATAATCAATGGCAGAGTCAGAATTATAAAGCCAGACAACTTCTCTAGTCATGCTCTAAACACATACTTTTAATACTGTAAACCAGGAAGAAATATCTTTGAAATTTAGTTATTAAAATTTAATGTATAATTTTTATCAAGTTATCAATTAACAAAATAACTAGAACCTTATTAACTCTTCATTTTAATGAACTCATATACCCCATATGCTCAACTTCCTCAATTAATATTGTAATACAGGCAGTCCACAGGTTATGAGTGAGATCCATTCCTAAGTTTGTCTTTAAGTCGAATTTGTAGGTAAATTGGAACAGGTACATATGGTTCCTATTTAGCGTCAGTTAGTCAAATGCTTTTCTTGGTATATAGCATATATTTTAACTTTCTGTGCATACGTAGCACTTAAGAAACACTTCCAAAACATGCAGTGTTTCCACAAGCATCACAAAGTTGTGTGTGCATTCCTTGTTATGAACAATTGTACATATTTAACTCAAATTTTTAACATAATAGGCCTATGGCAGTCGTTCTTTAAGTATGAGTTGTCCATAAGTCAGACTTTCATAACCCGGGGACTGCCTATAGTTTAAAAATTAAATGGCAATTAACACAGAATGGAGGATAAAGAAAAAGGGTGATTTCAAAGAGGACTGTCTGTACCTTCTGAAAAAATAATGAAGAGATTTTAAAAATTTAAATAGCTGTTGAAAATTTTTTAAATGGGTTCTCAGCTGATATATATTTTTTCATTTTCCATCAGTCTTATTTTGAATGGGGCCTGAGATTATTTTTTTTTTAATGATATTTGGTTGCAGTCAGCTCTCATTTACCTAAAATGTTTTATTTTTGCTTTTTTAGTTGCATTTCATCCCTTTCTTTCCACCTTCCAGCTGGGTCCAAACCTAGTGACAGAAGGGCCTACTTGGTAGATCAGGACAAGGCAAAGAGTGTTCAAGCATGAGAACCAGGCCAATTGCTTTACTAAATCAGTATTTCTCAATCCTTTAAAAATGCTATTATTATTCTGTAAGATTGAAAGTAAGCAAGCTTGGTTGAAAAATGATGGTGTATTTCCAACACAGGATATTATGCGGCCATTTAAAACAAAGAATTGAAGCTGACCCAGGTGATGTGGAACAGTTTGCAGTTTTTGCAAACTATTGCTGAGTGAGGAAAACATGCAGAGTGGGTGTGATAGTTGTTTTGAATATATTTTTATAAATAATGTGAAGTATCTCCTATGCATGTGTGCATATGTATATGGCTATATGAGCACAGAAAATACAGATTTTTATGCTCAGATAGTCAAGACTTATTACCTAGGGCTTCTGGTTATGTTGTGGTGAAGGGGAAATAGGGTTGGAAGAGTAATAAAGAGAAGAAAAAGGGAAGATAAATAACTATATAAACAATTTTTCCAAAATTGTCCATACAATCCCATTCACATAAAACGACATAGGTATAAAAGAGATTAGAGGAGAGAAAGACAGAGGTAGATCCATATCTGTGTACTAGTAAGAGAAAGGTATATATCTGGTGGGAATTGAAATAAGGGATGTATGTAGGGGGCAATATGTAGCTTTGTCTTCGTATAGCTTTTTGTGTATTTTTTCAATCAAGAAAATTAAATATATTATGGCATGCATACATACATTCAGACATACATCATTCACACTCTCAGAAGATGGAAATAGTGTTTTTCTCAATATTTGTTTTGTCCATAGAGCACTTCAGAAAGAACTCACTGCATTTTGATATAATGTGATTTTGTGAAATCAAAGGAAATCTTATATACATCATAGAGAATGCCCATAACTACATGGACATTTCCTATAGCCATACCTATAAGCTTTTTCAGTTGTTTGATAGTTTCTTCCCAGTTGGATGTACTTTTCAAAGATACTAATTGCTAACATATCTTTCACCAAGCTTTGAAATGATCATCAAATGGAAGAACATGAACATGAGTCATAAAATATTAGTTTTATAGTATTGAATGCACTCTAATTATCTCCGTGTTCACTTCTTTGCTGGAAGCATGTTTTTCTCCTTCCTTACGCAGTCATTAATTTTTACAAGTATGAATTTAAGCCATCTCAAAATGAGTTTCCTTTTGGTATTCCACACTCCCCACCAGCGGGGTAGCCTAATTCAATGATGTTGGAGGAAAAAACTGAATTAATTATTTCTTGGATAAATACAGTAGCACAGTATATTTATTTCTTTAAGGAATAAATAAACCTCAGATATCTGCATTGAGAATGAAAACATATGCTACCTCTGGGACTATTTTCCCTCCTCTGAATCCTTATTTAAGACCTACAGATCTCATCACACTAAAATAAATATGAGTTGGACAACTTCAGCCAAGGGAAGCATATAATTTCTTTTAGAGTTACAATGTATGAAATTTTTAGACACTTATACAAATCTTCACACCATCATATCTAAAACATTACTGTTCCATTTTGTAAAAGAATATTAACTGAGCCCCTCAGTAGATGACATATAGCATGTGTCCATATTAAATCCTGGAAAGAATATAACTCATGAAAATAAATAATAAAACAAAATCATTAAATATAATTATGTTGAGGATTTTAGTTAAATTGTTTCACTTTACTTTTTCATCATGTCTGCTATTGCAAAACTAGCTTTCACTTGGATTTGATGGCTTGGTTTATATCAAATTACTAGAAATTGCCTTTATAATTAAAAATAAAAAATTAACTGATTTCAGAGTAGTAGAGAGTTACTATTATGAATAATAAATATAAGAAAGGGTTTGTTGTATGGTACTATATTAAAAGGAAATCTTAAATGTGGTCATATAAATTAACCCTGGAAAGTAAACACATGCATCAATAATAATATTAATGGAGATCTTAGGTAAGATGCCTCCCTTATACACTGGGTGATGCCCGGGCTTTCATCACAGGGAGAAGAATCCTTTTCCTTCTTTTCCAGTGTTTGTTTTTGGGGAGGAAAGGCTTCCTGGCATAATGGAATGAGCAGAAGCTGGGGAATCAAAGGGCCTATCGATAGTTTCATGTCTTAACACTAGCTCAGTCATAGGACTCTTGGGCGAATCTCATAATCTTGACGGTATCATTTTTTTCTGACTGCAAAATGAGAACAAATAATATCTGCCTTAAGGATTATTAAACAACATAGTGCAGCAGTATACAAATGAGTTATTTCTCCCATTTAAAAAAAAAAAAAGCCCTCTCAGCTCCATTTCCACTTCTGCAAATTTCTTCAGTTCTCTGCTTCCCTTTACAACAAAACCCTTTGAAGAGTTATCTATATTTAGTATCTTCGATTTAATCTCTTTCCATTTTCTCTTAAAATTACTCCAATGAGACTTGTGCCTTCTTCATAGGAACTGCTCTTGTCATATTTGCAATGATGGCCACATTGGAAATCCAGCCATACTCAGTCTTCATCTTGTAATATTTGATTTCTCCTTCCTCCTGAACACTTTTGTTTATGTAGTTATCATGACACCGAATTCTCTGGTTTCCTTTGTACATTAAATGATGCTCCTTCTCAGTGTGGCTTGTTCCTTCACATCTCTGCAATTTCTTAATTTTAGAGTGTCTCCAAGCTCTGTTCATGAACTTCTCTACCCACCCACCTTCTTGGTGACTATACTTAGTCTCGTGGTTTTAAGTAGAGTTTCTATACTAATGATTCCTTATTTCTTTTCTAGCCTGTTTCCCTTATTGAACTTTATATATCTGTCTGTTCTGGACATCCCTTTTTGGATGTCTGATAGGTATCTTAAACTCCAGGCCAAAATTGAGCTCCAGATCTCCTCCCGCATCTACATACCAAAAACCAAAAAAAAAAAAAAAAAGCTGTTGCTGTCAAGTCGATTCCAACTCATAGTGACCAGAGCTGCCCCACAGGGTTTCCAAGGAGTGGCTGGTGGATTCAAACTGCCGACCTTTTGGTTAGCAGCCTGAGCTGTTAATCCACATATGCACCTTCTTTTGTCATAACTTTCCTGTTTCAGTTTACGGTCACAGCATCCTTCTAGCTGTTCAGGCCCAAAATATAAAGCACTATAGAAACAAATGGCATTATGTTTTGTTTTGTTTTCTTGGTAGGACAGGAAATAGTATGAAAATAAATAAGCATCCATCTAACTGAGTCAAGCAGTCAGCTCTGACATGTCTGTACATTCTTTTTGTAGCAGGGCCATAACTGCCCTTGTCTACTGTATTTGCACTCATTTGTTTATAGCCTGCCCTGCTATTAGAATATAAACATTTTGAGAGTAAAGATCATTAAAAAACCGTCCAGGACAATGCCATGTGGTTAAGCATCAGACTTTAGCCTCTATGCCCCGTTGTGTAGGAATGCACCAACGAAAAATGCTATAAAATTAAAACTTAGAAGAATCAAAATTTAAACTGACAGCATGTATAGAGGATGATATGGATGAGTTTTCTTAAAAATATGTGTTACATTACTTCTTTATGTACACTGAATGTCTTTGACAAGAAACAACACTGGCTATGACAAAGAATGTGTGTAGTAATAGTACTTTCTGAGTGGGACTGGCAACACCAGCAACCACATTCATACATTCACTGACTGTTGCTATCCACTGTTACAGGACTCCAAATTCATTTTATCAGCTATTATGTGCAGATTCTCCAATAACATGGGTGATTTTAAGTGGTGAGGTTTGAGGGACAGACATCTAATTGTATCTTAGATTTATTTTGAAAGCCCAGAGCAGAAGACTTCCCTGGTAAAAGATTAGCTATAACACAAAATTCTGAAATACAATGTGATAAAAATTACTGTTTTAACAATAGGGCAGGAAGAAAAAAGCCACAGTATCTTCTTCTTTCCCAGTATAACCATAGCTTTCCATAAACCACTTAAACTTTGATGGGGAAGGAGGAGAGGGGAAAATTTGAGATGATGCATCACCCTCTCCATCTCAACCCTTAGTCCCCTAGGTCTGTACTCACATAGTGCTAGGGCTATTATTTAAGTGGCTGCTCACTGGTTTCCCTGATTCTGGGTTTAATTCTTTCCACCATCCTTGATGCTATCAGAGTGATTTTCTAAAAGACATGGGTCTGAGCTTATTTCTTCTCTGTTTGAAGCCTTTTTATGTCCCCCACATAAAAACCAGTGTGGAACACAAGGTCTTCTGTGAGCCTGCTTTTCCAATTTGATGATGATGACAGATACCATTTATTGAGACTCTTCTTTAACTAGACACTGCAGCTCCTGGGTGGTGAAAATAGTTAATGTACTTGGCTGCTAGCCAAAAGGTTGGACATTTGAGTCCACCCAGAGGCACCTGGGAAGAATGGTCTGATGACCTACTTCCAAAACTTTGCCACTGAAAATCCTATGGAGCATAATTCTTCCATAACACACATGGGGTCACAATGAGTTGAAGTCAACATAACGACTGGTCTTTTTGTGTGTGTGCAGGTACTTTAGATAATCTTCACAGCAATCCTACAAGGTAATTATTATTCTCTCCTTTTAACAAATGAGACTCAGATAAGTTAATTAATATGCTCAAAGACATTCAGTTATTTAGTGGTGAGTCAGTGCTGTGATACAAAGCTCATCTGCCTTTAAAGCTCACTTTCTTTCCTCTGTGATCATACCTTACAGCTTAGCCAGATGAATCTACTTGCAGTTCCCTAGATGTTTCTTGAACCTTTCATGTGCCTATATTTTTGTGTACTTTGCTCTTACTGTCTAAAGTATTCTCTCTCCTTGATCATGTAGAAAATCATTATTCTTCTGTCAAACAACTAAAGTACTTCTTTCTCTCTGAAGCCCTCTCTGATACTTTTCCTGCTTAAAGGCATTTAGATAATCAACTCACTCCACAGCCTTCAGTGAATCCTGTATATAACTCTATTACGACACCTAAATTATCACATTAATGACTAAGGTTTGCATATTTGACTCAATTTTGGTTTATAATTTCCCTTAGGGTAAGTGCCATGGATCATTCCTTTTTATATTTTATGCATTTCATGAAAGTAATTTTAAGTAATTCCAAAACATTATAATCAAGGTATAAGAAAGACACTTTGGAAACAGTTGCATTTTGCATGCTTTGTGCATTGCATCTCCCCACTGCTGAAAGATACCTATCTCTGCTTAGTCAAGAAAAAAACAAACCCAGTGCTGTCGAGTTGATTCCTACTCCTATAGCGACCCTATAGGACAGAGTAGAACTGCCCCATAGAGTTTCCAAGGAGCGCCTGGGGATTTGAACTGCTGAAGCTTTGATTAGCAGCCGTAGCACTTAACCACTATGCCACCAGGGTTTCCTAGTCGAGAAAACACCTCTTTATTTATTTATTTTTTTATCTAATCACTTATCATCTCTGAATTGAATTCTTTGAGGCTCAATTTCTCTCCTGGTCTAAGCTAATTGAGACTTTGCTCTCATGTTGTTGTCTGTACCTACTTCCTAAGGTTGGAAAAAAACTTTAGCTTGTGAGGTTAATGACAGACCTGAGATCTGTTGGTCTTCCTGTGATGCTAAAACTCACTGACAAGTCTGGGATCCCTGGAAAAGAAAAGGATGGTGTCATTAAGTTAGCACAGAGATTTCCATATAAATTGGCAGAATGAGTAACCATTCCTGGTGGTGGCATGTTGCTCATGTAGATGGTATTTTTTAGATGATCATAAAAGAAAAAAAATTTTGAATATTTCTATTCAGTTATACTACATTTCATGCCTCTTGGCCACAAGGTCCATGATTTTAGTAGGAACATCATAGCTCTTTTTTTTTTTTTTTAAATCTCCTTGGCCTCACTTGATCTAACCCTACCCTAAAGATTATATATTCATTGTCTCTTGTGTGTCAACAGGAACATCAAATCTCTAATATCTAGGCACACAAAATGAATAAATTCACCTGCCCATGATCAGGAACAAGAAGGAATAGATAAGTCTTGCAGGGAAGATCACCCAGTATGACTAGAAAACTAGCAAATTTTACACTATGGCATTTTCCCTTATACCCTGCCTTAGGCTGGGTTATCTAGAGAAGCAAAACCAGTAAAGCATATAAATATATATAGAGAGAGATTTATATCAAGGCAATGGAACATGCAGTTGTAGAGGCTGGAACATCCGAAGTCTGTGGGTCAGCATAGAGGTTTCTCCTGATGCATGTAGTCACAGGGATTGGCAAACCCAGGATTGGCAAGTTGGAGAGCAGGGTTCTTGCTCACAGGCTGTGAAGATCAATGAATCCCAAAGATCAGCAGGCAAGACTAAAGGTAAGCTACTAGCTCAAGTCCCAAGAACCAGAGGTCAGATGAACAGGAGCCAGCTGCAGGATCCAGAATGAGCAAAAGCCCACAAGCCTTGCCAGAATATCCACTTTTATTCAATGCAGGCCACATACCCAAGGAAACTGCCTTTCAACTGATGGGCTACTCACAGCAGATCCCATCATGGAGATGATCACATAATATCAAATCTCATCATGGAAGTGATCACACCATCATACATCTATCAAACCATTGAGAACCATGGCCCAGCCAAGTTGACACACCACCTTAACCATCACATACCCCAAGTTCAAAAACTCACTCTAAGGCTGGCTGCTGAGCTAAAAACAAAATACTGAATACTGAAGATGAGACCTGTGTTCTAGCTCCTACTACACAAAGAAAAAAATCAGCATTTTATTCCTTGTTTACTCTCAAATGATTTGAAGATTACATAGGTAAGTATTTGTACTCTCAGATATGATGCATACAGTCAAGAAAAATTTCAGAATAATCTGTATTTATTACAAGCCAGATAAAGTGCTAGGTACAGGAATTACTGGAATGCATAAGATTAATTTCTTCCCTCAATAAAACAGAAACGTAGACAGATAATGCAACATAGGGACAAATTACACTTTCTTATAATCCATATCAATGCTTCCAGAATAATATTAACAAATAGTAACTGATCATATTACAATGCAAATTCTTGTATATTATCCATGCTGCTGTCCTGTTAAGTGCCCTCAAATGAGTTCCAACTCATAGTGACCCTATGTACAACAGAAGGAAACGCTGCCCAGTCCTGAGCCATATTCACAATTGTTGTTATGCATGAGCCCATTGTTGCAGCTACTGTGTCAGTCCATCTCATTGAGGTTCTTCCTCTCTTTGCTGACCCTCTGCTTTACAAAGTATGATGTCCTTCTCCAGGACTTGATCCCTCCTGATAACTTGTCCAAAGTACGTTGAGACGAAGTCCCCTCATCCTTGCTTCCAAGGAGCATTCTGGCTGTACTTTTCCCAAGACTTTTGGCAGTTCATGGTGTATTCAATATTCTTCGCCAACACCATAATTCCAAGGCATCAATTCTTCTTTGGTCTTTCTTATTCATTGTCCAATTTTGCATGCATATAAGGCTATTGAAAGCACCATGGCTTGGCTCTGAAGTGCCTTAGTCTTCAAAGTGACATCTTTGCTTTTTAACACTTGAGAGAGGTCTTTTGCAGCAAACTTGCCCAATGCAATGCATCTTTTGTTTTCTTGACTGCTGCTTCCATGTTGTTGTTGTTAGGTGCCGTCGAGTCTGTTCTGACTCATGGAGACCTTATGCACAACAGAACGAAACACTGCCTGATCTCGTGCCATCCTTACAATTGTTGTTATGCTTGAGCTCATTGTTGCAGACACTGTATCAATCCACCTTGTTGAGGGTCTTCCTCTTTTCCGCTGATCCTGTACTCTGCCAAGCATGATGTCCTTCTCCAGGGACTGATCCCTTCTGAGAACTTGTCCAAAATATGTAAGACGCAGTCTCACCATCCTCGCCTCTAAGGAGCATTCTGGCCTCACTTCTTCCAAGACAGATTTGTTTGTTCTTTTGGCAGTCCATGGTATATTCAATATTCTTCGCCAACACCACAATTCAAAGGGGTCAACTCTTCTTCGGTCTTCCTTATTCACTGTCCAGCTTTCACGTGCATATGATGCAGTTGAAAACACCATGGCTTGGGTCAGGCACACCTTAGTCTTCAGGGTGACATCTTTGCTCTTCAACACTTTGAAGAGGTCCTTTGCAGCAGATTTGCCCAATGCAATGGGTCTTTTGATTTCTTGACTGCTGCTTCCATGGCTGTTGATTGTAGATCCAAGTAAAATGAAATCCTTGGCAACTTCAATCTTTTCTCCGTTTGTCATGATGTTGCTCATTGGTCCAGTTGTGAGGATTTTTGTTTTCTTTATGTTGAGGTGTAATCCATACTGAAGGCTGTGGTCTTTGATCTTCATTAGCAAGTGCTTCAAGTCCTCTTCACTTTCAGCAAGGAAGGTTGTATCATCTGCATAACGCAGGTTGTTAAAGAGTCTTCCTCCAATCCTGATGCCCCATTCTTCTTCATATAGTCCAGCTTCTCGGATTATTTGTTCAGCATACAGATTAAATAGGTATGGTGAAAGAATACAATCCTGACACACACCTTCCCTGATTTTAAAACAATCAGTATCCCCTTGTTCTGTCCGAACAACTGCCTCTTGATCTATATAAAGGTTCCTCTTGAGCACAATTAAGTGTTCTGGAATTCCCATTCTTTACAGTGTTATCCATAGTTTGTTATGATCCACACAGTTGAATGCCTTTGCATAATCAATAAAACACAGGTTAACATCCTTCTGGTATTCCCTGCTTTCAGCCAGGATCCATCTGACATCAACAATGATATCCCTGGTTCCATGTTCTCTTCTGAAACCAGCCTGAATTTCTGGCAGTTCCCTGTCGATATACTGCTGCAGCTGTTGTTGAATGATCTTCAGCAAAATTTTGCTTGCGTGTAATAGTAATGATATTGTTCTATAATTTCCACATTCAGCTGGATCACCTTTCTTGGGAATAGGCATAAATATGGATCTCTCCAGGAAGCTGTCTCCTTATTTCTTGGCATAGATGAGTGAGCACCTCCAGCCTTGAATCTGTTTGTTGAAACATCTCACTTGATATTCCATCAATTCCTGGAGCCTTTTTTTTTCACCAATGCCTTCAGAGCAGCTTGGACTTCTTCCTTCAGTGCCATCGGTTCCTG
This sequence comes from Elephas maximus indicus, assembly GCF_024166365.1. Lineage (NCBI taxonomy): Eukaryota > Metazoa > Chordata > Mammalia > Proboscidea > Elephantidae > Elephas > Elephas maximus. The sequence goes on from NC_064822.1 coordinate 140,876,086, forward strand.
ATCATATGCAGCCTCTTGAAATGGTTGAATATCGACTAATTCTTTTTGGTATAATGACTCTGTGTATTCCTTCCATCTTCTTTTGATGCTTCTTGCATCGTTTAATATTTTCCCCATGGAATCCTTCATTATTGCAACTCGAGGCTTGAATTTTTTCTTCAGTTCTTTCAGCTTGAGAAACGCCGAGCGTGTTCTTCCCTTTTGGTTTTCCATCTCTAGCTCTTTGCACATGTCATCATAATACTTTACTTTGTTTTCTCGAGATGCCCTTTGAAATCTTCTGTTCAGTTCTTTTACTTCATCAATTCCTCCTTTTGCTTTAGCTGCTCGAAGCTCAAGAGCAAGTTTCAGAGTAATCTTGGTCTTTTCTTTCTTTTCTGTCTTTTCAGTGACCTCTTGCTTTCTTCATGGATGATGTCCTTGATGTCATTCCACAACTCGTCTGATCTGCGGTCACTAGTGTTCAATGCATCAAATCTATTCTTGAGATGGTCTCTAAATTCAGGTGGGATATACTCAAGGTCATATTTTGGCTCTTGTGGATTAATCAATACCACCTGCTCCCATAGGTATTGATTATGGATGCAAGTAATATGAAATCCTTGACAACTTCAGTCTTTTCTCCATTTACCATGATGTTGCTTGTTGGTCCCGTTGTGAAGACTTTTGTTTTCTTTATATCGAGGTGTAACCCATACTGAAGGCTGTAGTCTTTGATCTTCATCTGTAGGTGATTCAAGTCCTCTTCACTTTCAGCAAGAAGGTTGTGTCATCTGCATAATGCAAGTTGTTAATGACTCTTCCTCCAATCTTGATGCCCTGTCATTGCTCTATAGTCCAGCTTCTTAGATTATTTGTTCAGCATACAGATTAAATAAATATGGTGAAAGGATACAACCCTGACTCACACCTTTCCTGACTTTAAACCACGCAGTACCCCTTGTTCTGTTCAAACAACTGCCTCTTGATCTATGTACAGGTTCTGCATGAACACAATTAAGTGTTCTGGAATTCCCATTCTTCACAATGTTATCCATAATTTGTTATGATCCACATGGTTGAATGCCTTCACACAGTCAATAAAACACAAGTAAATAACTTCTTGGTATTCTCTGCTTTCAGAGGGGATCCACCTGACATGAGCTATGATATTCCTTGGTAGATGTCTTCTTCTGAATAAGGCTTGAATTACTGGCAGCTCTCTGTTGATGTACTGTTGTAGTTCCTTTGGAAAGATCTTTGGCAAAATTTTACTTGCATGTGCTATTAATGATATTTGATAATTTCCTCATTCAGTTGGAACACCTTTCTTTGGAATGGGTATATATCTCTTCTAGTTGGTTGGCCAGGTAGCTGTCTTCCAAATTTCTTGGCATAGATGAGTGAGTACTTCCAGCATTGCATCCGTTTGTTGAAACATCTCAATTGGTATTCCGTCAATTCCTGAAGCCTTGTTTTTCACCAATGTCTTCAGTGCAGCTTGGAACTATTCCTTCAGTACCATAAGTTACTGATCCCATACTACCTCCTGAAATGGTTGAATGTCAACCAATTCTTTTTGGTAAAGTGACTCTGTGTATTCTTTCCATCTTCTTTTGATGCTTCCTGTATCATTTAATATTTTCACAGCAGAATCCTTCAATATTGCAACTTGAGGCTTGAATTTTTTCTTCAGTTCTTTCAGCTTGAGAACTGCTGAGTGTGTTCTTCCCTTTTGGTTTTGTATCTCCAGATCTTTGCATTATAATACTTGACTTTGTCTACTCAAGCGACCCTTTGAAATCTTCCATTCAGCTCTTTGATTTCATCATTTTTTCCTTTTGCTTTATCTACTTTACTTTCAAGAGCAAGTTTCAGAGTCTCTTCTGACACTCATTTTGGTCTTTTCTTTCTTTTCTGTCTTTTTCATGACCTCTTGCTTTCTTCATGTATGATGTCCTTGATGTCATTTCACAACTCGTCTGATCTTTGTTCCTTAATGTTCAACATGTCATGTCTATTCTTGAAATGGTCTTTAAATTCTGGTGTGTTATACTCGAGGTTGTACTTTGGCTCTGGTGACTTGTCCTAATTTTCTTCAGCTTCAACTTGAACTTGCACATGAACAATTGATGGTCTGTTCCACAGTCAGCCCCTGGCCTTGTTCTGACTGATGATATTGAGCTGTTACATTGTCTCTTTTACAGATGTAGTTGATTTAATTCCTGTGTATTCCATCTGCTGAGGTTCATGTGTGTAGTCTCTGTTTATGTTGTTCAAAAAAGGTATTTGGAATGCAGAAGTCGTTCATGTTGCAAAATTATATCATGAGATCTCCGGTGCCATTTCTTTCACCAAGGCCATGTTTTCCAACTACTGATCCTTCTTCTTTGTTTCCAACTTTCTCATTCCAATCACCAGTAACTATCAATGCATCCTGATTGCATGTTTGATGAATTTCAGACTGCAGAAATTGGTAAATATCTTCATCTTTGGTCTTAGTGGTTGATGTGCAAATTTGAATAGTAGTTGTATTAACTGGTCTCCGTTGCAGGTGTATGGATATTATCCTATCACTGACAGCCTTGTACTTCAGGATAGATCTTGAAATGTTCTTTTTGACGATGAATGTAATGCCATTCCTCTCCAAGTTGCCATTCTTGACATGGTAGACCATATGATTGTCCAATTCAAAATGGCCAGTATCAGTCTGTTTCAGCTCACTAATGCCTAGGATATCAATGTTTATGCATTCCATTTCATTTTTCACAGTTTCCAATTTTCCTAGATTTGTACTTCACACATATCACATTCTAATTATTAAGAGATGTTTACAGATATTTTCTCTCATTTTGAGTTGTGCCACATCAGCAAATGAAGGTCCCGAAAGCTTGCTTCCATCCACTTCATCAACGTTGACTCTACTTTTAGGAGGCAGCTCTACCCCAGTCATCTTTTGAATGCCTTCCAACCTGAAGGGCTCATCTTCTGACACTGTATTAGACAATGTTCTGCTACTATTCATAAGATTTTCACTGGCTAATTCTTTTAAGGTATAGACTGCCAGGTCTTTTTCCCTAGTCTGTCTTCATCTGGAAGCTCAGCTGAAGCCTGTCTACCATGGCTGACCCTGTTGGTATTTGAAGGCCAGTGGCATAGCTTCCAGTATCACAGCAACAAGTAAGCCCCTACAGTACAACAAATTGACAGATGCATGGAGGATATTATCCACAGCTATTGTTTAATGGATGAGGGTCGAACTCATCAGCCTGTCGTGATCTGGACCTGTAATACTTTCCTAGTCCTACTTTTTGAGGAATCCTTTTTTAGGATACCCATATTTCTGTCATACCAAGGCACTGTTGTTCTTAGTTGTCACTGAGCTGATTCTGACTCATAGCAACCCCATGTGTGTAGAGTAGAACTGCTCCACAGGGTTTTCATTCCTGTGACCTTTTGAAAGCGGATTGCCAGGCCTGTCTACTGAGGTATCTCTGGCTGGGTTTGAACCACAAACCTTTTGACTAGTAGTTGAGCATTTAACAGCTTGCGCCACCTAGGGACTTCTCATCAAGGTACTGTGCCTGCAATAATCTTTTCTGCCTCTGAATTCAATGACATATAAAACTATTTAACATCAGCAGAATACATGTATATCAATCTTTGTGTTTGTGTGTGTATGTGTGTATGTATACATATATATGTGTGTATATATATATATATATATACCAACCCATTTCTGTTGATAGCAACACCATAGAGCAGAGTAAAACTGCCCCATAGGGTTTCCAAGGAGGATCTGATAGATTCAAACTGCCAACCTTTTGATTAGTTGCAGAATTCTTAACCACTAACCCACCAGGGCTCCATATAACCATAAATATACATACATATTATATGTAATATATAATGCATATGCTATGTAAAAATATATATAGTACATAATATATATATGTGTGTATATATATCCCTCCAACTAGATTTTAAATGCTCAGAAAAACAAAAAATAAAATCCGTACTTAGTTTTTTTTATTTATATTTATTGTGCCCTCTCCCAATGGGTAATATGCTAAATGTGCCAAACACATGTGAATTCACTCTATACAATTTGTGGAGAGTGAAGAAGGAAAAAAAAAAAAAGAGAGAAAGAAAGGAAGGAAAAATTAGTAGAGAGTGTGAGAGGGTGGTAGACAATGATGTTTAGCTCTAAAGGCAGATTTTCTATAGCTATACTGTCCACTAGAGAAGCCACTAGTCACATGTGGCCATTTAGATTTAAATTAGTTAAAATTAAATAAAATTAAAGTCAATTCCTGAGCCACACCAGCCACATTCTAAGTGTGCAGTATTCATATGGACTAGTGACTACAGTATTAGAAAATATACAATACTTCCATCATTGAAGAACATCTGTTGGACAGTGCCGATGTATAATAAGTAAACAATGTCATTCATAAGTGCTGACACATCCCAATATTTTAAATAAGCTTTGGATATTTTAAAATTAAATGCTTTCCAGGCTAATGTTTAAGGAGTATTATAAAGAATACTTGTACATAAGAGAAGTTCAGTGTGAGTTGAACTAACACTGTATTTGTGGTAACATTTCTTTACCTCTCTTTTCTCTAGAGAAAGCCATATTTTAATAAAGTAGATCAGTATCTAGTTATATATACACCGTTTTATGCATTTACTTGATTTGATTAGCAAAGTAGACTTGATGGCCAAAGAATTATTAGTCAATATTAATAATTTGTAACCATCAATTCTTTAAGAGTTATTTGGCTGTGTACAATATAATACACCTTAAACATGGAATCAAACAACACATTGCATTAGGCAAATCTGCTGCAAAAGAGCTCTTAAAAGTGATGAAAAGCAAAGATGTCACCTTGAAGACAAAGGTGCGCCTGACCCAAGACATGGTGTTTACAGTTGCCTCATATTCACGTGAAGGAAGACTGAAGAAGAATTGACACGTTTGAATTGTGGTGTTGGTGAAGAATATTGAATATACCATGGACTGCAAAAACAATGAACACATCTCTCTTGGAAGAAGTACAGCAAGAGTGCTCCTTAGCAACAAGGATGGTGAGATTTCATCTCACATACTTTTGACTTGTTGTTAGAAGGATCGGTCCCTGGAGAATGACATCATGCTTGGCAAAGTAGAGGGTTAGAGAAAAAAAGGAGACCCTCAATGAGATGTATTGACACAGTGGCTGCAACAATGGGCTCAAGCGTTCCAAATATCATGCGGATGGCGCAGGACTGAGCAGTGGCTTTTTTTTTTTTTGCTTAAAACTACAGAAAATTTATTGTCTCATGATTCCGAGGACTAGAAGTCTGAATTCAAGGTGATCAGGCTATGCTGCCTCCAAAGGTTCTAGGGGATAATGTTTCAAGTCTCTCCCCACTTCTGGTAGCCCCAGGTGTTCTTTGGCTTGTAGCTATAGCATAACTCCATTGTCACATGGCATCTTCCCTCTGCATGTTGTGTCTTCTTCTCTTTTACAAGGACACCACTCATATTACATCAGGACCCACCCTACTTTGGTATAACCTCATATTAACTGATAGGTCAAAGACCCTATTTCCAAACAAAGTCATGTTCACAGGTACCGGGGATTAGGACTTCAGCATATCTGATGGGGACAGACCTTACCTTCTTCTGGAGAAGGACACCAGGACCAGGGATTTTAGGAATGACCAACTGGCTTCAAATGTTCAGGGTGCCCATAAATGAGATTGTTGTAACCACTCCTCCTCATGGCACACCTTTTGTTCCATATCAGGACAATTTCTTGCTTTTCCTATTATCTCTCCCATTCCTTCATATTAGTTTCTTGGAGCTCAGTGAAGCTCATGACAAACCTTGGCCATTTCCAGGTTCCCCTTGACGTGTACTATCCCCCTGGTGAACATCCCAGCAGTTCTGATTGGTACTTGTCACTCCCATGTGAGACCACCAGCTTCCCCATGGAACCACCACTACCAGTTTCCATTTTACCATCATGTCTGAAGCCTGATCTGATTTCCCAAGTCTGAGAGCCCCAAGGTCTGATCTAAAGGATTTGCTTGATACTCCTACTCCTCAACATGGTCTCAGGGAGATCTCAAAACCTCCCCTGACCATTTTGCTGAGGAGGTTCATTTCCTTTATTTATCCTATACATTTTTTTAAAATTGTAATTTAGATGAAAGTTTACAGAACAAACTAGCTTCTATTAAACAGTTAGTACACATTTTGTTTTATGACATTGGTTAAAAACCCCACGACATGTCAACGCTCTCCCTTCTCAGCCTTGGGTTCCCTATAACCTTCCTGCCTTCTAGTCCTTGCCCCTGGGCTCGTGTACCCCTTTTGTCTTGTTTTGTTTTATAGGCCTGTCTAATCCTTGGCTAAAGGAGTGACTTCGTTACTGAGCTAAAAGTGTGTCTGGGGCCATACTCTCGGGGTTTCCCCAATCTCTGTCAGGCCAGGACGTCTGGTCTCTTTTTGTGAGTTAGAATTTTGTTCTACATTTTTCTTCATCACTGTCCAGGACCCTCTCTTGTGATCTCTGTCAGAGCAGTCAGTGGTGGTAGCTGGACACCATCCAGTTGTACTGAACTCAGTCTGGTGGAGGCCGTGGTAATTGTGGTCCATTAGTCCTTTAAACTAATCTTTCCCTTGTGTCTTTAGTTTTCCTCATTCTCCCTTGCTCCCAAAGGGATGAGACCAGTGGAGCATCTTAGATGGCTGCTCACAGGCTTTTAACATCCTAGACACTACTCACCAAAGTAGAATGTAGAACATTTTCTCTATAAACTATGTTATGCCAACTGAGCTAGAGGTTCCCCGAGACCATGGTCCCCACAGCAATCAGCCTACCAATTCAAGCACCGGGCAGTGTTTTGTTCTGTTGTACATAAGGTCGCTGTGAGTTGACGGCCCCTAACAACAGCAATGATGTTAGAGTGAGGAATTTCTAATATACAAAGTTTCATGTTCATTCTATTAAAAATGGATTAAAATGAATATTTAACCCATTAAAATAATTATGTGTAAACAAAAGAAAAGTAGAAAGTTGAAAATCTACTTAAGGTGTCAAGAATATTGTGATTGCATGTAGGAACAGATGAGACAGTAAACTTTATGAGAATCTAGAAAAAACATTTACATACATTTAGGCAGTTTTTCACTTAACCAGTATTTGCATTCCATGATGAAATCAAAACTAAAATCATGTCTAAAAGTGGACATACTTTATAGAAATCAAAACAGTTAAGGGAGGTAGCTGTTGGGATAATAATGAGTTCAAATCTTGGAACAAAGCAAATGCCAAACGTTCCCAAAGAGTAAGATTTGAACATATGTTAATAAAGTGCTCATATCCAGGGCCTTAGGTATCTGAAGTATTCATTCTTCTTTGCAGGGTGTTGTAGATCAAGCTAAAGCAATATTTGAGTTGAGTTATTTAGATGAATGTTTTTTCAGGGATCACCAATAAAGAAGTGATGATAGGGTTGTATGTTCTTTTGTTGTGAAAGAGAGAAGAAGGCAAATTAAAACAGAGTACTTAGGAGCATTGAACCTCAGTTTTAAGAATGTAGTCTTGCTTGCTCTGGTAGTTCTGAAATCTGAAGTAGTTGTTAATAAGGTCATTGTAACTCAGATACAGCTTTTAGTACTGACTGTTGTTCTTGTAATTTATATGTACTTTTTATATCATACATTAGAAAAGCTAAAAGGGTAAACTTGTATAGATTACAAGTGTCCAGGTGGACTACCTGAAATTTTTTAAGAAGCTTTTATTTTGTATTAAAATTCTATAATACTTCTGTTTTTATTCAAAACTGACATTTAAGAAAATTATGATAAGCATTCGTTTGTTGTAGAATTTTTATTGTATTTTTAAAGTATTTGTAATAGTCTTGTATTCTGTACTCACTGTCTTTAAATTAGGAACATGGCAGACCTATTTTTCTTCCTTCTTCTGCCCTTTCTGTATCTCTGTTTCTTCTTCTTTTTTTTTAAATGAAGTTTGTGAACGTGCATGGTGAGTAGCATTTAGGATCTTAAAAGCTTATGAGTACCCATCTAAGATACTTGTTCCCCTGGAACAAGTGAGAATGAAGAAACCCAAAGACACAAGGGAAAGGTTGGTCCAAAGGACTATTGGACCACAACTATCACAGCTTCCACCAGACTGAGTCCAGCACAACTAGATGGATCCCAGCTGCCACCACTGACTGCTCTGACAGAGATCACCACAGAGGATCCCAGACAGAGTTGGAGAGGAAGACAGAACAAAATTCTAACTCACAAAACAAGTTCAGACTTACTGGACTGACAGAGACTGGAGAAACCCCAAGATATGGCCCCCGGATGCCCTCTTAACTCAGTACTGAAGTTATTCCTGAAGTTCACCCTTCAGCCAAAGATTAGGCAGGCCCATAAAACAAAACAAGATTAAATGAGCACAAAACCCAGGGGCAAGAACAGGAAGACAGGAAGGGACAAGAAAACTGATAACGGGGAACCCAAGTTCGAGAAGGGGAGAGTGCTGACACATTGTGGGATTAACAACCAATGTCACAAAACAATATATATATTAACTGTTTAATGAGATACTGATTTGCTCTGTAAACCTTCATCTAAAGTAAAATAAAAAAAAAAAAATTTGCCAGCTTAGTAAACTAAGCATAGCATTTAATTAAAAAAAAACTGTATTCTATGCAATATCAATTTACTTTTTTCTTTCAGATATACTGTGAAATGCAAGTATCAATAATGCGATTTACTGACTCAATAATAGTAAAAATAGTAATCAGATACGTTTTTAATTGTTAGGAATCAGATAAAAACTATGCAATACACAGAAAAAATGTATGATGCAGTGCAGGTATGATTCTTACATCATGTCTATACTACAGAAGGAAATTAATATCACAACTAATACAGATTACAGGTGCTGGAGTAATCCACTACTAATCTTTAAGTTGGGTTCTGTACTATGTTACTTAAAACCCATTATACAATGACATCACTGTTTCCCTGTTTTGAGCTTTTTTTATCTTGATTTATTTTTGTGATTTTGCTATTTGGGTTGATACCTGGTTGTTCTGTCCTGTGTTCAAGTCTTGGATTGATATCCGATGTTACTGATTTTCTAACCAGAGAATTCCCTTTAGTATGTCTTGTAGTTTGGCTTGGTTTTTGCAAATTCCCTAAACTTCTGTTTATCTGGAAATGTCTTAATTTCACCTTCATATTTGAGAGACAGTTTTGCTAAATATATGATTCTTAGCTGGATTTTTTTTTTTTTTTAATCAATGCTTTATATATGTCATCCCATTGCCTTCTTGCCTGCATGGCTTCTGCTGAGTAGACTGAGCTTATTTTTATTGACTCTTTTTTGTAGGTGACTTTTCATTTATCCTTAATTACTCTTAAAATTCCCTCTTTATCTTCGATTTTGGCAAGTTTGATTATAATACATCTTGGTGACTTTCTTTTGGGATCTACCTTATGTGAGGTTCGATGGGCATCTTGGATAGATATCTTCTCATCTTTCATGACAGCAGGGAAGTTTTCTGCCAACAAATCTTCAACAATTGTCTCTGTGTTTTCTTTTATCCCTCCCCATTCTAGTACTCCAATCACTCATAGGTTGTTTCTCTTGATAGGGTCCCACATGATTCTTAGGGTTTCTTCAATTTTTTTAATTCTTTTATCTGATTTTTCTTCGAATATATTGCTAACAAGTGTTTTATCCTCAATCTCACTCATTCTGACTTCCATTTCCTCAATTCTGCTCTTCTGACTTTCTATTGAGTTGTCTAATTGTGAAATTTTATTGTTAATCTTCTGAATTTCTGATTGCTGTTTCTCTATGGATTCTCGCAGCCTATTATATTTTTCATTATGCTCTTGAATAACCTTCTTAATTTCCTCGACTGCTTTATCTATGTGTTCCTTGGCTTGTTCTTCATTTTGCCTGATCTCCTTCCTGATCTTTTGAAGAGTTCTGTACATTAATCTTTTGTATTCTACCTCTGGTAATTCCAGGAAGATATCTTCATTCAGAAAATTTCTTGATTCTTTGTTTTGGAATCTTGTTGAAGCAACCATGGCCTGCTTCTTTACTTGCTTTGATATCAACAGTTGTCTCCAAGCCATCTATAAGTTATTGTATTAATTTATTTTATATTTGCTTGCTGTGTCCTAGCTTCTTGCTTTGTTTTGTTTTGATATCCCCAAATACACTGCTTGAGTGAGTTAGCTTGATTATTTGCACCTTTGAAGCTCTAACGTCCTGTCACCAGATGGCTACAGCTCTTAGCAGAAGTATGAGACTAGGAGTCCATTCACTTTTTTTGTATTGATTCCGCTCTGATGTCCCAGTAGTTGGTCACCAAGTGTGTGGTGCAGGCTCTCTCCTACAGTCTTAGAGCAGCTGGGATGATTGGTGTAGGCACAAGTATCTGGGTAGAGCAGGGGGTCACACTCTGAGCAAGGCAGGGAGCTGAGAACCATCCCCTGAGTGTCTGTGAGGAAAGTGCGTTCCTGTTCCCTAGAGCGCACAGGTGGGTGAGTTCTGCATCTCAACCACAGGCACTCTATGGTTCTGGCTTTAAGGACTGGGAAGCACCACTTATCCTTGGACCCCTGTCATGGGTGGCTAGGTGACATGGGTGGAACCAACAGTCCTCAAGCCCCTGATGTGGGTAGGTGAGGCACTACTTAATAGGCAGAGCAGTGTCAAACATCACCACCCAGCTGAAACAGTTGAAGTCAGAGCTCAGGCACATACACCGTTGCAGTCTGCCAACAAGGGCCTAAGCTACTAAAATGGGCTCACACAGGTCCATGTCGGCCTTTGAAAGGCATTCAAAGACCATGGACCATTTGTGCCTGGACAGAAGCCACTTCTGCTCTGAGTTTCCAGTTTAAGAGAGCCAGCAGATAATTTTTTCCCCATTTGTTAATTTTTTCCTTCTCCAAGGCCAAGTGAATGGCTCAGGACATGCAGCAGGACCTATCTCAGGCCCAAGGAAATAGACTGTATTGAAGCTGGCTTGGGGCTAGGGGCACAGTAAATTAGACACAAGCACTTAACTTTTGCCAAGAGAGCTGTTCTTCACTGATTCCAGAGGCATGAGCAGACTTGCTTGCTCTCTGTGGCTGAGAAAACCACATCCAGAATGCTACCACCAGCCACAGTCACGCCAGAGGATCATGCTTGAGGGGAGCCAGTTCTCACAGAGTCAGGTCTGACAACTCCTCACCACTTCTGAACCATCTCTACCTTCCCCTGCTGCTCAGTTTGATTTCCTAACATTGCCTTTTTTGTTCAGGGCTTCTAACTTGTATATATAATCGATTCACTTGTTTTTCCAGGTCTTTGTTGTAAGAGGGATCACCGGAAGAGTCTGACTACTCCCCCGTCTTGGCCCCACCTCTAGATGATTTTCCCAAGGTCTATTCTTTTCAGCACAATTGCAGTGCACTGAACATCAAATAACAGAACCAGCAACATGATCTAGCACAGACAGAGGGGAAATGAAGAGCAATGAATGTTTGCTTTTCTGGCTCTTCTTTTATAGGAAACCTGAGAGTAGCTATAATATAAAATGTTACATTATCTGTGGGATACAAGTTCCAAGACCTCCCATGGATATCTGAAACCACAGATAGTACCAAACCCTATGTATACTATGATTTGTCTTATACATACCTATGATAAAGTTTAATTTATAAACTAGGCACAGAAAAGCTTAACAACAATAACTAATAATAAAATAGAACAATTATAACAATATACTGTCACAAAAGTTATGTGAATAATGAAGCAGAATGCTGTGAGATTTCATCATGCTTATACTCACTTAACTCATCTGGTCTTTGGTTATTAGCGCTCAACACCTCAAATCTATCCTTGAAATGGTCTCTAAATTCAGGTGGGATATATTCAGGGTCATACTTTGGCTTTCATGGACTTGTTCTAATTTTCGGCAGTTTCAACATGAACTTGCATATGAACAAGTGATGGTCTGTTCCACAGTCAGCCCCTGGCCTTGTTCTGACTGAGGATATTGAGTTTTTCCACCATCTCTTTTCATAGATGGAGTCAATTTGATTCCTGTTTATTCCATCTGGTGCGGTCCTCATATACAGTTGCCACTTATGTTGTTGAAAAAAGGTATTTGCAATGAAGAAGCCATTGGTCTTGCAAAATTCTATTATGTGATCTCTGGGATCATTTCTATCTGTTGGTATTTTCCAACTACCAATCCTTCTTCTTTGTTTCCATCTTTTGCATTCCAATCACCAGTAATTATCAATGCATCCAGATTGCATTTTTGATCAGTTTCAGACTGCAAAAGTTGGTAAAAATCTTCAATGTCTTCATCTTTGGCCTCAGTGGTTGGTGCATAAATTTGAAAAATAGTCATATTAACTGGTCTTCCTTGTAGGCTTAGGGGTATTATTCTATCACTGACAGTCTTGTACTTTAGGATAGATCTTGAAATGTTCTTTTTGACAATGAATGCAATGCTATTCCTCTTCAAATTGTTATTTCTGTGTCTTAGTCTTCTAATGCTTCTATAACAAAAATACCACAAGTGGATGGGTTTAACAAAGAGAAATTTATTTCCTCACAGTAAAGTAGACGAAAAGTCCAAATTCAGGGTGCCAGCTCCAGGTGAAATCTTTATCTCTCTGTCAGCTCTGGAGAAAGATCCTTGTCCTTGATCTTCCCATGGTCGAGGAGTTTCTCAGGTGTAGGGACCCCTGGTCCAAAGGATGCTTTCTGCTCCTGGTGCTGCTTTCTTGGTGGTATGAGGTCCCCTGTCTCTCTGCTCACTTCTTTACTTTATATCTCAATAGGTTGCCTCAAGACACAATCCAATCTTGTAGACTGAGTCCTGCCCCAGCTAACACAACTGCCACCCATCCTCCATCATTAACATCATAGAGGCAGGATTTACAACATACAGGAAATCACAATACCAGGAATCATGGCCCTGCCAAAATGCACACATTTTGGGGGGGGACATAATTCAATTCAGGACACCTGGCAGAGTAGGCCACATGATTGTTCAATTCAAAATGGCCAATACTAGTCCCTTTCAGCCCACTAATGCCTAGGATATTGATGTTTATGCATTCCATTTCATTTTTTACGATTTCCAATTTTCCTAGATTCATACTTCACACATTCCACATTCTGATTATTAATGGATGTTTGCAGCTCTTTCTTCTCATTTTGAGTAGTACCACATCAGTAAATGAAGGTCTGGAAAGCTTGACTCTATCTACGTCATTAAGGTGGACTCTACTTTGAGGGAGCAGCTCTTCCCCAGTGGTCTTTTGAATGCCTTCCAACCTGAGGTACTCATCTTTCAGCACTATATCAGACAATGTTCCACTGCTATTCACAAGGTTTTACTGGCTAATTCTTTTCAGAAGTAGACTGTAAGGTCCTTTTTCCTGTTCTGTCTTAGTCTGGAAGCTCAGCTGAAACCTGTCTGCCATGGGTGGCCCAGCTGGTATTTGAATACTGGCGGCATATCTTCCAGTGTACAGCAATATGCAAGCCCTCACAGTCCGACAAACTGACAGACTCATGGAGGACCTTGAGTGTATCCCACCTGAATTTAGAGACCACCTAAAGAATAGATTTGCTGCATTGAATACCAGTGACCGAAGGCCAGAGGAGTTGTGGAATGACATCAAGGACATTACACATGAAGAAAGCAAGAGGTCTTGAAAAAGACAGAAAAGAAAGAAAAGACCTAAATGAGTGTCAGAAGAGACTCTGAAACTTGCTCTTGAAAGTAAAGTAGATAAAGCAAAAAGGAAAAAAATGATGAACTCAAAGAGCTGAATGGAAGATTTCAAAGGGTGGCTCGAGAAGACAAAGTCAAATATTATAATGACATGTGTAAAGACCTGGAGATAGAAAACCAAAAGGGAAGAACACACTCGGCTGTTCCTAAGCTGGAAGAGCTGAAGAAAAATTCAAGCCTCGAGTTGCAATATTGGAAGACGCTACTGTGAAAATATTAAATGACACAAGAAGCATCAAAAGAAGATGGGAAGAATACACAGAGTCACTTTACCAAAAGAATTGCTTGACATTCAACCATTTCAGGGGGTAGCACGTGTTCAGGAACTGATGGTACTGAAGGAATAGGTCCAAGCTGCACTGAAGACATTGGTGAAAAACAAGGCTCCAGGAATAGACAGAATACCAACTGAGATGTTTCAACAAACAGATGCAATGCTGGAACCATCTTTTCTATGCCAAGAAATTTGGAAGACAGCTACCTGGCCAACTGACTGGAAGAGATATATACCCAGTCCAAAGAAAGGTGACCCAACGGAATGCAGAAATTATTGAACAATATCATTAATATCACATGCAAGTAAACTTTTGCTGAAGATCATTCAAAAGCAGCTGCAGCAGTACATTGACAGGGAACTGTCAGAAATTCAAGCAAGAATTCAGAACAAGAGGATACTGCGTGGTTTAGATTCAGGAAAGTTGTGCATCAGAGTTGCACCTTTTCACAATACTTATTTAATCTGTATACTGAGCAAATAATCCAAGAAGCTGGATTATATGAAGAAGAACGGAGCATCAGGATTGGAGGAAGACTCATTAACAACCTGTGATATGCAGATGATACAACCTTGCTTGCTGAAATTGAAGAGGACTTAAAGCACTTGCTGATGAAATCAAACACCACAGCTCTCAGTATGAATTATACCTGAACATAAAGAAAATAAAATCCTCACAACTGGACCAATAAGCAACATCATGATAAACGGTAAAAAGATTGAAGTTGTCAAGCATTTCATTTTACCTGGATCCACAATCAATACCCATGGAAGCAACAGTCAAGAAATCAAATGACGCATGTATTGGGCAAATCTGATGCAAAAGACCTTTTTGAAGTACTAAAAAGCAGAGACGTCACTTTAAAGACTAAGGTGCGTCTTGACCCAAGCCATGGTGTTTTCAATTGCCTCATACTCATGAGAAAGCTAGATAATGAATTAGGAAGACCAAAGAAGAATTGACACCTTTGAATTATGTTGTTGGTAAAGAATATTGAATATACCACAGATTGCCAAAAGAAGGAACAAATCTGTCTTGGAAGTACAGCCAATAATGCTCCTTAGACGCTAGAATGGCCACACCATGTCTGATAAACTTTGGCCGTGTTATCAAGAAAGATCATCCCTGGAGAGGGACATCATACTTGGTAAAGTAATGGGTTAGCGAAAAAGAGGAAGACCTTCAATGAGGGTCTGTGTCAATGAGATGGATTGATGCAGTGGTTGCAACAATGGGCTCAAGCATAACAAGTATTGTGAGGATGGCGCAGGACTGGGCAGTGTTTTGTTCTGTGTAAACAGGGTCACTATGCCTCGGAATCAACTGGATGGCACCTAATAACAACAACAACACTGCTCATTTAGCATTTTCAAACCGCAGTTGATCAAGAGTAACTGAAACTGCAGAGAGTGAAACCACAGATAAAAGGGTCTACTCTATTGAGGCTTTCCTGGAAATTGTGCTAATTTTTGTTTTTAAGTTGTTTCTTGCTAGTTCATAGGCAGATAATGCATGTAGAGAAACTCTGGCACGGTACTATTCAAAGATTTGCCCCAAATTATATCTGATTAATACTAATACTTTTACTGTTTACATATGTTGTGATTTCTGGTCCAAAAATCTCCTTGCCACGTGTTGATAGACTAGAAATGGGAGACGCGTAGACTCTTTCATGTATGGTAAGCAAGCAGTAAATATCAGTAGCTTTTGGTGCTGTTATTGTTGTCTTTTCTTGTTATGAAGTAACTGCTTGACTTTGGCCCACTTATTTAGCTCTAATGTGCCTGCCTCTGTTGATCTCAAAATTTAGGCTATTGAGGCTGTGGCCTACATGACTGAAAACATTGCAATCAGCATAAATGTGGATAATGTATTTGAAACTACATGGACAAATACTACACCAATATGAAGTAGTAATATTATCTAATGATTAGTAATAAAGAAGCTGTAAATCTTAGCGCACACAGGGAAAATATGTTTTACATATATTAAAGATTATACGTTATGATAAAGGTCATGGAAGAAAAAATAGGGACAACCCTAGGAGCCCTAATACAAGGCATAAACAGAATACAAAACATTACCAAAAATGACGAAGAGAAACCAGATAACTGGGAGCTCCTAAAAATCAAACATCTGTGCTCATCTAAAGACTTCACCAAAAGAGTAAAAAGACCACCTACAGATTGGGAAAAAATTTTCAGCTATGACATCTCCGACCAGGGCCTGATCTCTAAAATCTATATGATTCTGTTAAAACTCAACCACAAAAAGACAAACAACCCAATCAAGAAGTGGGCAAAGGATATGAACACGCACTTCACTAAAGATGATATTCAGGCAGCTAAGAGATACATGAGAAAATGCTCACGATCATTAGCCATTAGAGAAATGCAAATTAAAACTACGATGAGATTCCATCTCACGCCAACAAGGCTGGCATAAAATAATAAATGTTGGAGAGGCTGCGGAGAGATTGGAACTCTTATACACTGTTGGTGGGAATGTAAAATGGTACAGCCACTTTGGAAACCTGTCTGGCGTTTCCTTAAACAGTTAGAAATAGAACTACCCTACAACCCAGAAATCCCACTCCTTGGAATATACCCTAGAGAAATAAGAGCCTTTTCACGAACAGATATATGCACACCCATGTTTATTGCAGCACTGTTTACAATAGCAAAAAGCTGGAAGCAACCAAGGTGTCCATCAACAGATGAATGGTTAAATAAATTATGGTATATTCACACAATGGAATACTACACATCAATAAAGAACAGTGACGAATCTGTGAAACATTTCATAACATGGAGGAACCTGGAAGGCATTATGCTGAGTGAAATTAGTCAGATGCAAAGGGACAAATACTGTATAAGACCACTATTATAAGATCTTGAGAAATAGTACAAACTGAGAAGAACACATACTTTTGTGGTCATGAGGCGGGGAGGGAGGGAGGGTGGGAGAGGGTTATTTACTGATTAGTTAGTAGATAAGAACTACTTTAGGTGAAGGGAAGGACAATACTCAATACAGGGAAGGTCAGCTCAACTGGACTGGACCAAAAGCAAAGAAGTTTCCGCGATAAACTGAATGCTTCGAAGGTCAGCAGAGCAAGGGCAGGGGTTTGGGGACTACGGCTTAAGGGGACTTCTAAGTCAATTGGCAAAATAATTCTGTTATGAAAACATTCTGCATCCCACTTTGAAGTGTGGTGTCTGGGGTCTTAAATGCTAACAAGCGGCCATCTAAGATGCATCAATTGGTCTCAACCCACCTGGATCAAAGGAGAATGAAGAACACCAAGGTCAAATGACAACTATGAGCCCAAGAGACAGAAAGGGCCACATGAACCAGAGACTTACATCATCCTGAGACCTGAAGAACTAAATGGTGCCCGGCCACAACCGATGACTGCCCTGACAGGGAGCACGACAGAGAACCCCTGAGGGAGCAGGAGAACAGTGAGATGCAGACCCCAAATTCTCATAAAAAGACCAGACTTAATGGTCTGACTGAGACTAGAAGAATCCCGGCCGTCATGGTCCCCAAACCTTCTGTTGGCCCAGGACAGGAACCATTCCCAAAGACAACTCATCAGACACGGAAGGGAGTGGACAATGGGTTGGAGAGAGATAATGATGAAGAGTGAGCTACTTGTATCAGGTGGACACTTTAGACTGTGTTGGCGTCTATCTGGAGGGGAGATGGGAGGGTAGAGAGGGTTAGAAACTGGCAAAATGGTCACAAAATGAGAGACTGGAAGGAGGGAGCGGGCTGACTCATTAGGGGGAGAGTAAGTGGGAATATGTAGTAAGGTGTATATAAGCTTATACATGACAGACTGACTTGATTTGTAAACTTTCACTTAAAGCACAATAAAAATTATTAAAAAAAAAAAAAAAAAGAATAGCAAATGCCAAAAAAAAAAAGTCTGTGCTATAGGGTCACTATGAGTTGGAATCAACTCTATGGCAACTGGTTTGGTTTTTTTGGTGCCATTTTCTATAATGGTTATTCTCAAATGTACTCTTATTCATACTTCCTGTTTCTTCTCTTTGTAGAATGTTATCTTCAGACTACTAAAAAACATGTCTTCTAGGCAACAGAGGACTTATTAATCTATACATTACTTTTATAAATAAAAATGTTACAATATTTCCAAATCACTACACGAATCCAAAATCCATAATTTTCATTTTAGAAATTACAAGTATCAAAGGGTACTAGAAAGAAACCCATGTTCTTATATTGGCATTTATCAGGAGGGTACCCAAACCCAAACCAAATGCCCTCAAGTCGATTCCGACTCATAGCGACCCTATAGGACGGAGTAGAACTGCCCCATTGAGTTTCCAAAGAGCGCCTGGTGGATTTGAACTGCTGACCTCTTGGTTAGCAGCCGTAGCACTAAACCACTACGCTACCAGGGTTTCCTTCCCAAAATTAAGTGATGGTTTTTATCTACTAAAAAGCTTAAATTTTTCAGAACAAAAAAAAAATTAACCGTAAGATAATAATGGATTATTTTCATTGCTTTCAATGACTATGCACATGTCCTCTGTGTTTTAAAATAGACAATAAAGAAAATATCCAAATAGAAAATAATATACTCAACTATATAACTAAATAAAATAAGTTCATTTAAAAATAAAAAAAAAAGATTATATGTTATAATAGAAGACTTTGTAAAAGTGGTTAACAAATAATTGCCTCAAATATCACTCTTATTTTGGAACTGTGTTCCCTCAATTGGCCTCTAGAAGTAGTCACTTAATTGTAGCTGTAGATAAAAGAAAACAAAACCAAAAAAACCTTGCATTCGAGTCGATTCAAACTCATAGTGACCCTGTAGGGCGTAGTAGAACTACCTCATAGAGTTTCCAAGATTCAAACTGCTGACCTTTTCGTTAGCAGGCGTAGCACTTAACCACTAGACCACCAGGGTTTCCAAAAATAAGGTTGGGTTAAATTCAGTATATTTTAAATGTAAAATATTCCAAGAGCACAAAAGCACTCCTTTACACACCAGCAAAGCAGCAGGAGGTCAGTCCACAATGATGCAGTAGGGGCAGGGAGAATTACTCCAGTTGAAAATTTGTTCCTAGTCAGATACCATACTGACATTTGAAAATTTTACTGTTTATTATTCACACAGCTTTTTCTTTTCTGGCATTGAAGTGTTATATTCATTTCCCTAAAGAAGCAACAGGGAAATGAACTGTAACAAATAGTGTTTATTTCTGGAATGAACCCCCTCAAGTCCTAGAGAATGGTCTAGGATTAGAGGAGTTACCGATATTCTTAAAATCTCTCTAGTCTCTCCACTGAACAAAAGGGCAGAAAGCTTAATCGCTTTTGTAAACAACAATTATGATTCTAATATAAAATTGCCTCACTGAAGTTGTTTGAGTTTTTGTGGCAACACACAAATTTTGACTAAATAAACCCATAAAGGTAAAAGTAATTCTAAAAAGTATTAATGAAGGACCTGAGAAAAGGCTAATTTCATGTTCCTCCAATGACAACCTCGGATCAGGTGGTTAAAGTTTAGTTTTTTAATTGATCTTTGGCTAGAGCTTCAAGGCATAAATCCAATTAAGATTTCCATGCATGTATGCATAGAAGTAAAATAAATTTACTTCATATTTATCAGAATAAGAAACCCTTCTGTAACTTAAAAGTTTGAATTTACAGAGATGAATATCTTTAAATTTCCTTATTATGAGTTGTTTAAAATAATTTTGTAGCACATTGCTTGTTACATACATAGAATGCTATCACAACTAGTTGTATGTAGTTCAGTTATGATTAAAATTATTCTACTAAAACTCACTGTGAAGGGGATATGTCCAAATTAATTCCCTTTTAAGTGATTTTTTCTCATTTTTCTTGCCTGTTTTTTAAATAACTGAATAGATTTTTTTTCTGTTATGAATATAATCCCATTCATTTATTGTTAAGAAAATAACTTCTATAATAGTGAGAAATGAAGGTGCTTAAGGCTCAAGCTTGAGGTACCTAGCCTAATTCAATCAGACAATAAATATCATATCAAGGACCACATATTCAAATTCTTAGTTTTCTGTTCTCTTTCCTGCGTATGTCAACATACATAGAGTGAGTCTAGAAATAATTTAGGCCCTTCTTCCACCAAAGTATGAATCCAGATAATGGCATCCCCCCAAAATGCCATCCTATCTGATTAAATGGAGATTTGGCGCACTATTTCCTACTTTATTTTTAGGTAACAAAACCAACCCACCGCCATCAAGTCAATTCCGACTCATAGCAACCCTATAGGACAGATAGTTTTGTTCAATTCTTAACATTAAGCTGACAGTTGCCTCTGGATAACTTTCATTTACTGCTTCTGCATTGATGATCTGGTACAAAAAGAACAAATACTTTCTCTTTCAAAAAGTAAAAGCTGGCTTTTATGACACCTCCCCTCAACCTTGAAGTCTTCCCTCTTTTCAAGTCAAAACAGTTCCATCAATCATTCTTTATGCATTGAATGCAGTGGACCCTCGAGGATAGCCTGTTGAAATGAATATAAATGAATTGAGTTATTTATGGAGTTTTCTCCATGGTTTCTTATGCCCACTTGAAAATTTTCACCTGGAATGATAGCAACAACAATAACAGCAAACATGGTCCTAATACAGTTTGACCAATAAAAATCACAGTAAGATTTTTAACTCGCTTTTGTTGGTTTTGTCCTAAAGCATATAACTCTTCTTCCCTGGTTTCCTTTGTGATCATTAATGTACATTTGTTAGATGATTGGCTGAACTTAAAGAGATAGAGCCCTGTTGGTGCAATGGGTAACAGCTTGGCTGCTAACCAAAAGGTTAGCGGTTCAAATCCACCAGCCGCTCCTTAGAAACTCTGTGAGGCAGTTCTACTCTGTCCAATAGGGTCACTATGAGTCAGAATCAACTCAACAGCAACTGGATTTCTTTAGCCATACAACAGAAGTGATCTAATGTCTAACTATGAAATGATCACAAAATCATGTCTTCCTTAAATTCATCAACTACATTTCATCCAAAAAGAGCCCTCATGGTGCAATGGTTAAGCATTTGGCTGCTAACTGAAAGGTGGGTGGTTGAAACCCACCAGCAGCTCTGAAGAACAAAAGACCTGGTGACATGCTCCCATAAAGATTATAGCCATGCGAATTCCTATGGGGCAGTTCTACTTTGTCCTATAGGATTGCTAGGAATTGGAATTGACTCGATGGCACACGACGTTTCATCCAATACCTTTTAAGGTTTACTACATTATAAATGCTCTGTAGTTGAAGAGAATTACAAGAGACATGTTGTACAAGGTTTTGCTGGTCTCTGTCTTCTGTAATTCCAGCTTATGGTTCCTCACATTACTTGTATTAGAGTTTGGTCAATATGCCTGTCTTGAGTTTATTCCTTTCCTGAACCATCTCCTAAATGGATAGGAGTTATTTTAAAAACAGACACTAAGCCTTTGTTGCAGAAAGGACTTGAGCTGGACTTAATTTAAAAAAAAAAGAATTCAGAAATTTGGTCAGATTGTTTAGGGCACTGAATGCCAAGACTTTGTTTAGGGCACTGAATGCCAAGTCAAAAAATGAAAGAATTCATAGATGAAACATAGAGTCATTAAAAGTTTTAAAACAGGGAAGAAAAATAATCACAATTTTATCCTAGGAAGATCGTTCTAGTAGTGTCTGGAAAAACAAATTTTATGAAGAATAAAGTGGAAGTAAATCAAATAGAAACTTTATTCTTTATTCTATTACTGACAGGCTGGGCCAAACAATATTAAAAATTTAATCCTAAACTTGATAGTCTATGAAACAGGTGTGCTTCTACTATTTTACAAAAACAAATGTGTGAATTTATGTGATGTTTCAAAATAAATGTTTTAATACCTTCAACAAAAGACTGAGTAATAAAAATTATTTTGAGAGTATAATAAACTTCTCAAAATCTTAATAACATTGTATAATTACACGCAAGTGGTGGTTTCAGCATTATAAATTCTCAAATACTCTTTTGGAGTTCAAAATAATGAAAATGTAAAAATGATGTCCATGTTAGTATATTGATTAAGATATTTGATGTTTAACAGGCATAACCTATTGCTCTGTTGATGGTGATGGGCAAGAGGGAAGGATGTAGGGTCGGATTGGTAGTGTAATAGAAAATAACCAAGTTAATGAAACATCAGCTGTACAGCTTTTATAATTGCCATTCAATTATTAATCCCATCAATTTCATTTAAAGCAATACACGACAGAGTCACAAAACCAATTCGTGGTTACCATGGTAAATTCAAATACATACAGAAAGTCAGCTGTGAATCACTGTTCCAAACGTTCGATCATTAACAAAATCAGTTTCGGTTAAAGAACAAACTACTATATTACACAGGCAATTAATAACTAACACAGAATAGCCAAGCAGTTTTGCACACTCTTGTATTATTACATGCCAGCAAATACAGTTTACCAGTACTGCGAGTAATTTCTTATTCTAGGATAGTGAAATGTTTTAATTCCTAATATAAGAAAAGGTAAAGCTGTAAATCATTAGCCTAATATGTTTTAAAATTTATTCTACATAGGATTATAACTATTGACAAATGAAGACTATTTTCTTAACTCACTTAGATCTAGTAAGAAGTATTATTTATAAACAAAACTATGATGAAATTGAGAGTTTGTCAATAATTCAAATTCAACTAAATCAGTATAAAAACCATAAATTTTATGACTCAGTGTAACTTTCTTGATTTGTTTTGCTTAAATCTGCCCATTATCAATACAGTCCGGAGCTCTTTCCACACTCAGCCAGTGTGTGAGCGTGTGTGTGTTTTGTCTGCATACTCAAGGAGCAGAAGAGATGAAGCTGACATTGAGCATCATTAGAATAAAGCACCTTGAAGGCAGGAATTTTGTCTGTTTTGATAACTACTGTACCCACAGTGCTCACACAGAGTGGATGCATACAAGGTATCTGTTGAATGAATGAAAAGAGAATGGTATGTGATCAAAGAAATGTATTTCTGAAATAAGCAATATTGCTGGTTTGGGGAGGTTTGCATTTCATCCCTGAAAATAAATTTAAAAGGAAGATTTCATAAATGTTTTAAGCAAAACGGACTTAGTTGCTTACTCTGACAGATCAATGCCTTTTGGATATGCGAGCTTTTATGAGCATATTCTGTAAAAGTCGAGATTCATTTACATTCACTCATTTAGTCAGCCTGTAAAATCCATAGTTTAAAGAGAAATTTTTTAAATTTCAAATAAAAGGAAAAAACAATGATATGGAAAGAAACGGAATGAATTATTTACCCCATGGTCTAGGTGTTCACAGTGAATTTTTTTGGTTTCTTTGATTTCTCTGTAGGTAAATCACTGAGTAAAAAAAGCCAATGTATGTTGTTAAAGACAGATATCTGAATTGTAGACAAGATTTTTGGATGGCAGACCAAGGAAGTAAATTCCTTTCAGAATACCTTAAAAAGCATACTTTTTATGGTTAGTTTCCCACTTTGTTTCATCAGTGTATAAACACAATCAATTTTTTTTATTTATAGTTGATTCTATGAATTTTGCTAACATTTCAAACAATTTTGGAAGTTAGCCATTTATTCATTCATAAATGCAATAAATAAGTATAAACCACCTCTTCTGTGCCATCAATCAGATAGGAGAAGCATGTTCAAGATGACTACGAAGATCTCATGAACAAGTTGAGACAAGCAGGCAATTAAATGGTGTAGCTGTTGTAATAAGATTCTTATCAGAGAGAGTTGTGTCTCGAGGTGGTAAAAAAGAATACACAGAAATGGAAATTGTAGTTCAGGAAAAGCTTCATAGTGGAAGCAATGTTTGTGTTGAATAAAAGTTGCTCATCCTTCCAAAAGGAATTAGGGCCTTCCAATTATGTTAAACCTCATGGTTCATTTAGAAAACAGGACAGTTTGGTATGACTCAGTCACAGCGTGTGAGAGGTGGATGTTGAGGGCCTTTAGTGTTAAGGTTGGAAACCTGTCCAGGGAACAAATAATGAGAAAACCTGTAATTGTATAGAGATTTTTGAATAGACAATTGGTTTCAGAAAATGGCATGACAAGAGGTTTGAC
The DNA here is from genome assembly GCF_024166365.1 of Elephas maximus indicus. Taxonomy (NCBI): domain Eukaryota; kingdom Metazoa; phylum Chordata; class Mammalia; order Proboscidea; family Elephantidae; genus Elephas; species Elephas maximus. Next base: position 140,900,316 of record NC_064822.1, read on the forward strand.
AAATGAAAAGGTTGCTGTGGCAACAGTGTGAATTAGTGTAGGAAAGAGACTAAGGGCAATCTGACAAATTAGAAGCATGTTGTGATAGATAAATAAGAAAATGATGAAGGCCTGAGTTAAGTAAAAGCACTGGGGATGCAGTAAAGAAGGTGGTTACAGAGATGATAAGCTGATATAATTCACAGCACTTGGCTGTTAATGGAGGTTGGTAATCAGGAGGAATCTGGGAGGAACATAGGATAACTTAGGAGACTGGATGAATAACGACAGTATTCAGTAACACGTGGATAGCAGAAGAAAGATTAAGTTTTGTGGAAAAGAATATGAAATCCTCTTTTGGATATTAGACATAAGTTCCCAAATCTCACCTAAAGATTTCCAGGAAGCAGATGAATGCATAACTTTAAAATCCAAAAAAGGTCTGGGTTAGATATATACCTCTGAAAATCATCAGCATAAACAATAAAGTCATGGGAGGGATGAGATACTGGAGTGTAATTAAAGGCCATTAATTTATTTGTTTTTGTTTAAAAAAAAAGTCAGGAAAAATCAGTGTAAAGATTGAGTTTAACAAAATTTATGTGCTAGGAGTATTAGGAATTTTCCTGCAAATGTCTTTAAGAAATCTGTGTAAACAGAGAAATTTTTAGGGATATTTGTTCACAGCGTGGTATATAATTATACCTTGTCCTTTCCTTCAGATTTGTTATTAAAATAAAAAAAAAAAATTCAAGGAAAAATAAGATGCCCTTCTCTTACTCTGTCTTTGAGTTGGAAATGGATTTAAAAGGTCAAAATGTTAAAATAAGCCATTGAATTTTCTTTTCTTTACATTTGCTTTAAAATGCCCTATGCAGAGTGTGTGAGTTAGAATTCTTCTGGCTGCAATTAATAGAAAACAGAAATCAAAGTAGCTTAAACAGTAAGGAAAGTACTGACTCACATCACAGAAAGCCCAGTGGTAGAGAAGTCTCATGCGTTGTTTGATCCAGTGACTTTATGACGGCATCAAGGACCGTGTGTGTTTCATGTATATGCTTTGTCCTTGGTTTCATTTGGGGGCTGGCTCTCTTCATGATTCCTCGTCATAGTTGGGTAGCTGTCTGTAGCAAATACATCAAAGTGTAAAGAGAAGGGGCTTTCTGTACTTCTGTCTTAAAAATGAGAAAGAGCAGTCTCAGAAGCCTCCAACTAACCTCCTTTCCTGTATAATTGGCTAACATTGGATTACTTGATGGGAATTACTCTCAGACTAATCATGGCCACTCCTAGAGTTGAGTGGTAAAGTCAACTTTCCTCAGTTACATGAATATTGTGGGAAAGGATGGAAATGTACACAAAATCGAAAATCTGGAACAAAGAAAGAGGAATGGTTGCTAGAGGTTCAGTGTCAGCAATGTCTATTATAAGGTGCTTATGTTCTAAATTAGAAAAAAAAATAACACTAAGCGTTTTTGAGTGATGTATCGAGAATGATTTTAGGCAATTGATATGAATTATCACACTTAATGGTCATCTGTACCATTTGTTTTGGTGACCTGATTGTATCCATTTTGCAACTGAAGAGTTGGAAGTTTCAGGAGATTATATGATTTACTTATAGTACAAAGGAAGCACAATCCTATTTCAGGTTTGTTTGACTCTCAAGATATTAAAGAGAACATTTCATTCAATCTCAAGAAAACTATCTTTCTGCCTCATTTCCCTTTTGGTGATAAAGATATTGTTTCTTTCCAAACGATTGACCAAGGCCTGCTTTGTGACTTAATTTTTTAGGTGTCTGAGGAGTGTGGCTCATATAATAAACCTCCTCTTTCTTACTGCGACCTCTTCCATCTCAGAGGTCCAGGGGAGTGTCATGAAGTCACATGATTCAACAAAACAATGTGGACTCCTGGAGTCTATTCCACAGGAACAGGAGATAGGCAGCAGTGATGCTGAGAAGCAGGCACAAAAATAATTATCTCACAGACTCTGTAGAGTTGTTCAGAAAGAGGGAGAAGGCTGAAGCTTTCTGATGGAAATCCATTTTTTTTTTTTTTTCAAAATCAAACCAGTAAGATAGATCAAAGTTTAAAGTTATGTCGTTTCATGAAAGCAAGTCTTCTAGTTTAGTAAAGTTGCTTGGGGAGTCCAGCCATTTAAAGGTCATAAGATAGCAGGAAAATGTTATGTTTCTCACTGGCTATAAATTAGGCAAAGTGAAGAAATTTTCTTTTATATCTGACATGGAAAATGTGAATGTGGAGTTTCTTTTGTGAAACAAGTCTTTTCATTAGAATGTTCATACTAGATGAAAGAGACCTAAAAAGGAAATGCTGACTATTAAAGCCTTCATTTTAATATTTTTGTTATATTTTAATTTAATAAATGGTTGATTTTATTCTTTATATTACTGATCAAAAGTCCATGTTTCAAAAGTTTGAACTAAAGAAATTCATGGTTTTAATTGTAATTTTAATTGGAGCCATTGGATAATTTCAGAAGTGATGATAGAAAAATTTAAGTCACCAAGCATATACACAATTCCTAGTTGGGAATGAAATAAAACACAAGATAAATCAATGTTAGAGAGGAATATGATTAATTTTTTTTTTCTTTCAGGAATCTATTGAAATATTATTCATTTCCTGATGGAAATCATATTTACTCATTTACTTTAAAAACATATTTAGTGCATGCATGCAACTATCCATTGTGTTAGTACAAAGAGTGAGATGTGAATCTTTCCATAAAATGGCTGATAATGTGTGGCAAAATGAGTTCCTTTAATGTGGCCTTTTGCCTTGGTTCTTTGGAAGAACAGCTCAGGAGATTTTCACCCCAAGCCATGAGGAGTTACCTTTGCCCTAGTTCTTTAGAGAAACACCTCGAGGGGTGGAAGGGTGGGCATGCACTCCCATGTTGTTTTCTACTCCAAAAGGTTTGTTATTTTGTCCAGGTTGATTTACATTTTCTGGGTAAGCTGTAAATAACTTCATGATTTGATACTTTTTGTCAAGCTCTGGGCTGCAGTCTGCCCTGTGGTTGGTCTATTTTACACAGCTTGCAGGGATTGGTCAGTTTGCTGTACAAATTAAGTGATTGCACACCACCGAGGGGACTGGTCAGTTTGTAGCCCCTCTGGGAAGGCCATGCCTTGAAACAGACAAGGAGTTTATTTATATCAGTAGCCAACCCAACAGAGGTTTTAGAGAAGTGAAGCGAGAGAAGAAAGAAGTACGCTGGGGGAATGAATGGTGTCAAAAATGGTGAAGAAGTTGGAGAGAAGATCCATCTGACCTCCACCTCACAGGAACCAGTTTGGTGCTGATCGTAATTCTTATCCCTCCTCCTGAATGTAGACAGCCCCTAACGCTAGGTTACATAGTGGAATAAGGTTTGTATTTAAATAACTATAACCACCAAAAAACCAGTTGTGGCCATGTCAGTTCTGACTCATGAAGACCTCATGTGTTTCAGAGTAGAATCACCCTCCATGGGGCTTTCAAGGGTGTGATTTTTCAGAAGTAGATTGCCATGACTTTCTTCCAAGGCACCTCTGGATGGATTTTAACTGCTAACCTTTCAGTTAATAAGCTAGCGCTTAACTACTTGTGCTACCCTGGGACTCTCTTTAAATAACTATAGACAATATAAAAAATTATAAATGCCATATTTTCATATTAATATTTCAAATCTTATTATTTAATATGCATTTTTAAATTATGCCTACCAAACAAAATACATCTGTGGGCCAGATTCTATGAGAAAGATGCTAGTTTTGACCCAATTCCTAATAGTAACTCTTGAGGTCCAAATCTGGTTTGAATGGATGATGCCCACCAAATTCCAGAAGGTCTGATCTGGAAGACCATTAGCCTCTAGAGAGGAGGTTCTAGAGAAAGACCATGGTATCTCCTCTGAAAACCCAGAACTCCCTTCCACATGAAACAATTTTCCCTTTAAAAAACTGTGTAAGTCTATCATTCTATTTAAATTTCGCAACCTATCTGTAAGATACTATCAAAATTTTATAGATGAGGAATTGAGGCTCAAATAAGTGACTTGCTGTAAGCTTACACTACAGGTAAATGGAAGAATATGTCTCCAATTTAAGATTAACCCTAGAGTTAGTGCTCTTTCTAAGATATCACAGTAGGTCCTATGAGTGGCAGAACTGATTTCTAGAGTGAAATTCCCTGGAGAAATCCCAGACCATATCCTATGCTACTGTGTGTTACTGTGTTCCATGTTTGGGAATCAGGGAATTAAAAGGCCTTAGTGGTTCAGGCCCTGGCACCATGGTAACACATATGACTGGCAAGTAAGCTTTCGGGGTAATTCATTGCCCCAATATGGGCTCTGGAGTGTTATGCAACTTCATCAACTAGGAAAAACAAGCTACAAATAGTACAGTACTCGACCTTTAAAATATGTTTTCCTATAGAAAGTGAGAAATAAGCAAGTTACTAAGAAATGAAAGTGGCAAATTTCTATCTGTGAATGTCAAAGTCCTTTGAAAGGGCAGTAACAGAAATTTTTAGGAGTTACTTGAAATTACTATTTTCCATGGGTAATTTTTTAATAAAAACAATGTAAATTCTAAACTGCTCAACAAAGGCCAGCACAACTTTGCTAAATTAAATTCTAGAAAATAAATATTTAGGTAAATGTAAACATATGTCTAACCTCTCATTTATATTACCTCCACAATAGCGCCATTTCTGATTAGTCCAACTTTACATGTAATTTTACAAATATTGATTCCCCAAAATTTAACATCTGTACAATTGCACTGTTTCTTATTAATTGTACTCACATCAACCATATCATCCAATCTAACTACATGTCCTTCGAATCTCCAATATTACTTAAGTAAGAGAAAGCAGTAAATAATTCAAATAAAATCTAGAAGTGGAACCAAAATTTATTTCCTTTATCTTAGACTTTTTACGTAATTTTCTTTGGGGCTGACCTCATTTTTTCAGCATGATCATAGACATGATACACATTAAAAAAAAAAATACAAAGGTATATTTAATTAGTTAGCGTATGATAACTACCTTAACAAACAACCCACAATTCTCAGTGACTTAAAACAATACGGTTGTATTTTCTCTTTTGTCATAGACTATTGTGAATATATGTTTTTCTATGTATTTACATACTTAAATATATATGTTTGATATGGAACCTGGGTGAGTCACTAGTTAAGTGCTCAGCTGCTAACCAAAAGAATGGCAGTTTGAATTCACCAGTCACTCCTTGGAAACCCTATAGAGCAGATCTACTCTATCCTATACAGTCACTATCAGTCTGAATCCACTTGAAGATAACGGTTTTTGTTTTTGTTTTTGGTTTATGTTTGATATATAAATGTCATCATACTGTGTTTAAATTTCTTTTTTTCTTTAATTTCTTTTTTCAGGCATTATTGCCTGTTGACACACATATACATGTCTAAATACATACACATACCCCATAAACCCATACACATACCTACACATATATATTTATTTTCAATGTTTTCATGTTATTTTCATAATATTTGGTTTCACACTCTATACTGTTGCTGTTGTTATGTGCAGTCGAGTCAGTTCCAACTCATCGCGAGCCTATGAATAACAGAAGAAAACACTGCCTAGTCCTGTGCCATCCTCACAATCTTTGTCATGATTGAGCCCACTATTGCAGCCACTGTGTCCATCTATCTTCTTGAGGGTCTTCCTCTTTTTCCCTGACCCTCTACTTTACCAAGCATAATGTCTTCCCCAGGGACTGGTCCCTCCTGATAACCTGTCCAAAGTATGGCCATCTTTGCTTCTAAGGAGCATTCTGGCTGTATTTCTTCCAAGACTGATTTGTTCATTCTTTTGAGAGGCCGTGGTACATTTGATAATCTTCACCAACACCACAACTCAAATCTTCTTTGGTTTTCCTTTTCATTGTCCAGCTTTTGCATGCATATGAGCCGATTGAAAGCACCATGGCTTGGGTCAGGTGCACCTTAGTCTTCAATGTGATGTCTTTGCTTTTTAACACTTTAAAGAGGTCTTTGCAGCAGATTTGCCCAATGCAGTGTGTAGTTTGATTTCTTTACTGCTGCTTCCATGCATGTTGATTGTGGATCAAAGTAAAATAAAATCCTTGACAAGTTCAATCTTTTCTCTGCTTATCATGAAGTTGCTTTTTTGTCCAGTTGTGAGGATTTTTGTTGTCTTTATGTTGAGATATAATCCATACTGAAGGCTATGGTCTTTGATCTTCATCAGTAAGTGCTTTAGATCCTCTTTACTTTTGGCAAGCAAGGTGGTGTCATCTGCATAATGCAGGTTGTTAATGAGTCTTCCTCCAATCTTGATACCCCCCTTCTTTTTCATATAGTCAGGTTTTCGGAATTTTGCTCAGCAAGATGATCTGAATAAGTATAGCGAAAGGATATAACCCTGACACACACCTTTCCTGATTTTAAAGCATGCAGTTTCCCCTTGTTCTGTTCAAACAACTGCATCTTGATCTATGTACAGATTCCTCCTGAGCACAATTAAGAGGTCTGGAATTCTCATTCTTGCAATGCTGTCCATAATTTGTTATGATCTACGCAGTTCAATGCCTTTACGCAGCCGATAAAACATAGGTAAACATCTTTCTGGTATTCTCTGCTTTTAGCCAGGATCCGTCTGACATCAGAAATGATATCCCTGGTTCCCTGTCCTCTTCTGAATCTGGCTTGAATTTCTGGTAGTTCCCTGTTGATGTACTGCTGCAGCTGCTTTTGAATGATCTTCAGAAAAATTTTGCTTGTTTGAGATATTAATTGATATTGTTAGATAATTTCTGCATTTGATTGGATCACCTTCCTTTGGAAGGCACACAGATATGGATCTCTTCCAGCCAATTGGCTAGATAGCTGTCTTAAAAATTTCTTGGTATGAATGGGTTAGCACTCCCAGTACTGCATCTATTCGTTGAAACATCTCAATTGGTATTCTGCCAATTCCTGGAGCCTTTTATTCTTTCCCAATGCCTTCAGTGCAGCTTGGACCTCTTCCTTCCGTACCATTGGTTCCTGATCATATGCTACCTACTGAAATGGCTGAACATCGACCAATTTTTTTTCTGTAGTGACTGTGTATTCCTTCCATCGTCTTTGGATGTTTACTGCATTGTTTAATATTTTCCCTGCAGAATCCTTCTGTATTGCGACTGGGGGCTAGAATTTTTTCTTCAGTTCTTTCAGCTTGAGAAAAGTCAAGCGTGTTCTTCTTTTTTGGTTTTCTAACTCCAGGTCTTTGCGTATGTCATTATAATACTTTATTTTGTTTTCTCAAGTCCTCTTTTGAAATTTTCTGTTCAGCTCTTTTACTTCATCATTTCTTCCATTTGCTTTAGCTCCTCGACATTCAAGAGCAAGTTTTCAGAGTCTCCTCTGACATCTAGTTTAGTCTTTTCTTTCTTTCCCATCTTTTTAATGGCCTCTTGCTTTCTTCATATATGATGTCCTCGATGTCATTCCACAACTTCTCTGGTCCTCAGTCATTAGTGCTCAATGGGTCAAATCTATTCTTGAGATGGTCTCTAAATTCATGTGGATTATACTCATGGTCATACTTTAGTTTTCGTGGACTTGTTCTAATTTTCTTCAGCTTCAACTTGAACTTGAGTATGAGCAGTTGATGGTCTGTTCTGCAGTCGGCCACTGGCCTTGTTCTGACTGATGATATTGAGCTTTTCCATCATCTCTTTCCACATATGTAGTCAATTTGATTCCTGTGTATTGCATCTGGCCAGGTCTACATGTGTAGTTGTGGTTTATGTTATTGAAAAAAGGTATTTGCAATGAAGAAGTCTTTGGTCTTGCTAAATGTTATCATGTGATCTCTGGCATTATTTCTATCACCAAGGCCATATTTTCCAACTACCAATCCTTCTTCTTTGTTTCCAACTTATGCATTCCGATCACCAGTAATTATCAGTGCATCCTGATCATATGTTCGATCAATTTCAAACTAAAGAGCTTGGTAAAAATCTCCAATTTCTTCATCTTTGATTTTAGCAGTTGGTATGTAAATTTGAATCATAGTTGTGTTAACTGGCCTTCCTTGTAGGTGTATGGATATTATCACTGACAATGTTGTACTTCAGGATAGAGCTTGAAATACTCTTTTTGATGATGAATGCAACGCTTTCCTCTTGAAGTTGTCGTAGTAGATCATATGATTGTCTGATTCAAAATAGCTAATACCAGTCCATTTCAGCTCATTAATGCCTAAGGTATTGATGTTTATGAGTTCCATTTCATTTTTTCACAATTTCCAATTTTCATAGATTCCTACTTTATACACTTCACATTCCGATTATTAATGAATGCTTGTAGCTGTTTCTTCTCATTTTGACTCATTCCACATCAACACACAAAGGTCTCAAAAGCTTGGCTCCAACCACATCATTAAGATCAACTCTACTTTGAGGAGAAAACTCTTTCCCAGTCATCTTTTGGGCACCTTCAACCTGAGGGGATCATCTTCCAGCTGTACCTCGGACAACGTTCTGCTGCTATTCATAGAGTTTTCACTGGCTAATTCTTTATAGAAGTACACTGCCAAGTTCTTCTTCCTAGTCTGTCTTAGTCTGGAGGGTCGGTATGTTGCTATGATGCTGGAAGCTATGCCACTAGTATTAAAATATCAGCAGGATCACCCATGGCAGACAGGTTTCAGCTGAACTTCACACTCTATATCCATCTTTTAATAACTGCCTGACCTAGGACAATTAACTTATTTTTTCTGTCCCTCAGTTTCTGCATCTAAAATAACTGATCCTAATAAAATAAAATACCTGGGCTCTGATGGTTCAGTGGTTAAGCGCTCAGCTGCTAACTGAAAGATCGGCCATTCAAACCCACCAGCTGCTCTGTGGGAGAGAGATGTGGCAGGCTGATTTTGTAAACATTTGCAGCCTTAGAAATCCTATGGGGTAGCTCTACTCTGTCCTATTCAGTAGATCAAATCTAGCAGCTGCTCCTTGGAAATTCTATGAGGCAGCTCTACTCTGTCATACAGTATTGCTATGAGTTGGAATCAACTCAACATCAGTGGGTTTTTCTTTTTATAGACTGGTTGTGAAGATTGGGTTAAACCTTATGAAGCAATTAGAATATGTTGCAGGTAGTAAGCACTAAATAAGTTTTACCTGTTACATAAAGGGTAATAGATAACACTTAAGATGATTCCAAGTGCCATTTTGGTTCTTATGCCTGTGGCCAGAAGTCCTGAGCATGAGCACTTTCTCCTAGAATTGTTGAATGAGGTCTTCCTGATACATATAGCCTCTGTGGTCCTAAGTCCTCATTTTTCCAGCACTTTAGCCGGTCACTCAGGTGATCATAAAATTCACCATTGACAATGTGGAAAAGCAATCCCATTGTGGATTATATGGCGGTCATTTTTCACTGTCCTTGCTGCTTCCCTCTTCATCTGCTCCCTGCCAGGCCACACTCCACATGGGACCCTCTGAAACTGACATTCTCTGACACACTGCCCAGAAACATCTCGCTGTGGAATTACTATGCCACTTCTCAGTGGCCATGATACGACATCCTAAGAGGTCTCCACCCTCAAAGCAGCAATAAATTTCTTAAGTTCAAAATAAAATTATTTTTAGTTATTTTTATTTATTTATTGCAGAAAAGGAGAAAATGAAGTTGACATGAGATCAAATAATGTTGGAGTGGTACAATCTCAGGTGGTAAACCATTGTTTTGGAGAACAGAATAGGATGAAGTGTATTCTTACTGAAAATTTAGTAGTGAAACTTTCACTCATTAAATTCATCCATTTTTTATTCATTAGTTTTCAACTCAGTTGTCAATGAAGCACATTTACATAGTTTGAGTCATAATCTGATACCCTTAATCCACAATCAAGGTGTGAATTTCTTAAGACAGCCCCAGTTCAAATTTTGCTAGTAAGATTCAGTTGTGCACACAGAGAACATAATTTGACGTCTGTTAATCTTTAGTTTCCCTTTCTAACATCACAATAATCTTTAACTCTGTGACTTAAATTTAAAGAAAACTAAATTCAAAGAGTCTTCTGTTGATTGTATTTGGTATGTTTATATGTTCGACTAACATGTTTTTAAGGAACAAGGTGAGATTTAGCTTTATGTGTGAAACTGGGTACAAGCCAATTTGAAAAATTAAAAAATTCTACATGGGAGAATTTTTTTTAAGAGAAATTTGCTCTTGAGAAGGTGGCTACATGAACATGTCTCCTTTTCACCCACACCAGCAGTTAAAAATCCATTCAGAGGTTTTAAGCAAAGTTCACGTGATTATAGGTCAGTGCCCAGTGGAAAAATCACAAAATTTCTTCAAATACTGTATGTAATTTGCTTTCTCCCTGCTGAGTGGAAGCTTTGAACTGAAAGAGCTTGAAGTAAGAATTGTTTCCTCACCCTTAAGGTTAATGCCCCTGTCACAGCTCAAGTCACTGTCAAGCAAATACAGAGAAGTAGCTTAAAATGCAACTGTTTTCATCAATCTACCACAGGCAAGAGAAAACATATGATTGTGGTTCTCATCTTTGCCAATGGCAGGGCACTTGTTAAACTACAAAGATAAAGAAAGAGATGAAAGACTCCATTGGTGAAGAGCTTGATGAAATATGCCACCAAAAGCACAGGATGTCTCAAAAAAAGTCTCTTGTAATCAGCAAGACCTTTTAGGTGGCGAAGTGCAATGTTTTGATGAATGTTAGGTGTAAATGTTCTCCTTTATCGTATTAGGCTGTTGACCCCCTGCCGCAGGAATAATCTTTCTCAAGCACCATTTTCATCATGTTGTTCCTACTCAAGGACTCTTACGGAAGAGCACCCTGGTGTCTGCCATATTAAATCCAAACTCTTCAGTCTGGTGTCCCCAGTGGTCCTTCTCCAACTGATTTTTGCCCCTATTGTGCCAGCAAAAAGGGCTTCTTCATTCCATTTAAGTATATTGGCTTGCTTTTCCCTGCAATTTTTTTTTTTAAACCGCCTTCAAGATTCTGCTTCTCATTTTCCTCCAACCTTAAATGTGCCACTTATTCTTTTCTAGATGCCCTTCTATTCCATGCTTGCTGAATTTTCTAAGGTTAGGTTTGAAATTAGCTTCCCCAAAAAGTTTTCCCTGACTAACTGTAGTCCTAATCTCATTAACTTTTGATTCTGTATCCCTTGGTTTAATTCATACTTTCTATTTTTAAATATAAATTGATATTCTGCCCTGTGAGCTTCATTTCTGTATGTTTAATGCCTCATACAAGATTCAAAATATATTGATAAAGGCCATCATTTTTTATGTTTGTTTTCCTAATGATTTGGTAATTATTCATTCTTTGACTTATTCAATAAATGCTTATTATTTAATTACTACATGACAGGAACATTGCTAAATTTTGAGTCTAAATTAGATAATATAATGTTTTGATTTGGGGTAATACTCAAATTCTAGTTGACCTGAGATAAGAACAAAGTGCTCTTTGAGTGCAGAAGGAGGTCAGCTAAAGCTTTTTGAAAGAAGTAGATTCCTCTTAACCTGTGTATGACTACACTCAGGATAAACTAGGTATTTCAGGGAAGGAGGTAACAAGACTGAAAATCTCATTAATATATAGTAATTTTTTTTTTTTTTTTTGTGGAAAGTCAGAATATTAGTGTGGTTCTTATAAACCTCAACATTAACTCAATGCTAGAATAATCATTATCTCTCTCATGGGCAGGTTTGCTGAATGCAAGTTTATGTGAAAAATTTTATTCCTTAAAATAGATACTGTGTTTATTAATTTCTTAGTACTGCTATAACAAAATGCCACAAATTAGGTGGCTTATAAGAACAAAAGTTATTGTCTCACTGTTCTGGTGACTAATGATCCAAATTCAGTCAGAAAGGCCCTGTTGTTACTGAAGGCTCTAGGAGAAAGTCCTTTCTTGTCTCTTGTCAGTTTATGGTAGCCCTAGGCACTCCCTAGTATGTAGATACATCTTCACATGGCTGTCTTCCCTCTGCCTGTTCCTGTGTCTCTTCTCCTCTTTTATAAGGAGGTCACTCAGATAGGATTAGGACTCACCCTACTCTTGTATGACCTCAGGTTACTTTAACTGATAACATCTTTAAAGACTCTATTTCCAAACGAGGTCATGCTCACATGTTTGGGGGTTAGAATTTCAACTCTTTGGCAGACACAATTCAATCCATAACATTGTGCTAGATATTGCATATTATAGAATTATTTAGACTATACCTGTTTGTGCCAGAAACTAAATAAACGTTATAACCCCCATAGAACATAAAATTTAGACATATAACCACCCAATGACCTTTTCTTATTATCCTTAACCTCTCAGCAACATTCCAGGCTATTAATGACTTCTTCATGAAACTCTTTCTTGCTTCCAGGTACAGTATTCCTGGTTCTTCCCTTTCCTAGCTGACAACTTAATGCCCTTTCCCCCCATCATTCCAAGTGAATACGAAAAACTTCAGTGTTCTAGCGCTTGCTCATTGCTTTTCTCTCTCTGTAGTCTCATTCATTTATGCTTCATACAGGAGGGTACTTTTCTCTTTCCTAGTTCTTCCCCAAGAGTGGAGAAACTGTTTACTCGAACTTTGAGAATGTGAGACATTGATTGGATCACATTTACTTCAGGGTGCAGCTACCCCATGTGCAGCCTTCCCTTTTGCACTGTCAGCTGTTAGACTTCATGGTGAGATGATCATTAAGCCTAGATCCTGAGGTCAAGTGGCCATCCTTGCACGTTTCTACCTCTTCTACATCCTCAAGAATGCAAATGGATGGGTAAATTAATTCAACATCTTTTGTTCACGTCTAATCATCTTCATCCCTAATGCTTCTGTGATCTTTCTCTGGATCCCTGCTGATGTTGTAATTAAAGGACCAAGGCTAATTTAGCTTTAGTTGGGGGAGGCCCTTTTCTATTTTTTCTTGTTCTTCATGGCAGACCGTCTAGGATAGCTTAGAAGCAGATGTCTAGACTGGGTATAGTGTAATACATCAGTGAAGCTGCTATTTTTACTATATCATTGAGAAATAAATTATAAGTTGTCCCTGATTTCTGACCTATTCGAGTTAATGACGAACCACACTTACCACCCTCCATTTTTCTTTTTTTTTTTTGGTACATCCTATCCTGTTGTATCAAGTAATTTGCTGATGTTATCACTCTCAAGGGTTCACTCACAGATGTTCAATTTTATGATTTACTGTTCAAAACACTGCCATATTTATAAAGGTACTGGAAATAAAAGGCAATAATAATGAAAACTAAAAAAATGAGGTATTTGACATACATAAAAACTGATTTACTACAAAGTCAGTGGGGTGGAATCCCATCATAAATCATTAAGTCAGGGACTACCTGGATTTTAGGACAAAAAAAAATTTTTTTTTCATCAAAAAGTCAGAGTTGCAATATACAGACGTTTTAGTCTGTATGGCTGAATGGATTTATAAACATAGTTTGTTTCTTTCTCCTTTTTTAAAATTTGGTTTGGCATGTACAGGTTGACTTCAAAAGTAAAGTCTCATGTAAGTTACAGAGCATAAAGGTATGTTTTTTCACTTAAATGTTAAGGCTAGATATAGAAGTTCATGAACTCTTGTTGGAAATCAAGCTTTTTCTTTTTTTTCTTTGCCTTACTTTAAGTTTATTGAAAGTTGAAGAAATTGTGTTCAAGGCTCATCTTTTGAATTCATATGACTTGAACACAGCTTAGTGAGTCATAACCCTCACGCTGCTACTCCACCACAACTACTACATTCGCCAATATTAGTTCTGTATTTTTCACTGCAGTATTTGTAATTCTGGTTAATTAACAAATATATACTGGGTACATCGACTTGACAGCAACAGGTTTGGTTTTCTCTTTGGTTTGTTGGGTTTCATATTGTATTCTAGATGCTGGCTATAACAGTCTGTTTTTGTAAAGTTTATAACCTATTCAGGGTCCCCAGGTGGTACAAATGGTTAAGTGCTTGACTACCAGCCAAAAGGTTGGTTGTTTGAGCACACCCAGAGGTACCTAAGAAGACAGGCCTGGTGATCTGCTTCTGAAAGTTCATAGCCTTGAAAAATGTATGGAGCAGTTACACTCTGCACATATGGGGTCTTCATGAATCAGAATCCACTCGACAGCAATAACAACAACAAATATCCTGTTCAGGACAAAGACAATAACAAACAAAGGAACACAATGTAATGTAAAGCGGTAATAAATTCTGCAAACAAAAATAAAGGAGGGTATTGGAACTAAGAAATAGCACAGCTACTTTATATAGAGTAGTCAGGGAATCCCGTCAGTGAAGGTAACACTTCTGTTTCAGCAGGAACCTATAGAAACAATGTGACAAATTGGGAAGATATCTGGGAGAAGTTTATTCTATTCAGAGGGACAAGAAATTGCAAAGTTGTGAGATGATGCTGGCTTTATGCTTTCGAGGAATAGCAAAGAGCCCATCTTGCCTAGAGCAGAGAGAAAGATAAAGGGGAGATAAGAAACAAGGCTGGAGGTGGCCAAAGGCACATTATGGTTGGGGATTTCAGGGACCCAAATTATATATTCAAGCAAAATGATATTGTAAACAGAGAAAAGATGAATTAAGGGTCTTATTTTCTAGGACAAAGTTTTCAAAGGCATTGCTTACCTGCACCAGGCAGATAAGGGAAATGTGTGAGACATGTCGGTGTAAACTGGGTCGTCAGCAGTCATGGCAGTGGATTTTCATGTGCTGTCACATAGGTTAGTGAAATGATAGGTTTAAATGGAACAGTTCTGGTTTTGTCTGAGCCGGTATGATTTGATAAATATCAGGTGTCAAGTTTACTGAGGAACAAATCTTTATGAATAAACTCCAAAATTGTTTTCCAAGACCTAGTTGAATACTCTTAAACTCCCCACATACACCTAAGGTGTAAAATAATTGAGAGTGAGAGGTTATGTTTTGTTAAAAATAATCAAAACTCACCAAAATTTGAACAAAAGTTTATTCTGAGCAGTTATTCTATATGTATGTAAACCAAAAAAAAAAAAAAAAAAAAAAACACAAGCCCTTTGCCATTGAATTGATTCTGACTCATAGCAACCCTATAGGACAGAGGAGAACTGCTCTATAGGGATTCCAATGAGTAGGGGTGGATTAGAACTGCTGATCTTTTGGTTAGCAACCAAGCCCTTAACCACAGTGCCACCAGGGCTCCATATTGAAAGACCATTTTGATTCCAGAAAAAATAAATGGCTTAAAGAAGCTGGGTACAATAAGGTTTATTGTATTTTGCCTCAAATATGCATGCCTTCTACATTTGTTTGCCAACGATGCCCTCTCCCCACAAGGTAATTTTGTGAACGTGCTATGCTAATTTTTTTTCAGCAACATGTAAAAAAAAAAAAACTTGACATATCAGTGGTTATGAAAATACCTCAATGGGGAGGGCTTTGTTGGAAAACAAATGTAGAAGTTGTATGTTCTTTGTGAAAAATGTGGTATAAAGAGGAGAGGAGGGATAAATATAGAAGATCAACCACTGGCTAGTTTTAACGTAATTGATTGAACCCTGCCTTCCCCCCTTTACTGAGATCAACTGATATAAGGTTACTTCTGGCCTAACTGCTATTAATTTGGTACTCCACCAACCTGCAGCCTTGAGACTTTTGTATTTAAATAAGGAGGTAGTGGATTGACAATTATTCTTTTCCAGCAGGATTAAGACTAATTTATATTGCTGTAGAATAGTTTCTGATAGGCCTTTGCATTTAGGTCAGGCTTTTTATGATTAATGTTTGGTTTGGGGATGATAAAATGTTTACAATCAAAGTCAGCTACCTGGCAAACCCACTGGAAGAGATCCATATTTGTGCCCATCCCAAAGAAAGGTGATCAAAGGGACTTTGGAAATTATTGAACAATATCATTAATATCTCATACAAGAAAATTTTTTTTGAAGATAATTCAAAAGCTGTTGCAGCAGCAGTACATCACAGGGAACTACCATAAATTCAAGCCAGACTGAGAAGAGAACATGGAATGAAGGATAGCATTGCTGATGTCAGATGGATCCTGGCTGAAAGCAGAGAATACCAGAAAGATGTGTTTTATTAAGTATGCAAAGGCATTCGACTGTGTAGATCATAATAAATTATGGATAACATTGTGAAGAATGGGAGTTCCAGAACACTTAATTGTGCCCATTAGGAATATGTACATAGATCAAGAGGCAGTTGTTAGAGCAGAACAAGGCGATATTGCATGATTTAAAAGCAGGAAAGGTGTGCGTCAGGGTTGTACCCTTTCTCCATACTTATTCAATCTGTATTCTGAGCAAATAATCCGAGAAGCTAGACTACCTGAAGAAGAACTCAGCATCAGGATTGGAAGAGGACTCCTTAACAACCTGCTGAGGACACAACTTTTCTTGCTGAAAGTGCAGAGGACTTGAAGTGCTTAGTGATGAAGATCCAAGACCACAGTCTTCTGTATGGACTATACTTCAACACAAAGGAAACAAAAATCCTCACAACTGGACCAATAAACAACATCATGATAAACGGAGAAAAAATTGAAGTTATCATGGATTTCATTTTGAATCCAAAATCAACTCCCATGGAAGCAACAGTCAAGAAATCAAATGACACATTACATTGGGCAAATATGTTGCAAAAGACTTCTTTATAAAGTGTTAAAAAGCAAAGATGTTACTTTAAGGACTAAGGTACACCTGACCCAAGCCATGATATTTTCAATTGCCTCATATGCATTTCCAGATCTATCCTGAAGTACAATGCTGTCAGTGATAAGATTATATCCATACGTCTACAGGGAAGACAGTTATATGACTATTATTAAAATTTACAAATCAAGCACTAAGACCAAAGATGAAGAAAATGAAGATTTTTACCAACTTCTTCAGTCTGAAATTGATCAAATATGCAACCAGGATGCATTGATAATTACTGGTAATTGGAACACAAAAGTTGGAAACAAAGAAAAAAGATCAGTGTTTGGAAAATATGACTGTGGTGATAGAAATGATGCAGGAGATCACATGATAGAATTTTGCAAGTCCAACAACTTTCTCATTGAAAATACCTTTTTTCAACAACAAAAATGGCGACTATACATGTGAACCTAGCCAGATGGCATACACAGGAATGAAAGCAACTACACCTCTGGAAAGAGATGATAGAAAAACTCAATATCATTCAGTTAGAACAAGGCCAGGGTGACTGCAGAACAGACCATCAATTGCTCATATGCAAGTTCAAGTTGATGCTGAAGAAAATTAGAATAAGTCCACAAGAGCCAAAGCACAACATTGCATATATTTCACCCAAATTTAGAAATCATATGAAGATTAAGCTTGATCCACTGAACACTAATGACAAAAGACCAGATGAGTTGTGGGATGTCATCAAGGACATTATACGTGAAGAAAGCAAGAGGTCATTAAAAACAAAAGAAAGAAGGAAAAGACCAAAATGGTTTTCAAAGAAACTCTGAAAATTGCTCTTGAATGTCGAGTAGCTAAAGGGAAAGTATGAAATGGTGAAGCAAAAAAGCTGAGCAGAAGATTTCAAAGGGCAGCTTGAGAAGACAATTATAATGACATGTGCAAACACCTGGAGTTAGAAAACCAAAAAGGAAGAACACACTAGGCATTTCTAAAGCTGAAAGAACTGAAAAAAAAAAAAAAAACAAGCCTCAAGTTGCAAAAGTGAAAGTTTCTATGGGCAAAATACTGAATGCCATAAAACACACACACACACACAAAACTGAATGCCATAGGAAGCATCAAAAGAAGATGGAAGAAATACACAGTTACTGTACCATAAATTATTGGTCGACGTTCAATCATTTCGGGAGGTAGCATACAATCAAGAACTGGTGGTCCTGAAGGAAGGGGTCCAAGCTACACTGAAGAAAAAGGTGAAAAATAAGTCTCTAGGAGTTGACAGAATACCAATTGAGATGCTTCAACAAATGGATGGAGCCTTGGAAGTGCTCACTCTTCTATGCCAAGAAATTTGGAAGACAGCTAACTGCCCAACTGACTGGAAGAGATTCATATTTGTTCCAATCCCAAAGAAAGATAATCCAACTGAATGCAGAAATTATCAAACAATATCATTAATATCACAAACAAGCAAAATTTTGCCAAAGATCATTCAAAAGTGGTTGCAGCAGTACATGGACGGGAAAATGCCAGAAATTCAAGCCAGGTTCAGAAGAGGACATGGAACAAGGGATATCATTGCTAATGTCACATGGATCCTGGCTGAAAGCAGAAAATACCAGAAAGATGTTTACTTGTGTTTTATTAATTATGTAAAGGCATTCAACTGTGTGGATCATAACAAATTATGGATAACATAATTATGGGCACAGTTGCTTCAACAATGGGCACAAGCATAGCAAAAATTGTGAGGATGGTGCAGGACAGGGCCGTGTTTTGTTCTGTTGAACATAAGGTTGCTATGAGTCAGGACCAATTCAAGGACACCTAACAACAATATAGCTGACCAGTCAACGCCACCATCTTTTCTTTTTCATCTCCAGAAAAATCTTGGCTGAATTTCTTCTGAAGCAGTTATTACACTACATTGTTGTTTAGTCTTTATACTTCTATTCTTACATTCTTGTTTGTATATCATTCCAAAATCACAATGTTTTTTTAAAAAAAAAACAGTGTGAAAGAGAAGTGTCATGTTTGCCACACAACAAAAACTAAAGAACATAATACAAATCTCTCTATTATAACCATCGAGTTTAAAGAGTGGTATTAGGAAGTGCCTTGCCTCACAGATCTAGAAGCAGTTTGGCTCTCAGAGAAATACTGTAAAACCCAAAAGTGATTCCGTGAGAACAGAATTTACGAGGCACTGTTCAATCATCCTTGTCATTAAGTGGATTAAAACATGCGTGTACAGCACATCCGCCCTATTTGATGGTAGTAAGTACATTCAATAATGCAAGTGAGGAATCAAACTTGTACATGGGTATTTAGGAGATGTGATGCAATTTGCTTTTTAAATGTGTAGGTAAAAAATACAAGCAAACACAAACCATGAAAGCAAATATAAGAGGTATATAAACTAAGCAAAGGAATTGGGCACTGATACCTCTACCAATAATCTAAAAAGGTACTACATGTTACTACATAGACAAATTGATTCATTGTTACAAAAAAAATTCTGTAAAGAACAAACCTTAAAAAAAACACCTTTGATAGAGTAGGGGCACCAAAATAACTCCGAAAATGCTGATAAAACTCTTTCTTGGAGGTACTGTATTGGGGGGAACTATAAGGCTTTTTTTTATAAGGCTCTTTTTGTTTCTGTTTTATAAGGCTCATGTGCAATGTGGGGCCCAACATGGAATTCTAGAATGCAGTCAGTGGGTAATCACTGCAGTGGTACTTAGTACATTTCAGTGTGTGTGCAAAGGCTAGACTGTCATAAGTTTGTTAAACAGCTGTGATATACGAGGAAGTAATACATCTTCCAGCTTAGGAAACAGGAAAAAAAAAAAAAAGTTAAAGCATGCTGGAGCAAAAGGTAACTGAGGGAGCCTAGATGGAGGGTAATTAAAATGAGCAAACCTACAAGTTTTGCTTCTGGCAGTAAAAACTGAAGATGACCTGGTACATTCTAGCAATACAAAACGTAATGGGTAACACTACAAAGCAAGAAGAGATGCAAGTAACGGTGGGTCCCATAAACCAGATGCAGCTGTCACAGAAAGGATGATCCTAATGGCAGATCTTTGTAAAGGAATATTCCTTATACAATTTAACTAGGAACCAGAAATCATTTTAACTTCCTCTGTATGCATAAAAACAAATGCATGCGTGTGTGTGTGTTTGTGTAGAAAAAAGAAAAACCCAGATAAATAGCTTCAACAGAAGAAAATTAGCAAATAATTAGTTGAATTGTATTCAATTTGGAGCCCTTGTGGTGCAGTGCTTAAGAGCTCAGCAGCTAACCAAAGTCAGCAGTTTGAATCTACCAGCAGCTCCTTGGAAACCCTGTGGGCCAGTTCTACTCTGTCCTTTAGGGTCCAATGAATCAGAATCGCCTTGAAGGCAATGGGCATTTTCAATTTAAGTCGTTAGAAACAAACAACCCTTATTATGGTAGATCTCTTGCATTGTATAAGAGAAATGTTGCCTTTATAATGGTCAGAGAATGATTCCCGTGAGATGTTTATAAGTTAGTTGTGCAGGCAAAACATACATAGACTCATCCTAGAATATTGTAAGAGAAAACATTGAAAAAAAAAAAAAAAAGAACTCAAGGATGAAGACAAAAAGAGTAATAGGTCAGAGAAGGCTTCACAGAGAATAAGTCACTTGAGGTGGTGGTTGATGGCTTCACAGAATTTTGGTGCATGAATTTGAATGGAAAATATCTTCTGTATATTACGAACAGCCCATGTACAAACACAGAAACAATAAAGAGCCTAGAGCTTGCAGGCAACTCTCAAGAAAGAAGCCTGATTGAGAAGAAAAAAAAAAGTCACATTGGATAGTTGTCACTTAGAAAACGGCATCGGTTAGTTGAAGTGGAGTGAGATTTCTGAGAGCTTTGAAATCCTGGTTGAGGAATTCCAGTTTTATCTCACAGAAAGTGGGGAGAGGGTGTTCAAATATACTGGTTGGTCTTATCAGAGCAGTATTTTAGTAAGATTCATCTCTTTAGTGTGCAAGGACTATTAGAAATGAGAGGTTGGAAACTCAATAGAAATAGAAGATATTTGCATTAACGTATCTGTGATGTAATGAGGGCCTAGTCTACTGGTAGTAGAGGTAAGGAAAGGTCAATCTTATTCACGAGCACAGTTATTTTTTATGTTTACTCACTGATTTATTCACTTCAATACTGTTTATTGAATGCTTACAATGGGCCAAGTTTTATTCTAGGCACAAGATATACAACAGTGATCAAGAAAAAGTTCTCATTTTCAAAGAATTTACATCCAAAGACCGTGGAAAAGTAGACAAATGAATTACTTTATCTAATGGTAAGACTTGTGAAAAGTTAAAGTAGAATGATAGGATAGAAAGAAATTGAGAAGGATAGCTAGTGCAGATGGGTTGAGTAGTCAGCAGAGGACTCGGAGGAGGTTTGAGTTTGGACCTGAATGAAATGAATGAAGCCAAAGAGTGAGCCTGAGGAAAGTAAGAAAGACCCTGAACCAGAAGCATTCCTGGTAAAAAAACAAAACCAAACCCACTGCTGTCAAGTCAATTCCGACTCATAGTGACCCTATAGGACACAGGAGAACTACCCCATAGGGTTTGCTAGGAGCACCTGGTGGATTCAAACTGCTGACCTTTTGGTTAGCAGCCATACCTCTTAACCACTATGCCACCAGGGTTTCCACTTGCAGAGATCCAAATCACACAATAGCATATTAAAGGCTCAGACAAATTTCGCTATAATGAATCTTTAAAAATATTGTTTATGTTAACATTTCTTCAATTTGTTTGATTCAAGATTGTATCTATTATTGCTTGGTTTGTTTTTCCTTTAACACCTACTGGTGTGTTATGCCAGCAGTTTCACATGAGTGTCCCAATAATTGTCCCTCTATAGCCAATAATTTTTCAGGTTTTTTTTTATCATTTGGGAGTGGCAGGAGGTGGGTAAGTAGAAACACGTGAATGTGAGTAAAAATGCCAATGCCTAGTGAAAAGCAAGGATGTCACTTTAAGGACTATGTTTCACCTGACCCAAGCCATGGTATTTTCAATCACATCATATATATGTGAAAGCTGGACAATAAATAAGGAAGACTGAAGAAGAATTGATGTCTTCAAATTATGCTGTTGGTGAAGAATATTGAATGGACTACCA
Organism: Elephas maximus indicus; assembly: GCF_024166365.1. NCBI lineage: Eukaryota > Metazoa > Chordata > Mammalia > Proboscidea > Elephantidae > Elephas > Elephas maximus. Next base: position 140,922,206 of record NC_064822.1, read on the forward strand.
AAAGAACAAAAAAATCTGCCCTGGAGGAAGTACAGCCAGAATGCTCCTTGGAAGCAAGGATGGCAAGACTTCTTCTCACATGCTTTGGACATGTTACCAGGAGGGACCAGTCCTTGAAGAAGGACATTGTACTTGGTAAAGAAGAGGGTCAGTGAAAAAGAGGAAGACCCTCAATGAGATGGGTTGACACAGTGGCTGCAGCAATGGGCTCAAGCATAACGATTGTGAGGTTGGGGCAGGACTGGGCAGTGTTTCGTTCTGTTGGACATAGGGTCACTATGAGTTGGAACCAACTTGAGGGCACCCAACAACAGCAACAGTAAATTGCCTGTCTCATAGTAGTAACTTTGTGCTAAGTGAAATGCCAGATGTTATGACAGCTCCTTCAGACTAGGTCAGTGATACATATTTTCATTTCCACTGGCATTGTCACCTCTCCATTTCAATCCTTTTCAACTCATCTTGGAACCACCTCCCAATCAGTCTCACTGTCTTCTGTTCCCTTCTGAGTTCATCACATTCTACAACCCCTGCTGGATTAATGGTCTTGAAAGCAGTTTCACCTGATTGCTTCTCTGGTCAATAACTGATTCTATGTTGGTTACAGAATAAAGCTGAAAGTTTTTTGTTTTTTTTTTTTAATCAGATACTCAAGTTTATCCAATATGGACTCAATCTACTTTTTAAATTATCTCCTATATTAAACCACTTTGAAATATCCTACCCTAGCCTGGGCTCTGTGTTCTGTACCATCTGAAATAACGTCTCCCTCCCACCAATATACATCTAACCCATGTTACTCATATTTCAAAGCCTATTTTATTTTTAATCTTTCATTCCCAACACAGCATGTAATTACCTTTCTTCCTTCATAATTTCAATGACAATCTTTGTCTGTACTACTAATGTAATATATATTATACGTACTTATATTACAATTTTTCTATTTATGAGGAGTCCTGGTGGTACAATAGTTAAGTGCTTGGCTGTTAACTGAAAGGTCAGTGGTTCAAATTACCAGCACTCCGTAGGAGAAAGATGTGGCAGCCTGCTTCTGTAAAGATTTACAACCTCGGAAACCCTGTGGGGATATTCTACTCTGTCCTAAAGGATCACTATGAGTTGGAATAGACTCAACAGCAATGGTTTTGATTTTTTGTTTGCTTGTTTGTTTTAATGCATGTATGTCACAATTACGGAATTATGAGCTCCTGAAAGGCAGATTAGTTTACTTCTTATATTTCTGTTAGCACCAGCAGAGTTATCAGCTCATAATAAATCTCAACACTATATGTTAATTGATTTATTAAATGCCTACATATAAATCGTAAATACATACAATGCATGAATTTACTAATAAAGCTGTTCTAATTCCATTATTAGTCACGGTTTAGCTTGTTCCCCAGTATTCTCTCATCCTCCTCTCTTATCCACAAACATTTTTTAAATTGTGCTCTGTAAATATCATCTCTCTTCCTACATGCACATGCATATACCTATACATACGTATCACATGTGTAGATTCTTTCTGTGTATATTGCATAGATCAGATTTTAAGTACTTATGCCATAGCATTGACTTGGCAATATAAAATCACATATAATACCACCATGTAGGTTATCATTAAAGTGTTCACTTTCCAAGAACTAAGTAAACCAGGGGTTGGCAAATCTGATGCACCATCTGTTTTTGTAAATATAGTTTTACTGAACACAAGTACGTACATTTGTTTATGTATTTTCTATGGTTGATCTCCTGCTGGAAGATAGAGTAGTTGCAACATAGACTGTACGGCACACTAAGCCTGAAATATTTACTGTGACCCTTTGCAGAAAAATTCACTGATGCTTGATATAAACAACAGCAACAAAAATGCAGTGCTATTCTTTGCATACTTCCTGAGACCCAGGTGTCTTGGACCCCTTGATATTCTCCTTTTTGACTTTTCCATTTATTAAGTTGTAATAGGAGTCTGACACAAGAAACAGCAAATGGAACATGATTTTGTTTGAGATATACGACATTTTGCAAAGGTGGAAAATGTTATAAGGAGCCCTCAGAAGGTGTAGAAGCTGAGCTTAATCCAGAATTGTTTTCTTCTAAAGTTCCTTTGATTATGCGAGGCCTAATTAGCAAGCTACATCATAACACGAAGAACGTGTTTGCTTTGCAAAACCAAATCAATTGCACAATTTATGTTCCCTGCAGCTGCTACTTCCCATTTTTATAGAAGCAGATCTACTCCAGCTGTGGATATGAACAGCTCTGCCTCCTACTCACTGATAGCTGAGATGTTTCATACTCATCAATACAGATGCCAACAACCAAAGCTTGTAAGTTAATGTCTTAAAAAAAAGAAGAGGCTAGCATGTAGGGATTGAAAATTACTAGAATTTACGTACTATAGGTATTTAGAAAGCATAAAGAAATAAAGCAATATGCAAGGTTACTTATTAATATGTTCATTTCAAGGTTATTCAATTAACTGGGAGTTTGAATTATATTAATAATTTATACAACCCCAACTGAAATATTGAGTTACTAATTTATGAGAAATTAAAAAAAATAACAGTGAGTACTAATATTTTTATTCCTTTATAACATAACATTAAGCACCTAAAGAGAAGATAACCTCATTTTAAAGAGACAATCAGTCTCTTTAACAAGTGAACTTATTTGACATTCTCAGTAAATTTCTTTGACTGTCACATTCAAGCATATATTGCACAATAGCTAAGGTATAAGTGTTGGCTCAATATTCCGTTACTTCTTGTCGATATCGGTTTTGTTTAATAAAACCGTGGGAAATAGCTTATTTATTTTTCTAGTTCTTTCACTTGTTGTAGTATACCATTAAATTTGGAGTGTAACAAGAGTGAAAATAAGCAATCCCAGATTTGTGGGATTGCTTGCCAAGCAAAAGCAAAAGGACTGCATGTAGTGAAATGTTACCAGAATTATACGGTAGCTTGGATGATAAACGTAATGCATCCATGTTTACAGACCAGGATACTGAATGCACTTCTTAACTTTTCCTCTGTGTTGGGAAGTCAGGTGAAAGCTGAGTTTTAGCTAAAATTATTTTCATACATTAGCAAAAGCACATTCTGCATTTTTTATTGTTTCCATACATTTGCTAATTTTCACCTCATAGTTCTCAAATTCTATTTTTACTCTCATAAAGGATATACTTACCCCCATGCCGGTTTGTTGTACTGTGGGGCTTGTGTGTTGCTGTGATGCTCAAAGCTATGCCACCAGTATTCAAATACAAGCAGGGTCACCCAAGGAGGCCAGGTTTCACTTGAGCTTCCAGACTAAGACAGACTAGGAAGAAAGACCCAGAGGTCTACTTTTGAAAAGAATTAGCCAGTAAAATTCTTAAGAATAGTAGCGGAACATTGTCTGATATAGTAGCTGAAGATGAGCTCCCCAGTTTGGAAGGCACTCAAAATGCAACTGTGGAAGAGCTGCCTTCTCAAAGTAGAGTCGACCTTAAAGACGTGGAAGGAGTCAAGCTTTTGGAAACTTCATTCATTGATGTGGCATGACTCAAAATGAGAAGAAACAGCTGCAAATATCCATTAACAATCAGAACCTAGAATGTATAAAATATGAATCTAGGAAAATTGGAAAATGTCAAAAATGAAACAGAATACATAAACATCAATATTCTAGGCACTAGTGAGCTGAAATGAACTGGTATTGGTCATTTTAAATTGGAGAATCATATGGTCTACTATGCCGGGAATGACAACTTGAAGAGGAATGGCATTGCGTTCATCCTCAAAAAGAAGATTTCAAGAGGCATCCTGAAGTACAGTTCTGTCAGTGATAAGATCATATCCACACACCTACAAGGAAGACCAGTTAATACTACTATTATTCAAATTTATGCACCAACTACTAAGGCCAAAGGTGAAGAAACTGGAGACTTTTACTAACTTCTACAGTCTGAAATTGATTGAACATACAATCAGGATGCATTGATAATTATTTGTAATTGGAATGCAAAAGTTGGAAACAAAGATGAAGGATTGGTAGTTGGAAAATATGGCCTTGGTGATAGAAACGATGCCAGAGATCGCATGATTGAATTTTGCAAGACCAACAACATCTTCATTGCAAATACCTTTTTTCAACAACATAAATGGTGACTATACACATGGACCTAGCCAGGTGGAATACACAGAAATCAAATTGACTACATCTGTGGAAAGAGGTGATGGAAAAGCTCAATAACATTAGTCAGAACAAGGCCAGGGGCTGATTTTCGAACAGACCATCAATTACTCATATGCAAGTTCAAGTTGAAACTGAAGAAAATTAGGACAAGTCAATGAGAGCTAAAGTATGACCTTGAATATATCCCACCTGAATTCAGAGACCATCTCAAGAACAGATTTGAACCACGGAACACTAATAAACCAAAGACCAAAGGAGTTGTGGAATGACATCAAGGATATCATATTTGAAGGAAGCAAGAGGTCATTAAAAAGACAGAAGAGAAAGAAAAGACCTAAATGGATGTCAGAAGAGACTCTGAAACTTAACATTGAATGTCGAGTACCTAAAGCAAAAGGAAAAATTGATGAAGTAAAAGAGTTGAACAGAAGATTTCAAAGGGTGACTGGAAAAAGATGAAGTATTATGATGACATGTGCAAAGACCTGGAGATAGAAAACCAAAAGGGAAGAGCACACTCAGCATTTCTCAAGCTGAAAGAGCTAAAGACAAATTCAAACCTCGAGCTGCAATACTGAAGGATTCTATGGGGAAAATATTAAAAGATGGAAGGAATACACAGAGTCACTATACCAAAAAGAATTGGTTGATGTCAAACATTTTGGGAGGTAACATATGATCAGGAACCGATGGTACTGAAGGCAGAAGTCCAAGCTACACTGAAGGCGTTGGCGAAAAACAAGGCTCCAGAACTGACAGAATACAAATTAAGATGTTTTAACAATCAAATACAGCTCTGGAAGTGCTCATTCATCTATGCCAAGGAATACGGAAAACAGCTAATTAGCCGACTGGCTGGAAGAGATCCATATTTATGCCTATTCCCAAGAAATGTGATCCAAACAAATGCGAAACTTATCAAACACTATTATTAATATCACATGCAAGCAAAATTTTGCTGAAGATAATTCAAAAGCAGCTGCAGCGGTATATCCACAGGGAACTGCCAGAAATTCAAGTTAGATATAGAAGAGGACGTGGAACCAGGGATATCATTGCTGATGTCAGATGGATCCTGGCTGAAAGCAGGGAATACCAGAAAGATGTTTACCTGTGTTTTATTGACTATGCAAAGGCATTTGACTGTGTGGACCATAACAAATTATGGATAACATTGCAGAGAATGGGAATTCTGGAACACTTAATTGTGTTTATGGATCAAGAGGCAGTCATTCGAACAGAATGAGGGGATACTGCATGGTTTAAAGTTAGGAAAAGTGTTCATCAGGGTTGTATCCTTTCACCATACCTATTCAATCTGTATGCTGAGCAAATAATCTGAGAAGCTGGACTATATGAAGAAGAAAGGGGCAACAGGATTGGAGGAAAAATCATTAACAACCTGTGTTATGCTGATGACAGAACTTTGCTTCCTAACAGTGGAGAGAACTTGAAATGCTTACTGATGAAGGTCAAAGATCACAGTCCTCAGTATGGATTACACCTCAACCCAAAGAAAACAAAAATCCTCACAACTAGACCAATAAGCAACATCATGATGAATAGAGAAAAGATTAAGGTTGTCAAGGATTTCATTTTACTTGGGTCCACAATCAATAACCATGGAAGCAGCAGTCAAGAAATCAAAAGACACATTGCATTGGGTAAATCTGCTCCAAAAGACCTCTTTAAAGTGTTGAAAAGCAAGAATGTCACCTTGAGGACTAAGGCACACCTGACCCAACCGTGGTGTCTTCAGTCATCTCATATGCATGTGAAACTTGGACAATGAATAAGGAAAGCTGAAGAAGAATTGATGCCTTTGAATTGTGGTGTTGGGGAAGAATATTGACTATATATACCATGGCCTGCCAAAAGAATGAACAAATCTGTCTTGGAAGAAGTACAACCAGAAGGTTCCTTAGAAGCAAGCATGGTGAGACTACGTCTCACATACTTTGGACATGTTAGCAGAAGGGATCGGTACTGGAGAAGGACTTCATGCTTGGTAAAGTAGGGGGTCACCAAACAAGAGGGAAACCCTCAACAAATGGATTGACACAGTAGCTGCAACAATGGGCACAAGCATAGCAAAAATTGTGATGATGGCACAGGACCAGGCAGTGTTTTGTTCTGTTGTACATGGGGTCGCTATGATTTGGAATCGACTCAAAGGCCCCTAACAACAACAAAAAGGATATGCTTAAGGATATCGCAACTGATTCTGAAAAAGACAAAGGAATAAAAAGAGAACATATAGTCACTAGAACAGCATACATAATTTTTGAATGTCCAATCGATTTTGGGTTTGCACATTAGCATAAGATTTTTATTTGTGCATGCAGCCATTGCTTATGACATATTCACTTAAAATTTAATTTGAGAAGAATATTCATATGGCATGTCATAATGCCTTCAGCCCCAATTTAGGAAATGTTTCTGAGCTTCTCTCAGTACCTGAGTCATGCAGAGGGAGTTGTATTTTTGATGCAGAGAACCATTTGATGAGGGTGTCTAGGAGCAGGAAAAATTCAGTAGTACTGATATATTTTCCAAAGTGTAGTCTTCAAAATACCAACTTTACAGTTACATCATATAAATTAAAAAAAAAAAAAAATAGCAAGTGACCTGGTTGAGTGAGTTTTGGAAAATATCACGTATTAATTTCCTTTTTAAGTTCACAGCATTGATTTTTATTGTTTGAGGCTCTGAAAACCCTAATCTAGTAATCCTACTATTTTGTTTTGTTTTGCTTTGCTTTTATTTTATCCTTCATTCTTCTATAGGGTCCTTATGAGTTGGAATCTACTCAACAGCAATGGGGTTTCATTCTGTAACCTTACTTGTTCATGAAACCCTTTCTTTAAGTAATAACTATTGACATATCCGGAAACCCTAGTGGCATAGTTGGTTAAGAGTTATGGCTGCTAACCAAAAGGTTGGCAGTTCGAATCCACCAGGTGCTCCTTGGAAACCAATTGGAGCAGTTCTATACTGTCCTATAGGGTCGCTATAAGTCAGAATCGACTTGACAGCAATGGGTTATTGACATATCCTGGAACAAGTGTTCCAGAAAATACATTGGAGAAGACTGAAATAGACCTTTGAAAAAATGGATAAGAACACACATTGAGGTATCCTGGCCTGTCTTTCACAAGATACCTTTTGAGGAAGTTGCCAATTCTAAGTTCATTCAGCCTATGGTTTTGTTAAAGAGTGACCTGTGCAAAGAGACCCTGAGAAAGGAGCTGGAAGCAGTAACTGTGAAGTTTCTTAGGTGAAGACTCTACAACTGGCAGGCAACTTTCAAGGAGTGCTCAGTTGTCCTCTATAATAGTCGGGGGATGTCTCTCTGCTAAGAGCCACATGGAGCCCTGGTGGTACAGTGGTCGAGAGCTCTGCGGCTTATCAAAAGGTTAGTAGTTTGAATCCACCAGCCACTCCTTGGAAACCATATGGTGGAGCAGTTCTACTCTGCCCTGTAGGGTCGTAGGAATGGACTCAACGGCAATGGATTTGGTTTTATTTATTTTTGGTTTTAAGAGCCACATGCCTCCTAAAGGTAATATCCTTTGTTTAACCACAACCAAATCCTCAATCAAGCCATTTAATAGTGAACAGTGAAAGACTACTGTAACTGACAAGTTTAAACTGTTCCCCTCTACCCCTCCCACCCCAGCCAGGCTCTCTGAGCCTTACTAAGAAGTAAGACACTTCTGTGTTGTCTGGGTAAGAATATAAGGTCATCTTACTGCTTCTCTGCTCAAGGCCACTTCACTACTAGTTAACCACCTCCCGGCCCCCATACTACCACCCGATTTGGGCATGAGCAATAAGCTGCAAAGCTGGCCCTAGAGAAACTTCATGTGTTGTACCCCCCCAGCTGTCATACTGCACCTCCATACATGTTAATTAGTTCCTGAGATTGCCCACCTGTTCCAAGAAACTTCATGAGTTAGTCATAAGTTCCCTATCCCAAACCCTATAAAAAAAAAAAAAAACCCTATAGCAACCCTAAAATTTCCAACTTTAGGGAGTGCGATTTGAGACTTAGTCTCTGAGCTCCTTGCTTAACCAGCTTGCAATGCATTGCACTTTACTTTTCTCAAAGACCTGGCATCTCTCAATTGACTCAAGGGGTTGCACCGGGCAGTACCCATTCCCATCAGTTTACACTATCTATGAGCACACTTCTTACCAACTTTGGCCCTTTGGTAATTCAATTAAACAAAAATTAATGGAAAAATTATCATGTGTCCAACCCTGTGTTAAGGCTGGAGATAAGAGAACGATAAGAGAAAGGCCTCAAGGAAGTAACAAGCTACTGTACTTCTATACAGTCTAAATATATACTATATAGTCATATAAGTAGTTGACCATAATAAGATATGATAAATGCTGTACAAATGGAATAGTTAAAGTGCCATAGGGACACAGGGTTGGTGGAGGAGAGGGCTACATTCTGCTTATAGAAGATGGAGGTAGAGGGTGGCCAGTTTTACAAAGTAGGTGACATTTGAGTTGGGGACAGAAAATAATTTACTCCATGAAAAATGGACTAAGAAAGCTGCTGTATAGTCTAGAGCCTCATCATTCAGTAGGGTCACAGACTTCCAGGAACAGCTCTGTCAACTACAACTCTATGCCACCTCTGCATAGCCTTAGCCTTGAGTAGCAAGGGCTACTAGTATAGTCACTTAACAAACATTTTTGGGAATTTACTATGTGCAAGGCATACTTATGAAGTACTAGGCATACACTTGTGAATAAGGCACCAATCTCAGGCTCAAGACTCTAACAGTCTAATGGAAAAAAATGACATGCAAGCAAGCAATTATAGTGAGCACTTGTTTAATAAGTGCATGCAAAACTTTGCCTGACCTGGTAAATTCATTATATTTATGGAGAGTGTACTATGTACCGGACATCATGGTAGTAGGTATCGTGGTGCTAGGATACAGTGTGAACCAAACTTTCTGGTCGTTGTTTTCAGGGATTTATAGTTATAGACTTTGATAAGGTTGTGATTTCAGTTTTGTGTGTTTGTGTGTGTATGTGTGTATACATATTGAAAGAAATTCATATATATCTTACAAGAAAGGTGTGTAGATATAGATATCACAGCAGTTAAGAGCTATGGCTGCTAATCACAAAGTCAGCAGTTCGAATCCACCAGCCACTCCTTGGAAACCCTATGGGGCAGTTCTACTCTGTCGTGTAAGGTTGCTGTGAGTCAGAACTGACTCAATCGCAACGCGTTTGGTTTTTCTTTTTAACATATATATTGAAAGAAATTAGTATATGTCTTACAAGAGAAGTGTATATAGACATATACATATAAACAAACAAATCTGTCTTGGAAGAAGTACAAGCAGAATGCTCCTTAGAAGCAAGGATGGCAAGACTGCGTCTTACATACTTTGGACATGTTGTCAGGAGGGATCAGTCCCTGGAGGAGGACATCATGTTTGGCAAAATACAGGGTCAAGCAGAAAAGAGCAAGACCCTCAAAGAGGTGGATTGACACAGTGGCTGCAACAATGAGCTCAAGCATAACAACAATTGTAAGGATGGCACAGGACCAGGCAGTGTTTCGTTCTGTTGTGCATAGGGTCGCTATGAGTTGAGACAGACTAGACAGCATCTAACAACAACAACAGCATAGAAATATATATAAAACCACTAGTTGCCATCAAGTATTACTAGATTTCTTTATTAAGAGATAGAAACAGAACTGGTAGACAGAAAGAACTTCTGAATGTTACTGGCTCTTTTCCTTAAAATTTTGTGCTTAAGTCTCATGATGTCTTTTTTAATAATAATTCTATTTTCCATTTTTCCATAAGTAAGGCCTGAGTACATGGTCATGGAGTACATGTAGCCTATGATAGTAAGTTGTATGTATTTAGGTAAGGTATTTTTTTTTTTAATTGAGCAATTATCGGTAAACTTAGTAACATATATAACATATGAATAAATTTGGAAAAAAATTAAAGTGCACACACATACACACAGAAACCTTTCTTAGCATGTACACTTTATTTCCCCAGAAGCACAAACAGCCCACAGCAACCTGTTAAGGTTAAGGAGTTCATCCTCGTAAAAATTCACTTTATAAGCAATGACTTATTTATCCCTTGATTCTTAGCTCTATATAACTGCCCTGAGAAGTCCATTGCTACTGCGTAGTAATACTGCATAGTAATTAAGACGTGATATCTGTGTTGTTAGAGATCTCACTCTTAAAGGTTACAGAAACACCAGGTAATATGGCCTAATGCATGCTATCTGGTAAGAAGCATTCCACGTAGATGTTAACAAGCATAGAAAATCATATGCCAAGCTCTTAGCAGCAAATCTGTGGCTGCTTTCCAGGCTGGCTATTTTTTCCCCTGCTCTCCCCCAACACCACTGTTGAACCACAGATGAAGCCAGAGATGATTTCTGAACTTTTCTTATCTCTTCATATATCTGTAAAGAATAAAATGACAATTTCTTAATAATCATCCACTGATAACATACCAAACTCCCCTCCAAAAAAAAAAAAAAAACCCACCGCTATCCAGTCAATTCCGACTCATAGCGACCCCAGTGGGTTTCCAAGGCTGTAAATCTCTATGGAAGCAGGCTGCCACATCTTTCTCCTACCGAGCCTCTGGTGGTTTTGAGCCACTGACCTTTCAGTTAGCAGTTGATTGCTTTAACCACTGCACCACCACAGCTCCTTAAACTAGCGGCATTTTAAAAAAATACTATGATTCCATTGATAGAGCATCTAATTAAAACATCTTGATCTGCCTTGCTTATACTACTTTAAATACTCAAAGGGTAGTGGAAGTAATGAAGGTAACTACAACACTGAATTCAAGTAGAAAAACGAGGGTGAAATGCTCATTTATCACCAGACAGAATCATTGATAATGTAGGAAACCAAACCAAACCGAGCCAATTCCCACCCATAGCGACCCTATAGGACAGAGTAGAACTGCCCCACAGGGTTTCCAAGGAGGGCCAGGTGGGTTCAAACTGACCACCTTTTGGTTAGCAGCTGTAGCTCCTAACTGCTAAGCCACCAGGGCTTCCAACATAAGAAGAGAAATCGTTATAGGCCTTTGTGATACTGCATACTATGAACTTTAATAGGTCTCAGTACTCTATGTATTCTACATTACACTTATATACACATTTGTTTAAATGTTACTGTTAATTACTGGAATGTAAAGGAAATTATAGCTGAGGGGTTGAAGATAGCTTTGTCAACACTGGAAACTCATCTTTTCAAAAAGTCTGTTTCCTTCTCCTTTTTTTTTAGTTTTACATTAATTTGCTTTGTTACTGAATTTACAAAGAGGTGGCCATCCTATCCAGCTCCTTTTTGACACATTCTTTCAGACAATAATCTCATTAGATGCAAGGATTCATCCTGAACACACGAGACATAGCTCCAGAGCAGCTGTTGCTTGTTAAAACCCCTCTTGTTCCCTGATTATTAAATTTCAAGGTTTAAACTACCTGTTGCATCTCCCAGCAATACTAGTAACCATTCACAAACAAGCACACACAGTGGAATCTACACATAAATTAAGATTTTCATTTCTGGTCTATTCTAGTGCTCACTGTGAGCTAAGCCAGAATTATAGAAAGTGGCCCGTAACACTTACCTGTGTAGTACTGGGTCCCTCAGAAAAAAACGGCTAGGCCAGTGCAGTGATTAAGAGTTTGGCTGCTAACCAAAAGGTCAACAATTTGAATCCACCAGTTTGCTCCTTGGAAACTCTGCAGGGTAGTTCCACTCTGTCCTATAGGGTCACTATTAGTCTGAATCGACTCCATGGCAATGGGTTTGTTTTTTATTTATTTTTTGAATGGACAAAGAAGATATTTAGAAACATACCTTAGATTTTACTAATAAAATACTTTGACAGAAATTTTCATGATCTTTCTGCCCAGATAATTTAAAAAAGATCATAGCTCAAGAAGTATCAGATGATCAAAAAATGAAATTATGGCTCTGAAATTACAAACATTCTCATTGAGGAGTAATTGGGGAGTCCATCAAACCAACTAAAGTGGAATCTACAGATAAATTAAGATTTTCAAACAAGCACATGCAAAAATATTAATAAAGAATAGTGGCTAAGGCTGCTGATGCTTAAATCTCTAAAGTTCAGTTTTGAGATTCTCTTGTCTCACAAGCTATGTGACTTTGAGAAAGTTCCTTATGCAATGAAAGCATCTGCTTTTTCATCTGTAAATGGGAATGATAAAATTACCTATCTCAAAGTGTTATTTGGTAATTAAATTAGGTAACATTTATAAAGCAATTATCTCAGTGCCTTGTTTATAATAAGTATTCAATAACTGTTGGTCAAAAAAAAAATGGGAGAAAGGGTACTTACACAAGGATAAGTATAAAACTTAGTAAAATCAGGGTAACTGAAGCATCAGTGATGCTGAGACTTCCAAAATATTCCAAAGAAAACACAAGGCCCATAACCTTATATCCTGCTGTTCACTGTCCAAGTCTTATCTTCCTAGTGAGGCCTTAGCTGACCACACAATATAAGATTTAAGCACCTCCCCCGTCCTTCAACTCCCTATTCCACTTCTCTTCCTAATTCTTTTTTTTTTTCCATTTCACTTATCACCACTTCATATAACATGTGTTATTTATGCATTCGCTTATTGTTTGTGTTATCCCACTATACAGGAAGCTACTTGAAGGCAGGGATTGTGTACATCAAGCCTCTAAACCAGTACCTGCACCATAGTAAGTGCTAAAATGTGTTGATTGACTGCCTGAATGCATAAATGGGTGGTAGATCCAGTAGAACAAAGATGGGATAAATACATTGCTTAGGAAAGATGATGTGAAGTTAACTGATAACAGGAAGCAGAACTATTAATTTTGACACTTATCTTCTTATATAATGAACATTTTCAAAATGGAAAACAAGGGAAATTAACTTTTGTACAAGACTTAATAGACCAGGTTATGCTGGAGTAAAACTAAACTCCAACATTTTACAGTCTGACGTGGGTCTGAGACTCTTGGTACTGTTTATATAGGAGACACAATTTTTGGGCTCTGTCTATCTTGTGTTGCTGATATCTAAGACACATGGCTCCCAAGCTCTCTATAGGAAAGGAAGGGTGGGGAATTATCAAAGGGATTTATGGCCAGGCTTGTAAGCAGTGGGCATCGTGCCTCTCTCCATACCTCACTGGCCAAAACTCGGTCACATAGTTCAGAAGAGACTGGGGCACAGAGAAGTAACACATTTTACCCAAGTCACATAGCCAGTAGGTTGAGGGCCAAAGCTCATATCTGAGCCACCACGCCATACTGCCTGCATTGCCTTCATTAAAACCATGGCCACAACCATCTATACCATTTGCACCACCATCATTATCACTTACCTTTGTTGTGCACATACTTATTGAAACTTCCAACTATTTCATTATGTATGTTTCTTTCATATTAGATTGTCTTTCCTGTACTTGAAATACTCTTCTCTCAAAAGTTTTCCTGGAAAAGTGCTACACTTCGTTCTAAATTTTGCTTACGAGTGTTCTTCTCACATTGCAAATTCTGCAGGCGTAATTAGTCACCATTTCCTTGCACTCTGAAAGTGCTTTGTGATTTCCCTTAACAATATTTCTCAATTTATGTCATAGGGAACAAAAGGCTTATGAGATGCTTTGTGAAACAGGTCATTGTGGTCAAATTTTGGGAAACCTTTCACACTATTCCTTCATATACCTTGAAAAATCAAAAAGTATATTAACATTTTAAAGGCCCAGAGGGGTCCTGAAACAAAAATGGCCAGTTTTCTTTTGTTTATACATTGTTTTCCAGATTTTAAAACTAGACATTGAACCATTATTTTGGTGTAATACTTCTTAAGGAATCTATCTTTTTTGAAAATGCTGCACTGTTAGCATTTATTTTCCTAAGTTGGGATTCTTTTCCACGCCTGCACCTTTCTGTAAAATACTGCAGTGAACATTTGCTGTTTTGGCTATTCAATGTGGAAATACCCTTTATGTTTTGAAGTAATCTTAGATGATTGGGTAACAGGATGCCATCCACCACCATAAAAGCAAAAGGGACTATACTCCCTCCGACCATCTGATGACTAAACACATATTTTCATCTGGGAATTAGAAACTTGAGGAAGAGTCATAAAGTGCAAGGACATACACGAACTATTTATAACAACTGCTGTGGCTGTCAGTGTCCACTAGTATAGGGACCATTGTTCACCTGTGTCACTCAACTCTGCGTAACAAACAACCAAAAACATCTCCGTGGCATACAGCAAAAGCTTTATAAATTTCCTGTTAACTAGAGTCCAGGTGATTTAGACTGTGAGTGGTTAGACTTGGCTTCAGGCCATGGATAGAGTTGAGGACTTCCCTTCATTACTTATATTTTTCTAGAACCAGCAGGTTACCTGGATCATGCACATCCTGGGCACATTCCGACGTTATGCCAACTCACGGGGCATTGCTGCATCATGTCCATTAACAACCGATCGCCCAAAGCCAGTTACATGGCCAAGCCCAAAGTCAAGAAGCTGGGAAATGCACTTTGCCTTTCCTGAAAACATGCCTGTTACACGGAAATGGAGAATTGAGATCAGAATATAATCTGCCACATGTTATCCTTAGCATATTATTTTCATGACTGAATCTCAGTTAAGCTTTCAATTTCTTGGCCCCTGCTGGTCTTCCCACTATTTGTTGAGTTACTTGATACCCTTCAAATAAACTCTTTTTCTTCCTATGTTCATTAGAATTGGTTCCCATTGTTTAAAATTGGGGATCCTGAGGAGTAAAATTATAAATTTCTTAGTATTGTATCTCTCTGACGTAGAACAGTACAGGTACTTAATAGATATTTGCTGAATAGTAGAGTTTCAAATAGTAGCATCATGTAGGATAGAGTCTTGGGGCACAAATATGATGTGCTCAAATGACCTCATGATGCAATGACCTCCAGTATATGTGAGTGTGTCCAAATCCTGATTATAATCTTCTCCATTATACATTTTATTCTGAGAAACATTGATCAGTGTGTAGGATATAATCTTTTAGGAATATACTTTGAAAAGAAGAAATATCATCTTTATTAGAGCATAATTGTCTCGGTGTTTTTTTTATTCCAAATTTCTAGTTTGTAATATATTTTAAACCAAGATTTTTAACAAAATACTCACTCCCATAAAAACAAACTGGAAGTAGTAGTGCCTATGATTCTTAGGTGATTTCTTTTCTATTTAAAGTCAAATTTGGGGGAGAGAGGTAGTCTCCAAATACTTACATTGGTAAGTATGAAATAATCGAGCTTCATACAATGAGTAATAACTGTTTTTTTTTTGTTTTTTTCACAAACATAGCATTCCTGTGGATCACTAAATTATGTATGTGGCATATTACAAAGTCTAATATTTAAAAGAGCACTTTTTCACCTGAGGGTTGACAACGTTTATTAGACATCAGTACAATGCTAGCTGGCAGTGAAATACAGACACCAAGGCCTGGAATAAAGGGGGTTGCCAACTGTATGTGGGAAAAACCAGCAAGTCTGATGATCAGTCAATGGGAATTATTCTCAGTGCTATCCCTTATGGTTTGAAATTTCAGCATGCAGAGTAATGTACCTGCACATCCGTGACTGCTGGAGGGAATTGGGTGAAAGCACTACTGTCTATCCAAAAAGAAAATAGCATTTTAAAATACCTGTAATGCAAAGTAATGAGCTGATATGATTACAAGCTAATAGACTCCATTACAGTACATAATATCACTCTGAGGTCAGTCTGATACTCCTCTTCTCACACTCCAGATGCCACTCAGCTACTAATTTGTCTCCTTTCTGTTGTTAGTGTGCAGATTTACTGTCATTTTGTTTGTTGTTGTTCCAAAGAACTTTTGGTGAATTCTGGTATAAGTTGGTATTGGGTGTCTGAAAAGCAAGTATAAAATCAATGCTCTGTAAGCTCTGGAAAAGAATATTGACTAAATAATAAGGAGATGCATTGTTGAGAGACACAGTCAGTAGCCTACACTCAGATCACCTTCTGCAACAAAACAGTACTGCTTCTCCAAATTGCAAAAAGTTTACCTTTTTTCCCCAAAGGAAAAATTCTTTGTAAACTGCAAAAAGTTTACCTTTTTTCCCTAAAAGTGTAATTCTTTGTGGCAGGTTATACCCACCATGGAAGCTTTATCAGGTAAGGTTTGAGTTTAGCTGTGCGTAACAGAAAACGAGAACAATATCAGGTTAAACATCAGGAGTTTATTTTTCTCTCAATAATGATGTCACCCCATGCGTTATGGATTAGAACTGCTCCATAGAGTTTTTTTTTTCCCACTGTAATCTTTTAAGGAAACAGATTACCAGGCCTTTCTTTCAAGACACCACTAGGTGGATTCGAACTGCTAACCTTTGCGTTAGTAGTCTAGCACAAACCATTTGTGCCACCCAGGGACCTGAGGTTTATATAGCTTTCTCTATTTAATGTTTGTGTTTGGTTAGAAAAAATAATCACTCCAATTAATTCCTGCTGCAAATCTAGGGAGGGGTGAGAAGAGAACATATTTTCATAAAAAAGAACCAGGAGGCAAAACCATGTGCTACTTCCATGACTAGTTTTATGACTAGTTCCATGACTTGTTCCATGGCTAGTTCCATGACACAATATCCCCATTATCTCTATAAAGCAGAAGCCAGAGATGCAATTTAATACTTTATTGGAAGGCCAGGGGCTAGCAAGTCCAAGTAAAATACAGAGGGAGAAAACGAAAACAACTAAAAAAGCCTTTTATTCAAAAGGATTCAGCATGTCAAATTTTTCAGTCACATTAAAAGAAGCCAAAGAAGCAAAAAACAAGCTTCGTGTTGAGAAAAAGAAACAAAACCAGCAATTGGAATATAATCTCAATAAGTATAGTGGCATACCCCAGAGGGTAGGAAGAACGAAAGTATTTAATCCCACTGATGTTGCTTATATTTGCTAGAACATAGTGATAATAAAAAGCAGACCAATTTGTCAGTTTTTTTTTTTAATTGTGTACAGAAAATATGCTCTCGTAAGGCCTGTATCCTAGGGTACACTACTGCAGCTCAGAGTAATTTTATGAACTAGTCAGTAAGAAATTTTAAATATGTATATTTAATAGTCTCAAAGAGACAAATGAAGACAGGGTATTCATTAATATGAAAAAAATAAAAACAGAAGAAATGAAACAAGAATAAATGGATATGAAAAGGAAGCATTTAGAAATATTGTTGTTGATGGTGTCTTGGAGTCTCTTCCGACTCATAGCGACCCTATGTACAACAGAACGAAACACTGCCCAGTCCTGCGCCATGCCCACAATCATTGTTATGCTTGAGCCCATTGTTGAAGCCACTGTGTCCATCCATCCCACTGAGGGTCTTCCTCTTTTTCACTGACCCTCTACTTTGCCAAGCATGATGTCCTTCTCCAGGGACCGTTCCCTCCTGACATGTCCAAAGTATGTAAGACGTAGTCTTGCCATCCTTGCTTCTAAGGAGCATTCTGGTTATACTTCTTCCAAGACAGATTTGTTTGTTCTTTTAGCAGTCCGTGGTATATTCAATATTCTTCGCCAACATATTAGAAATGAAAATTATAGTCACTAAAATAATAATGCCAGGAGGAAAAATTCTAGATAAGTAACGAATTGGAGTATAATACTAAGATAGTGCCAGATATTCAGCACAGAGGGACTGAAGAATTAATAGATTTGAAAGTTAGTTTGAGAAGCTCCAACAAAGATCTATATGGTGAAATGAATTCCTTTTTTGTCCTTTTTTTTTTTTTGGAAAAGCAGCTTGAGAGATTTTTTTTTTCAAACCCTGAAGAATTTCCTTTGCCCTAGTTTTCTATCCTACAGGGCTTCTTACTTTTGTCCAGGTGGATTGACATTTCCTGGGTAAGCATAAAAAACTTGGCTTGCTACTTTTTGTCTGGTTCTAGTCTGCAGCCTGCCCTCTGATTGGTATGCACCTTGAAAGAGTTGGTCAATAGGCTACGCAAATGAAGTTTTTGTAGCCTACTATGCAAATAAAGTGTCTGTGGCCTACCAAGATGGTATTGGTCAGTTTGTGGCCCCCACTGGGAGAGGCCATGCCTTGAAATTGACACAGAGTTGTGTATATATACGCAGCAAGACTTGAAGAGGTTTTTTCAGACACTAAGAAGCAGGAAGAGAAGAAGCAAGAAAAAGAAGAGGGAAGAAAGAAGTGAGAAGAAGCAGAGAGAGTGAGAAGGCAAGCAACCTTCTAAAAGAGCTGTAACATCGGTCAAGGGTTGTAACATTGAAGACAGTGAGAGGCCTGGAAGGGGCCCTATGGCAGAGCGAGTCGTGACCGATGTCAGGGCCAAGAGGAGACTGTCCTGAGGGAGATGAGAGGAGCCTGCCTTGAGGGGATTGATAGGAACCTGTCCTGAGGGGGCTGAGAGGAGGCTGTGAACTGATTTTAAAAAACAAAGAACATCAGAGATTTGGAGACAAATCTTAAAAAGCTACCAGAGTAAATTTAGATTACAAGCAAATAAATAATTAGTCAACAGAGATCGCATCAGGAGAAAAAAAAAAAAAAACACTATCTTAAAGCAGTTAGGGATGATAATAGTAAAATTGTAATATTGTAGCTTAATAAATTATAAATTATGGACACAGACAAAATAAAGATGCTTCAGTCATACAAGACCTAAGAGAGTTCACTCAAAAAGAGAAGATGTTAAAAGATGTAGTTTATAAAATAGAAAAGTAAAACCAGAATGCAGGAAACAATGTTAAACACATGAATTGATAAAAATATTTTGTAAATTAATCATAAAATAGTGATGAGAACTTTCGCATGTAAAAAGTAAAGCAAAAATATTATATGACAATTGCAAGAATAATTTTGCTCTTTTATATTACAAAAATATAAAATAAATGTAAAACTATTATCATAATTTATATTAAGCTGTTATGTTTCAGAAGGGTAACAAATGATTTGAAATACCTTCTACAGTTTTCAGATGAGCAGAGGAAAAGGAGTAGGGGGAAAGGGTAGAAAACTTTATCAAACCATCAGAAGGCAAAAAAAAGAAAAAACAAAGATAGGCAAGTAGGTAAAGGAAAAAATTTCAAACAATGTACCTAGGGCTCTATCAGAGTGATGGTACAACCTTTGAAATGTCAAATCTTTTATCATCTCCTATTTCTTTGGAGTGGTCTACCTGCTGCAGGACCTAAAGTTTCCATGTCTGGATATGTTTGGCTTCCTTAGAGCAAAGTGGTTAGGGACACCTAAGATAGCCTTAGGACATCGCAGAAAACGAGGGACTGTTTGAGCAGAGTTTTAAAGGATGAATAGGAGAACTTCATGTAACAAGGGACGGAAGCTCATTCTGTTGTTGTCTGATGCTATCAAGTCAGTTCCGACTCATAGTGGCCCTGTGTACAACAGAAGGAAATTGCCCAATCTTGCACCATCCTCACAATAGTTGCTATGTTTGAGTCCATTGTTAGAGCCACTGTGCCGATCCATCTCTTTGAGAGTCTCTCTTTTTCACTGACCCTCCACTTTCCCAAGTATGAAGTCCTTCTCCAAGGACTGGTCCCTCCTAGTAAGGTGTCCAAAGTACATAAGGTGAAGTCTTGCCGTTCTAGCTTCTCAGGAGCATTCTGGCTATACTCCTTCCAAGACAGATTTGTTCCTTCTTCTGGCAGTGCATGGTGTATTCAATATTTTTTGCCACACCATAATTCAAAGGCATCAATTCTTCTTCAGTCTTCTTTATTCATTGTCCGGCTTTTGCACACGTATGAGGCAACTGCCAATACCATGTCTTGGGTCAGGCGCACCTTAGTCTTAAAGTGACATCTTTGCTTTCTAACACTTTAAAGAGGTCTTTTGCAGCAGATTTGCCCAATACAGTGGGTCGTTCAGCTTTTCAACTGTTGCATCCATAGGCTTTGTCTCAGTCACCTAGTGCTGCTGTAACAGAAATACCACAAGTGGATGGCTTTACAAAGAGAAATTTATTCTCTCACAGTCTACTAGGTTACAAGTCCAAACTCGGGGTGTCAGTTCCAGGGGAAGGCTTTCTCTGTCGGCTCTGGAGGAAGATTCCTTGTCATCAATCTTCCTCTGGTCAAGGAGCTTCTCAGGTGCAGGGACCCCAGGTCCGAAGGATGCACTCTGCTCCATGTGCTGCTTTCTTTGTGGTATGAGGTCCCCACTCTCAGCTAGCTTCCCTTTTTATCTCTTGAGACATAAAAGATGGTACAGGCCACATCCCAGGGAAACTCATAGCAACCCTACTACGTACAACAGAATGAAACACTGCCCAGTCCTGCACATCCTCACAATCACTCTTATGCTTGAGCCCGTTGTTGCAGACACTGTGTCAATCCTTCTTATAAAGGGTCTTCCTCTTTTTTGCTGATCCTCTAATAAGCATGATGTCCTTCTCCAGGGACTGGTCCCTCCTGATAACATGTCCAAAGTATGTTCTAAGGAACATTCTGGCTGTACTTCTTTCAAGACAGATTTGTTTGTTCTTCTGGCATTCTAGGGAGAAGCAAAATCGAAAGTTAACACAGAGGTGTGGAATAGTATGACTTATTTAAAGAATGGCCTAAACTTCGGAGCCCACTTGGAGCAAATGGTTAAGAAATGGGACTGGCAAGGTAACAACAATCATTATATGCCATTCAAAAGTAAATAATTCTAGGGAGCTTTTAAAAATATTAATGCCTTGGTCCCACCAAAAACTAAACCTGAAACTCTTTGGAGGTGGTGGGAAGGAAGATCTGGGTATTTGAGTTTTGTTTTTTTATTTTGTTCCAAAGCTCACTACGGTGATTCTAATTGTAGTCATGATTGAGAATCAGTGCTCCAGGCAAAAGGGAGCCAAATAAGTTTGGGAAGCAAAAAGCATGATCAAATTTGTGCTTTACAAAGAATATTCTGGCAAACCGGAGGGTGACATAGCAGGAGGGAGGGCTACAGTGAGAGTCCATTACAATAGGCCAGACAAGAGATGATAAACCCTTAAAATTCCTTTTCATGTCTTTATGCCTATATGTTAACTAAGTTGCAAATAAATTGTCCAAAGGGTCCTTGTCATATTTGTCTCCCTAACCAATTTTGCTTGATGCAGTCAGTGTAGGTGCCTAATAATGCTTGCTGAATCAAAAACAAAGAAAAAAGATGGGACAGTACAGAACTCATTTGGTAGTAGAAAGGAGCCTAAATATATAATGAATCATAAAGTGAGTGAACATTAAACTCACTTATTAAAAAATAGGCTGAAATGATTGGATTAAAATCTCCAGTTCCATCCTACTTATGTTCATAGAAAATCCAAGAGAATTATAAATATTAAAGCTATAGTTTCTGGAAAGCAAAGATTCTGTCATGTTGATCTTTATATTTTTTAACACTTAGTCCAACGTCTACAGTTTGTAGACACTAAAATAATGCTTTTTTTAAAAAATAAAGGAAATAACCAATAAGTCAGTGTATGAAAATTTCAAGTATGAAAATTTCAAGTATATGTTACAGAAAAAGATATAATAATTCTGAAACCAGCAAGAATGCTGAGTAAAGTTTCCATTTCATCACAGTGCAATGAAAGCTTTGGAGTCACACATTCCAGGGTAAAAATTCTGCATTTGCTACTTGCTACCTGTGTGATCATGAATAAGTCATGTAATCTGTCTAAGCCCACACTTCCTCAAGTGTTATGAGGATTAAAAAAAAAAAAAACCAAACCCATTTACATCTAGTTGAGTCCAACTCATAGTGCCCCTATAGGACAGGGTAGAAGTGCCCCACAGGGTTTCCAAGACTGTAAATCTTTACAGAAGTAGGCTACCACATCTTTCTCTGATGGAGAGGCTGGTGGGTTTGAGCTGCCGACCTTTCAGTTAGCAATTGAGCACTTAACCACTGTGCCACCAGGGCTTCTTGTCCTGAGTATAACCATGCTTATGCTTAGCAGATGCCCGTGGTCATTGAATGTTGATTCCTTTTCCTCCCACTATCTTAACTGATACTTGCTCAAGAGGCTATATGCTCCTCAGAAGCAGAGACCATATCTTACCCATCCTCGCCATTTCATAGCATGGAACAATGTTTAGCACAAAGCCTATACCCAATAAATAGTTATTGCATTAAATAAGCAATCAGATAAGGTTGTAGAATGGACTGGATTTGGATATATGAACACAGAACAAAGTGGTGAAAGGAAGTGACGATGAGAATGAGGAAGGAGAAGCATAAATAAAGTACAGGGTAAAATGATCAAGGCAGGGGCCCCAGAAGAGAGTGAAACTGGGCAAAGTAGGTGATTCAAGTATGAGATTTAATGAATGAAAGATCAGATAAGAAGGTTAAGTCCTAATTGTAAACCAATGAAATTATGAGAAGTGGAAACTATCCTTTAGATAATGGGGAGCCATAGAAGCATTTTAAACAGAAGTGTGACACGCTCTTTAGCTCCAAATTCAAGATTGTTCCCAAGATTTGTGCAGGGTGAATTCAAGGTAAAATATTCTCTAAGCATTGAGTGTACTTAAAAGGACTATTATTAAAAGTATTTATCCAGGAATCTTTGAAGCAATATAGTCTTAAAATTGAGTGACAACAAAAGAAACATGAAGCATTGAATGCAATTGCTGTTAACAGTAGATTAGTATAATATCATAGGGTAAACCCTACAACAATGAAAAAATATCATAGGGTAGGCCATAAGAAAACATGCAAAAGAAGAAAAATAAAAACAAACTTAAGAACTGAGAGAAATTCAGGAGGAAGATAAATTCAGTATTAGGGGTGCTGGTATATCCAAACACAAAGGCCCAGGAGACATTTGGAGAGGTGGGCCTGAACGAACCACTGCAATCACAGAGATGCTAAATTATAAGACTAGAGTGAATCAGGATGTTACTGCAATTTGGTGAGTTAGAGCTGCCTGCCACAAACAGCCAATTCTTGAGACGGGGTGAGGTGGGTAGCAAGAGCTTTATTATAGGTATATTGATATGTAGGAGACAGAGGGGAATGATCTCTTCCTAAACCTGTCTGTCTCAAGAAGCTGGAGGCCAGCTGGGGTTTTATAGGGAAAAGGGAACTTTTTTTTTTGTAGGAACTTGTGGAATATCCATTGTCTTTCTGTGTGGTTTCAGTGGTCACGTCTCAAACATGTTGATCTTTCCCCGCCATTATCCCATTAGCCCAGGGGGTGACTAGCGCCATTTTGATGGGCATCTTCCTGTTTGACAGACTTAGATTGATATCACTTGTTTGTCCACGGTCCTAGGGGAAACACTGGTTAACTTTTAATTTTAGAGGCGCTGATAGCAAAATCATACTTGGAGACAGATACAGGCTAGGGAAGAGGAAAAAATGGCAGAGGTACTGTTCAAGATATGGCTGAGCAGCCTGTTCCAAGGATACTTTGAGTCCAAATGCAAAGACAATGATAGAAGGCCCAAGTTTAGCCTTCTAGAAAACAAGCTATTAGATGTTAGGTGCCAAAGCCAAACACCACAACCTTTGTATGTTTTACAGAATTCTGAATTAGTTGTTTTGTTAAAGAGGAACATCAGGGAAGAGTTGATTCGTCTTTGGATCCATTTAAGGCAATTATTTTAGAAAGATCATTTGATAAATGATTTCTTAGCATGTTGGTTTCCTGCTAATACATGGAACTCTGTCATACTTATCCATGATTTACTTCTCTAAAGCCGCTTACTGATTTGGTGCATTCATCTCGGTAAAAATTAGTAATGTTATTCCTTATATTTACCTCATGTAAAATGGGAACAGTTACATATAATTTTTACCAAATAATTTACAAATAATTCTTGGTAATTTTCTTTTTTTGAATAAATTGAAATTAAATGAAAACTTTATTATTTTAATCTGAAATAATCCTGATTTATTCAAGAAGTATCATGTTCAGCACTCTCCCATTTGTACCTTTATCTGGATGAACTGATGAGCATTCCATCCTTCACAAATTAATCTCCAATTCAAAGATATTCCTGGGAATGTGGGTGCTGGTCATTTTAATCTGGAACCCTGAAATGGCTAATTTCATTTAGTACTTTTCTGTGGTAGAATGTCATAGACTTTCAAATTTAGGACTTTTAAATATAAAATTAAAAAAAAACAAAAACTACCGGATGTATTACTTTTAGAGTGAATCAAAAAGAAATATATTTTCTGTACACATTTTTATTTCTGCCCTGAAAATTAAATGCCTATGTCTTTCCTTGTGGAATAGATACTTTAGTCTATTGTGGTTTTCTTCTTTTTTCCAGAAGATTGTATCCTCCTCAAAATCAAAAACTCTTAAAAAAAAAAAAAAAAAAGGTGTAACATTTGAATTTTTTTCTTTAAAAAAAAAAGCCTGTTGCTATTGAGTCGATTTCGACTCATAGCGACCCTGTAGGACAGGGTAGAACTGTCCCATAGGGTTTCCGAGGAGCCCCTGGTGGATTCAAACTGCCTACCTTTTGGTGAGCAGCCATAGTTCTTAGCCACTACACCACCATGGTTGCAATGAAAAATTTCAAGCTAACAAACATTGACTGTACAACTCAGAATTTGTCCTGAAACTTCTTAAATTAAAAAAAAAAAAAGGTAAAGGGAGGAAGAGAGAAAATTTCCTAAATTATACAGTGTATGCCTCCCCAGATGCAAGGAGAACTGTCTTAGACTGGAAGCTGCTTTTGACAAACAGACTCCTGCTTAAATGCCAAGACTCTGCCAATCTCCCCACAGTAGTGCTGTTAGTTGACAGACAGATGTTAAACAAAGCTCTCTTACTCTGTGACTTCCTGTTGATATGCTTCATAAACACCTTTCTTCCTAAAACAATTGGCAAAGAAAAACCTGGAAGCCTTCTTGGCAATTCATATATCATAATACTGCCAGTTCTAATCTCAGCTCCTTAAGGGTGTTTGTCCTTCAACTATCAAACAATAAGATACATACTCTAAATCATAGGACTTTTGCTTTCACACATGCAAGTCACTGGTGAACCAGTAAACTAGATGATCTCTATATCTGAAGAGAAGTAGTAGAAACATGAATTAAGGGCTTCGATGGCAGTGGGTGGGTAGTAAGATCTCATTTGAGAAAAAAAAAAATGAGAGCTAAAAGATAACTAATCCTCATTAATGATTTTAATTAAGCCTCTAACCATCTACATATTTTCATTGTTGTTAAGTGAACAGACAGATGCCTGGAGGCAAAAACTGTTCTTGTAAGTATTATGGCTACTGGGATTTGTGAACAGTTCCCATGAACTCTGCTGTGTGTTGGTACCTTCCACATCCCATCACAGATGGTCCTCCCAGGAATGTCCAATTTACTCAGTGTTTAATGGGCCTCTGCTTTGAAAATTATGTCCCAGGCGATCCAAAGAACCATCTCCCTCACACCTTACCTGAAGGTAATGTTCTATAACAAATTCTACTTTTAGCCAAGTGCAAAGGAAAATGGTTTTCCCATACTTAAAAACGAAGCCATCTGGATGGAGGATGGAGGGAGAGAGAAGGAGAGCTGTGCTGGCTCCCTCATGGCATGACAAGGTGGTTGGAGCTCACAGCACTCAGACCTGTTCAGGGAGCCCCGTTGTGTCACTTGCCTCCCACACATTCCCAAATGGCTTCCTTAAATTTGCGAAGCAGACAGCTTTCATTTTCTTTTCCAAGAAATGAAGTTTTAAAGGTCAACTATGTTGGAGAGAATATAAGGGTTCTTGGGTAGCTGCTTTTCAATAGAAGAAAAACAATCTCGTATTTTTGTCATTGAAATATATTTCTTTTATTTTTCTTAAACCTTTTGCTTCTACACTTCAGAGATGCTTGCCTTCTGAGAAAACCTAAAGCTTCTAGGAGACAAACAGGTTAAAAAATTAGAGTGTATGAAAACACTTCCGATGCCTTCATTTTATATTATTTGTTTATTAGCAAATGCCCTACATTTCTAATGGAGAAAGGCTATCAATATGAGAAAGGTCTGTAGTAAATCCTCTGCAATTAATTCCGTAAAATTCTCCATATGGCAAAGGACTTGCTGGTACAGTTCCTAGTTGAAGAGTTTTGAGGGAGAATCAGAACTAGAAAAAAACAAATAAAATAGCATATCTCAGCTGAGTCAAGGACAACTACCCTATATTCCGATATCTGTGTGAAGTATGATTAAAAGATAAGAATTGAGGTTGAAATAATTGTTCCATATCTTTGAGATACCACTATTGAATATTTATCAAATGTCTCAACATTCCAAAAACCTACATTGACTTTTTTTCCCTAAAAATTGCAGATTGTGTTATTACCAAGCAGACTGAAATGAAAAGCTAGCAATAGCGCCAAGGACAGACTATTTCTTCTTTCTCCATTCATGAACAACCCAAACTCTTAAAAGACCTACTCTCACTGTAATCACTTTCTTCTCAGCTTCAAACCTTCCTTATAACTTTGCAACCTGCACTTCTACCCAGTCACTTTGAGACCTACGAGAACAGTGCTGTATTCAGCTGACCAATGCCTTCTGATTTTCCCATCCAGAGTCTTTCTCATTCAAGTAAAATGAAAACTTCGAGGATTACAGCAGGACTGAGGCCCCCCTAAGACGTAAAAGGGAAGTGGACAATCTTAGCTGGCTAAAGCAAGTTCCGGGCAGCAGCCCTTTCTATTCCATCACCTTCACACGACCTCAAGAAAGGTTTTCACGACTATGGGCCAAGGTCAAGAAAGGAACAAGGATATTTTATTGGTCATTGTATTAACAGGCAGAGTGTTATGAGCAAAGGGGTGGAAAGTCTAATGCATGTGAGCATGGTTTGTCTTCTCTAGTACAATTGCTGAAAGGATAGTAGAGAAATGAAACAAGTATGGGTTGTTTTTCCTTAGGGAAGGCTAGCCATTTCACTATCTCTCATTGTCTCTCTCTCTCTCTGTCTTTCCCTCTTTGACTCCCATACTGCCTCCAAAATAGAATGGCTCTTGGAGGTTTTTTCTAGACCTTAAGGAGAAATGCTTTGTCTAGTTTGCCCTTCTTTTTTTTTTTTTTTTTTTTTGAGAAGGCAAACAAAAGAGTTCACTTGGGCAAGTCCATCTCACTAGGGAATTACCTTGAGAGTCGAAGATGGAGCCCTAGCTTGGAATAAAAACCACCTGTGCCCATAATTTTCCTCATGATTGTTTTTCTTTTGGGAACCTCACGTAGGAGGGTGATCGATCCGAAAGAAGCCTAAATACTATAAATTCATTTTATATTTAGACTTTACATGATAATAGTTGTATCTGACCCTTGCTTTGAGTTACCCTTAATTTGTTTTTATTTATCAAAATTGTTTCAATCAACTGACATTATTTGACTTTTTCTTATAAACAAATTTCTGAACTAAGCTCTGAAAGAATGTGAGATAATACTACCTAGAATGAAAGATTGGGAAGATTACCCTCCCCCCCCCAAAAAACCCAATGCTGTCAAGTTGATTCTGACTCACAGCAACCCTATAGGACAGAGTAGAACTGCCCCATGGGGTTTCTAAACAGTGGATTCAAACTGCTGACCTTTTGGTTATTAGCCAAGCTCTTAGCCACTGTACCACCAGGGCTCTGGTTGGGAAGGTTAAACACGCACATAAATAAATAATACAAGATAGTAATAATAAAACCAGTTGTCATGGAGTCGATGCTGACTCATGGTAACACTGTATGTGTCAGAGTAAAACTATGCTCCATAAGTTTTCCGTGGCTGATTTTTCTGAAGTAGATCACCAGACCTTTCCTCTTAAGTGCCTCTGAGTGGACTCAAACCTCTAGCCTTTCAGTTATCAGCAGAACAGAATGTGTTAACCATTTGCATCACGCCTCCAAACACACCCTTTTTGTATACGCTTACCAGTAGCACACACATACCACCCCACTTTCCATTTTCCTACCCTGCTTAATTGTTCTTCACAGCACTTTCCACCATTTGATATATCATTTATTCTTATCTTTAAATTTTATTTATTTTGTTGCTGTTGTTGATGTTATACACAGCAAAACATAAGCCAATTCAACAGTTTCTACCTGTACAATTCAGTGACATTGATTGCATTCTTCAAGTTGTATAGCCATTCTCACCCTCCTCTTCTGAGTTATTTCTCCCATATTAACATAAATTCACTGCCCCCTAAGTTTCCTATCTAATATTTCAAGTTGTTGTTGCCAATTTGATACCATATAGATAGATCTTGAAAGAACACAATGCTCAAGGCAGACATTCTTCACCAGTTTAGTTAAACTATTGTTTGGTTTTAAGACTTCAGGGGATATTTTTGGTTTAAGGTTAAACATTATCTCAGGGCAAAAGTTTAAGGAGTTCATCCAGCCTCCCTAGCTCCAAAAAGCCTGAAGTCCACGGAAATTTGAAATTCTGTTCTGCATTTTTCCCCTTTGATCATGATTATTCTATATAATCTTCGATCAAAGTGATCAGTAATGGTAGCCAGGCACTATCCAATTCTTCTGATCTCATGGCAAAGGAGGCAGTTGTCCATGGAAGTAAATAGCCACACATTCCATATCCTCCTCCTATTCCTGACTCTCCTTCTTCCTCTGTCGCTCCAGGTGAATAGAGACTAATTGTTGTGCTTTGGGTAGCCACTTGCAAGCCTTTAAGACCCCAGGCACTAAGCAACGAACTAGGAGGTGGAACAGAAACACTAAACACATTATTAGGCCAATTAACTGGAATGTCCCATGAATCCATGACCTTAAACCTCCAGATCAAAGAACCAAATCCCATGGGGTTTTTGGCTGTACATAACAATTTCAGCAGCTACTCTTTTTTGTTGTTGTGGTAAGTATATCTATCACACAACTTTTGCCAATTCAACTTTTTACACATGTACAACTTATTGAGAGCAATTGCAATAATTGGATATGCAACCCTACCCTTAATGAATGTGATTCATCACTTATTTATTCTTAATGTGTGTAATTTATGACCCCCTTCATGAGAACTGAAACTTTTTTTCAGTCCTACTATATCTGTGCTCCTGGTACACTGCTTGGCACATAGTGGGATTTTAATAGATATGTTTTCAAAATAGCTGAATAAAAGAATGAATAAATAAACTGTATGAGAGTGCCAAAATTGAGGTGCCTGACTTGTATCAGAATGATCGGCCCAGGTCTGAGCCCCAGCTCCATCTTTTGCTTATTTCCCCTCCAACTGTCAAACCTTAGACAGACAAGTACATAACAAATGAAATGTTTTTTTCTCTGTGTTTAAACTGAAGATATGTAAAGAATGTTCCTATGGAAGGGTCTTGACAGAAAATCCTTATCAGAAATCCCCTTAGCTGCCCTTAGGAAATGTTTTAAGATAATTACCTTGTGATCACCTTGTAAACTCCCTGCCCCAGTCATGTATTTAAATTAATCAAACAACCCACATTTGTGTTTGCAGTCAATCACTGTAAGCCCTCACTTCGAGTTGTCCCACCTCCTGCTTACCTAATCTTGCAAATTCCATTCAAAATGTTGTATTTTACCTCATAAATAACCCTTTGTAATTCCACCATTTTGGAGGATTTGGTTTTACTTCATGAGATCAGACGTGTCCCCAGTTCAAACTGTCTTGAACCTTCAAAAAATCCCTTTGCTTTTATTTTTAAGAGTATGCATTCTTACTCAATGACAAAACCAACATGGTACTAAGACATTTTCTAGCAATAAACTGAGAATATCAGTGTTTGGTAATGGAGAAAATGAATGATGTGATCACTCTGGATTCTGGACTGAGGAATTCTTAGGAGCAATCAGACACATTGTTGAAAAGGTGGCTCATGGAACCCATCCAAGTGAAGAGTCTAATAAGGCTAGAAAGGGATCATGGGCTTGGAGAAAAAGGAGACTGAGGGACGTGAGGCACAATGAAAGTGAAGGCCAGCATTTCGTAGTATGAAGAAGTGAGAGAGAAGACATTAGGGAAACTATAGTGAAGAATGAAAAATGTTAAATGGAAGATGCCTCCTTAGCACATTTTTCTGTCTCCGGTGATTTTTTTATTATTTTTTTAATCTATTCTTATGGCTTCAACTGGCATCTAGATAAAATATATTGAGTGCTTGACTGTAAAGAAAAATTCAGTGGAAGTTAGCTGTTATCTTTTCTGTATTATTATTACTTGTTTATATGCTAAGGCCTCCATAGCCTCCAACACAAGTTTATGCCTATTCCCAAGAAAGGTGATCCAACTGAATGTGGAAATTACAGAACAATATCATTAACATCACATGCAAATAAAATTTTGCTGAAGATCACTGTCTTAGCCATTCTGTTCTGCTATAACAGAAAATACCACAAGTGGATGGCTTTAACAAAGAGAAGTTTATTCTCTCACAGTCCAGTAGGCTAGAATTCTGAATTCAGGGCACCAGCTACAGGGGAAGGCTTTCTCTCTGTGTCGACTTTGGAGGAAGATCCTTGTGATGCATCAGTCTTCCCTTGATCTGAGAGCATCTCAGGGCAGGATCAAGTCAAAAGGACGCGCTGTGCTCCTGGCACTGCTTTCTTGGTGGTAAGAGGTCCCCAACTCTCTGTTTGCTTCTCTTTTATCTCTTGAGAGACAAAAGGTGGTGCAGGACACACCCCAGGGAAAATCCCTTTGCATTGAATCAGGGTTATGACCTGGTAAGGGTGTTACAATCCCACCCTAATCCTCTTTAACATAAAATTACAGTCACAAAATGGAGGGTAACCACACAATACTGGGAACCATGGCCTAACCAAGTTGATATGTTTCTGGGGGGACATAATTCAAGCCATGACAATCATTCAAAAGTGGCTGTAGCAGTGTATTGACAGGGAACTGCCAGAAATTTAAGCTGGATTCAGAAGAGGGCAGGGAACCAGGGATATCATTGCTGATATCAGATGGGTCCTGGCTGAAAGCAGAGAATACCGTAAAGATGTTTACCTATCTTTTTTATTCACTATGCAAAGACATTCGACTGTGTAGATCATAACAAATTGTGGATAACATTGGGAAGAATGGGAATTCTGGAACACTGAATTGTGCTCCTGAAGAATCTGTACGTAGATCAAGAGGCAGTTGTTCTGACAGAATAAGGAGATACTGTGTGGTTTAAAGTCAGGAAAGGTGTGTGTCAGAGTTGTATCCTTTCACCGTACCTATTCAATCTGTATGCTGATAAAATAATCTGAGAAGTTGGACTATATAAAGAAGAACAGGGCAACAGGATTAGAGGAAAAGTCATTAATATCCTGCGGTACCCAAATGACATAACCTTGCTTGCTTGAAAGTGAAGAGGACTTGAAGCACTTACTGATGAAGATCAAACACCATAGCCTTTAGTATGGAAAGAAAACAAAAGTCCTCACAACTGGACCAATAAGCAACATCATGATAAACAAGGAAAAGATTGAACTTGTCAAGGATTTCATTCTAGTTGGATCCACAATCAACACCCATGGAAGCAGCAGTCAAGAAATCAAAAGATTCATCACATTGGGCAAATCTGCTGCAAAAGACCTCTTTAAAGTGTTGAAAAGCAAAGATGCCAACTTGAAGACTAAGGTGCCCCTGACCCAAGCCATGGTATTTTCAATAGTATTATATGCATGCGAAAGCTGGACAATGAATAAGGAAGAATTGGTGGCTTTGAATTGTGGTGTTGGTGAAGAATATTGAAAATACCAGGGACTGCCAAAAGGAGGAACAAATCTGTCTTGGAAGTACAACCAGAATGCTCCTTAGAAGCAAGGATCATGAGACTGCATCTTACATACTTTGGACATGTTTTCAGGAAGGATCAGTCCCTGGAGAAAGACATCATGCTTGGTAAAGCAGAGGGCCAGCGAAAAAGACAAAGACACTCATCGAGATGGATTGACAGTGTCTGCAACAATGGGCTTAAGCAGAACAATAATTGTGAGCATGGTGCATGACCAGGCAGTAATTCATTCTGTGGTACATAGAGTCGCTGTGAGTTGGAACTGACTCGATGGCACCTAACATAACCACCAACACAAGTATTCTGACTTCCCTAGGTAGTTCAAGATTTATAATTTCAATGCTGCCCTCAAGCAACTTGCTAAAACTAGAATTTATCTGTCCTTTTCAAGAAAAAGCGTTGTTCTTTTCCTGTGACACAGTAAATAGAACCGTACACCCAGTCATACAAGTTAAACCATCAGATTCATCAATTATCCTTTCCTTTTCAGTCTTAGTCACATCCAGTCACCAACGCCTGCCAATTCCCATTCAGAATGTTCTAAAAACTTATACTCCACTCATTCATACTAGTCTAGTTTAGGCATCCACCAGTATTTTCCTAAACTACAAGGACAAGTTTTTGTTCCACCCATCAGTTATTTATACCTCCAGCCCATCCTCACACATTTGTCATTGTTATTTTTCTTTAAAACTGAAATAATCTCACTAACGTTCACGATATCTGATGGCTCCTCATTGCACAAGGAATAAAAACCATTCATTTATTTACAATGCCTGGGGTACCATGACTAACTAGGCTTTTGTAATCTACTCTTCCTATCCTGACTCCTACTTACTTCTTTAGGCTCATCTATCAGCACTTCCTAGCCATACACTGTTCTTTCCACATGGTATTCATAAATCTTTCAACTTATTTCAAGCTTTTTCAAAGTTTATTGTCTTCACACATACTGATTCCTTTTTATAAGAAATATTATCTACCAGTCTTCAAATGAGAAACTTCATCTCCTTCCTGGCTCGAATGGTACTCCTTCTGTGAAATATGTTTATGTACATGGTCAAAATATTTCATCTTATCCATCCCAGGACTCCTTTCATGCTTCTGTTATATCATAGTATAATAATTATTATAGTATTGTTTATCGTTCTTTTTTTATTCAGTGTGACCTCCTCTATCAATTTGTATACTCAAAGCTGTGCTAGGGAGCCTCTAAAACTGAGGGACTTGGCATAATAAAATGGCTGACATGAGATCTGATTCAAAATTCCATTTTGTTACAAGCTCAAGTTTCTGCATTTGGCTTCTTCCCATTCATGTGCGTATGGCCTTGGGCCTCTGGATGGGCGAGACCAGAAACCTCTGGCCCACTATGGACCAATCTGGCTCTTGCCCCAAGCCACTCTTATGTAAATAAGGATAAGGGTTAGGAATGTGGTTTAGCAGCCTTTGTAAGTAAGGGTGAGAGGTTAGGAATGTGATTGCAGAAAAAGGAGTTTACTCAAGATGTTCCAGGAAGAAAATAGAGTTGCTGATGACATACCCATCTTGTGACCATGAGACCATTCTCCCTCCATGCTTTGGAGCACTTGGTAGATTCCTCTCTGCCCTCTGTTTCCCCAATTCACAAATTGTATCACCCTCAATAAGTCTCTTTGCTTTTACTTGAACAGAGTGAGCGTTCTTACCCTTTGACAAAGCACATAACGTCTGATGCACAGTATACACCGAATGAATGAGATGCAGTACTGGGAAGTGTTTGAGTACTCTGAGGATAGGATAAAGTCAAGAAATGATTAAAAGCACAGGTTGTAGAGGAAACACACCTAATTTGAATTTGTTAGTCAGTAATTTTTGTTGTTGTTGTAAAACTTCAGCAAATCATTTAATATCTTTTTTAAATTTATTACAATAGACATTTTCAAGCAAATGCAAAATTAAAGAGAATAGTATTATGACCCTCCTATATGTATCCATCATCCAGTGTCAGCAATTATCAACACATGATTCTTGTTTCATCTATATCTCATCTACTTTTTTTTCTCCCTCAGAACTATTTTGAAACAATCTCCAAATTTATACTTAAATTCACAAATGTCTTTAAAAAACAAGGACTTTATTTTTACAAGGCCTATCTTATCACATCTCAAAAAAGTAGTAATAACTTCTTAATATTAACAAATAGTAAGTTCAAATTTCCCCAAATATGTCTAAATAAGAGTACATGTATTTTCTAAACAACTATTTTTTTCAAATCAGGACCCTAATAATTTCCACATATTTTATGTGTTGATATGTCTTAGACTTATATTTTCATTCATAAATTTACTCTCTCTCTCTCTCTCTCTTTTTCTCCCTGCTCTTTAGCTATTGGAGAAACCAGGCCTGTAAAGCAGTGTTTCTCAGATTACAAAGTATTATAATTTACTTGAGGATCTTGTCAAAATGCAAATTCTGATTCAGTATGCGTGGGGTGGGGAGACTCTGCTTTAACAAACTCCCACATGATGCCAATACTGTTGCTCTAAGGACCACACTTTGAGCAGCAAGACCGTAGAGTAGCTCCCATTTCAGATTTTGCTGATTTCATCTTCATGATGTTATTTGCCATGTTCCTCTGTACCTTGTGATATACTGTAAATTGCTCATTAGATCTAGATCATTGTTCTCAACTTGGTTACACAATAGAATCTCCTAGGGAACTTAAAAAAATTCTTCATGCCCTTAGACCAGACTCCAGAGAGAATGTACTGGATAAAAGTTCTTGATTCTTTACTTTTATTTACAAGTTTTCAGATAATGAGTCATTTTCCTAGGATTTTCCAAAATATTTATTTAAATGTGTTGGGTTTTTATGGTATTAATACACTTGAATCTATCTATTTATCAATGTATCTGTACACATGTATAAAATAACCAGATGTCTTCATAAAAAAGGAATTCTATCTTTTGGAGTATATGTGTTGATGAATCATTTAAACATAAAATAAATTTGTTCTTTGGTGGTGGTTGCACCTCCCCCCGCCACACACATTTATTTTGTTTTTGTTCTTTATCTTTCTAGAAGTCTTAAGAGCACAAAATTCTCAGTGACAATGTGCCGGTATGCCATTGTCAGTTAGCGTGTGTATTATTACTTGGCACTTACATCTCCATCAACGCCTGGCTGGCTGGTGCCTGTGCTCCTGCCTCCTCAGCTGAAGCTTTTGTTGCCCCCTCCGATATCCTGGAAGGCCCAGGGCAGTGCCAGAGCTGGTGTGGCTCTCTGTCCTTAGCAAAATGGATGAAACTCTTTTCCACACACCCAGAACTCCCCTTGCCTCTCTTCTTTTCTAGAACACGGAGCAAAATCTTTTTGTAAGCTGAGTATAAGCTTTTATCAGGAATTGGAAGATTCTTTGACTTCAAAGGGTATCTGCTTTTGGCTCTGAAAAATTCCCTGAAGCAAGTAAATGGTGGGCCTGGCTACTGGCTCAGAATACAGAGAATAGGAAAAATATGGAGAAAAAAATAAACAAAAAAGTCTTCCCTGACACATATACTTGTCATTGATATGGGTATCTTGCTTGTATTTTCACTTTTTAAATATACCTTTGAAGAGAGCATTTAAGTTAAAATCCAGTATTAAACTTTATAAAAACACAAGAGATTTTATAGATATGAATGGATAAACATATATGAGGGCCACATAATTTACAGCTAATCTGAAAACCTTCAGAAAATATTTCCAAATACATATTTGTCCATAGTACAGTAGGCTTTTCAGAGTCTCTTCTGATATTCATTTTGGTCTTTTCTTTCTTTCTTATCTTTTTAATGACCTCTTACTTTCTTTATGCATGATGTCCTTGAAGTCATTCCACAACTTGTCTGCTCTTCGATCATTAGTGTCCAATGCATCAAATCTATTCTTGAGATGGTCTCTAAATTCAGGTGGAATATACTCAAAGTTGTACTTTGGCTCTCGTGGACTTCTAATTTTATTCAACTTCAATTTGAATTTGTATATGAGCAATACATGGTCTGTTCCCATGTTGGCCCCTGGCCTTGTTCTGACTGATGAATTTGAGCCTTCTTTTCCATAGTCTCTTTCCACAGATGTAGTCAATTTGATCCCTGTGTATTTCATCTGGAGAGGTCCACCTGTATAGTCGCTGCTTATGTTGTTGAAAAAGGTGTTTACAATGAAGAAGTTGTTGATCTTGCAAAATTCTATCGTGTGATTTCTGACATTGTTTCTATCACCCAGGCCATATTTTCCAACTGCTGATCCTTCGCCTTTGTTTCCAACTTTCACATTCCAATCACCAGTAATTTTCAGTGCATTTGGATTGCATGTTTGCTCAATTTCAGACTGCTGAAGTTGGTAAAAATCTTCAATTTCTTCATCAAAATGGATGGCACAGGAAACTGCAAAAGTTGTTCTTGAACATAGAGTTGCTAAAGCAAAAGGAAGAAATAATGAAGTAAAAGAGCTGAGCAGAATATTTCAAAGGCCAGCTCGAGAAGACAAAGTAAAGTATTATAATGAAATGTGCAAAGAGCTGGAGTTAGAAAACCAAAAGGGAAGAACATGCTCAGCATTTCTCAAGTTGAAAAAATTGAAGAAAAAATTCTAGTCTTCAGTTGCAATACTGAAGGATTCTATGGGGAAAATACTAAAGGATGCAGGAGGCATCAAAAGAAGATGGGAGAAATACACAGTCACTGTACCAAAAAGAATTGGTCTACATTCAACAATTTCAAGAGGTAGCATACGAATTTAGAGACTATCTCAAGAACCAATGGTACTGAAGGAAGAGGTCCAAGCTACCGTGAGGAATTGACGGAATAACAGTTGAGATGTTTCAGCAAATGGATGCAGCACTCTAAGCTTTCATTGTTTCAACAAATGGATGCAGTGCTGAAAGTGTTCGTTCCTTTATGCAAAGAAATTTGGACGACAGTACCTGGCCAACAGACTGGAAGAAATCCATATTTATGCCTGTTCCAAAGAAAGGTGATCCAATTGAATACAGAAATTATGTAACAATATCATTAGTATCACAGGCAAGTAAAATTTTTCTGAAGATCATTCAAAAGCAGCTGCAGCAGTACATCAACAGGGAACTGCTAAAAATTCAAGCCAGATTTGGAAGAGGGCACGGAACAAAGGATATCATCACTGATGTCAGATGGATCTTGGCTGAAAACAGAAAATACCAGAAAGATGTTTATCTGTGTTTTATTGACTATGCAAAGACTTGTGTGGATGTGTAGATCATAACAAATTATAGATAACATTGTAAAGAATGGGAATTCCAGAACACTTAATTGTGCTCATGAGGAACCCATACTTAGACCAATAGACAGTCATTTGAACAAAACGAGGGGATACTGCATGGCTTAAAATCAGAAGAAGTGTGTGTTAGGGTTGTATTCTTTCACCATACTTATTCAACTTGTATGCTTAACAAATAACCTGAGAAGCTGGACTATATGAAGAAGAATGGGGCATTGGGATTGGAAGAAGACTCATTAACAACCTGCGATATGCAGAAGACACAATCTTGCTTGCTAAAAGTGAAGAGGACTTGAAACACTTACTGATGAAGATCAAAGACCACAGCCTTCAGTATGGATTACACCTCAAAATAAGGGGAAAAAAAAAAATCGTCACAACTGGACCAATAAACCACATCATGATAAACAGAAAATGTTGAAATTATCAAGGATTTCATTTTACTTGGATTAACAATCAACTACCATGGAAGCAGTAGGCAAGAAATCAAAGGATGCATTACATTGGGCAAATCTGCTACAAAAGATCTCTTTAAAGTGTTAAAAAGCAAAGATGTCATTTTAAGGATTAAGGTGCACCTGACCCAACCCACGGTATTTTCAATCGCCTCATATGATGTGAAAGCTGGACAATGAATTAGGAAGACCGAAGAAAAATCGATGCCTGTGAATAATGGTGTTGGTGAAGAATGTTGAATATACCACGGACTGCCAGAAGAACAAATAAACCTGTCTTGAACAATTATAGCCAGAATGCTCACTAGAACCAAGGATGGCAAGAGTTCATTTCACATACTTTGGACACTTTATCAGAAGGGACCAGTCCCTGGAGAAGGACATCGTGCTTGGTAAAGTAGACAGTCAGAGGATGGATTGACACAGTGACTTTAACAATGGGCTCGAGCATAACAACGATTGTGAGCATGGCACAGGACCAAGCAGTGTTTCGTTCTGTGGTACATAGGGTTGCTATGAGTTGGAACTGACTTGAGGGCACCTTACAATAACAACAACAACAACACTGCAGGCTTTAAATGTTTAAATACTATTTCTAGTAATCAGAGAGGAAATATTTAAGCAACATGCTTCAAATGAAAATAACCCACTTGAATATAATAAACAATTTCAAGTGTCTTTTTTTTTTTTCCATTTTTGTTATTTAAAATGGGATTGTAAAAATATAGTGTGTACAAGATCAGGGTACTTTTGAACATTTGTGTAAACTAGCTCTGCTTTTCCAACCCACCAGTTTAAAATATGATGAAAACTAAAAATATTGTCAGATGGCTGAAGGCTAATTTTTATTCAGCTGCTGCCATTGATTTATATCCATTATTCTCTCGCCATGATATCATAGAATATATTGAAGAGTGGATACTTTAAAAGTCAGTAACTGATATTATAATTATCATTAGTATAACATTTCAGAGGTATCTTATAGGGTCACTATGAGTTGGAGTCACCTCAACAGCAACAGGTTTATAACATTTAATAAATTATAAATTATATGTGAGTGTGTATAAGCTTAGATGCTCATTCAATCCTTCAGCGTCCCCATGAAACAGGTACTACTATTATGATCATTTTCTTGAGATAGAAATTGAAGCTCAGATAATAAAGACTCATAGACAAACTCAATCTGCTGGAAATTAGAATTCAGGTTTTCTGGTTACTAATCCTGGTTTCTCTTAAGCACATAAGGCAAAATTTATGTGACATAACATTGTGCCTTAATTACCTAGTGCTGCTATAACAGAAATACCACAAGCGGATGGTTTTAACAAACAGAAATTTAGTCTCTTACAGTCTAGGAGACTAGAAGTCCAAATTCAGGGTGCCAGCTCCAGGGGAAGCTCTGAGGAAAGATTGTCATCAATCTTCCCCTGGTCTAGGAGCTATTCATCACAGGGACACTGGGTCCAAATTACTTGCTCCACTCTCAGCTTTTCTTTCTTGGTGGTAAGAGGTCCTTCTCTTCTGTGCTCACTTCTCTCTTTTATATATCAAAAGAGATTGACTCAAAATACAACCTAATCCTGTAGATTGAGTCCTGCCTTGTTAACATAACTGCCTCTAATCCTGCCTCATTAACATAAAGGACAGCTCACTCTCAATTAAGATCATAACCACAGGCAGAGAGGCTAGGGTTTATGACAGACACATAGGATAAAAAAAAAAAAAAAAAAAATTTTATCCTATGTGTCTGTCATAAACCCTAGCCTCTCTGCCTGTGGTTATGATCTTAATTGAGAGTGAGCTGTCCTTTATGTTAATGAGGCAGGATTAGAGGCAGTTATGTTAACAAGGCAGGACTCAATCTACAGGATAGGATAAACAGACCACAAAATGGAGAACAGCCATACAATACTGAGAATCACGAAGTAGCGAAGATGACACATATTTTTAGGGGACACAATTCAATCCATGACACTATGTTTAAGACTAATCATATCTACGTTTCAAAATTCAAGAAAAATGACTTGCTAATGATGCATAATACACTAAATAACCATGAATTTAAATATCACATTTAAATTTTACAGTACCTTTTACCTCTTTGATCTCATTTTAACTTCCTTGGAAATCTGTAAATTATTACTTCAACACCCAATTAACACATGAATAAATAGAGGTCTAGTGAAGTTATTTAACTCCTCCAAAACCATATATTTAGTTTTGCATTAAAGCCAGAAAAAGATTCCAGTCCTTCTGATTTCCCAAAGTGACCCTTTCCACTAGAACCACTTCATTTATAAACATCTATCTGGCCTAAAATTTGGCAACAAAATTAGGTTTAGTCTATACCCATCATGGATCCCTTGTGGTGCAGTGGTTAAGAGCTTGTTTGCTAACCAAAAGTTTGACTCCACCAGCCACTCCTTAGAAATCCTATGGGACAGTTATTCTGTCCTATGTAAGTGTTGCTATAAGTCCAAATCGACTCGACAGCAATGGGTTTTATACCATCATAGAACTATTAATTTATTTAAATTTCTGCAGGGGAAATATGCGTACAGGAAATTAGATTCTTTTTAGAAAAAAAAAACTGTTTTCAATCTGTAATATGCAAATCTGCTACACTCGTCTACATATACTCCTGCTTTTACCCTCCTCATTGGTTTAATCCTTTAAAGATTCCAACGTTTAGCCATAAAGCAAATTATAAAATAAACATTTGGCACAAATGAGAACAGACATATTTTGTTTCCAAAGGTAAGGCTATTGACCTCCCTACAAACTGCCCTCTAAAAAACATCCCACATCATTAAGACTTTGACTGTTATCAGCGTTGTGCTTTCAGAAATTTCCATCTCTCAGAAGGTTTTTGCACAGAGAAGCTGAACATATTGTGCAG
Organism: Elephas maximus indicus; assembly: GCF_024166365.1. NCBI lineage: Eukaryota > Metazoa > Chordata > Mammalia > Proboscidea > Elephantidae > Elephas > Elephas maximus. The sequence goes on from NC_064822.1 coordinate 140,962,835, forward strand.
TAGAGTCCCGAGGGCCTAGCAAACCACGCAGCTGTGAAAACCTCTTTTCCTCAAGTGAGTTAAGCTCAACTAGAAAGGTTTATTTAGGCCCTTAATATGAGCTGATTGAGGAGGTAAGTAGTTTTCAACCAATTGCCACCAGCTGAGTTGCAAAATCTGTCTTGATACCTACGTCAAAGTATTTGGATATCCGCTGCTTAGTAGAAGCTGGGGAGGAAGGCTACGATATTTAGAAAGTAAAATATTCGATTAGGCCTCACACTAAAACTTTAGGCAATTCTGATAGAAGTAACTCCATTGCTTATAGTGACACCAAAAATTCAATGTGAATCAAATATATTTTGATGCTTCTGAAAGTCTGCTGGGTGCTTCAGACAGCATGTCAGCAAGTTAATCACGTGACTAGCCAGAGGTAACTTCAGAACGGACAATTTCCCAACCAGGGAAGTCTTCCAAGAAGCCATATGCCATGAGAAATGTGTCTGTCACAATTTAGCATCTGAACCTAATGCATGCTTTCCAGCTACAAGAAATGGGAAAATGCTTCAACTTCCCACTAGAATTCTCTCTTGCATTCAATTAAACTGTTATGTCATTGAGTGCCTAGAAGGTATAATGACTAAGAGATAGGGAGGTAAAAAATATATATATGTACATATACATATTTAAGCCACTAGGAAACAAAGATCCAAAATTTAAGAAACAAGAAACCTTCTGAATATATAGAATAACTTCATTTATAAATATTTATCTACCTTAAAGTTTACCAACAAAAAGACCCTAAACTTAAGAAGCATATAACCTTACTGACATATAGTGAACAGTGTTAGGATACATACCACTACCCTAAACCTTCCCAATTCCTACAAGGTCTTAATTCCTGAATAATGAAACCAGGCTTAAGGGAGGTACTCAAAAAATCATGCACCCTGGTATGACATAAATATATCTATGCTCCCAGGGCTGTTTGCATATTAACAGAGACCAAGAAATCTTAAGTCAAAATAATGACACTCTAGAGAATTAGCTTCAGGCACCAGTTAGCGGAAGGAAGAAGTATATCTCAAGTCAGCTGTTCTTGCTCAGCATCCCAGAAATCATGCTCCATGAATAGATGACTACGGCTATATGTAACTTTGATCCCCAAGCTGAAACTATATTGGTCCAATTGGCTATAAAGCAAAGATTTATTTCATCACAATAAATAATAAAGTCACTAACACAGTACAGTATTTACATATACATTCTTTAACCTTCTCAATACCCTTGAGTTATGCAAAGCACTTATTTTTATTTCCCGCCTTTTACAGTCTTAGGGAGTCAAGATTGCTGGCTAATAAATGCCAAGTATTATGAACTGGAATTACCTTTTGAGATGAAGCGGCTGAGTACTTATTGTTTAAGGCGGTGTATTCCAGAGCCATGTATGCCTGACACGAAATGAACATTTTTATTGAATGGAAAGGGAGAACAGTAGCTAGTGCTATGAACATGGAATTTAGGGAAAAGGAAGTACAGAGAACAATAAGGAGGCTAGAATAAAAAGAGCTAATGATTTCCTTTCTGTAAAATGAAAGGAAATAAAGGGATGAAGATGAAAGGAAAGGAAATAATAAAAATATCCACAGATACTCTAATTTAACTTATTTCTGTTGTTAGAAAAGGAGAAAAAATTTGCTTAAAGTCACTGGTCTTCATATTTAAAGTTTTTTCCTGAAACACTCTCCATCAGATATAGACTTTGAATTGGGAAAATTATGGGAGACTTCCAAAAAAGAAATCCATGTTCTTGACCAAAACACTTTGTAAGGTGGTGTGAGATGGCTAACCAGAGAATTGGCGAGAGAGAGATTCTGACCATAAAACAATTTTTTCTGCACATGTAAAGTTTCTGCCTTAGGATCAAGTCCTGTGTATGTGATGGCATTAACTCTACTTTATAATATGCTCTGATATGAACCACCACGGAGGCATATCCACATATCCAGGAAACAAAAAAAAAAAAAAGGAAAAACAGAATATCCAGAATATCTACAAAGCACTGGAAGCAGAGGTTAGTAATAGAATACTGAGAAGGGTAAATAAAAGTTGGAGTAGTCAAATTCTCTCTCTGTTTTCTGATATCGCACTTCCTACCTAATTCTCTACCAAATTCCTACAAATGTAAAGTATTCTAAGAATAATTCCTTTTTTTCTTTTTTTTTTAAGTTTTGATGATATAACATTGTAGAGGAGAGATTAAAACAACTGATGCTCCCATTCTATTTGGGAACATCATTTAGCATTATGACAATATGCTTATGCAGATTAGACTCAAATTTATCTAGACATGAGGAAAAAAGAAATCCATTAGGAAGTTGTGTCACATTAGCTAAGATGAGATCCTCCAATTTGACCTCCACACATATCTAAGATTTGGGGTAAACACTAGGCCTCCATTAAATGATAACCTAATTAGTTAACACAATTATTGATATTGTTCATTTTCTGTTGCTCCTGCCAGACTCTTAGAGGGATAATAAGATTAGTTTAAAACAGAAGAATAAAAGGAGTTCTGAAGGTTAATGAAACCAAGGGTAGCAGAAGAGTAAGACGTTAGTTCTGGCACACCAGCTGCGTATTTCAAGCACCAGGGCATCTGTCTCCCGTCTGTAGGCCTATTACTATTACATTTGTCAAAGCAACAGCACCTAATGGAGATTTTTTTTCTTCTCTCAGTAGAAGCACATTTCTTTGACAAAGTTGAAAGACGGTTCTTGACTTTTTCGAAAACGCTTGCTTTTAAAACCTAGTTTCTTTATAGATCCTGACCTTAAGACCTTTCATTTCTTGCCTTCATCGAGTCTTGCTACAAAGCCCTGAACAAATTTGAGTATAGATGTCCAGGGCAAGCCCACTGAGAGCACCATCTCTAAGGGATTGTACAAATAGAAAATGGCTGGAAACCTAGTTCACACAAGCTTTAAGATTATTGAAGGCTGAAAAAACACAGCAGAGCTAGAGGGAGAATCTCAGTCGCAGTCAATGAGGAAACCAAAAGTCATAGCCACAGAGATCGAGCTGAGCATCCGGAAACAGGTGTTTAGGCTGCCTCTGTGGTACAGAAAAAAGCACATAGCAATATTGGAACAGATCAAGTCCCCTTCAACACTAGAAATGCAGTGCTCGGAGAGATCAGTTGCCTTTAAAATGATTTCCTTCCAGATTTTTCCCACAATGTTCATAAACCTAAAATATCCAGTAGAAAAATTGGATAAATGGAGTTCCTGGATGGTACAAATGGTTAATGTGCTTGGCTGCTAACCCAAAAATTGGAGGTTTGAATCCATCCAGAGGTGCCTTGAAAGAAAGGCCTGATGAAGTATTTCCAAAAAGTCAGCCATTGAAAACCCTATGGAGCACAATTCTATTTTGACATACATAAGTTGCCATAAGTCAGAACAGCCTCAACAGTAACTGGTACTGGTATCATTGACCTGCTAAGAAAAATCCCATTATACGCTGTGTACTACTTAAAGGAAACACTGTGGTTGTAGCAGATAAATTCTGAAATATTAGTGGCTTAACCTAACAGCTATGGGACAACTGGCTACCTGTTGAGTAAAGGTGTTGAATCTGCTCTCTTGGAGTAGAAATGCTGCTGGGAAGCAACTGTCCAGGCAAGGGCTTCACTTAACAGGCTCCTGGAGTCTAGGTGGGGCCATCGGACTGATTTCTGGTCAATGTAATATGGATAGAAGTGACTTATATTACTACTGGGCCTAGCCCTTAAAAAATAAACAACCTCTCATATGCAATCATCTGTCTACCTTTCTTCCTCGACAGTTTGTCAATCTGAAGGGAAATGGAACTTATGTATAGAAGTCGACAAACCTCTTTCCACTGGTTTTATGATTGTCTAATGGAATAGATGAGTCCCTGGATGGTGTAAATGTATAAAACACTCAGTTGCTAACTGAAAGGTTTGAGGCTTAAACTCACCCAGAAGTCCCTAAGAATAAGGGCCTAGTGATCTACTTCTGAAAAATCAGCCATTGAAAACCCTGTGGAGCACAGTTCCACTGTGATACACATGAGGTCTCCGTGAGTAGGAATTGACTTGACAACAACTAGTGGTTTTAAGTGGAATTGAAATCCCCAGCTCCCTGAAACATTGAACTTTATGAAATGTGAAGGCTCTCCAATTCTTGACTAAACATCTGTCCCTTTCGTCTAATGCCTCAGTTAATTCAGCCTGGAATAATTCCTAAGATTCTGTTTCCGACCTCTTTCCTAAGAGCTATAAGCATGGAGTAGTCTGCCTTCCAAATTATTGTGTGACATCTTAACTAAATATTTATCACTACATAACATAGATAAATATCTTTCCAGCCACCAGTATCCATTTCTTTGCTACCCACCACCCAATTCCACTGATTTTCGCTCTTTTATTTATTTTTATTTCATGGCACCATACCGATACTGGTATAAATTTATCTATTGGTATAAGAAAACACCGGAAGTGTAAACAGATATACCCTGGAGTCTGAGGGTTAACACATTAACACAATGTCTCAGTCAAGTAAAAGCCAAATGGCAGCAGAGCCAGAAGAAGCAAACTCTACAAAGTCATCTAGGAACCCAGGATGACAAAGGTTTTGCTATCTTTCTGAAGTTTTTCAGTCACCATAAGGGTCAACATTCAAATCCAAACAGCATACCTGTATCTTGTATAAATAAAACTGTGTATAGGCATTTTATCAACAAGGACCTAAAAGTCAGAATGTTTTTCAATTTGGCCAAGTGTCGATGTTATTATCAGAGTCACGTTTGAAACTCAGGTTTTCTGATGCCAAAATTTGTGATTTTTCTTCATTTCACATGTTTCTACATTATTCAACAAATTCTGATCAATAGGATTACTACAACTGGAAATAGAAGTAATGAGTATAACTCTTAGAAATGAAGAAGCAAATCTATTTTGTTTTTTATGCAATGTTCATAAACCTAAAATATATAATAGAAAAACAACATAAATAAAATTCTGTATCTCTTCTATACGCTGATCACAAAAATTTCTATCTCATATTTTACTGAATGGAGTATAAAAGAAACTATTTTAGAAAGCAATTCCCTTGATCTGATCATTTATTTTTAGGAAGCTTCTTTGAAGCAGAAAATTTTGAGTATAGAAATAGCCTTAAGCACAAGATGTTTATCCACCTTTACTTATACAAGTGAAAGATAGGAGGCAACATAAATATTTAGTAATACCAAATAGATAAGTAGTCTCTCAATGTAATCTCACATAACTGTAAAAATTGATGTTCATATTAATGTATTTTACCCAAATAACACACACCTTCTGCGTTTATTTACGGCCCGTGCCCTCCTCCTGTGAGGCGCCTCACAAGTGCTGCCATGCCAGTCCTCTTCCACATATTGCTGCAAAAAAAGTAATTAGCATAGCATGCTTACAAAAATACCTCACAGGGTATTTTTATTATTTTAATGTAAGTTACTTCTATCCATATTACAGGGTATTTTTGCCAGCAAGCAAATGCAGAAGCATGCATTGTTTGGGTAAAAATATGGTAATCCAATATAACACAGCATAATATAATATATAAAATGCTTATGCCATGGCAAGTTAAAAAATATGGTATGTGAATTCTTTATACAGTATCAACATAACTGCATATATTACAAAGCAAAATCAAAACATAATGCATAGAAAAACCAGACACACATCAAGTGTTAATTGTGACTATTTTTATGTGATGGGAAAATAGATGCTTTTGTCTTTACTTCTTTAGTTATCTGGGTACTTTTTCTCATAATTTTTTGCATGAATGCATTTTATAATAGAAAATATCTGCCTTTTATTTCAAAGACTGGGGCAGAGAATTATATTTGTAAAGGGTAAGAATGATTAATGTAATTATCATTGGCTATCAGCACTCTGAATATAACATCTTCCATGACCTATTCAACAAACTCACAATCAAGAGCTTCTATAATATGCAAAATAGCTCTTTAAACGCCATCAAATTATAAAACCCTCATTTTAAATAGGTTTTGTAACTTTCACATCTATTAAAAAAAACTCAGTGCTGTGGAGTCGATTCTGACTCCTAACGGCCTTATAGGACAGAGTAAAACTGCCCCATAGGGTTTCCAAGGAGTGACTGGTGGATTCGAACTGCCAGCCTTTTGGTTAGCAGCCAAGCTCTTAACCACTGTGTCACAATTAAAAATTAAAGTTCTGAGCTTTTTAACTATTATTGTAGGATATCATCATTTTACTCATTATCATCTTTACCATCATCATTATCTCACTTTACCCACCACCATTTAAAAGTATGCTATGGGATTCTAATTACTTGAGTCAATATTTTCCATTTCTGTTATCTCTTTAAATAAATGATAACAGATCAAGTCCCTAACTCATGCCTAGTTTTAATCAAATGTTTTTTTTTTTTTTTTCCAATCTGGATATTATTGGCAAAAGAATAAACAAAAGTCTATTTAATACCGGACTTACATTTTTATTTGACATGCCAAAAAATGGACACTGTTCCTCCCTAATGTCAAATATACATATAATGGTCCAATGCACACCTTTACTAAAAATTCCCATTTATTTACTTGTCTTTGTTTGAAAACCCAAATCCTTTCATGCTCAGCCCTAGTGGTAAATTTGCAAAAGACTAAAATGAAGGACACCCAAGCTGTTTTCTACCTAAGCTGTCATTGACCCAAACATAAGCCATAAAAAAAAGAAAAAAAAAAAAATAAGCTGTATGAAAAAGAAAATGGCTATTACATTAAAAAAATATATATATTTTATTTATTTATTTATTTATTTTTATTACATTAGACTCATGAAAATCCCAGCATATATAGTTGGCCTATCTATATAGTTCTCTGAAAAGTGTTACTGTGACTAAAACTACATAACCAATTTGTCATGCCTGTCCTCATTGAGAAAGCAATCAATCCTGAGGCCTTTAAGCCTTAAATGTCTGGTACTCAATAACGTGTTCCCATTATTTCCTCATCAACCTTGTCAAACATGACTAATCACCTCTTACACATGGAGACTATATAGTCTTAAGCTCAGGCCGTAAAAATTATACATAGACAGTATACAAACTGGAGATTCATGAAATGTGAGACAACTGCAGTATCTGGTGGAATTTAAGGGGTTAAGGTTCAAAGACAAATTTGGCTGGCTCTTTTGTTCTTTGTTGTGTTTAAACATCTACAGGTTTCTGTGAAGTAGAGTCTTTTCCCTGTTCAAGGCAGGAGCAAGTGCTAGCATTCTCAAATTAGACTTAATTCTGGCTTTAGAGCCATGAAAGAAAGATCTTCCAGGGAACATGAAGACCAGTGAGAAGAGGATAGATAAAAATTATTTAACCAGGTTCTTGCTTTCTCTGAGGATGTCAACAATGTAGTGAGTACAATCAAGGATTGTATTCCATAGGACTGTTCACTAGTTATTAACACACTGATCATGGAAACACTATAGCTGGCAGAGAATGAGTAAGGTTCTTTTAACAAGTATGTCAGAGAAGACAGGGGCATCAGAGTTACCCTGGCACTCTGAGGAGCCTTCCAATGTGCCCTAATGCTTCTCTCTCAGGGAGCTAGCCAGAGCACAGCATTTTCTGTCAGAATCTCTAACCCACTTAGCACACTCCGTCTCTGGGCCTGGCCTTTTGTTTGTTTGCCTTAAGCCTGGACTTGATTCAGTTAGGCAAGCAGCTCCAGCCAGATTCTTGTCTTTCAAAATCTCTTCCTGAGTCTATTTGTTATATTAACATCATTAGTCCGTTCCTGACACCCTGAGAAGACTTTGACAATCATCATATTCCTCATATGTAAACATTTAAAGTCCAAGATAAATTTCAATGAGCTACTTAGGTTTGGATTTTATAATATTTAAATATATTTAAAACTCACAAGACAAGATTGCAATGTAACAGAAATGTATAGGGAGGCCCTTCATAAGGCAAAGAATCCCAAAAATATTACGTACAGCCGTGCCCAGTTTCACCTATCGATTACAAATTTCACCACCCATTCTTCCCACACAAAAGTTGCAAGGTCTTACTCTGAATGGAGATAAATTGTAGCTTGTGGAATGAGACATTGGTTAATTTTCTAGACCTTCTGTTTTAGGCACTTTAATTTTTCACCTTTAAAAGGCGGAGATAACTGTTCCTTTTTCAGAGAATTATTGTAAAGATTTATGAAGATAAGACATATTCTATGCAAACAAAACTTGTGCACCGATGTTCATTGCAGCACTTTTCACAATAGCCAAAAGGTAGAAACAACCGAAATGTTCATCAACAAATGAATAGATAAACAACATGTGGTGTATATATACACACATAGAAAGGAAGAAAGTGGTGATGCATGCCACAGGATGGATGAGACTTGAAAACATCATGCTGAGCAAAATAAATCAGTTGCAAAAGGACAAATATTATATGATCTTATTTATATGAAATAAACAAATATATAGAAACTAAAGATTATTAGTGGTTACCAGGGATGGGAGGGAGAGGGAAAGGGGGACCTTTTGCTTAGGGGGCATGGAATTCATGCTAATGATGGTGGAGTGATTTGCAAGAGGATTGGGAAAATGATTGTACAACTTGGAGAATGTAATCAATGTCACTGAATTATATGTGTAGAAGTTGTTGAGACGGTGTATCTTTTGTTTCTTATATTTGTACCAGAACAATAACAAAAAAAGATGATACATATTCTAGTGCTAGCATAAAGAAAAAGTTTAATTTTTGACATTTAAATAAAATTGCCTATTGATCACTGACTGTTCTTGTTCAGAGCCACAAGAGCTATTAAACTAGACATGGAATTATTATTAGTCAAATAATTTACCAGCCTGTCTTCTTCTTTTCTTTCTCTACTGCCTCCCATCTCCAGCTAGGTTGTGCATTCCTCCATAGCAGAGACCACGCTCACAATTGAATTCACTGTAGTGTTTACGGTGTTTAGCCATGTAGTTAGCATATTATGGAATTTCAGTTTGGAAAATCATGGGGAATTGATCATAGTCAAAAAGAAATAGGTTAAGAAAAATTCAGGAAGGCCAGTTAGAAGACTATTAAAGTAGTATAATAAAGACATTTTTGACTTAGAAAATAGCAGTAGCAGTGAGAATGTAGTAATGTTAACAGATTTGAGAGAGATTTATAAGGTGGAATCACAGTACTAGGTGATTAGGTGGAGCGAGAAGAAGGAAAAGAGAAGAGTCAAGGGCAACTGCCAGGTTTCTAGCTTGAATTTGGTGGAAGGTGGTGCCATTTACACAGATGAGTTGAGCTTTTGTACATACATATGAAGTCTGAGATGACTGTGAGCTATCCAAATGTCAAACAGATGGTTAGATATGAGAATCTTGAAATCAGAGGCGATGTACGAGTTCTAGAAATACAGCACAGATTATAAGTCATGAAAGTGCGTGGTATTCCTGAGATGAAAAGATATCGAGTGAGAAGACAGCCTAGAAGAGGACCCTGATGCTGTCTAAAATGTAATGGTCTAGTGGAGAAAAAAGATCCAGTGATGAGACAAAGGAGTAGATGCTGGGGATACTGGGGCAAAACCTGAACGGAAGCCAGAGCAGAAAGTATTTTAAGTCAAAGGAAGTGGTGAGTTGTATCAAATGCAACTGAATCATCAGAGTGACGAATCCTAAGAGACATCCATTCAATACAATAACATGGAGCTCATTAGTGAGCTCAGTAAGAACTGTTTCAGGGAAATGGAGAGAGGGAAAGCCAGAATGGAATCTTTGGAGAACGAAATGTGATATGAGGATGCTGAGACACTGAGCGTAAATAGCTATTTTCATTATTGTTAAGCTTGACTGTTAATAAAAATAGAACAGTAAATGAAAAAGACCATAGGGATACATGTAGGGTTTTTTTTTGGGGGGGGGTCTGTTTACTTATTTTTAAATATAGGCAGAATGTGCCCATGTTAAAATATTAATTGGAAGATGCTGGTAGAGAAGACAAGTTTGAAAATATAAAAAGAAACAGGTAAGTAAGACAACAAAGTTTTTGAGGAAACAGGTTGAGATGAGATTCCAAACCTAGGCAGGGGAGTTAGTTCTTACATTGCATCTATAAAAACCAAACCAAAACAAAACAAAAACCTGTTGCCAGAGAATCGATTCTGACTTATGACAACCCCATGTGTTACAAAACAGAATTGCTCTGTAGGGTTTTCTTGGCTATAATCTTTACAGAAGAGGATCTGCAGGACTCCTCCATGGCAATGTGGGTTCAAACCGGCAACCTTTAGGTTTGCAGTCAAGCAGGAACTGTTTGCACACCCTAGGGAGGGACCTTTGTAATATAATGAAGGAGAAAAACAATGTAGTTATAGATAAATGAAGGTTTAGTAACTAGAAGTCAAAGTAATTCTTATTCAACGGCATCAGCTGAGAGTGAGGGTGGAGAGGGAGTAAGGGATTTGAGGAGATTAGGGATGTATAATCATTGAACAGGATAAAAATGTTGCAGAAGAAGAAAAGAAAAAAGCCAGGAATTCCGTAAAGACTACAAAGTAAAACGGAAACAAAATTGAGAGGGGAAAGCAAAGGAAAGGAGCCATTTAAAGAGAATGAGGAGGCATGACCATCAGAACCAAGTGCACATCACCCTACTCCATTTCCCCCCGTGATGCACTAGTCTAAGGTCCTTTCATTCCAGTGTAGGTTTTTGAGAACCACCCCTCTCCTCTAACTACTCCGGGTAGCTCTAGAAAATACTTTACTCTTTTGTTTCACCTGGGCTGTGTCTCCTATCTTTGTTATATTCAGGGGCCTAAATTTTCCTCTACTTATGCTGCGTGGGTTCAAAACAGCAACCTTTAGGTTCCTAGTTGAGCATGAATGTTAGTGTCATGCTAGGAAATATCTGTGTCAAGAAAAAAGAAAAGTCTACATTTTTAAATAAATACAGACCCAATGAATAATGACTGTCTACCAGTTCATAGGAGATTATAGACTCAAATCCCACCCCCATCTATCTCATTAACCTCTTCTGCTTGAATCTGCTTTAGCTTAAGGTCCAATATGTGAGACTTTGAAAATATTTGCAATATTTATGCCATTTTCATATAACAATATCAATTCCTTATAATTAGTTTTGAACAATTTACATAGTATAGAAAATTTTTTAAAAAAGATCGCTTATAATCCCATCACTCTGGGATAACCCCAGATATCTTGATATGTAGCCACTAGGGTTTTTTGCGTGTGCATACCTGATTTTAAGTATCATAATTGTAGCAATATGGTTCTTTGTACGTTTTTTTTTTTTCCTAAAAATATGTTACTGCAGCCAAGTTTGGGATAAAATCAGTCATCGAAAACTCATTATAACTTGCTTTAGGCAGTGGCGATATAAAGGCTATTGAGACAGTTACCCATAATGTACAAACTGAAAATTCTAAAAGAGATATAAGTAAAACAATGGAAAAATAAGTGATTAGATCAGGAAAATCATCACTGAGGGGGCAATGCCCTTATAAGGTCTTTAAAAGGATTGACTTCAATTATCTTCACAACATGGATTCCTTGGATGGCAAAAGCGGTTAAGTGTTAGGCTACTAAATGAAAGGTTGGCAGTTAGAACCCACCCAGAAAAAGCATCTCAGAAAAAAGGCCTGGCAATCTGCTTCCAAAAGTTCATAGGCTTGAAAACCCTATGGAGCACAGTTTTACTCTGTGACAAATGGGGTCGACATGAGTAGGATTCACATCAATGGCAATGATATATATATATGTATATACATGTATACATATGTATGTATTTTTTTTTTGTATCTTTGAAACAATCCTATAAAGGGGACAAAATTATGTCTCTAAATTTATGAAGCACAGATGATTAATAAATCACTTGTCCAAAGTCACATTTGTCCAAGTATGTGATACAGCCAGGATTCAAACTCTGGCAGTCTGATGCTGAGCCTATGCTCTTAATTCCCAAGCGATGCCACTTTCCTTCACCGGCAGGGCTTTATCCGGTAGAAGATAGGTACAAAGGTGTAATCCCTGGATGGTGCAAACAATTAACAGAGTCATCTGCTAACTGAAAGGCTGGAGGTTCAAGTCCACCTAGAGGCACCTGGAAGAAAGGCCTGGTGATATACTTCGAAAAAATCAACCATTGAAAGCCCTATGGAGCACAGTTCTACTCTGGCATACACGGGGTCACTATGAGTCAGATTTGACTCAACAGCACCTAGTTTGGTTTTATGCACAAAGGCAAGAAGATGAAAGTCCATGATCTAGTAACAGAAAAGCCAGATATTTTATCTAGCAGCAGTACAGGGTCTGTCTAAAGACATGGAAAAGGTGAGACAAGGGGGGTAGGCTTCAGGTAGGTTACAAAACTCATTTAATTCTATAGGGGATTTGGATTTTATCATGAAGACAATAGACACCCACTGAAGAAGTTTAAGCAGGAGGAAACTTTGGTTTCTGCACGGACTTACAATTCCATATATGGATATTACCAATTTTAAAGTTATATACTGACAAAAATCACTCGATGTTTTTTCCTTCGTATCACTATATTTTTAATTGGTATTTAGAGGGATAAAGGTATCAGCAAGAACACTAACAGTAATAACAGCTTACGTGGAGCAAAAAAACATTGGCGTCTCACCCCAGGGGGAAACAGGGAGGATATTAGGACAAGTATATGCACCTTTGTCTAGATACTGATGGCCTCAGAGGCTTTCGCCACTAGATGGAAAAGCCATCTTTTTCCTGTTTCTTGTATTGCCCAGTTAGCCCTGGCCATACTGCAGGCACTAAAGAAAGGGCAGGCCTTTCAGATAGCATCTTTAGATGTTAACTGGGTACCCCTGCTTAGGTGAAGCAGAGCGAATTTACCACCGGAGAGGATAGCTCTGATTTGGATGTATACTTTCTGGTACTTTTCTAAATGTCATTTTTACTGCTTTATGGCTCCAGCAAATATAATGTATCCTTTGACTTCATCTTCACTCCTTGAGGAATACGTAATACTTTTATTAAAAAACAGGATAAGATTTTGACCCCAGGATATGATTTAAGACATCAGTTCCAAGACCCACAAAATATTTTTTGTCCCTTTGAGTATCTGTCTTTCAGTTTTCCATGACATTAGAAGAAGCCCTGTGGTGGCACGGTGGTTAAGAGCTACAGATGCTGATCAAAAAAGGTCAAGAGAATGCATTTTAGAGATATGAACATATGTACAGGTTTTTTTTTTTTTTAATCAATGCTTGCAATTTTTCCCCTAGTCCCCTTCAAGAAACCTTTTCCTCGAGCTTAAGCGTTAAAAACATTGGGTTGAAATTTCAGACCTTTATTTTTCTTTTCTTTTTCCAAGTGGGAGTACCAGAGAAAACCAAAATGACCAAAAGATGTGAAAAAAAGGCATGAAGGGTAGAGCTGCATCATTTTCAGAGCACTGATAACAGGACTTGCTCATGCCCTATTTTAGTAGATGCACACTGAAGGGACAGACCATGTTTTCTTATTTGGCAAATTAGACCATTTCCTTTCTTAGTTAACTGTAAGCAGCCAGTCAAACTTCATGAGCTTCCTTTTATTTTGCAGCTGAAATTTGTAGAGCTATGGACTCTGCTATGCTGCTTCCTAGAGATCAAAAGTAATTAGTCATGGTTTGCCAAAATCCAGTCTCACAAGCAGAATATTAAATTAATGTGAACGAATGTGCCCCCACAGTTGGGAAACTTAAGCAGTAGAACAAATAAAAAGGAAAGGAAGTTTTGCTCTGTTGGATAGATTAACAGCTAGAACTCAGGCTTGAAATCCAGGGCTGAGCTCTGCCACTCCCTTCTTATCTGTTTATGAGAAACTCTGTTTAAGCCTGAAAGACTCTGGGCAAATATTTCATGCTGTTTGTTTCCTCATTTAGTCCCTACCAGCACCCTACATCATCACCAGCTGCCTCTTCTTAAAATCTAATTCACATTAGAGTAAAAATGAGTTGATATTGGTGGATGATGTCTAGAAGAAGCAAAGGTTAGCCCAAAGGAATAAATCTCTAATAAGGAACTTCAGGCAGTAAAATAACTGGACCAATGCACTGTTTTGGGCCAGATGAGTCTAGGAGGTTCTTCCAAGTCTCACTGAAAGCTAATTTGGCAGCATAACTTTGAGATTTGCTTCCGAAAGGTCACAGCCTTGAAAATCCTATAAAGCAGTTCTACTCTGCAGACATGGGGTCTCAATGAGTTGAAATTGACTTGATGGCAACAATAACAACAACAATTACTGACTGCTTACTGTTGCTAAGACACTGTTTTAACATTTTCTATGTAGAAACTCCTTGAATTCTCCCAACAAGTCTATAAGGTAGGTATTATCACTATTATTTCAGCTATAAAACCCACTGCCATTGGGTCGATTCCGACTCATAGAGACCCTATAGAGATGAGGAAATTAAGACCAGAGAGATGAAGTACTGTACCCTGGTAGTTTCTATTGAGCTGTGAGAGTGTGTTTACGGAGTGATTTCAGGATTCACGTCCAGGTAGTTTGGCTCCATTGACTGTACTCTAAAGTACAAAGTGAGATGCCCATTTCCTCTGAGTTGTCAAATTGATTGTCATAAATTGTTGGTAATAATCCCTCGTTATTCTTTGAATACCTGTAGAATCTATAGTAATTCCCCTTCTGGTTCCTAATCCTGGCAATTTGTATTTCCTCTCTCTCTGGTTTTTAAATTTTTCATTGTCCTTAGCTGCCATTGAGTGGCTCCCAACTCATGGCTGATCCCACGCCTAATGGAATCAAATGCTGCCTAGTCCTCAGCCATTCCATGATTGGTTGTAGAGCAGATCATTGTGATCCATAGGATTTTCACTGGCTGATTTTTGGAAGCAGATTGCCAGACGTTTTTCCCTAGACAATTGTAGTCTGGAAGCTCTTCTGAAACCTTTTCAGCCTCATAGAAATGCACAAGCTTCCACTGACAGAGTACTGGTGACTGTTCATGGGGTGCATTGGCTGGAAACTGAATCCAGGTGCACTTGACCCAAGCCATGGTATTTTCAATCACTGTGTATGCATGTGAAAACTGGAAAATGAGTAAAAAGGCTAAAGAAGATTTGATGAATTTGAATTATGGTGCTGGTGAAGAATATTAAATATATCATGAAGTGCCAGAAGAACGAACAAATCTGTCTTCAAAGAAGTACAGCCAGAATGTTCTTTAGACCGAGGATGGTGAGACTTTCTCACTTACTTTTGATGTGTTATCAGGAGCGACCACTCTAGACAAGGACATCATGGGAAAGTAGAGGATCAGCCAAAAGGAGGAAGACCCCCAACGAGATGGATTGACACAGTGGCTACAACAATAAGCTCAAACTTAGCAACAACTGTGAGGATGGTGCAGGTTGGAAGTGTTTCCTTCTGTTGTGTTTATGGTCTCTATGAGTTGGAACAGACTCGATAGCACCCAACAAAAACTTCTGTATGGAAAGTGAGAATTCTACCACTAAACCACCTTGCCTCCAGTCTTTCAGAGTTTTTTGGATTTGTTGATCTTTTTCCAAAAACTAACTTTTGGTTTCATTGATATGCTCTTTTATTTTCTATTCCATCATTTTCTACCCTTACTTTTATTCTTTCCTTCCATTTACATTGGATTTCATTTGGTCTTCTTTTTCTACCTTCTTATGGTGAAAATTTATATAAAACATTTTAAAATCATCTACTTTTTTAAACCTATAAATTTCCTCTAGGAATTGCATAGCAGCTGTTACTATACTCTGATCAAATATAAAGGCTTTAGCCCCCTCACTAGAATTTAGTTTATCAAGGTTTCTTTGCAAATGCTGTTTTTTCCTAATTCCACAGAAAAGTAGTATGATTTTTTTCTTTTCTTTTTTTTTTTCACCATGGGATAAAAGGTCTTACAAATCCTTCCACATCTTAGTGGGAGTGGTATTCCGTTTAATGATTCTTTAGAGTACATTTCCTGAAAGTGCTGATGACCTGTTAATTTCTGGTTTATGAAACATTCAGAGATTCTTAGCATCTAATTACACCTAAGAAAAATCTTTTTATATTAATTTTGAAAGATCTCAGAAAAAACTATTTTTTGAAACAAAATGGTAAAGAGAAGTTTAGCCTTTCTAGGCCATTAATCAGTTACCATTTTTGTTCTTTTCTCTAAATGAGCTAATAAGTTGTTAAATTCTAAGATATGGCTATCTAGAGTATCTCTTCCATACCTTTTTTTTTTCCCTGCTTATAATTTTTAAAAAAATAATTTCTAAGGGTAAAATTTCTAAGGGTAAAACATCATAACAGCAAAAAAAAAAAAAAAAACAACTGAAGAATGAAGGAACATTTCATTCTACCATTAAAATTCATTTATCAGATATTAAAGGCTTTTGGGTAATATTTTTGTGGTCTTTTCAGTAAATGACAGATATGATTTCTATTCTGAAACATGCACACCATTCAATATTCAGAGAAATTGCCATAGACCCCAAAGGGCTACCTTTATCATTGTGGATTGATCATGTCAGATCACCTTACTGTGAGAAGCAAAAGCCATGCCTACTTGATGATTTTATTTCAATAGATTTCATTTTCTTCTTCTGACTGCCACTTTACTCTGTAGTTGCATTAGAAAAAGCATGGTTAAAGGAGCGAGTCCCATTGTGAAGAGAAAACCAGAAAAAGCTTTGCTACAAGGCAAGAGCTAATTCACTATTCTGTAGGGAATGATATTCATCTATCCTTCAATAAAAGCTAATGGCTCAATAGGCCCAATGCACTCAGCTAATCTAAGAAGAAGTTGATGCTTGGGAACTGGGATTCAATCAAGGTTCACACATAAGTGCTATTACTGCACGTGAGAATATACTTATACCTCCTTGACATAAAATATGACTAAATTTTTTAAAAATTAACCGACTGCTCTAGCCTTGTCAACATTACATAACAAAAAAACAAACCAAACATATTGACATCAAGTCAATTTTGACTCACTGCAAACCTACAGGACAGAGTAGAACTGCCCCATAGAGGTTTCCAAGGCTGTAGATCTATACAGAAGCAGACTGCCAAATCTTTCTCTCACACAGTGGCTGGTAGCTTCAAACTGCCAACCATTTGGCTAGCAGCTGAGCGCTTTAACCAGCACACCTTTCAATATTACATAAGGCATTTGAAAATGTGACAGTTTTTGGATGAGGCATTATTGAATATCAATGTGGGTATTATCAACAAAAGCAAATGATAATATCTGCTAAGGAAAAAAAAAAGAAGAACCTCTGGACTGTGAATCAGCCTTGCGCCCCCCAGTTTCTTTAAAAGATTAGAAATATTTAAGTGGTGTCATCTAAAAATAGCTCAGTGACAGCTACTTACTATTTAGTATTCTGACATCCTAATAAGATGGAATAAGCTTTCCCAGGAAAAGTATTTTTGCCAAATACTCCCAAGGGTAAAAGCAATTTCCTTTTTGTATGAGTAGTGTGTTGGTTAAAGGCATGACCATGTTATAAATATCAAGTTCTGCAAGCAGAGAAGAAATCATGAGCACAGAAAGAAAGCTAAAAAAATTAGCAATGTGAAATTAGAAGACAATCGAAGTTCTTATCTAGGTAAGTAGAGTGGATTTTGCTTGTGGATAGTATGCCCTCGGTGTGAGTACTGGGATTATCAGCAAAAATAGAGGCCCCGAAACAACTTCTCTTTACTTAGTTGCATATGATTCCTTTAGATAGTTAGTTAAGACAGAGAAATAATAATGTTAAACTGCTTACAATTGCATTAAAACATACAAAATTTGAAAACGATTTTGATTTACCAAATGCTTACAATACAGAAATCATATGTTACAATGTCTATAATTTCAACCACAAAAATATCGATCTTTAATTTCATTTGGGTTAAGCTTCTGCATCTAAAAGGCAAAAGGTCAATATGGGAGGTGCACTGACCTCATGATATATTAAATGTAATCATATTTATGCATAGCAAATAGGGATTTTGTTATGTAAAGCACCTACATTGAATAAATATTTGTTCAGTTGATATACTATTCATAAATGTTTGAGTATTCGCTAGCATTTGGGTGTCGCTGTATGTGTTGAATTTTTAATGGTCTGCTTAAGCTGAAACAATTTCAGTGTTAGTCTAAGCAGGTAGAAAGTATGTATTATAAGTTATTTCTTCTTAATATCATAGGAATTAGATTCAACGCTAGGAATTGTGTCACATATTGAACAGTCATTTAGAAGCTCTCTACTAGGATGTCTCTTTGTTGTCACTGTTTTTGGGTACTGTTGAATCGGTTCCGATTCATAGCGACCTTATTTACAACAGAAGAAAACACTGCCCTGTCCTTTGCCATCCTCATGATCTTCGTTATGCTTCAGCCCATCATTACAGCCACTGTGTCAATCCATCTCACTGAAGGTCTTCCTCTTTTTCACTGACCCTCCACTTTACCAAGCATGTTTGGTAAAGTGGAGGATGTCTATTTACTCATCAGAAAAACGAGAAGTGTGACCTAGATGATTTCCTATACCTCTTCTAGTTCTAATAGTTTATGTTTGTGTGATCAGTGTGACTTATTGCAAGAGACAGAAGTAGGAAGAGTTATCTTTATCCAAGGAAGTCCAGTGTAAAAGTACTCAGATTGCTGAATTCATCTTCAGGCAATAGTGACCTTTGAGAGATTTAAGAGTATCAGAAATATTTGATGGTCTTTTATTTTGAATGTTAAAATGCATTTTTCATTCCCTGAGCAATTTAAAGAATATTTTTATGCTCTTTATAAGATTTGTTCATCTGAAAAGTAGATATAAACCAGGACGTTTTGCAAAATGGTAGCTATTTGACTTGGAGGTATGGCTTCCCTTATCTGTGAATCCTAGGATGAAGCTATGTAATTTCACATTTGGTTAATAATATCTAAAATTTACTGAGCACTGAATTTGTGCCAATAATTCTTCCAAATGCTCTAGTGTATGAATTTATGTAATTGTCACAACTATTGTATGAGGCAGGTATTATTATTATATACATTTGGAAATTAAGCATAAGAAATTAAGCAACTTGCTCAATTACCTCTGAGTAGAGGAGCTGAGGAATCAACCCAGGCACTCTGTCCCCAGAGCCTGTACTCATAATCAACACACTGCAGTATTTCTATGTAAATAAATGAATATTTAATTGAACACTGACAACTATAGTTTCAGATGATTGGTTTTATTTTTTATCACCAAAATAAATAGCATGAAATATCTTAGTGGCCAGTAGCAGTTGAATCTTCTTGCTTAGAGAGAAGGTTCCCCAGACTCTGACTTTCATTTGTTTATTTATGGAATCATCCAACAACTGATTGTCTACCATAGTCCAGGTACTCCTCTAGGCACTGAGGACACAACTGTGAAACAGCAGACAAAAAGCCTTGCCTGCATGGAGCTTCTAGTCTTATGGGAAGATGGGTAACATGTAACATAATTAAGTAAAATAAATAAGCTTTAGATAGTGGTAAGTTCTAGGAGAGGTAAAAGGCAGGAAAGAAGCCTAGGAGTGTAGGGTGGGAAGGATTGTTGAAATTTTGGACAGGGTACTCAGGAGGCCTTCTGAAAAGTAGACTTTTGATCAGATCTGCGTGGGCCACGATGGGGGAAAGCCAATGCAAAGGACTGCAAGGGAAGCATATCTGGCCTGTTCAAAACAACAACAAAGCAGTGCTGCTGGACTAGGGGAAATTGAAGGGGAAATTGTAAAGCATTAGGTTAGAGAAATAAAAGGGAGGTAGACCATGAAGGCCCTTGTAAGTCGTAGTATGAAACTTATCTTTTTTTTCTGGGAGAGGTGGAAGTTATTGAAGGGCTTTGAGCAGAGGAGTGCCACAGTGATCTGACTTTCAGTTTAACTGACTCATTCTGGCTTTTCTGTTGAAAATAAACTGAAGAGGGGAACAAGTGCTGAAGCAGAGAGACCAGTTAGGAGGCTATTACCTGTCAAATCATTACAAGAGATTAAGCAAATGGTTGCTAATCATGCCTCATCTGAATTGATCAAATGTTTGCTGCATGGAGAAAATTTGAATGTGATTTTAATACTAATTTGGAAACACTTCCAAGAAATTTGGCATAGTGCACAATGCATTAATCTCTTACAAACTCTCTGAAAGAACAAAAGCAACTCAGAATTGGATGTAAACTGCATTTATACTGAAATCGACAGTGGCAAAAAAGCTGTGCTACACAATTTAGACCTAGGTGAAGTACTCCATGATTCAACAAACATTACTTTTAATCCAAAGTATGATAAAAAGCTTAGAAGGTGGATGGGGGCAATCCGAAGACTAATACTAAATTCTTTAGGTTGGGGTCAATAGTAGGAAATGTTTGTGGGTTTACTTTCCCTCCACAGAAGACCAAGGGGAGGGAGGCTGAGCAAGCCAAGAACTTATGTCTGCCAAAATAAACATGATTTCTAATTTAAAAGGAAGGGGACACATTGTAGTTATAGCTGGGTCAGAGGAGACGCAAGGAACGGAAAACAATAGTGTGGGAACTTTTCGGGCTCCACAAAGGCATTCCATGTATAAATTCAACAACAAAGTCCTATGAGCCATGAAGACTCACAGGGGCTGGAACTCTTTCCCAGATGGTATTCATCTCCGGAAGCCTAGAAATGGAGCTCCTATGGTGACATTACCCCCATTTGACAAGACTTGCCAATAGGAGATGAAACTCAACAAATTTGTAGGAAAATCTGACAAGAAGTTAGTGTCTAATGCTCTGGCTTCCTTAGAACTGACCCCTCCCAAAAGCTGAATAAACTGGATGACTGGATGAAGGATAAAAACATGACCAACATTGAGCTCTCTAACTTGTGCTATTGAAACAATGCCAGGACAACAGTCAAAAATAATCTCTTCCCAGTATCAAAGGGTGGCTTGAGAAGACAAAGTAAAGTATTATAATGACATGTGCAAAGACCTAGAGATAGAAAACTAAAAGGGAAGAACATGCTCGCATTTCTCAACCTGAAAGGACTGAAGAAAAAATTTCAAGCCTGGATTTGCAATAGTGAAGGGTGCTACAGGGAAAATATTAAATGATGCAGGAAGCATCAAAAGAAGATGGAAGGAATACACAGTCACTATACCAAAAAGAATTGGTCAATGCTCAATCGTTTCAGGAGGTAGCATATGATCAGGAATCAATGGTACTGAAGGAAGAAGTCCAAGCTGCACTGAAGGCATCGGTGTAAAACAAGGCTCCAGGATTGACAGAATACCAATTGAGATGTTTCAACAAATGAATGCAATGCTGGAATTACTTATCTATGCCAAGAAATATGGAAGACAGCTACCTGGCCAACTGACTAGAAGATATCCATATTTATGTCTCTTTCAGAGAAAGGTGATACAACCGAATGCAGAAATTATTAAACAATAGCATTAATATCACACACAAGTAAAATTTTGCTAAAGATCATTCAAAAGCAGCTGCAGCAGTATATCAACAGGGAACTGCCAAAAATTCAAGCCAGATTCAGAAGAGGATGTGGCACCAGGGATATCATTACTGATGTCAGATGGATTCTGGCTAAAAGCAGAGAATGCCAGGGGGACATTTACCAGTCTTTTATTGACTATCCAAAGGCATTTGACTGGGTGGATCATAACAAATTATGGATAACATCACGAAGAATGGAAATACCAGAACCCTTAACTGTGCTCATGAGGGACATGTATAGATCAAGAGGCAGTTGTTCAAATGGAACAAGGGGATACTGAATGGTTTAAAATCAGGAAAGGTGTGTGTCAGGATTGTAACCTTTCACCATACCTATTCAACCTGTATGCTGAGGAAATAGTCCAAGAAACTGGACTATATGAAGAAGAATGGGGCATACAGATTGGAGGAAGACTCATTAACAACCTGATTTTTGCAGATGACATAACATTGCTTGCTGAAAGTGAAGAGGACTTGAAGCACTTTCTGATAAAGCTCAAAGACTATAGCCTTCAGAATGGATTACTCTTCACCATAAAGAAAACAAAAATCCTTGCAATTGAACCAATAAGCAACATCATGATAAATGGAGAAAATACTGAAGTTGTCAAGGATTTCCTTTTACTTGAATCCACAGTCAACACCATGGAGGCCGCAGTCAAGAAATCAAAAGAAGCATTGCATTGGGCAAACCTACTGCAAAAGACTTTTAAAGTGTTAAAAAGCAAAGATATCACCTTGAAGATTAAGGTGCACCTCATCCAAGCCATGGTGTTTTCAATCTCCTCATACACATGCAAAAGCTGGACAGTGAATAAGGAAGACCAAAGAAGAATCGATGCCTTTGATTCCACATATGATGGACTGCCAAAAGAATGAACATATCTGTCTTGGCAGAAATATAACCAGAATGCTTCTTAGAAGCAAAGATGGCAAGATTACATATCACATAGTTTGGACATGTTGTCAGGAGGGATCAGTCCCTGGAGAAGGACATCACGCTTGGTAAAATAGAGGGTCATCGAAAAAGAGGAAGACCATCAATGAGATGGACTGCAACAATGAGCTCAAGCATAACAATGATTGTGAGGATGGTGCAGGACCAGGCAGTGTTTCGTTCTGTTGTACATAGGGTTGCTATGAGTTGGAACCAACTCGATGGCACCTAACAACAATCACCCAGTATTTGGGGCAAATATTGGCCTTGGCGGGACTGCCTATATTAAAGGCAAAATTAAAAATAAACGCAGCATTAAGTTGATGCAAAAGTTCTGCAACAAAATGAAAGAAGACATTGTATGCAAAGCAGAGTCAAGTACAATTTTTGGAATTTCAGAAAAGAACTTTACTCTCAAGAAAATTACACATATTAAAAATATGATGCAAAGTATCAAAAAAATTATCAGTTGGAAAAGGAACTAGCAGAGCTAATGTTATTGCTGTAGTTAGTTATTTTCAAGTCATTTCCAACTCACAGTGACCCCACCTGTGCAGAGTAGAACTGCTCCATAGCGCTTTCAAGGATGTGACTTTTCTAATAAAATATGTTAAATTAAAAACAGGTATTTTCACATTAGATACAGTAAAACTTTTATTATTAGTGTCATTCAATGACATGGCAGACAGACTTGAGGAGTGCAAGTAGAATGTTGAGGAAAAGAGAAAAACATACAGCATATAGATGATAATACATTGATATGGAGGTCTGACAACTAAGGCTCACTCCACAGATATAGAGAGAAAATACTTTCAAAGACATAATGAAAGAATACTTCCTGAAATCAAACTAAACCTGAATTACCACATCAAAATCTCTGTTCTAAGAAAAATTAACACTAAGATTTATCTTGATGAAATAACTAAATCTTGATTTAAAAAAAAAAAAAAACAACACAGTAAGCACTAGGGAAAAAACATAATACAGTTGCCCAAAGGAGAAAAATATTTAGCCAGGCCACCTTCAGGCCTCAGATTAGGGGCATGGTCCAACATTTTATGACTATCCTCAGAGACTGGTCAGGTTGCAGGAAGCAGTAAATGCCAAGCTAAAGAATTTTGTCTTTATTTTATGTCAATTTTTTCCAGCTGGCAGTTTCTTGGACCAGTACTTTGATCAAAGATATTACTTTAAAGATTTGTTTTGTACATTATTACATTAAGGCCTTGAAAAGTTCCACAACAAAAGGTGTAACTTTTTAAATCAATATTTTCCAAATATATTTGACTACAACAACTTTTTTTGAAGAACAGCTTTTAAAATCTACCAAACTAGAGCAACATTCTTCAAAAATGCTACCCTAGGTTATTTGACCAAAAGATTGACATCAGCGAATGGGTGTTTGGGGGAGTTTAACACCGTGGTTTGAACAGAATGGATTGGAAGCCAGGAGAATTTTACCAACTGGAAGGCCATTGAGATGGCTATTGCAATAAGCCCTACAGAAGGAGATGAGAGCCTAGAGAGTTATAAAGAAAGACTTGACAAAATGCCTAGCTTACATCCTTTGGCCTGAAATGTCCTGTTCTCTCCTTTCCAGCGTGGGTTTCGAATAGTTTTTGTTGATGTTAGACTATCCTACGACAACCGCTGTAATAAGGTGCTAGTATTTATTACTTAAGAAATTGTAATCACTCTGCTTTCTCCTATTTCTGCATTCTTCCAGCCTTCTTTTTTTGAATTGACATGCAGCTTGTTCCCAACAGATTAGCCAGTTCACATGGATATTTGAAGACTAATATTAAAAATTAGTTTTAGTAGGTTCTGCCTCCATGTGCCATCCCTAAACATTATTGCTTATTTTAAAACCTGAGTCAAATCACACTTCTTCACAAAGACTTCTCAGGCCGTGCTCTCATATATTAATTCTTTTGTTTGAATTATTTTGGCATTTATTTACGATATTATATTTGCTTAATATGTACTCAGTAATGTACAGGCAAAGTAGTCCTCCTGGCTCAAACAGTTAAGCACTAAGTTGCTAACCAAAATGTTGGCAGTTCAAACCCGCTCAGTGGCTATGTGGGTGAAAGACCTGGAAACCTGTTGCCATAAACATTACAGCGTAGAAAACCCCATGGGGGCAGTTTTACAGTCTCGTATGGGGCCCTATGAGTCACAGTTGACTTGATGGCACCTAACAACAACACATATTTACATATTTCTATATAAATGTGTATTTATATATTCTTCTCATCTGTATTATAAGCTTCTCCGTGGAAGATATTTTTTCTTAACATTGCTTGCTTCCGTCCCAGCACCATCGATGGCCCTATAAACACTAGGTGCAAAATAAGTAATCATTGATTAGATTTACATATTCTACTTTCCTTGATTTTCTATTATCTCGTAAAGTAAATGCCAATTTTAAAATACGTTCTGTGTATATTGGAGGGAAATGGAATGGAATTGAGTACTTTTTCATGCAAAAGTAACTCCTCAACACCTAAAAATATAAACTTTAATGGGTATATATATATACCCAGTTAAGAAAATAGGAAATTATTTATACTTTGTCTGAACTTCCTCTTAAATTCATTAAGTCAAACAAGATATTCGGGAATACATAGCTAGAAGTATTCAGCATTAAAGCTTGTATGACGATGAAAAGTTCACATGTGTCATTTTCTTCTAGGGAAGCAGAAGTAAATTCAAAGCAAGCATTAGAGTTGCCGACTTACTTAAAAAAGAAAAGAAAACGATTTTTACAGAAAAAGTACAGGTACTGATAGCATTTATTAAAAGTCAGTTGCTGCCCAGCAGACTTTGACTCATGTGTGTCAGAGTAGAACTGTGCTTCATAGGCTGATTCCAACGGCTTTCAGTGGCTGATTTTTCAGAAGTAAATTGCCAGGCCTTTCACATGAGGCACCTCTGGATGGACTTGAACCTTCAGTCTTTCAGTTAGCAGCTGAGCATTTTAAGCATTTGTACCACATTAGACTCTGCCTTATGAAGAGTAGGAGGTTAAAATAAAAATAGCATATGTGGTATAGCAATGCGGAATGTAATTTGGTTTGAATCATAGCTTTTGTACTTGCTAGACAAGTCATCTCAGGCAAATCACTTCGTATAATCTGTCCATTGACTTATTCATATGCTGGAAATGATAGCACATTCCCCAGAGGTTTGCCATGAGGCCCATGGGGTAATAGTTGTAAGATTCTGTAAACAGTAAAGCAACTTTAAGGAGCCCTGGTGGTACAATGGTTAAGTGCTCGGCTGCTAACTGAAAGGTCAGTGGTTCAAATCCACCAGCCCTCCTGAGGAAGAAAAGACTTGGTGATCTGCTTGCATAAATATTTCAACCTGGGAAACCCCACGGAGCAGTTCTGCTCTGTCATATACAGTTTCTATGAGTCAGAATCAACTTGATGGCACACAGCAACAACAGAGCAATTTTACTGTTTTTAGTTTTTATATAATTCATTGTAAGGTATTTGGAGAATATCCAAGCAAAATACCTCCTGATAAATCGAGAAATAAAATATCTAAACGAATTTTTAGCCAGTTAGAGCCCTGGTGGCGCAATGATTAAGTGCTTGGCTGCTAGCTTAAAGGATGGCAAGTTGAACCCACCACCTGCTGCTCTGTGGGAGAAAAGACCTGGAGATCTGCTCTCATAAAAATTAACCAAAGCTGGTGGGTTCAAGCTTCAGACCTTTTGGTTAGCAGCTGAGTGCTTAACCACTGGACTACAAGGGCTCCTTCTATAAAGTTTATAGTCTAGGAAACCCTATGGAGCAGTTCTATCTGCACTATAAGGTTGCTACGAGTCAGAATCGACTTGAGGCCACACAACAACCGTTTTAGAGTCATACAAGACAATAAGAATTTCACTTTACTGAATTGCTTCCTCCATGTTGAGAGGTACATAGACTTCGTAACGCTTTTAACTGAATTTTCAGAAAACAACGTTTGCATAGTCCAAAGTAACAAAGGTCTTTTCCTATTTTTTTGTTTTTGTTTTTTAGTCTCCTAGAAACCCTATACTTTTAGTTTTTACATTTAGGCCTAGGCTATATTTCGAGTTAATTTTTTATATGATGCAGCTGTGAATTGAAAGTCATTCACTGAAGTTTTTGCATAGGGATATGCAATTGTTCTAGCACCATTTTTTTAAAAAAGACTACTTTTTCTGTGCTGAATTGTTTTTCAACTTTTGTTGACAATCGGTGGCCTGTATGTGTGGGCCTGTTTCTGACTCTATTCTGTTCCATTGGTCTATTTTCACAGTAGTACCACACTGTCTTGTCCATGGTAGCTTTAAATGAATTCAGGCAGTTATCGGTCCTCAACTCTTTCAGAGTTGTTTGCTATTCTAGATTTTTTGCTTTCCCATGTATATTTTAGAATCAGTTTTCCAATTTTCTACAAACTTGCCTTTCGAGTCTTGATTGGGATTGTGTTGAAACTACAGACCGACTTGGGGAAAACCGACACCCTAACAATACTGAGGCTTCCAATCCATTTAGAGGATAAATCTCTATTTATTTAATTCTTTTAATTCTCTAGACAATATTCTGAAGTTATCAAGTCTTTTATGAATTTTATTAGATTTATCTGTATGTACTTCATATTTTTTTTTTTGTGAATGGTATTGGTTTTTAAATCTCAGCCTTTATGGGAATTTTGGCAGTTTCTTAAAATTAAACATACTCCTATTGTATGATCCCACCATTTCTCTCCTAGGCATTTACCCAAGAGAAACAAAAGCATATGTCCACACAAAGACTTGACATGGATACACAGAGCAGCTTTATTTGTAACATCCAAAAACTAGAAACAACCCAAACGCCTATCAAAAGGTAAGTGAATAAACAAACTCTGGTGGATACATACAATGCATTGATATTCAGCAATAAAAAGGAATGAATTACTGATCCACGCTAAATTATGGATGAATTTCAAAATATTTATTTTGAGTTAAAGAAGTGTTATAGACTGAATTGTGGCCCCCCAAAATATGTGTATCAATTTGGCTAGCCTAGGATTCCCAGTACTGTGCGATTGTCTAACATTTCGTCATCTGATGTGATTTTCCTATGTTACAAATCCTCTCTATGATGTCAGTGAGATGGGATTAGCAGCAGTTATGTTAATGAGGCAGGGCTCAGTCCACAAGATTACATGGCATTTTAAGCCAATCTCTTTTTTTTTTTTTAAATAACTTTTATTGAGCTTCAAGTGAACGTTTACAAATCAAGTCAGTCTGTCACATATAAGTTTATATACATCTTACTCCTTACTCCCACTTGCTCTCCCCCTAATGAGTCAGCCCTTCCAGTCTCTCCTTTCGTGACAATTTTGCCAGCTTCCAACTCTCTCTATCCTCCCATCCCCCCTCCAGACAGGAGATGCCAACACAGTCTCAAGTGTCCACCTGATATAATTAGCTCACTCTTCATCAGCATCTCTCTCCTACCCACTGTCCAGTCCCTTTCATGTCTGATGAGTTGTCTTCGGGGATGGTTCCTGTCCTGTGCCAACAGAAGGTCTGGGGAGCATGGCCACCGGGATTCCTCTAGTCACAGTCAGACCATTAAGTCTGGTCTTTTTATGAGAATTTGGGGTCTGCATCCCACTGATCTCCTGCTCCCTCAGGGGTTCTCTATTGTGCTCCCTGTCAGGGCAGTCATCGATTCTGGCCGGGCACCATCTAGTTCTTCTGGTCTCAGGATGATGTAGGTCTCTGGTTCATGTGGCCCTTTCTGTCTCTTGGGCTCTTAGTTGTCGTGTGACCTTGGTGTTCTTCATTCTCCTTTACTCCAGGTGGGTTGCATCTTAGATGGCCGCTTGTTAGCATTTAAGACCCCAGATGCCACATTCCAAAGTGGGATGCAGAATGTTTTCATAATAGAATTATTTTGCCAATTGACTTAGAAGTCCCCTTAAACCATGGTTCCCAAACCCCTGCCCTTGCTCCGCTGACCTTTGAAGCATTCATTTTATCCCGGAAACTTCTTTACTTTTGGTCCAGTCCAATTGAGCTGACCTTCCATGTATTGAGTGTTGTCCTTCCCTTCATCTAAAGCAGTTCTTATCTACTAATTAATCAGTAAAAGACCCTCTCCCTCCCTCCCTCCCTCCCCCCCTCGTAACCACAAAAGTATGTGTTCTTCTCAGTTTATACTATTTCTCAAGATCTTATAATAGTAGTCTTATACAATATTTGTCCTTTTGCCTCTGACTGATTTCGCTCAGCATAATGCCTTCCAGGTTCCTCCATGTTATGAAATGTTTCACAGATTTGTCACTGTTCTTTATTGATGTGTAGTATTCCATTGTGTGAATATACCACAATTTATTTAACCATTCATCCGTTGATGGACACCTTGGTTGCTTCCAGCTTTTTGCTATTGTAAACAGAGCTACAATAAACATGGGTGTGCATATATCTGTTTGTGTGAAGGCTCTTGTTTCTCTAGGGTATATTCCGAGGAGTGAGATTTCTGGGTTGTATGGTAGTTCTATTTCTAACTGTTTAAGATAACGCCAGATAGATTTCCAAAGTGGTTGTACCATTTTACATTCCCACCAGCAGTGTATAAGAGTTCCAATCTCTCCGCAGCCTCTCCAACATTTATTATTTTGTGTTTTTTGGATTAATGCCAGCCTTGTTGGAGTGAGATGGAATCTCATCGTGGTTTTAATTTGCATTTCTCTAATGGCTAATGATCGAGAACATTTTCTCATGTATCTGTTGGCTGCCTGAATATCTTCTTTAGTGAAATGTGTGTTCATATACTTTGCCCACTTCTTGATTGGGTTGTTTGTCTTTTTGTGGTTGAGTTTTGACAGAATCATGTAGATTTTAGAGATCAGGCGCTGGTCGGAGAAGTCATAGCTGAAAATTCTTTCCCAGTCTTAGGTGGTCTTTTTACTCTTTTGGTGAAGTCTTTAGATGAGCATAGGTGTTTGATTTTTAGGAGCTCCCAGTTATCTGGTTTCTCTTCATCATTTTTGGTAATGTTTTGTATTCTGTTTATGCCCTGTATTAGGGCTCCTAGGGTTGTCCCTATTTTTTCTTCCATGATCTTTATTGTTTTAGTCTTTATGTTTAGGTCTTTGATCCACTTGGAGTTAGTTTTTGTGCTTGGTGTGAGGTATGGGTCCTGTTTCATTTTTTTGCAAATGGATATCCAATTATGCCAGCGCCATTTGTTAAAAAGACTATCTTTTCCCCAATTAAGTGACACTGGTCCTTTGTCAAATATCAGCTGCTCATATGTGGATGGATTTATATCTGGGTTCTCAATTCTGTTCCACTGGTCTATGTGCCTGTTGTTGTACCAACACCAGGCTGTTTTGACTACTGTAAGCCAATCTCTTTTGAGATATAAAAGAAGTGAGCAGAGAGACATGGAGACCTCATACTACCAAGAACGCAGCACTGGGAGCAGAGTGCATCCTTTGGACTCAGGTGCCTTTGCTTGAGAAGCTCCTAAACCAGGGGAGGATTGATGATGAGGACCTTCCTCCAGAGCCAACAGAAAGAGAAAGCCTACTGGTTGAGCTAGCACCCTGAATTTGGGCTTCTAGTCTATTAGACTGTAAGAGAATAAATTTTGCTTTGTTAAAGCCATCCACTTGTGGTATTTCTGTTATAGCAGCACTAGATGTCTAAGGAGCCAAACAAAAAAAGAAAGTATACTGTATGATTCCATTTAGATAGAATTCTAGAGCATTCAAATGAGACCATGGGACATAAAGCAAATCATTGGTTGTCTGGGGATAGAGTGAGGCATTGGGGAGAGACTGGAGATAGGAATTACAAGGAGACACAAGACACTTTTTGTGGTGATAGATATTATGATTATCTTTATCATGGTGGTGTTACTGTAAAAACAATAGCATAGCATGCTTAGGAAAATACCTTGGATGGAGCGGTGCAGGATTGGCAAACAAACATAGAAGGCATGCATTATTTGCTTAAAAATACAGTAATGAGTAGGGACTTGCTAAAAGAAAGGCTAGTATGCAACTACCTTTGCATTTACTTATTATCCAATAACATATATTATCAAAAGACACATCTGATCCAATAACATATATTATCAAAAGACACATCTGATCCAATAACATATATTATCAAAAGACACATCTGAAATACAACTAACAAAATAAAGAGTAGAAGATAAAAATTATTGGCTCATAGCTTATTCTGGTACTTGTGTCCATTTGAATTAAACTTGTGTATCCTTCACTAGGAAACCCTGGTGCTGTAGTGGTTAAGAGCTATGGTTGCTAACCAAAAGATCAGCAGTTCAAATTCACCAGGCAGTCCTTGGAAACTCTATGAGGCAGTTCTACAGTTCTACTCTGTCTTATAGGGTCTCTATGAGCTGGAATTGACTCGACAGCAGGGGGTTTGGTTTTTTTTTTTTTGTATCCTTCACCATGTTACCCTAAAGCTTCCGTAACCTGTGTTTTTATATTTGTGGCTAACTGAGTTATTTCTATTTCATGTTGGATCCCTGGCAGTGCAGCGGTTAAGAGCTACCTCTTCTAACCAAAAGGTCAGCAGTTCTAATCCACCAGCCACTCCTTGGAAACCCTATGGGGGCATTCCTCTCTGTCCTATAGGGTCACTATGAGTCAGAATTGACGACAACAGCTTTTTAGTTTGGTACACAGCTGGTAGTTATACAAAATAACTTTCTAACAAAGGGTAGCAAGACCTACAGAGAAAAGCTACCTCCAGGTACCACAGGTCAAATGAAATTCAATGTTGATCCAATGAATACCTTTGAGAGTTAAGTTACTAAATTCTTTGATATTTAAAAAGTTCACAACTAGTGTTTCTTCCAAATAATTCTACGTAGGAGCTTTGCCCGCTGTTTGTTTATCTCTCGATTTAGCAATATATCTCCCAAATGTTAGTAAGCCTTTGATTTGATATGAAGTGGCTGCTTACCCAAATGACAGGTCTAAATTATATAGTGCAATAATTAATGAATATGCACTGATGTAGTCTCAAGGATTCAATTAGTAAATAAAACAAATTTAGAAAAGCAGTCACAATTTGGGGGAGCTCTCTGCACCTGACTGCAAACAATAAACAGAGTTTATTAAACACACTTCAACTTCCCTTTTGAAGAGTCTATTTTTAAGACTAAGGCATTTCTTGTAAACTTGTTAGTATTTAAGCCACTCATCTACCTGGTAGAGGAAATAAGGGGCTACACCATTCTTTAAAAACAGAAGGTGTCATTCATATAGAAGAGTAATAATTATGGGAATGGGATATAAGGTATTTTATTAATAAATGCAGGATGTGACACTTTTCCTCTTCTGCTTTTGTAGACACTACCTACTCTGCTTTTTAAATGTCATCCATATTTATCAGACCACATGGTTCTTGACATTTAGAATTTTTTTTTTAATCAAATTGTAAGTGAAGCTTTGACAACAGAAGCTAATTATCAAGGGACTGAAGAGTATGCTTTTTCCCCCAATCAGCAGGCTACAGTAAAAGTATGAATTATCAGTCCTTTGTGATACCCTGTAGCTGAGAACTTTTGTTCATTATTATAACACAGTTAACTCTTCCTTAAAGCATTTAATAGTTTTTGGAAGTTTCCATGGAAATTTTTAGGAATTAAACTTAGCTTATTAGACAGGTTATTCTGTCTTTCCAAGTCATCTGTGTACATCACGTAGGAATATGTTGAAAACCTTCCACAAAACAAAAATCCCTACTTGAAAAGATGAATTTAATGGAGATAATTATTTCTCCCTGAACAGTGCATTAAAATAAACATTACAATGCCTATCTTTGATATTCAAATTAATCTTTTAAAAGTACAGTCCAAAGTATATTAATGACTAGCCAGCATTTTATACATTTTAATATTTATAAATACGCTTGCAAATATTTATCAGCAGCAACATTATAATTGTATTCCTGCTCTTAAGCCAGTTTATAATAATAAATATATCCAACACTGTTAGAAAACTCAGGACTACTTGAAAGAAGTATTTAGTAAGAAACTTTTAATACAAGTAGTGAATTTATCAAGAATTGTAGGGGGCAGGGTCAAGATGGCAGAGTAGTCAGATGCTTCTGGTGAATGCTCTTACACAAAAGACCCCCTCAAAAATTGAAAACATTGCATTTACGACAAGCTACAAGCCCTGAACATCAAAGGCAGAGTTAGAACATGGACTGAGCGGCAGGTAGAGGGAGAGACGGTTCAGAAGTAGAGAGGAGTTGCTGGACCTGAATCATTGGGAACCCTCAGGCACCATTCCCAGGAGCAGCTATGGCAGGCTGATGGTAGCATTCGGCTGCAGTTTCCTCAGGGAGAAACATCCAACCACATAGCCTACTCATACTGTCGGAACCAGAGAAGAACAGCGCTCTTGGTAAAAGCTAAGTCCTTGCGTATATTTTACCGTGCCCCCACCCTGAAGCCAGCTTCAGTGGCTGTAGATTTCCCTGGGCCTGAGATAGGTCCTGTTGTGCAATCTGAGCCATTCTCCTGGCCTTGGAGAAGGAATAAATTCAAAATAGGGGAAAAGATAACCTGCCAGCTCCACTAACCTGGGGAGCGCAGGACAGATCGGCTCCTGTTGAGGCATAAATTGTCCATCGACTTTGAATACCTTTCCCCTCTGCATGGACCTGCGTGGGCCTACTGCAGGAGAATAGACCCTTGTTGGCAGACTACAACTGTTTCAGCTGTGTGGTGGAGAGGTGGGTGTTTGGTGTTTGATACTACTTTGCCTATGAAACAGGTCCTCACCTACCCACAACAGGGGCCTAAGGACTGGTCGCTCCACATGGGTCACCCAGCCACCCGTGACAGGGGTTGAAGGATAACCGGCACCTCCCGGTCCTTACAACCCAAAGATTTCGGTGCCCAAGGTCCATCTGCAGAACCCACCCACCTGTGTGCTCTAGGGAACAGGGACACACACTCCTCACAGACCCTCAGGGGATGGTTGTCAGCCCCTTGCTTTGTTCAGAGAATGACCCCCTGCTACAACCAGATACCGGTACCTACACCAATCACCCCTGCCCCCTAAGACTGTAGGACAGAGCCTGTACCACAGACTTGATGACCAACTACTTGGACACCTGAGCTGAATCCACACAAGAAAAGTGAATGGGCTCCTAGGTTCATACACCTGGTAACAGCTCTAGCCATCTGGTGACAGGATGTTAGCGCTTCAAAGGCAAAAATAATCATGCTAGCTCACTCAAGCAACCTATTTGGGCATAACAAAACAAAGCAGAAGCTAGAATACAGTAAGCAAACATAAAATAAACTAATACAATAACTTATAGATGGCTGGGAGACAACAGTCAATATCAAATCACATAAAGAAGCAGACCATGATCACTTCAACAAGCTCTCAAAACAAAGAATCAAGGAATCTTCTGGATGAAGGTGGCTTTCTGGAATCACCAGATGCAGAATAAAAAAGATTAATATACAGAACTCTTCAAGACATTAGGAAGGAGATCAGGCAATATGCAAAACAAGCCAAGGAACATACAGATAAAGCAGTTGAAATTAAAAAGGTTATTCAAAACACAATGAAAAATTTAATAACCTACAAGAATTCATAGAGAGACAGCAAGGAGAAATTCAGGAGATTAACAATAAAATTACAGAATTAGACCACTCAGTAGAAAGCCAGAGGAGCAGAATTGAGGAAGTGGAATGCAGAATTTTTGAGATTGAAGATGAACCACTTGCCACCAATACACTTGAAGAAAAATCAGATGAAAGAATTTAAAAAAAAGAAGAAACCCTGAGACTCATGTGGGACTCTATCAAGAGAAATAGCCTATAAGTGATTGGAGTACCAGAAGAGGGAGGGATAAGAGAAAATACAGAGAGAATTGTTGATGATTTGTTGGTAGAAAACTTCCCTGCTATGGTGAAAGATGAGAAGATATCTATCCAAGATGCTCATCGAACTCTACATAAGACAGATGTTAAAAGAAAGTTACCAAGACGTATTATAATCAAACTTGCCAAAACCAAACATAAAGAGAGAATTTTAAGAGCAGCTAGGGAAAAACAAAAAGTCACCTGCAAAGGAGAGTCAATGAGAATAAACCAGGCTTCTCAGCTGAGACCATGCAGGCAAGAAGGCTGGGGATGACTTACATAAAGCACTGAAGGAAAAAAAATTGCCAACGAAGAATCATATATCCAGCAAAACTGTCTCTCAAACATGAAGGTGAAGTTAGCACATTTCCAGATAAACAGAAGTTTAGGGAATTTGTAAAAACCAAACCAAAACTACAAGAAATAATAAAGGGAGTTCTCTGTTTACAAAATCAATAATGTCAGATATCAACCCAAGTCTAGAACACTGGACAGAGCAATTAGATATCAATCCAGATAAGGAAATCACAAAAATAAATTAAGATTAAAAAAAGAAAACTGCTCAAAACAGGGAAACAGTTATGTCATTATGTAAAAGAAGACAACACTAAAACAATAAAGAGGGACTAAGAAATGTAGTCACAGATCTTTCATATGGAGAGAAAATCAAAATGACATAAACAAATAAAAGTTAGGCTTAAACTTAGAAAAATAGGGATAAATATTAAAGTAACCACAAAGGAGACTAACAATCCTGCTCATCAAAATAAAATACAAGAAAAAAATAACAGTCTCAGCAGAAACAAAATCAACAACAACAAATAAGAGGAAAAGACAATATATACAGATAAGCTACTCGGCACAAAAAAATTATGTGGGAAAAAGGAACTGTCAACAACACATAAAAAAAGACATCAAAACGACAGCACTAAACTCATACTGATCCATAATTGTGCTGAATGTAAATGGACAAAGTGCACCAATAAAGAGACAGAGAGTGGCCAAAAGGATAATAAAACACTTTCTGTCTATATGCTGCCTGCAGGAGACACGCCTTAGACTTAGAAACACAAACAAACTAAAACTCAAAGGATGGAAAAAAATATGTCAAGCAAACAACAAACAAAAAACAGCATGAGTGGCAATATTAATTTCTGACAAAATAGACTTTAAAGTTAAATCCACAACAAAGGATAAGGAAGGACACTACATAATAATTAAAAGAGGATATAACCATAGTAAATATTTATGCACCCAATGACAGGGCCACAAACTCTATCAGCACTGAAAAGTGAGAGACAGTGCCACAATTATACTAGAAGACTTCAACACAACACTTACAGTGAAGGATAGAACATCCAGAAAGAAGCTCAATAAAGACACAGAAGATCTAAATGCCACAATCAACGAACTTGACCTCATAGACATATACAGAACACTCCACCCAACAGCAACCAAGTATACTTTCTTTTCCAATGCGCATGCAACATTCTCTAGAATAGACCAGGTATTAGGTCATAAAGCGAGCCTTAGCAGAATACGAAACATTGAAATATTACAAAGCACCTTCTCTGACCATATGGCCATAAAAATAGAAATCAGTAACAGAAAATGCAGGGAAAAGAAATCAAACACTTGGAAACTGAACAATACCCTGCTCGAAAACTACTGGGTTAAAGAAAACATCAAGGTTGGAATAAGGAAATTCATAGAATCCAATGAGAATGAAAACACTTCTTATCAGAACCTTTGGGACACAGGGAAAGCAGTGCTCAGAGGTCAATTTATATCAATAAATGCACATATCCAGAAAGAAGAAAAGGCCAAAATCAAAGAATTATCCCTATAACTTGAACAAATAGAAAGAGAGCAACAAAAGAAACCCTCAAGCACCAGAAGAAAGCAAATAATAAAAATTAGAGCAGAATTAAATGAAAGAGAGAACAGAAAAAAAAAAAAAATTGAAAGAGTTAACAAGAACAAAAGCTGGTTCTTTGAAAAAATTAACAAAACTAATAAACCACTGGCCAAACTGACATAAGAAAAACAGGAGAAGAAGCAAACAACCCTAATAAGAAATGAGATGGGTGATATTACAACAGACCCAACTGAAATTAAAACAATCATATCAGATTACTGTGAAAAACTGTACTCTAACAAATTTGAAAACCTAAAAGAAATCCTTACAACTGGACCAATGAGCAACATCATGATAAACAGAGAAAAGACTGAAGTTGTCAAGGATTTCATTTTACTTGGATCCACAATGAACAGCCATGGAAGCAGCAGTCAAAAAATCAAAAGACGCATTGCATTGGGTAAATCTGCTGTAAAGGATCTCCTTAAAGTGTTGAAGAACAAAGATGTCACCTTGAAGACTAAGGTGCGCCTAACCCAAGCCTTGGTATTTTCAATTGCATCATATGCATGTGAAAGCTGGACAATGAATAAGGAAGACCAAAGAAAATTGATGCCTTTGAATTGTGGTGTTGGCGAAGAATATTGAATATAACATTGACTGCCAAAAGAATGAACTAATCTGTCTTGGAGGATGTACAACCAGAATGCTCCTTAGAAGCAAGGATGGCAAGACTGTGTCTTACATACTTTGAACATGTTGTCAGGAGGGATCAGTCCATCATGCTTGGCAGAGCACAGGGTCAGCAGAAAAGAGGAAGACCCTCAACGAGGTAGATTGACACAGTGGCTGCAACAATGAGCTCAAGCATAACAACGATTGTAAGGATGGCTCAGGATCAGGCAGTGTTTTGTTCTGTTGTGCATAGGGTCACTATGAGTTGGAACTGACTCGATGGCATCTAACAACAACAACAGAAGAAATGGATGAATTTCTACAAACACACTACCTACTTAAACTAACACAAACAGAGGTAGAACAACTAAATAAACCCATAACAAAAGAAGAGATTGAAAAGGCAATTTAAAAACTCCTAACAAAAAAAAAAAAAAAAAAACCCCTGGCCTGTAGAACTTCACTGCACAGTTCCACCAAACTTTCAAAGAAGGGTTAACACTGCTACTACTAAAGGTATTTCAGAGCACAGGAAAGGACAGAATACTCCCAAACTCATTCTATGAAGCCAGTATATCCCTGATAGCAAAAGCAGGTAAAGACATCACAAAAAAAGAAAATTACAGACCTATATCCCTCATGAACTTAGATGCAAAAAACCTCAACAAAATTCTAGCCAATAGAATTCAACAACATATTAAAAAAAATATTTGACCATGACCAAGTGGGATTCATACTAGGTATGCAGGGATGGCTCAACATTAGAAAAACAATTAATGTAGTCCATCATATAAATGAAACAAAAGACAAGAACCGCATGATCTTATCAATTGATGCAGAAAAGGCATTTGGCAAAGTTCAACACCCATTCATGATGAAAACTCTCAGCAAAATAGGAATAAACGGAACATCCCCCAACATAGTAAAGGGCATTTATACAAAGCCAACAGCCAACATCATCTTAAGTGGAGAGAGTCTGAAAGCATTTCCCTTGAGATTGGGAACCAGACAAGGATGCCACTTATCACCACTCTTATTCAACATTATGCTAGAGGTCCTAGCCAGAGCAATTAGGCTAGGTAAAGAAATAAAGGGCATCCAGATTGGCAAGGACGAAGTAAAAATATCTCTATATTTGCAGATGACATGATCTTATACACAGAAAACATGGAGGACTCTGGAAGGCATTATGCTGAGTAAAATTAGTCAGTTGCAAAAGGACAAATATTGTATGAGATCACTGTTACAAGAACTCAAAAAATAGTTTAAACAGAGAAAAAAATATTCTTTGATGGTTATGAGAGTGGGGAGGGAGGGAGGGAGATGGGATTTTCACTAATTAGATAGTAGATAAGTTTTATTTTAGGTGAAGGGAAAGACAACACAAAATACAGGAGAGGTCAGCACAACTGGACTAAACCAAAAGCAGTTTCCTGAACAAGCTGAACGCGTCGAAGGCCAGCGTAGCAGGGGCGGGGGTTTGGGGACCATGGTTTCAGGTGACATCTAAGTCAATTGGCATAATAAAATCTACTAAGAAAACATTCTGCATCCCACTCTGGAGAGTGGCCTCTGGGGTCTTAAACACTAGCAAGCGGCCACCTAAGATGCATCAATTGGTCTCAACCCACCTGGAGCAAGGGAGAATAAAGAACACCAAAGACAGAAGGTAACTATGAGCCCAAGAGACAGAAAGGGCCAAATATACCAGAGACTATATCACCCTGAGACCAGAAGAACTAGATGGTGCCTGGCTACAACCGATGACTGCCCCGACAGGGAACACAACAGAGAACCTCTGAGGGAGCAGGAGAGCAGTGGGATGCAGACCCCAAATTCTTGTAAAAAGACCAGACTTAATGGTCTGACTGAGACTAGAAGGACCCCAGAGGTCATGGCCCCCTGACCTTCTGTTAGCCCAACACAGGGACCATTCCCAAAGCTAACTCTTCAGACAGGGATTGGACAGAACTATGGGATAGAAAATGATACTGGCGAAGAGTAAGTTCCTTGGATCAAATAGACACACTGGACTATGTGGGTAGCTCCCGTCTGGAGTAGATATGAGAGGGCAGAGGGAGGCAGAAGCTGGCCAAATGGACACGAAAATACAGAGTGGAGGGAAAGAGTGTGCTGTCTCATTAGAGAGAGATCAACTAGGAGTACATAAAAAAAAAAAAAGCAAGGTGTATATAAGATTTTGTATGAGAGACTGACTTGGTTTGTAAACTTTCTCTTAAAGCACAATAAAAATTAAAAAATATATATATAAAGGATCTGCAATTTTACCCCACTTTCAAAGCAACAAGTTAGCCTGCCACAGTTTTATGAATGATGGCACTAGACACAAGTCCCTGAATCAGAGACTAATGACAATTTACTTATCACAGCAATAACAGTAGACAGAGCATCATCATGTAGCACTGGAGCATTGGTTTCCTGAATCCTAATTATCACAGGGAAACATGAAGAGGACCAGTTGACAGCTGCGTATGAAATGGGTTGTGTTATAGGAAAAGAAACCACAGCTTGGGGGACCTGAATGTTTTATGCTGTTGTTATATGTCAACCAGTCAGTTCTGACTGATAAAGATCTTATGTACAACAGAACAGAACACTGACCAGTTCTGTGCCATCCTCAAAATCATTGCTATGTTTGAGCCCATTGTTGCAGTCACTGTGTCAATACATCTCATTGAGGGTCTTCCAGTTTTTGTTGACCCTTTGTTTTACCAAGCATGATGTCCTTTTCCTGGGATTGGTCCCTCCTGATAACATGTTCAAAGTAAGTGAGACAAAGTCTCACCATCCTTGCTTCTAAGGAGCATTCTTGATGTACTTCTACCAAGACAGGATTCTTTGTTCTTCTGGCAGTCCATGGTATACTCAATATTCTTCTCGAACACCGTATTTCAAAGGTGTCGATTTTCTTCAATCTTCTTTATTCATTATCCAGCTTTTGCATGCATATGAGATGACTGAAGATACCATGACTTGGGTCAGGTGCACCTTAGTCCTCAAGGTTTCGGCTTTGCTTTTTAACACTTTTAAGGGGTCTTTTTCAGCAGATTTGCCCAATGCAATATGTCATTTGATTTCTTGACTGCTGTTTCCATGGGCATTAATTGTGGATCCATCAGTATGTTAGACATTAATGAGCTTAAATGATTCAAAATGGTGTTAGCCATTTTGAATCAGAAAATCATATGGTGTACTATTCCGGAAATGACAAATTGAAGACGGACGGCATGCATTCATTGACACAAAGAACATTTCAAAATCTATCCTAAAGTACAGTAATGTCAGTGACAGGGTAATTTCCATACGCCTACAAGAAAGACCAGTTACTATGACTATTATTCAAATTTACATACAAACCAATAATGTCAAAGATGAAGAAATTGAAGATTTTTACTAACTTTCACAGTCTGATATCAATCAAAAATGCAATCAAATGCATAATTACCGTGATTGGAAGGAGCACTGGTATCTCAGTGGTTAAGAGCTTGGCTGCTAACCAAAAGTTCAGCAGTTCGAATCCACTAGCTGCTCCTTGGAATTCCTATGGGGCAGTTCTACTGTATCCTATAGGGTTGCTATGAGTCAGAATCGACTCAACAGCAACAGATTTGGGTTGTTTTGTTTTGTTTCATTTTGGTGATTGGAATGTGTATGTTAGAAACAAAGAAGAAGGATTAGTAGTTAGAAATACGGCCTTGGTAATAGAAGATGCTAGAGATCCCCTGATAGAGTTTTAGAAGACCAATGACCTATTCATTGGAAATTTCTTTTTTCAGCAACATAAATAACAACTAATACACATAGACTTTGCCAAATGGAATACACAGGATTCAGATCAACTATATCTATGAAAGAGACTACTGAGAAGCTCAATATTGTCAGTGAAAAAAAGGCCAGGGGCTGACTGCAGAACAGACCATCAATTGCTCATATGCAAGATCAAGTTGAAGCTGAAGAAAATTAAAACAAGTCCACAAGTGCCAAAGTACAGCCCTGAGTATGTATATTCTACCTGAATTTAGAGACCATCTCAAGAACAGATTTGATGCATTGAACACTGATGACCAAGACCAGACGAGCTGTGGAATGACATCAAGGACATCATACAGGAAGAAAGGTAAAAATCATTTAAAAGACAGAAAGAAAGTAAAGACCAAACTGGGTGTCATAAGAGATTCTGAAACTTGCTTTCGTACATAGAGTAGCTAAAGTGATTAGAAGAATTAATGAAGTAAAAGAGCTGAACAGAAGATTTCAAAGGGTACCCAGAGAACAAAAGACAAAGTATTACAATGAAATGCGCAAAGACCTAGAGTTAGAAAACCGAAAGGGAAGAACACACTCAGCATTTTTCAAACTGAAAGAAATGAAGAAATTGAAGCCTCGAGTTGCAATATTGAAGGATTCTATAGGCAAAATATTGAACGATGCAGGAAGCACCAAAAGAAGATGGAAGGAATACGCTGAGTCACTGAATCAAAAAGAATTGGCTACACGCAACCATCTCAGGAGGTACCATATAATCAAGAACCAATGATACTGAAGGAAGAAGTCTAAACTGCACTGAAAGCATTGATGAAAAAGTCTCCAGGAATTGAAGGAATACCATTTGAAATGTTTGAACAAATGGATGCAATGCTGGAAGCACTCACTCGTCTATGCCAAGAAATGTGGAAGACAGCTAACTGGAAGGCAATCCAATGGAATGTGGAAATTATACAACAATGTCATTAATATCACATGCAAGTAAAATGTTGCTGAAGATGGTTCAAAACAAGTTGCAGCAGTAGTTCAACAGGGAACCGCCAGAAATTCAAGCTGGATTCAGAAGAGGACACGGAATGAGGGCTATCGTTGCTGATGTCAGATGAATCCTGGCTGAAAGCAGAGAATACCAGAAAGATGTTTACTTGTGCTTTATTGACTACACAAAAACAGTTGACTGTGTAGATCATAACAAATTATGGGTAACATTGTGAAGAATGGGAATTTCAGAACACTTAATTGTGCTCATGAGGAGCCTGTACACAGGCCAAGAGGCAGTTTTAACAAAACAAGGGAATACTCAGTGGTTTAAATCAGGAAAGATGTGTGTCAGGGTTGTATCCCTTCATCATATTTACTCAATTTGTATGTGGTGTAAATAATCTGAGTAGCTGGACTCTATGAAGAAGAATGTTGCATTAGAATTGGAGAACGACTTATTAACAACCTACAATATGAAGATGACACAACCTTGCTTACTGAAAGTGAAGAGGACTTGAAACACTCACTGATAAAGATCAAAGACTACAGCCTTCAGTATGGATTACACCTCAACATAAAGAAAACAAAAATCCTCACAACTGGACCAATTAGCAACATCATGGTAAATGAAGGAAATATTGGAATTGTCAAGGAATGTTTTATAATGGGAAGTAATTGTACCTGACATTTGCTCTGAAAGAAGACACACTCTTTTTCTTCCAAGACTATAAGCAAATCTGCCCTGTGCTCTGGAGAAAAACATTGTCCCTATCTTCCAAGTTTGTTTGCTATGTCAGAAAACACAGTCTAGAACAAAAGCAGTCAGTGGCTCTGTTCTAAAGACATTCAGTAACATGAGAAACCCATGGAGGATTTTCTTCAAATAGTATTTTCTTACAATGTATCTTTATTTATTCTAAATAGTAACACACTAATGGCTATTGACTATGTGACTAACACTAAATTTTTTAAAAAGTCTCAGTAGATTGAAGTCTATCAAATTAAGCTAATTCATCAACTCACCATAATTTACACATTATGTATAAAAGTTCTCACATCCCTACATCAGGGGAAAGTTCATTTTTCTTAAAGTACATAAACTGGCAATCTTTCTTTGGTTTAATAATTCCAATTTCTATTACAAAGCCACTTAAGAAACCCAGTTAATCATCTTCTTATTGCAATTGTTTTAATGAAATTTTGGTATCGGGAATACTGAGTCTTTAAGATAAAAGTCTTCTGCTATAGTTAAAACAATGGATAGAAAATATGTAGCTCAAAAGGAAGTATACTAGAACCAACCATATTTTAATATAAGTAAAATAAAAAGATATGAATAAAAGATGAAATAGACAATGGAATGAAAATGACATAGCCTGGAAATGGCCAATATTTGGTATATTTTGTGTACCCACAGAAAGTATGATTCGGCATGATGCCGGGGTTGGAATTGCTGGCTCTTTCTTGTTTTAGGGTCCCCTGATTCTTATATTATGAATAAACGTGGTTTTTGTCTTAGGTTTTATGCCCTAACAGTCAAAATTCTTCTGTCTAAACCCTCCTAATGAAATATGGGTTAGAGTCATCACCAGGGAGTGGTGTCCAATCCAAACATAATGATGGGTATGCCAGATATCAGGGAGGACAACTGTCCATAGGATGCTTGGTTGAAGCCTCTGTCCCATAAGTGCAGTCTTTATGAGATGCACTTAAAATTACTCAGTTGGATACACTCTTGTGGAAATTTTCAAAATGACATACACACAAAATCTTAAATAGAAGATACTTCATTCAGGGGGGAATGAAACAAGATATGGTAATTTGAGTTGATATTTAGCCTAACTCATCGTAACATTTTTTTTTCCTATTCTCCTCAAGGCTGGCACAGAGTCAAGTGATGGAAAGAAGCTACAGGTGGGATCCAGTGACTGCCTAACTACTGAGGTGGCTTACCATGCTCCCTCACTTCTCCTGCATTGATAGAAGAATACTCATTACCCAAGATAAACTTAGGACATATCTTCCCTACAAAACCAAACCCTATGCCATCGAGTCAATTCTGATGCATAGCGACCCTATCGGACAGAGTAGAACTGCCCCATGTGGTTTCCAAGGAGTGCCTGGTAGATTTGAACTGCTGACCCTTTAGTTAGCAGTTGTAGCTCTTAACCACTATGCCATCAGGGATGGTAGAAGAATTTCCCCGATAAACAAACAAGATAAATTATGACTGAAATATAGTTTACTATATAGTTAACATAATGACAACTACATGCAAAATTTCTTATGCTATGTATTATAAGAATCCTCTGGATGGTGGAAACAGCTAACGTGCTAAGTTGCTAATGGAAAGGTTGGAGGCTTCTGTTCATCCAGGGACACCTCAGAAGAAAGGCCTGGCCATCAACATCTGGGAAATCAGCCATTATAAACCCTAGGAGCACAATTCTACTCTGACACACATGGGGTAGCCATGAGTCAGAATCCACTCAACAACGACTGATTTCATATGAGTTTATAGTAATTTCCAGAAACCCTGGTGGTGTAGTGGTTAAGAGTTTGGCTGCTAACCAAAAGATTGGCAGTTCGAATCCACCAGGTGCTCCTTGGAAACCGTATAGGGTGTTTCTATTCTGTCCTATAGGGTCGCTATCAACTTGAAGGCAATGGGTGTAGTAATTCCCAGTCCATCCTTACAGAAATTGGGGAGAATGTTATCTAAGTGTGGTCAAGGTAAATTAAGTCTGTATTGGTCAAATCTGATCTATTCTTTCATCACCTAGGTTTTCTTCTGTGTCTACATCAGCTTCTCTAGAAAACAATATCCATTTGAGAGAATTTTCTTTCTAGATTTAAGGCTGCTCAAAGATCTAATTATAATTGAAGAGACTTTCATAAGTGCCTCTAAACCTTTTTTTTTTTTTTTTACATGTTGCTATAAAAATTACAAGCATAGCAACTTTTGAAAATACCTCTCCGGGGAGGGTGAGGTTGGCAAACACACGTAGAAGGTGCAAATTATTTAAGTAAAAATAGGTACTTATGCTGTAGACTGGGGTGGAGGGAGATTTATACTTTTCTGGATATTTTGGGAAGAGGAGATAATCTCATGGCAATCTAACTTGGAAAATACTTGCCACATGTACAA
Organism: Elephas maximus indicus; assembly: GCF_024166365.1. Taxonomy (NCBI): domain Eukaryota; kingdom Metazoa; phylum Chordata; class Mammalia; order Proboscidea; family Elephantidae; genus Elephas; species Elephas maximus. The sequence goes on from NC_064822.1 coordinate 141,007,681, forward strand.
AAGCCCTGTTTCCTTTTCTTTCTTCTTCTTTTTTTCCTTTACAATTCTTCTATTTTTAGCAATGCCTCCTCACCTTCATACCACTGATTTTATTGCTTAATTATTTCAAGCATCCTGGGGTGTAAGCTATACATATGTATAGTAAGTTAGTATAACTAAAAAAAAAAAACATTGCCACCAAGTCAATTTTGATTCATAGCAACCCTATAGGACAAGGTAGAACTGCCGTATATGATTTCCAAGGAGCAGCTGGTGGATTTGGACTGTAGACCTTTTTAAGGTCTTAACCACTGTGCCATCAGGACTCCAAACTTAGTATAGTAAGATAAAATTTTAGCTGTAAACTGCTCTGTGATGTCTGGGGGCAGAGGAAGAGGGAGAAAATAGGAACAAATCTACTAGTGATAGAAATCATTTTCCTACTTAAGATGAAATGGAAGGTGTGATTTTGGCATCAGCAGTCTATGTGCTTAATACTTTTCAACTCAGAATCAGCTGATGCAAATTCCTTTCACGTTTTTACCCTTGATCTAATTTTTTAATTTTTAATAATATTCTAGTCATCTTGTTAAAATTAGAAGGGAAGCAATAATTTTAGTGGGAAGAGTATGGGCTTTGGAATCAGCAAAATTGAGACTCAAATCTTTGTTCCCCCACTCATTACGTATGCGAACTTGAGAAAGTCATGATGTTTTCCAAGCCTTGATTTCATCATTAATAAAATGGAAATGGTAATACCGAGTTTGCAGAATCGTTGTGAGGTTTGTGCTATTACAAATGCAAAACATCATGTGTGTTTTCTCAATAAATAATAAGAAAAAACTAACTTTGATACAATAATAAAATTTTTGCCAATCTCATGCATATTGTACATTTTTTTCCACCTTTGCTGATCAGCCTCAACACACCAAGTTATCACTAATAAAAATCAAACAAGAATATTATTTTTTGCATGCAGGTCTTCTTTTTATTTCCCTGAGATGGTTAATACTTATTTATGCTTTCTTTAAATTTCCATAATAATTTGCTTTTCTTCCCTGAGTGAATCATTCCTGGAACTATCAGTAGGTTTCCTGCAAGGCTTTAAGTCCTTAATCTATTAGCTAAATTTATCCATAGAAAGGCATACATGAAAAATAAGTTCCTTACTTTTTCCTATTTTCTCTTCTGTGTCTCTATTTTTGAGAGTGCAAGAAGCTCTAAGAATTTGAAAACTTACAGATGTTTTAGTGGTAATGAGAATGTCTCTGTATGGATATGAGAAAATGGGTAAATTCTGTGGCCTTCAGTTTTCTCATTTGTAAACAAGTCACAGCTTAATGGTTTTTAAGGTTAGTTCCCCTTCTCGTTCTAGCATTCAAAAGTGGTAAAGAAAAAACAAATTATGTAATTCACTAGGCAAAATATAAAAACAAGTCCTTTCTATTAAGCACCCCAGATCTCTATTTTAATTTAAAGGTGAGCAAAGGACTATTATAAAGAAAACAAAAATCCTCACAACTGGACCAATAAGCAACATCACGATAAATGGAGAAAAGATGGAAGTTGTCAAGGGTTTCATTTCACTTGGATTCACAATCACCACCCATGGAAGCAGCAGTCAAGAAATCAAAAAATGCACTGCAATTCGCAATTTTGCTGCAAAGGACCTTTTTAAAGTATTCAAAAGCAAAGATGTCACTTTAAAGACTAAGGTGACCCTGATTCAAGCTATGGTGTTCTCAATAGCCTCCTATGCATGTGAAAGCTGGGCAATGAATAAGGAAGACCAAAGAAGAATTGATGCCTTTGAATTATGGTGTTGGTGAAGAATATTAAATATATTATAGACTGCCAGAAGAACAAGCAAATCTGTCCTGGAAGAAGTACAACCAGAAGCGAGGATGGCAAGGCTGGTCTCACGTACTTTGGACACGTTATTAGGAGGGACGAGTTCCTGTAGAAGGACGTTATGCTTGGTAAAGTATGGACTGACACACTGGCTGCAACAATAGGTTCAAGTATAACAAGAACCGTGAGGATGGCACAGGGCCAGGCAGTCTTTCATTCTGTTGAACACAGGGTGGCTATGAGTCAAAACTGACTGGACGGCATCTAACAACAGCAACAAGAAAGGGCTTCTTGTTTCCTGTCTGACATGCAAAGAGCTTAGAAGTTGTCACTTCCATCCTCACAAAAACAAAAAGCTGAAAAACGACAACTTTTCTTAGATCCCTCAGAGAATTGGCATCACAGGGCAAACCACTGCCCTCGAAAACAACCCAAACACCAAACCGTTGCCATCGAGTAGATTCTGACTCATAGTGACCCTATAGGACAGAATAGAACTGCCCATAGGATTTCCAAGGAGCAGCTGGTGGATTTGAACTGCTGAGCTTTTGGTTAGCAACCGAGGTCTTTTTTTCTTTTTTGCTTCCGAGGGCAAAAACTGAAGACACAGGCATATACAGAAAATCAAAGCTAACTGTGAGCAAAGATTGTTACTGGTGCTAGCATCCAGTAGGAATTGGGAAGGGTAATTGACTAATTGCTAGAGGCAGTGTGGACTAGCTTCAGAAATTAAAAACTCCTAAAGGCCCGGCCTTGGGGTTCCCCCACAATTTTGTGAGTTTTACCCCCATGAATCCAACGAGATTCTCACTGTAAAGCTCAGAGACAACACAGCAGTGCAGGATTGCACGGATATTCCCAGAAGATTTTAAATACCTGGCAGACTCATAATTTTGAACTTCTTGGAGAAGATGACTGAATGAAGCCTGAGCAAGGAGACTAAAGAGGAAAGGAATTGTGTTTGGGTTTTAGTAAAACAGCAGACAGCCACAAACCTGAAACGTGATCCTTTTCACTGTCTCTAAACCTGTAATAAATCCACAGTGTCTGATAGGCATGACAAGATTGAAGTTCTTGTCACGACCAATGATGGAAATAATTTTACCCCAAGAGGACACGAGATCTCCATGGTGGCACAGACAGAGGTAGAGGAAGCTTTGAGAAAATAAGGTTGGATGTTCAGAGAGAGTGGCAGGGGTCTGATCTTACTCAGACGGAGAAACTTGTGATTTTAAGCAAAGCTCTAAAGGCCCCAGAGAACTGTTCAGTTACATGGACATATCCGGTATGTGCAACGATTGTAACATTACACAACTCAGTAAATACAGACCGATGTAATTACTGTGCAGAAAATTACTTTCACTGCCCTTCTAGCCATGGTATGTCTTTATGACTCCCACAAAATGATTGCATCGGACTACACAAAAAAAACTTGCTTGTGACCCACCAAGGGGATTGGACAGCCTGCTAATAATACAAATATAGTGCCTGGAGCCCGTAAAGGGGTAGAACCTTGCAAATAAGGTGTATGGAAACCTAATGAAGGATTTGCTCAGTTTTGCCATTCCGCTAGGCTTAAAGGGAGTCGACCCAGAAGCAGGGAGAGGGGACCTCACTACCATCAAGAAGAAGACCCAGGGTCATGTGCTGAGAGCCTCCTACACCCAGGGAACAGAGAGAGCTATAACAGCAAAGACTATACAAGTTGGCAGACATGTCAGAGAAGCAGGCAGCAGAGCCAAGATACTGGTGCAAGACGTCACAGTAGGCTTCCTGGTCCATGAAACAAGGCAACCACAGTGGGTTTCCCAACCCATGGAGTGGGAGAACTGAGAGCCTTTGGGCAAGAGGCTTGCTGGAGTTGTGGGGTTCCCTCTGAACACGTGTTGGCTGAGCTACAAAGTGCTTCATAACACTTGCTCGAGCAGGTTAGCAGCCAGGCCAAGTGGCCAAGGGGCTGAGGTCCAAGAGAGAGAGGCCTATCTGCAGGCATGGCCAAGAAGCTGTCCTGACCAAAGAACTGTATCCTGAGTCATTCCTGATTCTAAATTATAACCTATTAATTCCCTAACAAATGCCATAACTGTAAGTATAGCCTGTGAGTTCTGTGTGGCCATTGCAAAGAATTACCAAACTCAGCAGAGAAGTAGGGAGTGCCACAGAAGGGATGGCTGCTCTCATAATTGGTAAAAAGGATGGAGAAAGATGGTATGTCCGACCTCCACCTCATAAGAATCAGCTTTGGGCTGTCCTTGAGTATCCTCCCCCTTGTGAAGTTAGACAAGGAGGTCTGACACAACCACGCCATTTTACAGTAACTTTTTTACTTGGAAAGTATCCTAGGGGTCATCCCATAGCAAGGGAGACGGTCAGTACTTGACCCCAAAACCAAAAACCAAACCCACTGCCGTGAAGTCGATTCTAACTCACAACTGCTCTATGACAGAGTAGAACTGTTCCATACCGTTTCCAAGGAGGAGCTGGTGGATTTGAACTGCCGACCTTTTAGTCAGCAGCTATAGCACACTGTGGCTCTTAACCACTGCCTCACCAGGATCCCAATACTTTATCCCACTACCTCTAAATCCAGACGGCTTTCCCTTCTTTAACTAGTACCAGTTGCCACAGAGTTGATTCAGGCTCATGGTGACCCCATGTGTGTCAGAGTAGAACTCTACTCCATACAGTTTTCAACAGCTGATTTTTTTGGAAATAGATAAGCAGGAAACGGTCACCATGCCTTGATATTGCCTTGACTGCAAACTGGTCTTCTTTACACTTCCTAAATGGGGCTAATTACTAAACAACCTTATAGTGTGGCTGTGAAACTTTACTGAGTTCACGCATACGAAGTACTTAAAACTGTTTCTGATACAAAGTAAAAACTTACTGAATATTAGGTGTTTTTGATGTTAATCTGTCCTCTTTTGTAGTGCTCTTCCTGTCAAACTTTTTGATCAAAGGTTAAATCTATACATCCTATTAAATTTTTTGTTATGTATGAATGAATAAATATTTTGATCAAAAATTTAGGAAAACTTTTGATCTTAAAAGCCTTTATTTGAGAATATTTTCTTTTTTTTTGTTGAGATAAAAGAAACATGAAAGCACAAGCAAAACTAAAATGAACAAATTGAAAGACTCAAACAGGACCCTAAAAAGCAGGAGGGACCTTTGAAATTACCCAATTTAACAATTTTATTTTGCAAATGAAGAAACTGAGGCCCAGAGAGTTTAAGTGAATCACTCTTGGCAAGAAAGTGGTAGAGAAAAGCCCTAGAACACTGTATTCTGACTTCTATCTCAGCCTTTATTCACCACACCACATACAGATTACAGAGAGCTAAAGGGCATCTGGAAACCCTGGCAGCATAGTGGTTAAGAGCTATGGCCTCTGACCAAGAGGCTGATCCACCAGGCGCTCCTTGGAAACTCTATGGGGCAGTTCTACTCTGTCATATAGGGTCGCTATGAGTCGGACTCACAGCAACAGTTTTTTTGTTTGTTTGTTTTTTTAATTAATTTTTATTAAGCTTCAAGTGAACATTTACCATTCCAATCAGTCTGTCACATGTAGGTTTACATACATCTTACTCCCTTCTCCCACTTGCTCTCCCCCTATTGAGTCAGCCCTTTCAGTCTCTCGTTTGGTGCCAATTTTGCCATCTTCCCTCTCTCTCTATCTTCCCATCCCCCCTCCAGTCAAGAGTTGCCAACACACTCTCCAGTGTCCACCTAATTTAATTGGCTCACTCTTCATCAGCATCTCTCTCGCCTCCGCTGGCCAGTCCTTTTCATGCCTGATGAGTTGTCTTCGGGGATGGTTCCTGTCCTGTGCCATCAGAAGTTCTGGGGAGCATTGTCTCTGGGATTCCTCTAGTCGCATTCATATCATTAGGTATGGTTTTTTTATGAGAATTTGGGGTCTGTATCCCATTGGCCTCCTGCTCCCTCAGGAGTTGTCTGTTGTGCTCCCTAGCAGGGCAGACATCGATTGTGGCCGGGCACCAACTAGTTCTTCTCGTCTCAGGATAATGTAGGTCTCTGGTTCATGTGGCCCTTTCTGTCTCTTGGGTTCTTAGTTGTCGTGTGGCCTTGGTGTTCTTCCTTTGCCTTTGCTCCAGGGGGGTTGAGACCAATTGATGTATCTTAGATGGCTGCTTGTTGGCATTTAGGACCCCAGGCGCCACAATTCCAAGTCGGATGCAGAATGTTTTCATAATAGAATTATTTTGCCCGTTGACTTAGAAGTCTCCTCAAACCATGTTCCCCAGACCCCAGCCCCTGCTCCACTGACCTTTGAAGCTTTCATTTTATCCCGGAAACCTCTTTGCTTTTAGTCCAGTCCAATTAGGCTGACCTTCCTTGTATTGTGTGTTGTCTTTCCCTTCGCCCAAAGCAGTTCTTATCTGCTGATTGATCAATAAAAAACCCTCTCCCTCCCTCCCTCCCTCCCCGCTTTGTAACCACAAAAGTATGTGTTCTTCTCCATTTTTTCTATTTCTCAAGATCTTATAATAGTGGTCTTATACAATATTTGTCCTTTTGCCTCTGACTGGTTTCGCTCAGCATAATGCCTTCCAGATTCCTCCATGTTATGAAATGTTTCAGAGATTCTTCACTGTTCTTTATCGATGCGTAGTATTCCATTGTGTGAATATACCACAATTTATTTACCCATTCCTCCATTGACGGACATCTTGGTTGCTTCCAGCTTTTTGCTATTGTAAACAGAGCTACAATAAACATGGGTGTGCATATGTCTGTTTGCGTGAAGGCTCTTGTATCTCTAGGGTATATTCCGAGGAGTGGGATTTCTGGGTTGTATGGTAGTTCTATTTCTAACTGTTTAAGATAACGCCAGATAGATTTCCAAAGTGGTTGTACCATTTTACAATCCCACCAGCAGTGTATGAGAGTTCCAATCTCTCCGCAGCCTCTCCAACATTTATTATTTTGTGTTTTTTGGATTAATGCCAGTCTAGTTGGTGTGAGATGGAATCTCATCGTAGTTTTAATTTGCATTTCTCTAATGGCTAATGATCGGGAGCATTTTCTCATGTATCTGTTGGCTGCCTGAATATTTTCTTTAGTGAAATGTGTGTTCATATCCTTTGCCCACTTCTTGATTGGGTTGCTTGTCTTTTTGTGGTTGAGTTTTGACAGAATCATGTAGATTTTAGAGATCAGGCGCTGGTCTGAGATGTCATAGCTGAATATTCTTTCCCAGTCTGTAGGTGGTCTTTTTACTCTTTTGGTGAAGTCTTTAGATGAGCATAAGTGTTTGATTTTTAGGAGCTCCCAGTTATCTGGTTTCTCTTCATCATTTTTGGTAATGTTTTGTATTCTGTTTATGGCCTGTATTAGGGCTCCTAGGGTTGTCCCTATTTTTTCTTCCATGATCTTTATCGTTTTAGTCTTTATGTTTAGGTCTTTGATCCACTTGGAGTTAGTTTTTGTGCATGGTGTGAGGTATGGGTCCTGTTTCATTCTTTTGCAAATGGATATCCAGTTATGCCAGCACCATTTGTTAAAAAGACTGTCATTTCCCCAATTGACTGACACTGGTTCTTTGTCAAATATCAGCTGCTCATACATAAAAAAAAAAAAAAAAAAAGACGGATTTATATCTGCGTTCTCAATTCTGTTCCATTGGTCTATGTGCCTGTTGTTGTACCAGTACCAGGCTGTTTTGACTACTGTAGCTGTATAATAGGTTCTGAAATCAGGTAGAGTGAGGCCTCCCACTTTCTTCTTCTTTTTCAGTAATGCTTTGCTTATCCGGGGCTTCTTTCCCTTCCATATGAAATTAGTGATTTGTTTCTCTATCCCCTTAAAATATGGCATTGGAATTTGGATCGGAAGTGCGTTAAATGTATAGATGGCTTTTGGTAGAATAGACATTTTTACTATGTTAAGTCTTCCTATCCATGAGCAGAGTATGTTCTTCCACTTAAGTATGTCCTTTTGAATTTCTTGTAGCAGAGTTTTATAGTTTTCTTTGTATAGGTCTTTTCCATCCTTGGTAAGATTTATTTCTAAGTATTTTATCTTCTTGGGGGCTACTGTGAATGGTATTGATTTGGTTATTTCCTCTTCGGTGTTCTTTTTGTTGATGTAGAGGAATCCAAGTGATTTTTGTATGTTTATTTTATAACCTGAGACTCTTCCAAACTCTTCTATTAGTTTCAGTAGTTTTCTGGAGGATTCCTTAGGGTTTTCCATGTATACGATCTTGTCATCTGCAAATAGTGATAGCTTTACTTCCTCCTTGCCAATCTGGATACCCTTTATTTCTTTGTCTAGCCTAATTGCCCTGGCTAGGACTTCAAGTACAATGTTGAATAATAGTGGTGATAAAGGGCATCCTTGTCTGGTTCCCGTTCTCAGGGGAAATGCTTTCAGATCCTCTCCATTTAGAGTGATATTGGCTGTTGGCTTTGCATAAAAAAAAAGATGCCCTTTATTATGTTGAGGAATTTACCTTCAATTCCTATTTTGGTAAGAGTTTTTATCATAAATGGGTGTTGAACTTTGTCAAATGCCTTTTCTGCATCTATTGATAAGATCATGTGGTTTTTATCTTTTGTTTTATTTATGTGATGGATTACATTAATGGTTTTTCTGATATTAAACCAGCCTTGCATACCTGGTATAAATCCCACTTGATCAGGGTGAATTATTTTTTTGATGTGTTGTTGGATTCTATTGGCTAGAATTTTGTTGAGGATTTTTGCATCTATGTTCATGAGGGATATAGGTCTAAAATTTTCTTTTTTTGTAATGTCTTTACCTGGTTTTGGTATTAGGAGATGGTAGCTTCATAGAATGAGTTGGGTAGTATTCCGTCTTTTTCTATACTTTGAAATACCTTCAGTAGTAGTGGTGTTAAGTCTTCTCTGAAGGTTTGGTAGAACTCTGCAGTGAAGCCGTCTGGGCCAGGACATTTTTTTGTTGGAAGTTTTTTTGATTACCGTTTCAATCTCTTTTTTTGTTATGGGTCTATTTAGTTGTTCTACTTCTGAATGTGTTAGTTTAGGTAGGTAGTATTTTTCCAAGAATTTATCCATTTCTTCTAGGTTTTCAAATTTGTTAGAGTACAATTTTTCGTAGTAATCTGAAATGATTCTTTTAATTTCATTTGGCTCTGTTGTGATGTGGTCCTTCTCGTTTCTTATTCGGGTTATTTGTTTCCTTTCCTGTTTTTCTTTAGTCAGTCTGGCCAATGGTTTATCAATTTTGTTAATTTTTTCAAAAAACCAGCTTTTGGCTTTGTTAATTTTTTCAATTGTTTTTCTGTTCTCTAATTCATTTAGTTCAGCTCTAATTTTTATTATTTGTTTTCTTCTGGTGCCTGATGGGTTCTATTGTTGCTCACTTTCTATTTGTTCAAGTTGTCGGGACAGTTCTCTGATTTTGTCTCTTTCTTCTTTTTGTATGTGTGCATTTATCGATATAAATTGGCCTCTGAGCACTGCTTTTGCTGTGTCCCAGAGGTTTTGATAGGAAGTATTTTCATTCTCGTTGCATTCTATGAATTTCCTTATTCCCTCCTTGATGTCTTCTATAACCCAGTCTTTTTTCAGTAGGGTATTGTTCATTTTCCAAGTATTTGATTTCTTTTCCCTAGTTTTTCTGTTATTGATTTCTAGCTTCATTGCATTGTGGTCTGAGAAGATGCTTTGTAATATTTCGATGTTTTGGATTCTACCAAGATTTGTTTTATGACCTAATAATGTGGTCTATTCTGGAGAATGTTCCATGTGCACTAGAAAAAAAGTATATTTTGCAGCAGTTGGGTGGAGAGTTCTGTATAAGTCAAAGAGGTCAAGTTGGTTGATTATTGTAAGTACGTCTTCCGTGTCTCTATTGAGCTTCTTACTGGATGTCCTGTCCTTCTCCGAAAGTGGTGTGTTGAAGTCTCCTACTATAAATGTGGAGGTGTCCATCTCGCTTTTCAATTCTGTTAAAATTTGATTTATGTATCTTGCAGCCCTGTCATTGGGTGCGTAAATATTTAATATGGTTATATCTTCCTGATCAATTGTCCCTTTTATCATTATATAGTGTCCTTCTTTATCCTTTGTGGCGGGTTTAAGTCTAAAGTCTATTTTGTCAGAAATTAATATTGCTACTCCTCTTCTTTTTTGCTTATTATTTGCTTGATATATTTTTTCCATCCTTTGAGTTTTAGTTTGTTTGTGTCTCTAAGTCTAAGGTGTGTCTCTTGTAGGCAGCATATAGATGGATCGTGTTTCTTTATCCAGTCCGTGACTCTCTGTCTCTTTATTGGTGCATTTAGTCCATTTACATTCAGCGTAATTATAGATAAATAAGTTTTTAGTGCTGTCACTTTGATGCTTTTTCATGTGTGTTGTTGGCCATTTCATTTTTCCACATACTTTTTTTGTGCTGAGACGTTTTTCTTAGTAGATTGTGAGATCCTCATTTTCATAATGTTTAATTTTATGTTTGTTGAGTCGTTACGTTTTTCTTGAGTTATGGAATTGATATTCCTTTTTGTGGTTACCTTATTATTTACCCCTATTTTTCTAAGTAAAAACCTAACTTGTATCGTTCTATATCGCCTTGTATCACTCTCCATCTGGCAGTTCAATGCCTCCTATATTTAGTCCCTCTTTTTGATTATTGTGATCGTTTATCTATTGATTTCCCTGATTTCCTGTTATGTGTTTTATTTTGTTTATTTATTTATTAGGATTAATCTTACTTTGTTTTTGTGCTTTCCCTATTTGAGTTGCGTTGATAGCAGGACATTCTGTTTTGTGACCTTGTATTGTGCTGGTACCTGATATTATTGGTCATCAGGCCAAACAATCTCCTTAAGCATTTCTTGCAGTCTTGGTTTAGTTTTTGCAAATTCTCTAAACTTGTGTTTATCTGTAAATATCTTAATTTCTCCTTCATATTTCAGAGAGAGTTTTGCTGCATATATGATCCTTGGCTGGCAGTTCTTCTCCTTCAGTGTTCTGTATATGTCGTCCCATTCCCTTCTTGCCTGCATGGTTTCTGCTGAGTAGTCTGAACTTATTCTTCTTGATTCTCCCTTGAAGGAAACCTTTCTTTTCTCCCCGGCTGCTTTTAAAATTTTCTGTTTGTCTTTGGTTTTGGCAAGTTTGATGATAATATGTCTTGGTGTTTTTCTTTTTGGATCAATCTTAAATGGGGTTCGATGAGCATCTTGGATAGATATCCTTTCGTCTTTCATGATGTCAGGGAAGTTTTGTGTCAGGAGTTCTTCAACTATTTTCTCTGTGTTTTCTGTCCCCACTCCCTGTTCTGGGACTCCAATCACTCACAAGTTATCCTTCTTGATAGAGTCCCACATGATTCTTAGGGTTTCTTCATTTTTTTTAATTCTTTTATCTGATTTTTTTTCAGCTATGTTGGTGTTGATTCCCTGGTCCTCCAGATGTCCCAGTCTGCATTCTAATTGCTCAAGTCTGCTCCTCTGACTTCCCATTGCATTGTCTAATTCTGTAATTTTATTGTTAATCTTTTGGATTTATACATGCTGTCTCTCTATGGATTCTTGCAACTTATTAATTTTTCCACTATGTTCTTGAATAACCTTTTTGAGTTCTTCAACAGTTTTATCCGTGTGTTCCTTGGCTTTTTCTGCAGTTATCCTAATTTCATTCGTGATATCTTTAAGCATTCTGTAAATTAGTTTTTTATATTCTGTATCTGATAATTCCAGGATTGTATCTTCATTTGGGAAAGATTTTGATTCTTTTGTTTGGGGGTTGGAGAAGCTGTCATGGTCTGTTTCTCTATGTGGTTTGATATGGACTGCTGTCTCCGAGCCATCACTGGGAAACTAGATTTTCCAGGTAATCAGCTAAAAAAAAATGCAGTCAGATCCCTATCTGAATTCTCCTTCTGGCTCAGGGTATTCGGATGTTAATGGAGCCGCCTGGGAAGGGTGAGGGAGGGATCAGAGAGCTAGGCGTGTAGCACCACAGAATATAGAGCTGATCCCCGCGTTCACGCTCCGCCCCCGTCCGCCAGAATCCCGGCAGGACGGCTCCCCGGCTGGGACGCTGCTCTCCCCTCTCCAAGACCAGTCACTTCCTCCCGGGGATTTCTCCCTCTGGTGCGCCGCACCGCTCGCTCGAACTGGGTGGGCGTGGCCCTCACGAACGTCTGGGTGCCCCCCCGGGGTCGCTTTAGGGAAATATAGCTGATCCCCATGCTCGCGCCTCACCTGCTTCCCACCAAACTGCTAGCGGGACGGCTCCCCGGCTGGGATGCTGCTCTCCCCGCTCCAAGATCAGTCACTGCCTCCCAGGTGTTTCTCCTGCCGGCTGCGCTGCTATGCTTCCCGCGCCAACCAGCTAGACTCCCTCTCGGGATGGGTTCGGGGGGGTAGGGCTGAGCCCCTTGTCTGTGCCGTCTGCCCCCCTGGGCTCTGCCCCAGCCCGGGCTCCGAAGGTCACCTGCCTGGTACGCTGGCTCTTAGTTCTGAAAATGATCGCTGTCTGTCCGTATTTGTTCGTTCTCCGTCTCTAAGTCTGTGTTTGTTGTTCAGAGTTCGTAGATTGTTGTGTATGTGATTGATTCACTTGTTTTTCCGAGTCTTTGTTGTAAGAGGGATCCGCGGTAGCGTCCACCTAGTCCGCTGTCTTGGCCCCGCCTCTCTTTTTGTTTATTTTTAAAGGGCATCTAAAAACATTTCACTCAGGGTAAATATGCTAAAAAAAAACAAAGAACAACAAAAAAGATATTTCCTGTATGAGATATTGAGTGGGAGATAGGAGGCTGTGGGAGGTAGCTTTTCCTAGAATTTTAGGCCTCAAACAGTTAATGCGCTTGGCTGCTAACTGAAAGATTGGAGGTTTGAGTCCACCCAGAAGTCCCTCGGAACAAAGGCCTGATGGCCTACTGTCAAAAAATCAGTCACTGGAAATCCTACTCTGACATATACAGGTCCCCATGAGTCAGAATCAACTCGAACGGCAATTTTTTTTTTTTAATCTGTCTCAGTTAATCACAATCATCAACCACTTCCCTAGCCCCCATTAAGCATTAGTTTTGTTACTGCTTTAAAAATAATAATGCAAAGTCAGAGAGCATTTTGTGCACTGTGTGTGTGTGTGTGCACGCATGCAAGCATGCGAGTACAACTTCTGAGTGAAATGCACAGTAAATGATAAAAGCTGTTTTCTCTGGGGCATAGAATAGTGGCTATAGAAGGGGTGCAGTTATTTCAACTTTATATAATATGTACAATATGCATTTTATAACAGTAAGTATGTCATATTTTACTACTACAATAGCACCTAAACTAACACAAAATGCTAATTTTCTGCGTCTTTCACTTTTTGACTTTGAAAACATTAAATTCCTTTCCAATCCCAACTATCTTCAAAAAGAGCTTCTTCTTTGCTGTGTACTCTAAGACCTTAAAAACTACCTGTTTGTCTCTTAAAACAGGAGACAAAATCACACTACTTTATTATTTTAAGTTATTTCATGCTTCTTTATGCCTTAATTGGAATATTTATTTTAAGCTTTTAAACTGTCTTTTAAATAAAGACCGTTATTAAAAAAAGAACGAAACATGATTACTGAGTCTATAGTAGACGTTGAAGTTTATTACAATAGTAACAAGCATTGTGCAACCACTCTCTTTATTTAGATTGTACATGGTCATAAACAAAGAATTGATCCTACACAAGCCTACTTATAGTTCCTATGAGTCCAGAGAGACATTGTAAAGTAGCTACTATAGTGAAAAAGATTTCAGATGCAGTGTGTTTTTCATAAAATATTGCAGTTTTGTCATCTCCAAGGAGCCTTTTTAAAAAATAGATTTTTTTTTTTTTTATGGCGGGCTTACTATGCAATTCGTTTTTTGATTACAGAGTAACTGTTTCCCTCTTCATCAAACCTTTCAAAAGCAACAACACCTGAGTTCACAAAGCAATGTCATTGTCACTCTTTATTACGTAAAGTAATTTTAAAAACAATAAACTTTTTATTCTCATATTTTAGAACTCAATGTATACGTTCAAAATAGAACTGATGTTCAGCCTGTATGCACACTTTATAGCCATGCCAGATGTTCAGAAGTTAAAATACTTGAATATTTCTGAACTGGTAGAAGAATAGTCACAGCCCTGAGTCACCTCAGTGTCTCCCCAGTGTTCTGGCCGTCTGTCAAGATTTCAAGATCCAGAGCTCACAAAATCACATTTGAAATGGAAGAAAGGCCCTCAAGATTCTACTTTAGGTTCTGTTGATTGGTGCCGTAATGCTTGTTAAATATTTTACATATCAACGGATGTTGGGAGGAAGTTAAATATGCAGTACGAAGTGTTTTTCTTAGAATTTTTTATAGTCGTAGAAAGAAGAAAGTTCATCTAAGAAAATCTTTCTGCCTAAGCTCAAAATGTGGGCTATGACCTCATCGCCTTTACCTACCTGGCTTGACAAGTGTGGGATGTTTTCTGCAACAGTTGTTGAGGTTCCCACTGCCCATGAGATGATTCCGTAGACACCACAGTGCAGTTTATAGTCAAAAGGGCAGGATCTGGAGTTAAGACTTCCTGAATTCAAATCCTGGTTTGGATCACAACAGAACGTTATCCAACTCCCTTGCGTTAGACACATCATCAGGAGGGATCAGTCACTAGAGGAGGACATCGTGTTTAGAGAGATAGGACCTATGAGAACAACAGAGACTTCCAGTGAGGTGGATTGGCACAGTAGTCACAATAATGTACTCAAACATGCCAGTTATTATGAGGACGATGCAGAACCAGACAACAATTCATTCTGTGGTATGTAAGGTCACCATGAGTCAGAATTAATTTGAAGGCAGCTGTCTACCTATCTAGCTAGACATGAGGCTTTAAGTGACTTATTTAACTTCTCTATCCCCCATCTGGAAACCCTGGTGGCATAGTGGTTAAGTGCTAGGGCTGCTAACCAAAAGGTCAGCAGTTCGAATTCACCAGGCAGTCCTTGGAAACTCTATGGGGGCAGTTCTATGGGGTTACTATGAGTCAGAATCGACTCGATGGCAGTGGGTTTGGTTTTTTGGTTTTTAATCCCCCATCTGTAAAATAGATATATTAATAGTCTCTACCTCCTTGGTGGTACAGTGATTAAAAGCTACAGCTGCTAACCAAAAGGTCAGAAGTTCGAATCTACTGGGCACTAGTTCTACTCTCTCCTTTAGGGTCACTATGAGTTGGAATCAATGGCAATGGGTTTGGTGGTTGTTCTACCTCCTTGGTTTGGTATGATAATCGTATGAGATAATGTAATGCACTTATGAAAGTGCCAGGCATATGTCACATCAAAAAAATATTAGTTGTCACTGTTGTGTTGGTGATCAATGTTGTCATTACTGCCACCAATAAGCAGGTCAGAAAATTTCTTGTGATTCATACACTTACCCTTAACTTTCAGAAAGAAAACGCAGTTGTTGTTATACAATCTATTCTGGTATTGTTGTTGTTGTTAAGTGCTGTCCAGTCAATTCTGACTCATAGTGACCCTATGTTCAACAGAACGAAACACTGCCTGGTTCTGTACCATCCTCACAATTGTTGTTAAGCTTGAGCCCATTGTGGCCATCATTACGTCCATCCATTGCGTTGAGGGTCTTCTTTTTCACCGATCCTCTACCAAGCATGATATCTTTAGGCAGGGACTGGTCCCTCCTGATAACATGTCTAAAGTATGGAGACTAATTCTCACAATCCTTGCTTCTAATGAGCATTCTGTTGTACTTCTTCAAAAGCAGATTTGTTCATTCTTTGGACAGTCCATTGTATATTCAATAGTCTTCTCCAACACCACAATTCAAAGCCATCAATTCTTTTTCGGGTCTTCCTTATTCACTGTCCAGCTTTCCCATGCATATGAGGTGATTAAAAATACCATGGCTTGGGTCAGGCATACCTTAGTCCCCAAAGTGACATTTTTGCTTTTGAATACTTTAAAGAGGTCTTTTGCAGCAAATTTGCCCAATACGTCATTTGATTTCTCGGCTGCTGCTTCCATGGGCACTGATTGTAGATTCAAGTAAAATGAAATCCTTGACAACTTCAATCTTTTCTCCATTCATCGTGATGTTGCTTATGGTCTGGTGGTGAGAACTTTTGTTTTCTTTATGTTGAAGCAGACTCCATACCGAAGGCTGTGGTCTTTGATCTTCATCAGTAAGTGCTTCAAGTCCTCTTTGTTTTCAGCAAGCAAGTTTGTGTCATCTGAATATCACAGGTTGTTAATGAGTCTTGCTTCAATCCTGATTCTGCTTTCTTCTTCATGTAGTCCAACTTCTCAGGTTATTTGCTCAGCATACAGGTTAAATAAGTAGGGTGAAAGGACACAAACCTGATGCACACCTTCCCTGATTTTAAACCACACAGTATGCCCTTGTTCTAGTCAAACAATTGCCTCATGGTCTATGGACACGTTCCTCACGATCACAAGTAAGTGTCCTGAAATTCCCATTCTTTGAAATGTTATCCATAATTTGTTATGATCCGCACAGTCAAATGCCTTTGCATAGTCAATAAAACACAGGTAAACATTTTTCAGGTAGTCTCTGCTTTCAGCCATGTGCCATCTGACGTCATCAATGATATCCTTTTTTCCATGACCTCTTCTGAATTCAGCTTGAGCTTTTGGTAGATCGTTAAATAAAAAACCACTTTTGAATGATCTTCAGCAAGATTTTACTCATGTGTGATATTAATGATACTGTTTGATAATTTCTGCATTCCGTTGGATCACGTTTCCTTGGAGTGGGCACATATATGGATCTCTTCTAGTCAGTTGGCCAGGAAGCTGTCTACCTTATTTCTTGACATAGATGAGTGAGCACCTCTAGGTGTTCATCCGTTTGTTTAAACATCTCAAATGAGGGTCCTGAAAGCTTTACTCCACTGACATCATTAAGGTCGACTCTACTTTGAGCAGGCAATTCTTTACCAGTCATATTTTGAGTGCCTTCCAACTTGAGGGGCTCATCTTAAGGCACTATGCCGGACAATGTTCCTCTGCTATTCATAAGGTTTTCATTCGGCCAATTTTTTCAGCAGTAGACTTCCAGGTCATTCTTCCTAGTCTGTCTTAGTCTGGAAGTGCTGCAGAAACCTGTCGACCATGGGTAACCCCGCTGGTATTTGAAATACTGGTGGCATAGCATCCAGCATCACAGCAACATGCAAGCCACCACAGTTTGACAAACTGATAGACGTATGGGGTATTCTGGCATAAATGCCTTCAAGATAAAATTACCCTTCAGTACACCAAACATTTTTTTTCTACAACAAAACAGCAGTCATGGGCGGGGCCAAGATGGCGGACTAGGTGGACGCTACTGCGGATCCCTCTTGCAACAAAGACTCGGAAAAACAAGTGAATCGATCACATACATAACAATCTACGAACCCTGAACAACAAACACAGATTTAGAGATGGAGAACGAACAAATACGGAGAGGCAGCGATTGTTTTCAGAGCCTGGAGCCAGCATACCAGTCAGGTGACCTTCGGCGCCTGATTTGGGGCAAAGCCCAGGGGGGCAGATGGCACAAACAAGGGGACTAGCCCTAGCCCCCGAACTCATTCCGGGGGGGGCAGCCGGTTCGCGTGGGCAGCGTAGCGGCGCAGCCGGTGGGAAAAGTCCCCGGGAGGCAGTGACTGGTCTTGGAGAGGGGAGAGCAGCGTCCCAGCCGGGGAGCCGTCCCACTGGGATTTTGGCTGGGCGCGAGCACGGGGAGCAGCTCCACCCCCCTGAACTGACCCCGGGGGGGGGGCCCTGCCGGTTCACGCAGGCAGCGTGGTGACACAGCCGGTGGGAGAAGGCCCCGGGAGACAGTGACTAGTCTTGGAGCGGGGAGAGTGGCGTCCCAGCCGGGACTCGTGGTCGCAGCGTAGGCTCAGGGAGCTGCTCCATTCACCTGTGCTGATTCCGGGGGGGAGCCCAGCCGGTTCGCGGGGGCGGCGTGGCGACGCGGTAGGCGGGACGGGGAGTCCCCGGGAGGCAGCGACTGATTTTGGAGTTGGGAGTGCACTGCTCCAGGCTGGCAGCTGAGGATCTGACCATGACTCCAGTGGGCCAGACCCCCCGGGGGCAATCTCCACACAGACAGCACACATAGGCGACCCGCCCCGCAGAAATCTCAGATATAATAGTCATTCCAAGCAAGACAAGCAACTCTGGCTATATTCTGAGGTGCTACTCTCCTATCTCTCTGATCCCTCCCCCACCCTCCCCAGGCAGCCTCATTAACATCCGAATAGCCTGAGCCAGAGGGAGAACTCTGATAGGGATCTGACTGCATTTTTTTTTTAGCGGATTTTCTGGAAAAACTAGTTTCCCAGTGATGGCTCGGAGACAGCAGTCCATATCAAACCACATAAAGAAGCAGACCTTGACAGCTTCTCCAACTGCCCAAACAAAAGAATCAAAATCTTTCCCAAATGAAGATACAATCCTGGAATTATCAGATACAGAATATAAAAAACTAATTTACAGAATGCTAAAAGACATCACAAACGAAATAAGGCAAACTGCACAAAAAGCCAAGGAACACACCGATAAAACTGTTGAAGAACTCAAAAAGATTATTCAAGAACATAGTGCAAAAATTAATAAGTTGCAAGAATCCATAGAGAGACAGCATGTAGAAATCCAAAAGATTAACAATAAAATTACAGAATTAGACAATGCAATGGGAAGTCAGAGGAGCAGACTTGAGCAATTAGAATGCAGACTGGGACATCTGGAGGACCAGGGAATCAACACCAACATAGCTGAAAAAAAATCAGATAAAAGAATTAAAAAAAATGAAGAAACCCTAAGAATCATGTGGGACTCTATCAAGAAGGATAACTTGTGAGTGATTGGAGTCCCAGAACAGGGAGGGGGGACAGAAAACACAGAGAAAATAGTTGATGAACTCCTGACACAAAACTTCCCTGACATCATGAAAGACGAAAGGGTATCTATCCAAGATGCTCATCGAAGCCCATTTAAGATTGATCCAGAAAGAAAAACACCAAGACATATTATCATCAAACTCACCCAAACCAAAGATAAACAGAAAATTTTAAAAGCAGCCGGGGAGAAAAGAAAGGTTTCCTTCAAGGGAGAATCAAGAAGAATAAGTTCAGACTACTCAGCAGAAACCATGCAGGCAAGAAGGGAATGGGACGACATATACAGAGCACTGAAGGAGAAGAACTGCCAGCCAAGGATCATATATGCAGCAAAACTCTCTCTGAAATATGAAGGAGAAATTAAGATATTTACAGATAAACACAAGTTTAGAGAATTTGCAAAAACCAAACCAAAGCTACAAGAAATACTAAAGGATATTGTTTGGTCAGAAAACCAACAATATCAGATACCAGCACAATACAAGGTCACAAAACAGAATGTCCTGATATCAACTCAAATAGGGAAATCACAAAAACAAACAAATTAACATTAATTTAAAAAATAAAATAAAATAACAATACACATAACAGGGAATCATGGAAGTCAATATGTAAAAGATCACAATAATCAAAAAGAGGGACTAAATACAGGAGGCATTGAACTGCCAGATGGAGAGTGATACAAGGCGATATAGAACAATACAAGTTAGGTTTTTACTTAGAAAAATAGGGGTAAATAATAAGGTAACCACAAAAAGGTATAACAACTCCATAACTCAAGAAAAACGTAACGACTCAACTAACATAAAGTCAAACACTATGAAAATGAGGATCTCACAATTTACTAAGAAAAATGCCTCAGCACAAAAAAGTATGTGGAAAAATGAAATGGCCAACAACACACATGAAAAGGCATCAAAATGACAACACTAAAAACTTATTTATCTATAATTACGCTGAATGTAAATGGACTAAATGCACCAATAAAGAGACAGAGAGTCACGGACTGCATAAAGAAACATGATCCATCTATATGCTGCCTACAAGAGACACACCTTAGACTTAGAGACACAAACAAACTAAAACTCAAAGGATGGAAAAAAATATATCAAGCAAATAATAAGCAAAAAAGAAGAGGAGTAGCAATATTAATTTCTGACAAAATAGACTTTAGACTTAAACCCGCCACAAAGGATAAAGAAGGACACTATATAATGATAAAAGGGACAATTGATCAGGAAGATATAACCATATTAAATATTTACGCACCCAATGACAGGGCTGCAAGATACATAAATCAAATTTTAACAGAATTGAAAAGCGAGATAGACACCTCCACATTTATAGTAGGAGACTTCAACACACCACTTTCGGAGAAGGACAGGACATCCAGTAAGAAGCTCAATAGAGACACGGAAGACGTACTTACAATAATCAACCAACTTAACCTCATAGACTTATACAGAACTCTCCACCCAACTGCTGCAAAATATACTTTTTTTTCTAGTGCACATGGAACATTCTCTAGAATAGACCACATATTAGGTCATAAAACAAATCTTGGTAGAATCCAAAACATCGAAATATTACAAAGCATCTTCTCAGACCACAAGGCAATAAAACTAGAAATCAATAACAGAAAAACTAGGGAAAAGAAATCAAATACTTGGAAAATGAACAATACCCTACTGAAAAAAGACTGGGTTATAGAAGACATCAAGGAGGGAATAAGGAAATTCATAGAATGCAACGAGAATGAAAATACTTCCTATCA
Source organism: Elephas maximus indicus (assembly GCF_024166365.1). Lineage (NCBI taxonomy): Eukaryota > Metazoa > Chordata > Mammalia > Proboscidea > Elephantidae > Elephas > Elephas maximus. The sequence goes on from NC_064822.1 coordinate 141,028,210, forward strand.
AAACCTCTGGGACACAGCAAAAGCAGTGCTCAGAGGCCAATTTATATCGATAAATGCACACATAGAAACAGAAGAAAGAGACAAAAGCAGAGAACTGTCCCTACAACTTGAACAAATAGAAAGTGAGCAACAAAAGAACCCATCAGGCACCAGAAGAAAACAAATAATAAAAATTAGAGCTGAACTAAATGAATTAGAGAACAGAAAAACAATTGAAAGAATTAACAAACGAAAAGCTGGTTCTTCGAAAAAATTAACAATATTGATAAACCATTGGCTAGACTGACTAAAGAAATACAGGAAAGGAAACAAATAACCCAAATAAGAAAAGAGAAGGACCACATCACAACAGAACCAAATGAAATTAAAAGAATCATTTCAGATTATTATGAAAAATTGTACTCTAACAAATTTGAAAACCTAGAAGAAACGGATGAATTCCTGGAAAAACACTACCTACCTAAACTAACACATTCAGAAGTAGAACAACTAAATAGACCCATAACAAAAAAAGAGATTGAAACGGTAATCAAAAAACTCCCAACAAAAAAAAGCCCTGGCCCGGACGGCTTCACTGCAGAGTTCTACCAAACTTTCAGAGAAGAGTTAACACCACTACTACTGAAGGTATTTCAAAGCATAGAAAAGGACGGAATACTACCCAACTCATTCTATGAAGCCACCATCTCCCTGATACCAAAACCAGGTAAAGACATTACAAAAAAAGAAAATTTTAGACCTATATCCCTCATGAATATAGATGCAAAAATCCTCAACAAAATTCTAGCCAATAGAATCCAACAACACATCAAAAAAATAATTCACCCTGATTAAGTGGGATTTATTTTTTTTTTATGCAAGGCTGGTTTAATATCAGAAAAACCATTAATGTAATCCATCACATAAATAAAACAAAAGATAAAAACCACATGATCTTATCAATTGATGCAGAAAAGGCATTTGACAAAGTCCAACACCCATTTATGATAAAAACTCTTACCAAAATAGGAATTGAAGGAAAATTCCTCAACATAATAAAGGGCATCTATGCAAAGCCAACAGCCAATATCACTCTAAATGGAGAGAACCTGAAAGCATTTGCCTTGAGAACGGGAACCAGACAAGGATGCCCTTTATCACCACTCTTATTCAACATTGTACTTGAAGTCCTAGCCAGGGCAATTAGGCTAGACAAAGAAATAAAGGGTATCCGGATTGGCAAGGAGGAAATAAAGTTATCACTCTTTGCAGATGACATGATCTTATACACAGAAAACCCTAAGGAATCCTCCAGAAAACTACTGAAACTAAGAGAAGAGTTTGCCAGTCTCAGGTTATAAAATAAACATACAAAAATCACCTGGATTCCTCTACATCAACAAAAAGAACACCGAAGAGGAAATAACCAAATCAATACCATTCACAGTAGCCCCCAAGAAGATAAAATACTTAGGAATAAATCTTACCAAGGATGTAAAAGACCTATACAAAGAAAACTACAAAGCTCTACTACAAGAAATTCAAAAGGACATACTTAAGTGGAAAAACATACCCTGCTCATGGATAGGAAGACTTAACATAGTAAAAATGTCTATTCTACCAAAAGCCATCTATACATATAACACACTTCCGATCCAAATTCCAATGTCATATTTTAAGGGGAGAGAGAAACAAATCACCAATTTCATACGGAAGGGAAAGAAGCCCCGGATAAGTAAAGCATTACTGAAAAAGAAGAAGAAAGTGGGAGGCCTCACTCTACCTGATTTCAGAACCTATTATACAGCCAGCCACTGTAGTCAAAACAGCCTGGTACTGGTACAACAACAGGCACATAGACCAATGGAACAGAATTGAGAACCCAGATATAAATCCATCCTCGTATGAGCAGCTGATATTTGACAAAGGACCAGTGTCAGTAAATTGGGGAAAAGATAGTCTTTTTAACAAATGGTGCTGGCATAACTGGATATCCATTTGCAAAAGAATGAAACAGGACCCATACCTCACACCATGCACAAAAACTAACTCCAAGTGGATCAAAGACCTAAACATAAAGACTAAAACGATAAAGATCATGGAAGAAAAAATAGGGACAACCCTAGGAGCCCTAATACAAGGCATAAACAGAATACAAAACATTACCAAAAATGGTGAAGAGAAACCAGATAACTGGGAGCTCCTAAAAATCAAACATCTATGCTCATCTAAAGACTTCACCAAAAGAGTAAAAAGACCACCTAAGACTGGGAAAGAATTTTCAGCTATGACATCTCAGACCAGCGCCTGATCTCTCAAATCTACATGATTCTGTCAAAAGTCAACCACAAAAAGACAAGCAACCCAATCAAGAAGTGGGCAAAGGATATGAACACACATTTCACTAAAGAAGATATTCAGGCAGCCAACAGATACATGAGAAAATGCTCTCGATCATTAGCCATTAGAGAAATGCAAATTAAAACCACAATGAGATTCCATCCTACTCCAACAAGGCTGGCATTAATCCAAAAAACACAAAATAATAAATGTTGGAGAGGCTGCGGAGAGATTGGAACTCTTATTCACTGCTGCTGGGATTGTAAAATGGTACAACCACTTTGGAAATCCATCTGGCATTATCTTAAACAGTTAGAAATAGAACTACCATACAACCCAGAAATCCCACTCCTCGGAATATACCCTAGAGATACAAGAGCCTTCACACGAACAGATATACGCACACCCATGTTTATTGCAGCTCTGTTTACAATAGCAAAAAGCTGGAAGCAACCAAGGTGTCCATCAACGGATGAATGGGTAAATAAATTGTGGTATATTCACACAATGGAATACTACGCATCGATAAAGAACAGTGACGAATCTCTGAAACATTTCATAACATGGAGGAACCTGGAAGGCATTATGCTGAGCGAAATCAGTCAGAGGCAAAAGGACAAATATTGTATAAGACCACTATTATAAGATCTTGAGAAACAGTAAAAACTGAGAAGAGCACATACTTTTGTGGTTACGAAGGGAGGAGGGAGGGAGGGAGGGAGAGGGTTTTTTATTGATTAATCAGTAGATAAGAACTGCTTTGGGTGAAGGGAAAGACAACACTCAATACATGGAAGGTCAGCTCAATTGGACTGGACCGAAAGCAAAGAAGTTTCCGGAATAAAATGAATGCTTCAAAGGTCAGCGGAGCAGGGGCGGGGGTCTGGGGAAAATGGTTTGAGGGGACTTCTATGTCAATTGGCAAAATAATTCTATTACGCAAACCTTCTGCATCCCACTTTGAAATGTGGCGTCTGGGGTCTTAAAGGCTAACAAGTGGCCATCTAAGATGCATCAATTGGTCTCAACCCACCTGGAGCAAAGGAAAATGAAGAACACCAAGGTCACACGACAACTAGGAGCCCAAGAGACAGAAAGGGCCACATGAACCAGAGACCTACATCACCCTGGGACCAGAAGAACTAGTTGGTGCCCGGCCACAATCAATGACTGCCCTGACAGGGAGCACAACAGAGAACTCCTGAGGGAGCAGGAGATCAGTGGGATGCAGACCCCAAATTCTCATAAAAAGACCATACTTAATGGTCTGACTGTGACTAGAGGAATCCCGGTGGCCATGCTCCCCAGACCTTCTGTCGGCACGGGACAGGAACCATCTCCGAAGACAACTCATCAGACATGAAAGCGACTGGTCAGCGGGTGGGAGAGAGATGCTGATGAAGAGTGAGCTAATTATATCAGGTGGACACTTGAGACTGTGTTGGCAGCTCTTGTTTGGAGGGGGGATGGGAGGATAGAGAGAGAGGGAAGCTGGCAAAATTGTCACGAAAGGAGAGACTGAAAGGGCTGACTCAATAGGGGAAGAGCAGGTGGGAGTACGGAGTAAGATATATGTAAACTTATATGTGACAGACTGATTGGATTTGTAAACGTTCACTTGAAGCTTAATAAAAGTTAATAAAAAAAAAACAGCAGTCATTATCAAATTATCTTTAATTTAATAAAGTGTACAAATCGTATAGCAAAGTTCCTAGATGGTGCATTGGGCTACTAACCTAAAAGTTGGTTTTCAAATCCACTGAATGGCATCATAGGAGAAAGGCCTGGCAATCTACTTCCATAAGATTGCTTTTGTTCTGTGCCCTTGAGTCAGTTTTGACTCACAGTGACCCAGTATGACAGAGTAGAACTGCCTCATAGGTTTTTCTTAGCTGTAACCTTTATGGAAGCAGATCGCCAGGTCTTTCTCCCGTGGAGCTGCTAGAAGGGTTTGAACTACCAACCTTTTGGTTAAGAGCTGAATGCTTAACCCTTTGCACCACCAGGCCTCCTTTTCCTTAGGCTGTGTAAAAAAAAGAGAGAGAGAGAGATTGTCTAAGAAACTGAAGCAACTTTTTCCTCCTAGTACTAACAGAAAGATTGGTGGTTCAAACCCACCCAGGGGTGGCTCAGAAGGATGCCTGGCTATCTGCTCCCAAAAGGCTACAGCCTTGAAAACCCTATGGAGTGCATCTCTATTCTGCAACACATGGGGTTGTCATGTGTCAGAATTGACTCAATGGAAACTGAAACTGAAAAACTGAAATGTACGTAATAGCTAAAGAAGAGACATGAATATAAACATTGCTTCTATTTTCAAATCTATAATAGTTATTGAGTACAGGTAAATTGACAAGGAAAATGAAGTTATTTTGAGTAAAACATATTTTTTTTTTTTTTTTTTACTTAGGGGTTATGGGCACCAAATGCATCCATCAGCCTTGACATCAAATTCGTTTTTCTTATTTTGGTTTTGCATTCACAAGAAAAACTCTTGTTGCATTCGTGTAAGTGGAGCCCTAGGGGTCCAGTGGCTAGGAGTTTGGCTGCTAACCAAAAGTCGGCATTCACCCTTAGAAGTTTTGAAGGCGGAAACAGTTTTTAAAGTAGATTTTGTAGTCTCAGAATATTCTTGCATTCAATTGATCCAAAAGCTTGAAATAGGAATAGAGAGAATTTTAGTTTCACAGCAAAAAAAAAAAAAAAACGAATCACATCTAACATAGATAACATTCTTGTTTAGTTTTAAAATAAGAGAAGAAATACCCACAAATTGCAAATACTTTGGTTAACACCATCTAACAGGTTAAATGTTTATTTGATATTGACTAACTCAAAAAAGCATAAAGATTCATTTGATTCTTACCTAGCATGTAACTGTCTCTAACATCTATAGTTATTTACCTACTTTCCTTTGCTTTATTTCACATACCCTCTCTTTCCTTACTCATTGTCCCAATTCTTCTTTGACTCCACATTTCTGAGTACCTAGTGGTGGTCTATTCTGTCTTTGGGAAACTCTTGACAACCCAGGAATTTCTGATGATGTTGAAAATAATTTATCTCTAATAAATATGTGATTAAATTAGAAGCAGGAGAGTAAGTCCAATTGGAAAAGATTTAAATGTCAAGGTGAAAATAATACATTGCTTTTTTATTTTTTTCCTGATTCTTAGTTTTCTGTTTTATTTAAAAAAGGAAAGACAGTACAATGATAGTGTGGTATATAACCATTCAATTTTGTTTAATTATTTTGCTTCTCAAACCAAGAGATTAAATCACACAATTAAATCAAACCTAAATGGAAAGTTTGAGTTGATGCACTGATGCTGAATCCTCTCTAAAGTGACTACTACCTTATATCTATCCATATCATAGGTGTAAAACTAATTAATTTCTTCTCTAGTTTAATGTGAATATTTGTTTAATCATTTATTTATTGTTGTTAGGTGCCACTGAGTCTGTTCTGACTGATAGTGACCCTGTGTACAACAGAACGAAACACTGCCTGGTCCTGCGCCATCCTCATAATCATTGCTATATTTGAGCCCATTGTTGCAGCTACTGTATCAATCCATCTCATCGAGGGTCTTCCTCTTCTTCAATGATCCTCTACTTTACCAAGCATGATGTCCTTCTCCAGGGACTGGTCCCTTCTGATAACATGTCTAATGTATGTGAGATAAAGTCTCATCATTCTCACTTCCAAGGAACATCCTGCCTGTACTTATTTCAAGACAGATTTTTCATTCTTCTGGCAGTCCACAGTATATTCAATATTCTTCACCAACACCATAATTCAAAAGCGTCAATTCTTCTTCAGTCTTCCTTATTCATTGTCCGGCTTTCACATGCATATGAGGTAATTGAAAATATCATGGCTTGTGCAATGGTTAAGGTTGTGTGTCAACTTGGCTGGGCCATGATTCTCAGAGGTTTGGCAGTTATGATGTAATTTGGCAGTCGTATATGTTGTGATCACTTCCATAATGAGATTTGATATAATGTGATTGCCTACATGATGGGATCTGCTGTCAGTAGCCAACCAGTTGAAAGGGAGTTTCCTTGGGTGTATGGCCTGCATAGGATATAAGTGGACATTCAGACAAGGCTTGTGGGTTCCTGCTTACTCTGGATCCTGCAGCTGGCTCCTGTTCATCTGACCTCCGGTTCTTGAGACTTGAGCTAGCTGCTTACCTGCCATCTTGTCTGCCAATCTTGGGATTCGTCAATCTTCAATCTTCGCAGCCTGTGAGCAAGAGCTCTGCTGATCTTGGGTTTACCAGTCCCTGTGGCTACAAGAATCAGGAGAAGTCTCTGTCGTGACCCATGGATTCAGAACATTCCAGACTGTACAGCCTCATGAGCCATTTCCTTGATATAAATCTCTCTTTACGCCTTACTGGTTTTGCTTCTCTAGAGAGCCCAGCCTAAGGTAGCTTGGGTCAGGCACACATTAGTCCTGAAAGACATCTTTGCTTTTTAAGACTTCAAAGAGATCTTTTGCAGCCACTATTTGTGGAAAGAGCCCACCTTCTGAAACTGAGCAGGTTTTTAAATTGGTACCATTAATTGTTGCTTTAAAATAACTCACCTAAAAAAAAAAAAAAGCTAATGGGCCTGCAATTATATAATTTTCCCCCTAAAATTAGTTGGTGCCACTGAGATAGGGAACAAAAGGGGACTGAGCCCCCAGGCAAGGAACCCTGCAACACCTGCAAGCTTGCCTAATGACATAAAACCCCCATCCTGGAATATGCGATAAGGAAGGACCAAACAATATACTTCCTTGTAAGATGTTTTTCAGAAGGACCAGCCCCATCTGGTTCCTGGAACATGCACAGACATCTGCAAGGTGACTGACGGATGACCTCCGACTGATGAAAGTACCTGAGACAGGAATTGAACTGGTGCTGCAGGGTGGCTGCACAAGCGTGACCCCCCATAATAAGTCCTGCCATCCAGTCCCAAGAGCCTTTGCTAAGAGTTCCATCTTGGATTCTAGATGCACACGCAGCCTAATTTAGTATGCACCACCATTCTGAGAAGTACACCCGCCCCTTGAAAGAAACCTACTAAATATTCATTACTCTATTATCCTTTTTTTTTTTTTTTTTCTGTTATCCTTGCTAAACCCATATAAGTCTCAGAAAAACCTTTGTTTGGGAGAACAGAGGCTAGCATTGCGTGGTCCCTCTCTGTTCCCTGCTCACGAGCCTTTACTCTTTCTGTCGCTAATAAACCTTTGTTCATGTGGAACCTCTGAGCCTCTCCGGGTCATTCTTGGTCAGTAGAAAGCAAGAACCTAGGAAGGGCTTAGTCCCGAGCTGGAAAGTCTTGGCCTGCAACAGAATTTGGCTTGTTATTTTTCTTCCCTGTCTCACAACCTCTTAAATTTCTGGAATCTTTTGTATTTTGAAGATAAAACATCCTCTCAACTGCCAAAGTTCATCTTTATGCCAAGACAGTAAGTGCTAAAATTAAATGCCATTCTCATTTTAAACAATTGAGAAGAAAAGCCAAGCCAGCTCTTATTGAGTAAATTAGACAAAAGACATTGACATGAGTGAATCAAAGAGCAAAATCCCCAAACAAAAGCATGTGTCATGTTAGTCAGTAAATCCTTGAAAAGCCACTACCAAAGACAAAAACATTTTGTAGTATTTTAATATACTGTGAAATTCTTTCAATTTACATAAAATGAATTAAAGAGGGTTTGAAGTGTAGGTGTCTTTATTCAACAGCTTGTCTGTGAAAACAACCAAAGAAAGCTTATAAAATGTACCTTTCCACAGACCTTCAGCATTGAACAAATCTAGTCTACTCAAAGAGATTGTGATTCACAAAGACCCTTGATTTGGCTTGACTCTGCAGAATGGAGGAGATTTTGTTGTAGCGTGGTTGTTCATCAAGTAGTTCCCTCCATCCTGACTAACAAAGTTGTGTCCATGGCAATGCAATTAGCACAGAGTCCTTTGAGATTAAGGAAGGAGGAAGCAGGCTACAGTGTTGCTTCAACATTCTTTGCACTATGCGGTGTCTCTCTGTAATTTTATACCTGAGAATCAAGGGGTAGAACTAAATTATCAAATGAATAGTCTGAAAAAAATATTTACAGTTACGCCAGAACCATTAATCAGTCCCAACAGCAGCTTAATATCAAACTGAGTCCTACACAGCTCAAGACAAAAAGCATGGGATTTGAGAGAAACAATCTAAAAGACATGTTATTATCTATTTCATAAATTCTAAAAGTTAGCCCTGTACAAAATAAAGCCATTAGGCAGCAATTATTTTTATTTTTATCTAGGCAGGATATAAAAAAAAAAAAAAATTTTTTTTTTTTTTTAGGCAGGATATAAGAATTGCCCATTTTATAAGTTTTTTCATTTTTGCATCCTTTGCAGACCATCTTTTGCATCTTTGAGAATAAAAATTTATTGTCCATTAATTTGTTTATTGTCCTTAGAAACAGCATTGAATACTGGGGATTTTTTTTTTTTGCAGACCATCTTTTGCATCTTTGAGAATAAAAATTTATTGTCCATTAATTTGTTTATTGTCCTTAGAAACAGCATTGAATACTGGGGATTTAAGTGAAAGGCAGAATAAAAATATTTAGATTCCTGCCCTGTCTCTAATACTTACAAAGGCTGTAACCTTTCTCACAAGGCAATTAATGCCTTTGAGCCTAAGTTTTCTCATTTGAAAACTAAGAAGACCAGACCAGGTAGTTTCTACCACTCTCCCTAGCTCCAAATCTCTTTAAATTTCTTTGATGTAGGATGATAGGGTGTGCTGGTCATTTACCTATTGTCTCTGAGCTCCAGAGCCATCTCTCTGTGTCCTTGCTCTGTGATGCTTGGGGTTGGGGCTCTGCAAACCACATTTCTCCCTTGCCACCTGATTTCCTGTTATATCTGTCAATAAAAGACAACATTGACACTGCAAGTATACCAAAAAAAATTTGGTTTATGTAAAAATCTATCACAAATAGGCTTTCAATAAATATCAACTTTTTAAAAAATATCAGCTATTTTTTAAATTATTTTTTTCAATGTGAGATTACATGGTAAATTTTAGCTGAGTAATTTACTGACAATGATGCATGTCAGGCCTTGTGGTAGATGCTGGAAATACAGTGGTGAAAAAGACACTATCCTTACTCTGAGGAAGTTCACAACCTGTTTAGAGAGAGACAAGTAAAAATGCAATTTCCATACAGATTAATATCATTCACAGATAACACTTCTTGAGAACTTACTTTGTGCTGGGCACACGCATTTCATGAATTAACTCATGTAATCCTCCCATGTACTCTATAGAGCTCTGGTGGTACAGTGGTTAAGAGCTACAGCTACTTACCAAAAGGTCAGCTGTTTGAATCCATCAGCCATTTCTTGGAAACCCTATGGGGCTGAGCTTCTGGACTGAGACAGACTAGGAAGAGAGACCTGGCAGTCTACTTCTGAAAAGCATTAGCTAGTGAAAACCTTATGAATAGCAGCGGAACATTGTCTGATACAGTGCTGGAAGATGAGCCCCCCAGGTTGGAAGGCACTCAGAAGATGACTGGGGAAGACCTGCCTCCTCAAAGTAGAGTTGACCTTAATGATGTGGATGGAGTAAAGCTTTCGGGACCTTCATTTGCTGATGTGGCATGACTCAAAAAGAGAAGAAACAGCTGCAAACATCCATTTATAATCGGAACCTGGAATGTATGAAGTATGAATCTAGAAAAATTGGAAATTGTCAAAAATGAAATGGAACACATAAACATCGATATCCTAGGCATTAGTGAGCTGAAATGGACTGGTATTGGCCATTTTGAATCAGACAATCATATAGTCTACTATGCTGAGAATGACAGGTCAAAGAGGAATGGTGTTGCATTCATCGCCAAAAAGAACGTTTCAAGATCTAACCTGAAGTACAATGCTGTCAGTGATATGATAATATCCATACACCCACAAGGAGACGAGTTAATACGACCATTATTCAAATTTACGCACCAACCACTAGGGTCAAAGATGAAAAATAGAAGTTTTTATCAGCTGCTACAGTCTGAAATTGATCTAACATGCAATCAAGATGCATTGATAATTACTGGCGATTGGAATGCAAAAGTTGGAAACAAAGAAGGAGGATCAGTAGTTGGAAACTATGGCCTTGGTTATAGAAACAATGCTGGAGATCGAATGATAGAATTTTGCAAGACCAGCGACTTCTTCATTGCAAATACCTTCTTCCACCAACATAAACGGTGACTATTTTTTTTTTTTCTTTATACACATGGACGTTGACAGATGGAACACACAGAAATCAAATTGACTACCTCTGTGGAAAGAGACGATGGAAAAGCTCAATATCATCAGTCAGAACAAGGCCAGGGGCCAACTGTGGAAAAGACAATCAATTGCTCATATGCAAGTTTAAGCTGAAACTGAAGAAAATCAGAGCAAATTCACAAGAGTCATAATATGACGTTGAGTATATCCCACCTGAATTTAGAGACCATCTCAAAAACAGATTTGATGCATTGAACACTAGTGACCAAAGACCAGACGAGTTGTGGAATGACATCAAGGACATCATCCATGAAGAAATCAAGAGGTCACTGAAAAGACAGAAAAGAAAGAAAAGACCAAGATGGATGTCAGAGGAGACTCTGAAACTTGCTCTTGAGCGTAGAGCAGCTAAGACAAAAGAAAGAATTGATAAAGTAAAAGAACTGAACAGAAGATTTCAAAGGGCCTCTCAAGAAGACAAAGTAAAGTATTATAACGACATATGCAAAGAGCTGGAGAAGGAAAACCAAAAGGGAAGAACACGCTCGGCGTTTCTCAAGCTGAAAGAACTGAAGAAAAAATTCAAGCCTCGAGTTGAAATAGTGAAGGCTTCTATGGGGAAAATATTAAACAATGCAGGAAGCATCAAAAGAGGATGGGAGGAATACACAGAGTCATTATACCAAAAAGAAATAGTCGATATTCAACCATTTCAAGAGGTGGCATATGATCACTAACTGATGGTACTGAAGGAAGAAGTCCAAGCTGCTCTGAAGGCATTGGCGAAAAAAAGGTTCCAGGAATTGATGGAATATCAGTTGAGATGTTTCAACAAACAGGTGCAACGCTGGAGGTGCTCACTCATCTATGCCAAGAAATATGGAAGACAGCTTCCTGGCCAACTGACTGGAAGAGATCCATATTTATGCCTATTCCCAAGAAAGGTGATCCAACCGAATGGGGAAATTATAGAACAATAGCATTAATACCACATGCAAGCAAAATTTTGCTGAAGATCATTCAAAAACGGCTGCAGCAGTATATCGATAGGAAACTGCCAGAAATTCAGGCTGGTTTCAGAAGAGGACGTGGAACCAGGGATATCATTGCTGATATCAGATGGATTCTGGCTAAAAGCAGAGAACACCAGAAGGATATTTGCCTGTGTTTTACTGAGTGTGCAAAGGCATTTGACTGTGTGGATCATAACAAACTGTGGATAACACTGCGAAGAATGGGAATTCCAGAACACTTAATTATGCTCATGAGGAACCTTTACATAGATCAAGAGGCAGCCGTTCTGACAGAACAAGGGGATACTGATTGGTTTAAAGTCAGGAAAGGTGTGCGTCAGGGTTGTATTCTTAAACCATACTTATTTAATCTGTATGCTGAACAAATAATCTGAGAAGCTGGACTATATGAAGAAGAATGGAGCATCAGGATAGGAGGAAGACTCATTAACAACCTGCATTATGCAGATGACACAACCTTGCTTGCTGAAAGTGAAGAGGACTTGAAGCACTTACTAATGAAGATCAAAGACACAGCCTTTCAATATGGATTACACCTCAACATAAAGAAAACAAAAATCCTCACAACTGGACCAATGAGCAACATCATGATAAATGGAGAAAAGATTGAAGTTGTCAAGGATTTCATTTTACTTGGATCCACAATCAACAGCCATGGAAGCAGCAGTCAAGAAATCAAAAGACGCGTTGCATTGGGTAAATCTTCTGCAAAGGACCTCTTCAAAGTGTTGAAGTGCAAAGATGTCACCCTGAAGACTAAGGTGCGCCTGACCCAAGCCATGGTATTTTCAATCACGTCATATGCATGTGAAAGCTGGACAATGAATATGGAAGACCAAAGAAGAGTTGATGTCTTTGAATTGTGGTGTTGGTGAAGAATATTGAATATACCATGGGCTGCCAAAGGAACGAACAAATCTGTCTTGGAAGAAGTGCAGCCAGAATGCTCCTTAGAAGCAAGGATGCGGAGACTACGTCTTACACACTTTGGACATGTTGTCAGGAGGGATCAGTCCCTGCAGAAGGACATCACGCTTGGCAGAATACAGGGTCAGCGGAAAAGAGGAAGACCCTCCAGGAGGTGGATTGACACAGTACTACAACAATGAGCTCAAGCATAACGACGATTGTAAGGATGGCTTAGGACCATGCAGTGTTTCGTTCTGTTGTGCATAGGGTCGCTATGAGTCAGAACCGACTCGACGGCACCCAACAACAACAATACTTTTGTTAAATTTGTAAAAGATATTTAACTTCAATCAGTTAATACAACCCTCACTTTTCACTCTGATTCTCCATCTTTCTTTCTTTCATATTGGAGGGAATAAGAGTGCCCCAAATATTTTGGGGATGTTAGTAATAGTCATTTGTGTTGAGGATACATTTAGTTCTGGTTTAATGGGATACATTTACATGATGTGTAGTCACTTCTTAAGTGCTACAGCTGCTAACCAAGAGGTTGGTAGTTCAAATCCACCAGGCGCTCCTTGGAAACTCTATGGGGCAGTTCTACTCTGTCCTGTAGGGTCACTTTGAGTTGGAATTGACTCAACAGCAGTGGGTTTGGTTTGGTTTTTTGGTAGTCACTTCTATGTAAGGTTAAGTTATGGCTAGTCGTTCTGTGCAGGAATGGCTTCCAGGAATACCACCCACTGTGCTTATTTGTCCTGCACGAAGGTCTAAAGATGGCATCTAATATAAATGATCTGTACAGCTCACAGCCTTGGAAGTGTGTGCAGAATGGAAGAGAATCATGGTTTGAAAAGTACAGAGCCAAAAGCTAGTCAGTGAAAAATTCTTCCAATTTTATACCTCACGTATGAAAGAAACTTGACAGAGGTTATCCCAAATTAGTGAATCTAAAAACCTACGTGACATTATCAAATGTGGGTTGTAAAACTAAAACAAAGGTTTCTAAACTATAAATAAAAAACTCAGTCAGCCATCAGAGCTCATTTTTTTTTATCTCTCTGTAGAAAATGATTTTACAAAATTGCTGTCACAACAAGAAGCAATGAAGAAGTATGCAACCAAAGTATATGGAAAAACGTATTGTAAAAGTATTTTCAGTCAATTATTGAGTATGAATTTTATGTTATTTCCTCACTTTGTGATGTCTGTGGTCTAAATTAGCTTTTTAAGAATTGTGCTGTATTGGTATTTCTTTCCTCATTCTCAAAAAATACCCACTTTGTATCTTTAATCTGAATACTGCATTCTTTTCTTAATGGAGGACCCTCAAGTTATCAAAGCTTTGGGGTATCTTTCCCTAGATATTATTGCTATCCCTGATTTATGGTTGAGGAAACTGAGACGTAGAGCCCAAAGCCACACAGCTAGTGTCAGAACAGAGTAACTGCTATGATGTGGTAAGTGTAATCAGGAATGAAAATGGCTCAAATGGCTACTATTCTGGAGAAAAATAAAATAAAATATTAAGCGATAAGAATGTGTAACCCACAGAGTCAGCCTTTGTGTACTGAGGAGGTTGAGGGGTAGAGAAGAGACTTGTAGAAGTTTAGAGGTAGAGTAGGAGATGTTCTGAGGGAAGTTTGGGAGGAAGTGGGGAATCAAGGCCAGAGAAGATAAAGGGGAAAAGGGAATAAGGGAAAGATGAGAATAAAGGGAGAGAAAGTGTGAAAGAGCATGAAGACTTTGGTTTGACTGAACAATCTGTTAGATTCTGCCTCCAAAGAACAGCCGCCTACTTGAAAGTTTGTTTTTTAGTAATATTGTGTGAGGAACATATGGGAAGTATCGAGTGAAAAATTATTATTTGGCTGCCTTAATGTTAGCTTACAATTAAGAAAAACAGAGAAGCTTGAACACAAGAAGGATGAAATAAAAACAATAATTATTCCAAGTCTAAGTAAAAACACATGTATATATAACTACTCAAAACTTTGTAATCTACAATAAAATAACTTTATTACAGCCTTATAGAGGTTTTAAGTTAAGGCTCACATTTGAAGAAACTTTTTTTACATTAGGGTAATAAAAAAGATTCAAACTCTAAAAAGTTCAATAATCACTCAATTATATGCTGCTTGGCACCTCCAAAACAACGAAAATCTAATGACATGAACGTATTTATTGTTTAATTAAATGTCCACCTATTTCTTCTTTTTATTTACTTTTTAACCCTACTCAGTAGATATAAGATAGCTATCTTAGCCAAAGTGTGAGCCATGAACCAGAAATGTGTTTATGGTATTGGTACCCATTCACTTATTTATTCATTCAAGCACTCAAAAAATATTTAACACCAATTGTTCTCCAACCATTGTGATTCATGCTGGGCAAACAATGGTAAGCAAAGGCAGACACAATACCTGCTCTCAGCAAATTTACACAATAATGAAGGAAAAAAAAAAAGCTTACTGTCATTGAGTGGATTCCAACTTATAACGACTCCATAGGGTTTCCAAGGCTGTAAATCTCTATGGAGGCAGACTGCCACATCTTGCTCCCCTCTGAGCTACTGGTGGTTTCAAACCACCAGACTTTCAGTTAGCAGTCCATCACTTTAACCACTGTGCTACCAGGACTCCTTGAGTAATGCAGAGATAGACTTTAATCTGATAATTACATAAATGTGTATTTGAATACATTATAAGTGTATGGAGGAAAGTAGTTGAATAGGAAGATATTCCTGAGAAATTGTCTATTTATTTGAAGTATTATTGATAGTGGAAAAATTTTCTGATAGAGGGAATATGCCATGTTAAGGTCACTGTTCCTTATCCTAAGAGCAAAGAATGTCATTTAAAGGTGGAAAATGGATTGAAAAGCAGGCAAATGTGAATGAAAAAAAGTAGTTAGTAATAGGCATCCACCAAAGGCAAATAAAGGTAACTTGGGTTAGGTGGTAGCTAAGAGCTCGGCTGATAGCCAAAAGGTCGGCAGTTCAAACCCACCAGCCTCTCCTTGGAGCCCCTATGGGACAATTCTACTCTGTCCTATAGGGTCCCTATGAGTCAGAATCGACTCAGCAGCCACGGGTTTTTGGTTTTAGGTTAGGTGGTAGTTTTGGAGACAGAGATAAATAGGGAGAAATATTTATGAGATAATCTAGAAGATGTAGTCATAAACCGGACATGGGAGGGATGGTAAAATGGAGGAAAGTACCACAGATTGCTGGTGTACTTCTAGTTTGTGCTTCCAAATAGATAGTGTTCCATTCATTGAGTTGAAAAACACTAGAAAGGATGAAATGAATGTGGGTGAGAGATGGTGGAGATAAGTAGGATTGTTTTATTGGGATTACGTTGGACCATTCCAAATATCTGCTGCTAAAACTGCATTACTCTAGGACTCAAGCCTCTGCACTAAACTATAATTACCTCTAATGATAAATGACCATATAGGCATAAATCACTTAGCAGTGAGCAGTATTTCATCATCTTCACAGATAATTCTATAATAGGACCAAGGAAAGTGGAACAGCACAGATCACATTTTGTTCTTTAATTAGATGGTTTCTTCTGGCTCATATAATTGCTAATTTGGTAGCAGAATGGAAACAAAATACGTAAACATATATGCAAGTACAAGTTCAGCCTTTTAAAAATCTATGCTAACTGTGTTTTTCTTTACATTATTCCTGAGTAACCTTCCTGGAAAATGCAGTCAGTTTATTATAATCAGTTTATTGGTCGCATCTCTCAACATAATTTGAGTAAGAAATGTTCATGTAACAACAAATCAAAAATCTAGTTATTTTCCAAACTTGGTTACAAAGTTGCTTATTTCTGAAGAGAACCGTGATAAGAAAAATATCCTTATATATCTTAAACATACAATTTTACACAATTGCCAATCTTTTTTTTTCCTTTTTGATGATTAATGGTATTTTTTTAAATAGATGGAAACTATTTCTATTCCATATTTAATATATTTCAACTTTCTTCTGAAGATAATGTATTTGCTAATATGCCTTCCTGAATATAACCCTAACTGTTCTAGCCCCATAAAAAAAATTATTTTAGTTCTTTAAATGTGAAATTTAAGAACAGAAGTTGAACACAGGCCATATTTTTAGTCAATCATCATATTTCCCGTAGTAGTAATAACCCTATAGCGTATGGAATTTTAACAATTAGAGCTTATTTCAGATGAAAAAATCAAGGCCTGGAGAGCTGAAGTAAGATAAGCCCCATGACACAAGAATCTCCTGATCAGATCAGGCCCTGAGCTATACTTGTGTTCGGGCAAGTGTTAATACCACTTCACTACACAGGCAGTTTAAAAGAGAAAAGTATCTTTCCCAAATTGTGAATTATATGGGAGGAATGGAAATATCTGGGATCATGAGCTCTCTGTATGTCCTCAACCACTTCTCATGTAGTGTGCCAAGGAGTAAACACATCTGATTTCCTATCATCTTTAGGAGTACCTCTGGGTACTTTGCAAGAGTCATTTCTTAAAAAGAAAGTGTGTTTTTATATATAACCATAGAAATTATAGATACCTCAGATCACCAGGCCTTTCATCCAAGGAGCAGCTGAGTGAGTCTGAACTGCCAACCTACCAGTCAGCTGCTGAGCACTTCACCATTGTGCCACCAGGGCTCCTTGAAAGGATAACAGAGCCTTTAAATAAGATAATCAAGAAGTTTGATATACTACTACAGTTTATAAAATAAATCTGCAAAATACTTAACATATTTTAGCACTCTGCAAACAGAGATTATATGGACGCTTTTCAAATGTTCATGGAACATTTTTTCAAATGTTAAAGCAACAGTTACAAAATGAGACCTCACACTAAGCCAGAAAGACCACTTCAGGAAGCAGAAATTTTACTAGTCATTCTCTGACCACAGTAACATAACCCTGAAGTATAATTTAAAAAAAATTTAAAAATAATTTATTACAATATTTAAAAATACAGTTTTAAATAATTCCTGGTTGTAAAAAAAAGAAATAAAAATTACAGTGGCATACTATTCATAATTTAATTTTAGAACATTGTGTATGAAAACTTATGGAGTACTATTATCTATTGGACCAACAGTGTACTTCAAGTTTAGTGGTAAAATTCTATAGCAGTACTGCCCAATAAAACTTTTAGCAATGGTAGCAATGTTCTCTGCTACTGACCAATGTGGTAGGCTATATAGTCACTTTGATTATTGATCACTTGAGATGTGGCTAATGATACTGAAGAGCTAAATTTATAATTTTAATTCATTTCAAAATAAATTTAAATACCATATGTGACTGCTTGCTACTATATTGGACAACAGAGTCCTACCTCTTAAATTGATGAATAAAACAAAAGATGCCTATTATCATCCTTTTTTTTTTTTTAATCATTTTTTCCTAGCTATGTCAGCCAAGGCAATAAAACAAGAAAACATATAGGAATTGTAGAATATGGAGCCCTGGTGGCACAGCGATTAAGAGTCTGCTGTTAACCAAAAGGTCAGCAGTTCGAATCCACCAGCTGTTCCTTGGAAACCCTGTGGGGCAGTTCTAACTCTGTCCTATAGGGTAACTATGAGTGAAAATCGAGTGGACAGCAATGGGTTTGGTTTTTCGGTTTTGTAAAATATGAGCAGAAATGACAAGAGTTTAACAGGGTGATTCTTGTACAAGAATAAACAAATCAACAAGTTGGAATAAAAATTTCAGAAAAATATAAGGAATACGTATTAATGTCATAACTGCTAGTGATGACATTTTCCATTTGCAAAAAAAAGGTTAAATAGTTCAATAAGTGGTACTACTATAACTGGTTATCTTCTTGGAAATAGTGTATAAGTTGATACCTACATCATATTTTATAATGAAAAAGTCCAGATGAGTCAGAGATTTAAATATGGAAATCCGTGAAAGTATCAATTCAAACCATATGTTTGGACTGCCAACTAAGTACCAAGTGCTTTGCTATGTTCTGAGGATACAAGAGTGGTTGAACTGACCTCATTCCTCCCCTCATTCAATTTATCTCGATATAAGAAACACTGTTACTAAGACTACAAACCTCTTGGTATGCTGATATTCTGAAAAATATGCAAAGTCTAAAGAAAAATCTAAATAGAAATTCATTTTTACTTTTATATAAATAATATTCCATTAGAATGAAAGCTCCTTGATGCCTGGAATTTTCATTTGTTCTACATTGTATACTCTTGCTTAGAACAGAGTGTGGCACGTAGTAGACAAGTAGACATCCAATAAATTTTTGAATTTAAATAAATCTTGAATCAGAATGATAAATTCAGTTCTTTAGTATCATTACTGCAGTAACAAAGAAAGAGAAGGAAGGAAAGATAATTATACAGTTTTTCTACCAAATCTTGCAATGTTGGATTATGGCGCCGGTATTAAATTATCTGAATGTATTGGTAATGTAAGTAAGGTAAGAATTTATTTAATGAGATTTTCTTGTCCCTGAGTTACATGTAAGACAAATTGTATCAGTTAAGCCTACACAGAGATTGCTCCAACCTTTTAATAGGGTGTGTCTGAGTTGTTAAAGAATCTTTTAACATTTTAACAAAAGCATGTATCCTTTAGGGCTCCCTACTCCTATTAATTGTCAATTTTATGTTTTTCTAGCCAAAAAAAAAACCAATGGGAATTATAATGTATTTAATATTATTTTTTGTTTGACAATTTTTTAACAAAATTTCTAAATACAGAACAGGAAAAATAAGGGAGTAGAAGGCAAAATTACCAGGTCAGTTGAGAGGGAAGGTCTTCTCAAAATCATACGATTCTTGGAGATACAAAGCTCTAGAGACCGCGCAGATCAGAGCCTATGATACTCGTTCCTTAAGGAATAATATAGGGAAAGAGTATGTGCTTTGGAGTCAAACTGATCTCCATTCCAACACTCCTTCTGCAAAGTATTGACTTTGTGGCCCTTATATTTTCCTTGTGTATGCTTTCATGATGATAATACTTTACCAATATTTGTTAAATAAAATATTGATATAAAGCACTGGCACTGAACCTGGCTCCTAGTCAGCACTGAACGAACACAAATTTGAACATGGATACCCTATATCTCTGTCCAGTGTTTCTACAATTTTTGCAAAACGGTTTATCGTATGGGCAGAAAGCATTTTACATTGCTTCACCAGGACAGTTTGTTTTCCACATATATCCCAAGTTTCATTATAAGCACATTAAAGGCAACAGCATGTATTAGCATATTTGCCAGCATGTTAGGCTTTTCACAGAGTCTTTGGTGTAGAAACTTCTTCCTTCCTTTTTCATTCCACCCAGTAAAGGTGGGAATCTCTCTTGCCCCTCAAAGACCAATTACGGATAAATTACAAAGAGGTTGTATCCTGTTTGATAGAACTTTTTCACCTAATCAGAGGAAGTTCTTCCATGTAACTCAGATCCTCTGACCTTTCAGGAAATAAGTGAACTACATCAAATCTTTTTTTTTTCTCAGCAAAGTTCTATCTGTACTGAATCTTTTCGAAGAACTTCCATTTTGACCTTGACCAACTCTTGCACTATTCCCGTCACAGTCTTTGATTGATCACAGGGAAAAAAGTAGGTTGGGATGGAGAAATGAAAGGTAAAGTAGGACTGGGAGGACAATCTGACCCAATTTTTACTTATAACTCAGATTCCAAAAAGGGAATGAAAAATGTAGAATGCCAAATATTTATTTTCGGAAAATAGATTTCAATGGCGTAAGAACATGATATGTTAACTTCTTGTTGAGATGTAAGAAAAGTAAACTCAGATACTAAAAGTGATATTGGGTGATCCTTTACAAGCTTTTTTTATCTCCCTCTCTGAGGATGGCAGAAGAAAAGAAAAAGGACACCTTCTATGTTTGATTTCGAGATGCTTTGTTTCATTTTAGTTTAGTGTAAAGTTTAGTTTTGTTTTAAGATTGACAATATGGCCAGGATTCATAGTGCTTTTCTTCCAAAAACAGTGTACTGAAAGAACATTGCAGTATTGATTCATTCCACATGGTTGATAGTGTGATTGTATAATTAGAAGAACTGTGAAGAAAGCTTTCACACCTCTGCCCTGGTGCAAGAAATAAACAGCTCTACGGGATAAATCTTTAAAACATCATTAAAAGATTTAAAAAATAAGTGTGATCGTGATTCATGTAGCCCATGATAATGTGGGTTACATTTATTATTTAGTTATGAAAAATGATACTTGAGTGAGCAGTCACTTCCTTGGAGAAAGATAGGCTTAGGTATTTCTCGACTTATCATTGTAATATAAAAAGTTAACAAAAAGTATGTAAAACAGGAGTTCTCAAAATTTTGTGTTTATATGAATCACCTGGAAGTCTTACATAATGCATATTCACAGGCACACTCACTGATTTTCTAATACAATAGGCTGGATTTGGGACTAGAATCTGCATTCTCAACAGAATCTTGGGTTATTTCAATTTGGTGATCACACATTGAGAAACACTAAATTAGAACACAGCTTTCCTATTAACCAGGTCAAGGAATTATATCTGTATCTCACTTTTAATGGCATAAATCTTTGTCTTTACTTCATCAGAGATAAATTTAAAATCCCCCCAGAACACAGTTATAATGCTACAGTAAACAACCCCAGAAATAATGGTATTCTTAGCACTGGGGAACAGTCTGGTAATACAGAAACCATAAAATTAGTCCATTACAGCAACCCAGAGACTCAAGGCATTAGTGAGAAATCCAGTGAACTTGAAGTAAGCAGCTAATAAAAGAAAAACTATTCCAGCTTCTACTTTGCCAGAATGGTAATCACAGAAATATCAAGGAAAATCAGAATACAGTGATCTGGTGGCAGCTGGTTTCAGTTCCAATATGTAAAGAGCCTAGAAGATATAGCTTCCATCGTTGCAGCAATAAAAAGCTTGCTACACTAAAAATCAATAATATTCTTGGACCCATCAGAGAAATTGGGTTTTAGCGCAAACCAACGCAAAATCTGGAGAGAAAGATGCATACAGTCACAGCTGAGATCTGTTTACTTGAAACAGAAGCCTGGAACCATAAATGGAGTGGTAGGAAATCTTAAATAGATTACTGGAGGTTGAGTGTGGACTAGCAGGAGAATGAGAAGAGGGCTGCAATCTTAGAGGTACCCTACACTTTTTAAACTTTTACCTCCAGGTATTCCACCAGGTTCTCTTGTTGAAAACCTGAGAAATATCCTTCCTGGCTCTGGCAGAGGGAGGGGAAGGGTAAACACTGTGGAAATACACCAGAATATTCCTCATATAACAAAATCCTACTGTCTCGGTTATCTAGTGTTTCTGTAATAGGAATACCATACGTGGATGGCTTTAACAAACAGAAGTTTATTTTCTCACAGTCTAGTAAGCTAGAAGTCCAAATTCAGGGCGTCAGCTCCAGGGAAAGGCTTTCTCTTTTGGCTGTGGAGGAAGGTCCTTGTCATCAATCTTCCCTTGGACTAGGAGCTTCTCTGAGCAGGAACCTAGGGTCCAAAGGATGAGCCGTACTCCCAGCACTGCTTTTGTGGTGGTATGAGGTCCCCTACTCTCTGCTCACTTCCCTTTCATTTTATCTCTTATAAAATAAAAGGTGGTGCAGGCCACATCCCAGGGAAATTCCCTTTAAGTTGGATCAGGCACGTGACTTGGGTGAGGGTGTTACATCCCACCTTAATCCTCTTTAACATAATCTAATCTTGCCGCAGTAACCACAGGCAAAGATTAGGATTTACAACACACTGGAAAATTACCTCAATCACATTGGAGGACAACCACACAATACTGGGAATCACGGCCTAACCAAGTTGACACATATTTTGGGGGGAGGGGGAACACAATTCAACCCATAATGCCTACTCTCCAGGAATCAAGTATTTGACAGGTTCCTAGGAGGCACAATTTGCACTAGACTGCTGAGGCAGTTCTACTCTGTCATATAGGGTCTCTATGAGTCAGAATTCACTTGTCAGCACACAACAATAAGAACTAATCTATGGGGAGATTGAAACTCTTATGCAGTGCTGGTGGGAACGTAAAATGGTATAATCACTGTAGAAAATTACATGGCACCTCCTTAAAAATGCTAGAAATAGAAATACCACAGGATCCAGCAATCCCACTCCTAGGAATATACCCTAGAGAAATAAGAGCCACCATATGAATAGAAATACGCACACTTATGATCATTGTAACATTATTCACAACAGCAAAAAGATGGAAACCTTAGTGTCCATTAACAGATGAATGGATAAACAAATTATGGCACATACACACGATGGGATGCTACAAAATGATAAAGAACAATGATGAATTCGCAAAACATCTCACAACATGGATGAATTTGGAGGGCATTATGTTGAGTGAAATAAGTCAGTCACAAAAGGACAAATATTGTATGAGACTACTATTATAAAAACACAAGAAAAAGTATACACACAGGAAAAAAAAAAAAAAAATCTTTGATGGTTACCAGGGAGGGAAGGAGTGGGGATCATTAGATAGTAGACATATGTTAACTTTGATGAAGGGAAAGACAGTACACTACATGGGAGAAGTCAACACAACTTGATCAAGGCAAAGTCATAGAAGCTTCCTAGACACATTCATACATCTTGAGGGACCGAGTTACTGGGGCTGAGGGCTATTGACCATGGTCTTGGGAGATATCTAGGTCAACTGACATAACATAGTTCATAAAGAAAATGTTCCATATCCTACTTTGGTGAGTAGTGTCTGGGGTCTTAAAAGCTTGTAAGAAACCATCTAAGATACATCTATTGGTGCTAATCAATCTAGAGCAAAGGAGAATGAGGAAAACCAAAAACAGAAGGAAAATATTGGTCCAAAGGGCTAATGGACCTATGAACTACAGCAACCACCAGCCTGAGCCCAGAGAAACTGGGTGGTACCCAGCTACCTCAACCAACCACTTTGACTGGGATCACGATAGAGGGTCCCAGACAGAGCAGGAGAAAAATGTAGAACAAAATTCAAATTCACAAAAAAAGACCAGACTAACTGGTCTGACAGAGACTGGAGAAACCCCTAACACTATGACTCTGGACACTCTGATAACTCAGAACTGAAGCCACTCCTGATGTGCACCTTTCAGCCGAAGATTAGACAGGTCTATAAAATAAACAACACATATAAGGAATGTGCTTCTTAGTTCAATCAATATGCAAGACCAAATGGGTAACACCTGCCCAAAAGCAAAGATGAGAAGGCAGGAAGGGACAGGAAAACTAAACAAATGGATGTGAAGAACCCCAGGATGGAAAGGGAAAGTGGAAGAGTGCTGACACATTGTGGGGATTGCAATCAACATCACAAAACAACCTGTGTATAAATTTTTGAAAGGAAAATTAATTTGTGCTGTAAATTTACACCTAAAACACAATAAAAAAAAAAAAAAAAGAAGAAGAAGAACTAAAATTTAGAGGTTCAAAATCACACCACCGTGCCCTGGAAGAAATGTTGAAAATCTGTTTCCATAAAAATTACAGCCAAGAAAACCCTATGGATCAGTTCTACTCTATAACTCATGGGCCACCATGAGTCAGAATCAACTCCAGGACAACGAGTTTGGTTTTTTTCAGGTTATCTCAGCTGAGTGAAGGGCATCAGTCCCACATGGCTCACTGATGAATTCTATTAAAAATTAAAGGAAGAAATAATAGCATTCTCCACAGTCTCTTCCAGAAAATAGAAGCAGAGGGATACTTCCTAACTCATTCTATGAGGCCATCATTGCCTTAATACCAAAACCTGAGGAAGGCATTACGAGAAAGGAAAATTACAAGCCAATATTGCTCATCAAGTGGTGGGTAGTTTTACTTCAAAAATTCTGAGATTTGCACAGTCAAAACATAAAAAACTAGTTTGATATAACCTAACTTTCATCAGCACACACTCATAAGATCCTGGAATAGGATACTATTTATGCCTATTAGTATTTTTCCTTGATGGACCAGACGTTCAGCTATTAGTTAAATACCTATAGACAAGTTTAATGTTTGAGGCTAAGGTGCAAATAAATATTATGCCAGAAGTTTTGAATAAACTCTTCTTCTTATGTTGATATAGCCTTAAATATATGTTGTAGGTAAAAAGACCTAAATCCTTTCTTATTCCATGTACAAAGAGTTGACATTGTTGATTGTGATTTTTGAACTTCCTTGTAAAACACAAGCCGTTTTTACTATGTATCATCTTGATCTGGGAGCCCTGGTGTTGCAGTGTTTAAGGGCTACAGCTGCTAACCAAAAGGTTGGCAGTTCAAATCCACCAGCCACTCCTTGGAAACCATATGAGGCAGTTCTACTCTGCTCTATAGGATTGTTATGAGTGGGAGAATTGACTCGAGGGAACACAACAACAAAAATCTTGATCTGGTACTGATTATTGGCTTTATTCACACCTCAATTAACAGAGGAATGTATTTTAAAGAGAGAAGTCTTTTCATTCACTTGTTCATCAACGCATTCAACAAGAATTTATTGTATGCCCATTCCAAACCAAAAACCTGGCACCGTCGAGTCGATTCTGACTCATAGTGACCCTATAGGACAGAGTAGAACTGCCCCATAGAGTTTCCAGGGAGCGCCTGGTGGATTTGAACTGCCAACTCCTTGGTTAGCAGCCATAGCACTTAACTACTATGTCACCAGTTTCCTTATGCCCATTATGTGCCAGAAATGTTGGGGCTGTAATATCAACAATGTGGGTGAGTGACCTCATGGACTAATGGGGAAGACATTCGGTGAACCAATAATTATATATATTCTCTCTCTCTACATAAAAACATATATATATACACACACATGTCTGCCAGTTTGTCATACTGTGGGGGCCTTGAGTGTTGCTGTGATGCTGGAAGCTATGTCACTGGTATTCATTCAGACACAAGCAGGGTTGCCCATGGAGAACAGGTTTCTGCTGAGCTTCCAGACTAGGAAGAAGAACCTGACGGTCTACTTCTGAAAATAACTAGCCAGTGAAAACCTTATGAATAGCAGCAGGACATTGATATAGTGTTAGAAGATAAAGCCCTAAAGTTGCAAGGCACTCAAAAGATGACTGGGGAAGAGCTGCCTCCTCAGAATTGACCTTAACAACACAGATGGGTTCAAGCTTTTGGAACCTTCATTTGCTAATGTGGTATGACTCCAAATGGGAAGAAACAGCTGCAAACATCCATTAATAATCAGAAGCTGGAATGTATGAAGTATGAATCTAGGAAAATTGGAAATCATCAAAAATTAAGTGGAACACTTAAACATCCACATCCTAGGCATTAGTAAGCTGAAATGGGCTGGAATTGTCCATTTTGGATCAGACAATCATATGGCCTACTAGGTCGGGAAAGACAACTTGAGGAGGAATGGCACTACATTCAACGTCAAAAAAAATTTCACTATCTATCCTGAAGTACAACATTGTCAGTGATAGGATAATATCTATATACCCGCAAGGAAGACCAGTTAATAAGACTATCATTCAAGTTTATGCATCAACCATTATGGCCAAAGAAGAAGAAATTGAAGATTTTTACCAACTTCTGCAGTCTGAAATTAATCAAACATGCAATCAGGATGCATTGATAATTGCTGGAGATTGGAAAGCAAAAGTTGGAAACAAAGAAGGATCAGCAGTTGGTAAATATGGCCTTGGTGATAGAAACCATGCTGGCGATCACATGATAGAATTTTGCAAGACCAAGGAATTCTTCATGGCAAATACATTTTTCACCAGCACAAATGGTGACAATACACATGGATCTTGCCAGATGAAATACTCAAGAATCAAATTGACTATATCTGTGGAACGAGACAATGAAAAAGCTCAAAATCAGCAGTCAGAACAAGGCCAGGGGCCAACTGTGGAATAGACCATCAATTGCTTATATGCAAGTTCAAGTTGAGACTGAAGAAAATTAGAACAAGTCCACGAGAGCCAAAGTATGACCTTGAGTATATCCTACCTGAATTTAGAGACCATCTTAAGAATAGATTCAATGCATTGAACACTAATGACTGAAGACCAGATGAGTTCTGGAATAACATCAAGGACATCATACATGAAGAAAGCAAGAGGTCATTAAAAAGACAGAAGAAAGAAAAGACCAAAATGGATGTCAGAAGAGACTCTGAAACTTGCTTTTGAACGTTGAGTAGCTAAAGCAAAAGGAAGAAATGATGAAGTAATAGAACTGAACAGAAGATTTCAAAGGTGGCTCAAAAAAAACAAAGTATTATAATGACATACGCAAAGAGCTGGAGATAGAAAACCAAAAGGGAAGAACATGCTTGGCATTTCTCAAGTTGAAAGAATTGATAAAAAAAATTCAAGCCTCAAGTTGCAATAGTGATGGATTCTATGTGGAAAATATTAAACGATGCAGGAAACATCAAAAGAAGATGGAAGGAATACACAAAGTCATTATACCAAAAAGAATTGGTCGATGTTCAAACATTTCAAGAAGTAGCATATGATCAGGAACCAATGGTACTGAAGGAAGAAGTCCGAGCTGCACTGAACCCACTGGTAAAAATCAAGGCTCCACAAATTGACAGAATACCAACTGAGATGTTTCAACAAACAGATGCAGCACTGGAAGTGCTCACTTATCTATGCCAAGAAATTTGGAATTCAGCTACCTAGCCAACAAACAGGAAGAGATCCATATTTATGCCTATTCCCAAGAAAGGTGATCCAACAAAATGTGGAAATTATAGAACAATGTCATTAATATCACACAAAAGCAAAATTTTGCTGAAGATCATTCAAAAGCAGCTGCAGCAGTATATCGACAAGGAACTGCCAGAAATTCAGGCCAGATTCACATGAGGACCTGGAACCAGAGATATCATTGCTGATGTCAGGTGGATCCTGGCTGAAAGCAGGGAATACCAGAAAGATGTTTGCTGTGTTTCATTGGCTATGCAAAAACATTCAACTGTGTGGATTGTAACAAATTATAGAAAACATTAGGAAGAATGGGAATTCCAGAACACTTAATTGTGTTCATGAGGAACCTGTACACAGATCAAGAGGCAATTGTTCAAACAGAATGGGAGGATATTGTGTGGTTTAAAGTCAGGAAAGGTGTGCATCAGGAGAGTACCCTTTCACTATATCTATTCAATCTGTATGCTGATCAAATAATCCCAGAAGCTGGACTATTGCAGAAGAACAAGGTATCGGGATTGGTGGAAGACTCTTTAATAACCTGCGCTATGCAGATGACACAACCTTGATTGCTGAAAGTGAAGAGGACTTGAGGCACTTACTGAAGAAGATCAAAAACCACAGCCTTCAGTATGGATTGTGCTTCAATGTAAAGAAACAAAAATCCTCACAACTGGACCAATAAGCAGCATCATGATAAATGGAGAAAAGATTGAAGTTGTCAAGGATTTCATTTTGCTTGGATCCACAATCAACAGCCACGGGAGCAGCATCAAGAAATCAAAAGATGCAATGCGTTGGGGAAATCTGCTGCAAAAGACCTCTTTAAAGTCTTGAAAAGCAAAGATGTCACCTTAAAGACTCAGGTGTGCCTTACTCAAACCATGGTATTTTCAATCTCTTCAAATGCATCCAAAAGCTGGACAATGAAAAAGGAAGACAGAAAAAGAATTGACTCCTTTAAATTGCGGTATTGGCAAAGAATATTGAATATACTGTAGACTGCCAAAAGAACAAAGAAACCTGTCTTGGAAGTACAACCAGAATGCTTCTTAGAAACAAGGATGGCGAGACCACGTCTTACATAGTTCGGACATGTTGTCAGGAGAGAACAGTCCCTGGAGAAGAACAACATGCTTGGGAAATCACAGGGTAAATGAAAAAGAGGAAGACCCTCAAAGAGATGAATTGACACAGTGGCTCCAACAATGGTCTCAAGCATAACAATGATTGTGGGCATGGAGCAGGACAGGGCAGTGTTTCTTTCTGTTGTACACAAGGTCCCTATAAATTGGAACTGACTCAATGGAACTGACTCAGTGGCACCTAACAACAACAACAACAAATATATATATATATAAATTTATATATATATATATACACACACACACGTGTGTGTGTGTTTGATATATTAAAATACTTCTAAAAGAGTAAAAGGAGACTTTTCTTACCTTGGGCCAATATTTCAGAAATGAAATGCACTCAGTTCTTTGACTTGGTGTTTGTTAACTGCCTACACATCCTTTCTTCATTCAGTGTCTTCATTCATTCAAGTGTGCACTTAATTCGACAAATACTTCTTGATACCTACTATGCAACATAGGTCCTAGAAAAGATTTAGAAATATCTAGTCATTCTCTTTTTCAGCATTTATTGCGGTCCAACTATAAGCCCATCTCTAGAAATTTCCAAGATGAATTAGACGTATTTCCTATTCTGAAATAGTTGAATACAGTAAAATACAGTAAAAGAGAATATAAAGGCACTGTGGTAAGATGTGCACAAAGCATAAGGGAAACAGAAGGCATAAAACATAACCTAGCCTGAAGGGTCAAGGAGGGTTCTTGGAGGAAGTGTACATTGTAAGTCTACACCTTTTCTAAGCTGCAAGGTTAAAAGTTTGAGATAGTAGCTAGGCTCCAGAAGAAGGCAGAGAGAATATAGAAATGGAGAACCTATAGTGTAGAGGACAGAGCATGAGCATGGAGAAAAGAAGCAAAAGGAATATACCTGCAGCTACAAGCAGTTTGGTATTACCCTTCTTCTGGGGGAAGGCAGAAATGGTGGAAAATGAGGCTAGAGAAAGTGGAGGAATCAAGATCACGGCAAGGCTTATGCTATGTTCTGGAACTGAAAATTGATCCGTGGGCAATGGGGAACCACATAGGTTTTAGCCAGGGGATGATATGGTTAGACTCAGAATTGAAAGATATATTCTTCTTGTCCATAATCTTATGAACTCAGAAATCAAATTTCTTTTTATACAAGACATATTGCCCTTAGTCCTTGAAGAAATCCAGAGTTCAGGGGCGAAGAAATGAATTCTTGACATCATACCAATGCTAAGTAGAAATACCAAGAGTTCAAGGAGAATAAATATATATATTTCTCCACGTATATATGGAGAGTTCTTAGGAAATTTTCTTTTTCTTTCAAGAAACTTGGGACTGTGAATTCTGAGTTCTGAGGCTGATCTTTAGAAATATCTATTTTAAGGACTGGAACATTTAGATAGCATGAGAGCTGTATAACAGGTTGGCATGTGTAGGAGGAGGGTATTTTGTGTAGTCTACATGACCTAAGCAGGATCACTCAAGTGGTCACAAGCAAAAGATGATCACATTGGAAATTAACCTTTTGATTTCTTTTTGTTGTCAAGGGCATGCCTTTTGGTTGGCGTCATAAAATGCTTAACAGGTGAAAGCACCTTCTTTTGAAGTTGCTACAGTGATCACAGAAAAATATAACTTTCCTCTTAGTGAGCTAAATAAAGCAAATTATAATGAGGGCTCCGAAGAAGAAAATTATATGTTGTCATCAATTTAGGCAATAAAGTAATATTTTAATAAAAACTTTCCCCATTAATTTTGTCAGTCACTTTCCTATGCATTAATGTTGCATGACTAACCATCCCAATGGCCTAGACAGGCTCACATTAAAAGTTTTGTTCTTAGGCAAAGGTTTCCTAAGAGTGCTCATAGAATTTAATATCCTCATTTAGTTACCAAAAATATAATGAAAGTGGCAGGTAATAAACTCAAAATTGTTGAGAAGAGAGAGAACTTGAAGAAGTCTGAGCGTGCACTGGATCTTAAACTTCACGTGTCACACAATCACTTAAAAAATTGTATAATATATAAATTCTTCCAGTCTCTGCCTCTGTCTGTCTGAAGTGCAAAAGTAACATCAATGTTTTTACTAAACTCCACAGATTTTTCTAATGTATCCTAAAGTTTGAGAAGCCGGAGGAACAAATAATAAAAGGATTCATGGGTCAGCTTGAGCTACTGATTCTTAAATTTATAACAAGAACAAGAATGCCTTTTGCTGTGTGCTTAAGCATACAGATTTCCTAAAGTATTGTTAAATTATCTGTGACAGTGGGCATGTCTTCTACAATATCTGAATTTACAAAGATGGGCAGGTCCACACCAGCTGCTGTCCAGTCAATTGTGACTCATGGAGACCCGATGTGCATCGCTGTAAAACTGTGCTCCATAGGGTTTTCAGTGGTTGATTTTTCAGAAGTAGATTTCCAGTCCTTTCTTCCAAAGCATCTCTGAGTGGACTTTAAGTTCCAACTGTTTGGTTAGCAGCTGAATGTGTTAATAACTTGCGCCACCCAGGTACTCTGATGCGCAGGTAGTAACCAATATATTTGAACAACTCAATATGATAAAAGGGAAGTTAATGAGAAGTAAAAATAACTGTAGTTTCATATGGGAATGCTAAATCCTAATGCTTGCTCTGAGGGTGGCAGAGAGAAGTATGGCTCCACATAGTGCTTCTGTGCACTCAGGAAGTTATCCACTGTATCTGTTTGAAGGTTGGTTGTACAACTGAGTCAGAAAAGGAGGAGCTAGAAGTTGTGAGGGTGAAAGAACATCGTGGCTGTGCAAATGCTTTGAAATCAGTTATTTCATATTTTAAATTAAAGCAGGTAGATTGAAATATATTGAAATGATATATTCAGCGAGTATGCAGAAAGACAGTGCCCAAAATCTTCTTAATAGAAAATAATCACCTTTAAGCCAATATTCATTACACTAGAAGCTTTAATACTATGTGTATGGATTAAATTACTTTCCCCAAAATATGTTTGTATCAATTTGGCTGGGCCGTGATTTCCAGTATCGTATGGTTGGCATCCATTTTGTGATTGTAATTTTATGTTAAAGAGGATTAGGGTGGGATTGTAACACCACACTTACCTAGTTCACGTCCCTGATCCAATGTAAAGGGAGTTTCCTTGGGGTGTGCCCTGCACCACCTTTTATCTTTCAAGAGATAAAAAGGAAAGGGAAGCCAGTAGAGAATGGGGACTTCATACCGCCAAGAAAGAAGCACTGGGAGCAGAGTGTGTCCTTTGGACCCGGGGTCCCTGTGCCTGAGAAGCTCCTAATCCAGGAGAACATTGATGAGAAGGCCTCCAGAGAGAGTAAGCCCTCTGAAGCTGACACCCTGAATTTGGTCTTTTAGCCTAGTTTACTGTGAAGAAATAAATTTCTCTTTGTTAAAGCTAGCAACTTGTGGAATTTCTGTTATAGCAGCACTAGATGGCCAAGCAGTATGTTTTCTCTCCCCTTTTCCTTAAACTGGTATGACAAGAAACAAATCTACCTCAAGCAAACATACTTCACCTT
Source organism: Elephas maximus indicus (assembly GCF_024166365.1). Classification (NCBI taxonomy): domain Eukaryota; kingdom Metazoa; phylum Chordata; class Mammalia; order Proboscidea; family Elephantidae; genus Elephas; species Elephas maximus. The sequence goes on from NC_064822.1 coordinate 141,060,130, forward strand.
TTTGGATGTGGGTGCAATGAAAATTTAGTGTCGCAGAAGTACACATATTTAAAACTGATTATACATGCAATACACATAAAAAAAAAAAAAAACCCATTGCTGTCGAGTCAATTCTGACTCATAGCGAACCTGTAAGAGATAGTAGAACTGGCCCATAGAGTTTCCAAGGAGCAGCTGGTGGATTTGAACTGCCCACCTTTTGGCTAGCAGCCGTAGCTCGCCATAAAGCTTAACCAGTGTGCCATCAGTGTTACGGAAAAGTTTTTTGTTTTTTTTTTTTTGGTTCCACTTATTTAAACTTTTCTTAGTAATGCTAGGAAGTTTCTACATGTCTCTCCAGAAATAGTCCATAAAATCTAATAACAGAATTTATTTTTAAGAAAGTACACATCAACCTGTGACATCTGATTTGTTTAATGATCCCATAAATGCCGTAGGCCTATTGCTTTAAACTGATGAGGGTTACATAACCCCATTTGAGCTGGCAAAGCATTGCAAAATAGGGTGGACTAAAGGGACTAAAAGGCAAGGATCCCCAGTCAACTCCTGCTCAGCTCGAAAAGTCACTGTCTCCACCGTCAGATTTTTTTAAGTATGTGCCTCCCCAGGGCTACTGCCAACTTCTAGCCTCTGCTCTTCCAATTCAGTTGTGAACCCTCAAACAGATACAGTGGGTAACTTTCTGAGAGCACAGAAACAAAATATAGAGCTTGAAACTTTGCTCAGATTTGAAAATGTCAGAATGATTTATCATCTGTGTTGCAGTGAAACACTGCCAGCCATATGTTTCTGTTGGAGTGAGCAGTGGTTAACTACACTGGACAGAGGAGTTAAGGCTTCTGAGACAAGAGGCAAGACACAATGCACCACAGCATAAATAGAGCAACAGAACTGGGTTCAAATCCTGATTCTAACACTCACTTTCGTGACCTTAGCTATTGTTGCTGATCTTTTCTGGTCATCTGAAAATGGTGATAATAATTTGTATTCTTGTAATAAATGAATGATATAATTTACGTAAAGTACTTGAAAAACTGTCTGCAATAAACACTTAATCTTTATGAGAATAAAAAAAAATGTGTAGGCAGAATCCAGAATCATTCATTTCAAATATATTTACTAAGTACCTCCTGCGTGCAATAAAACCAAATCCCACTGCCTTTGAGTCAATTCCAACACATAGCAACCCTATAGTACAGGGCAGAACTGCCCCAAACAGTTTCCAAGGAGCACCTGGTGGATTCAAACTACCAATCTTTTGGTTAGCAGCCATAGCTCTTAACTACTACGCCATCAGGGTTTCCCTTTGTGCAATAGGGGTGGCAAACCCTATCAAAGTTTTTTGTGAAAGGAGCCCTGGTAGCACAAATGGTAAGCACTCAGCTTCTAACCAAAAGTTGGCAGTTCAACCCACCTAGCAGCTCCACGGGAGAAAGAGCTGGCAATCTGCTTCTGTAAAGATTATAGCCAAGAAGACCCTATGGGGGAGTTCAACTCTGTCACAAGAGATCACTATGAGCTGAAGTTGATGTGACAGCACCCAACAACATCAACAGCCCCCTCAAGTGAAAAGAAGGCTAAAAAAGGAATTTATCTTTAATAAAGGTTTTCAGAATTAAAAAAAAGAAAATGTTTGTAAGCATCTCTGAAATTTTGAGCAGTACTTTAGCTGTTGTTAGGTGCCATAAGCTGGTTCCAACTCATAGCAACCCTATGTACAATAGAACAAAACACTGCCCAGTACTGTGCCATCACCACAATTGCTGTCATGCTTTAGCCCATTGCTGTAGCCAGTGTCAATCCATCTCATTGAGCGTCTTTCTCTTTTTTGCTGATCCACTACTTTGTCAAGCATGACGTCCTTTTCCAGGGACTTGACCCTCCTGATAACATGTCCAAAGTATGTGAAACAAAGTCTAACCATCCTTGCTTCTAAGGAGGATTCTGGCTCTACTTCTTCCAAGGCAGGTTTGTTCATTCTTCTGGGAGTCCATGGTATATTCAATATTCTTTGCTGACACCATAATTCAAAGGCAACAATTCTTCAGTCTTCCTTATTCCTTGTTCAGCTTTCCCATGCATATGAGGAGATTGGAAATCTCATGGCTTGGGTCTGGAACACCTTAGTCCTTAAAGTAATATCTTCGCTCTTTAACACTTTAAAGAGATCTTTTGCAGCAGATTTGCCCAATGCAACGCATCGTTTGATTTCTCGACTGCTACTTCCACAGGTGTTGATTATGGATTCAAGTAAAATCAAATCCTTGGCAACTTCAACCTTTTCTTTGTTTATCATGATGTTGCTCATTGGTCCAGTTGTGAGGATTTTTGTTTTCTGTTGTTGATGTGCAATCCATACTGAAGGCTGTGGTCTTTGATCTTCCTCAGTAAGTGCTTCAAGTCCTCTTCACTTTCAGCAAGCAAGGTTGTGTCATCTGCATATCATAGCTTGTTTTCCACCAGTCCTGATGCCACATTTTTCTTCATATAGTTCGGCTTCTTGGATTATTTGCTCAGCTACAAATTGAATAAGTATGGTGAAAGCATACAACCCTGATGCATGACTTTCCTGACTTTAAACCATGCAATATCCTCTTGTGCTGTTTGAACAACTGCCTCTTGGTCTATGTACACATTCCTCATAAGCACAGTTAAGTATTCTGGAATTCCCATTCTTTGCAATGTTATCCATAATTTGTTATGATTTACACAGTTGAATGCCTTTGCATAGTCAATAAAACACAGGTCGACATCTTTCTGGTATTCGCTGCTTTCAGCCAGGATCCATATGACATCTGCAATGATATCCCTCATTCCACATCCTCTTCTGAATCCAGCTCGAATTTCTGGCAGTTCTCTGTTGATGTACTGCTGAAATCTCTTTTGAATGATCTTTAGCAAAATTTCACCCGTGTGTGATATTGTTGGATAATTTCCACATTCTGTTGGATAAACTTTCATAGGAAAAAACTGCTGGTACTACTTTGCAGTACTTTAGAGAGCCCTAGAAAATCAGTAGTTTTTATTTAGTTTTATTAGGGATAATTAAGTATTGAGGAGAGGGAAAAGGGGGCCAAACTGTGCCATAGGAAGAGATCACTTCACAGTGGCGAAAGATTACAGATTATGTTACTTTTTCAACTGTACTGAGAACCTCATAGAAAGGAGAGAAGATACAATGTTATATTTATTCAAGATTAGAGATTTGTTTATCCTGTTTTTTTCAGGCTGATATAAAAGATCAAAAAGAAGGAAGGTGTTGCAAGAGTGTGGTTGACATCCCAAAAAATGCATTAAGAGAATTGGAGAATTGAGTATTAGAATTTGAAATTAGGATGTGGGACTTTTTGGGAAAACGAGTAGTTCCAATATTTGATCATGGGTGTTGATGGCTTCAGTAAAGGAGAGGTGATAGCCCTTGAATTGAGGAGATCAAGAAATTTCAAGGCAAAATAAGAAGACCAAATGTTTATCCACATGGATGTCAGTCACTCAGGACTAAGTTGGGGTTAGATGTTGAGAGACATACTCTGGGTCAGCTGCCAGATCCTTCGATGCATATAGTGTTGATCAAGCTAGCAGACAACAGTATCAAGGAAGGATAACAAAGTTCTATCAATGGATACCATAACTCTCAAAAGAGATTCCATTAAATGAAATCTGAGATCAAGATACAAGTTGACAATGGGGAAGAAATGCTAAGTGAAACCACCACTATCATCACTACCACCAATGCAATGTTTTATATGGCTTATGGGGAAGTGATCAGTGATAGGAGAAAATGAGCTAAGATGGGCCAAGAGAAGTAAGGTGAGCAATGATCAAGTAAAAGAACTGGAGTAAGCATACTGTGAAGCAGTGGAGAATGCGGGGAACTGCCTTTACCATGAGAGGGACATTCTAGAGGCCAGAGTGCAAAGACAGAAGGAAAGGGAACAGTGGAAAATGGATTAGGGAGAGAACTTGCAGAATCCATGTAACTAACCAATACACTACATTTCTTATCAACAAGCAAGCCACCTGAACCACCCAGGCTTAAGAAACCCTGAAAAAAATTAAACCAAAGTTCTTTTGCCATCTTAGAGGTAGGTCATCCTATGATACATACATATCTCATCCTTGGATACCACCCAAAATGCCTGCCTTTCTTGACACATATACTCTCTTGTTCTCCCACACCTTGTGGCTTGGGCTTCCTTACATCATGGTGGCCGGTTTCTAAGAATAAGATAAGTGCTCCTAGTAAGAGTACCTGGTGGAAGTTGTATCAGCTTACATGACCTAGCCTCAGAATTTATGCAATGCCATTTACACACCTTTCCATTCATTAGAAACAAGTTAATAAAATCAGTACATAGTCAATGAAAAAAGCACTAGACTCTACCTCTTGAAAAAATGCCAAATAATAATTTGTGAAAATGTCTTAAAATCCCCTTCCAAGGCGTCTTAGCACAGGGTGTCTAGGTTACAATCTATCTGTAGTCTTCAAGTTAGGTGAGCTCGGGGCAAAAATCAGGTACTAGCCTTTAGAAGTCATGATGCTGAAGAAGAATCCAGGAGAAAAAACGTAATGGGAGAAACAGTCAAGGACCAAAGAAGGCTCTTTGGAAGATTTTAATTTTGATAAAAAACTCTAAATCTATATATTCTATAGTCCACTCATCCAAAGAGAAACCAAATGTATAATGCATATAATTCCTATAATCAGATATAAATTAGTCTTTCAACTATGTGACTATTCAGTAAAGTTGAGGTAATTTTTTCAGAAACCTTTGTTCCAGAACAATTCCCCAAATGCAAGGATAATAGAAGAGAGATTTTGCATATAAGCACTATGCCAAGAAGGAAAGCCCTGCAGCATACTCTTAATTAAATTATTATCAATACAGCCATTTTCCTGTAGAGTACTAGGAAAGGTAATGTGAAGATGTAATAAATTGCCTTCAATGACTTAACAATCTAATTGAAGTGATAGCACTTACATAAAAAGATAGTTGAGGAAGCATAGTAAATCTATACAATGTGTGAAGAGACAATAAATAGCACAGAAATTTTCAGGAGGAAATAATTCAGGTGGGTTTTGTGTAAAATGTAGAGACAATAGGGTTATTGACAAGACAGATTAGTTTATAAATCATTTTCCACACTGGCTGTGTTATCTTGAGTAAGTTACTAAACCTCTCTGAATCATAAAATTTCTAAACTATTGAATGGGCTTGTGATAAAAATTAAATCTTAATGTTTTGATGATTGAATGAAAATCATATATGTAGTTTCTAATATGGTATCAGGAGCCCTGTTGGCACAGTGGTTGAGAGGATGTCTGATGACCAAAAGGTCAGCAGTTCGAATCCACCAGTCACTCCTTGGAAACCCAATGGGGTAGTTCTACTCTCTCCTATAGGGTCACTATGAGTCGGAATCGACTCAATGGCAATGGGAGTATGGTACTTGGTGCACAAGAAATGCTCAATTAATGTTAATTTTCCTCTCCAATTTTTTTATCTTTAAACTGGAGAAGGAAGAAGTGGAGGATCTCCACAACTAAAGAAAAGAATACTATAGTCAAGAATATTATAGTCTTGAACACGCTAAAAACCAAAAAACAAAAACAACCCTTTGCTGTCAAGTCAATTCCAACTCATAGTGACCCTATAAGATAAAGTAGAACCAACTGCCCTATAGGGTTTCCAGGAGCAACTGGTGGATTCAAACTGCCAACCTTTTGGCTAGCAGCCCAGTTCTTAACCACCGTGCCAACAAACTTTGTCTGTAAAGGGCAGGATAGTAAATATTTGTGATTTTGCAGGCCACATGGTCTCTGTCACAACTATTCACATCTGCCTTTGTAGTCAAAAACAGACGTAGGCATTACATAAATGAACAAGTTTCAATAAAACTATAAACTTTATTTACAAAAACAGGCAGTGGGCCAGATTTGGCCCAAGGACCCAGTTTGCTCCTCTCTGGCCTAGGACAATAGCCTTAGTGAAGCCCGAAGGCACAGAAATTCACAAAAGTTTTTTTTGGAAATAAGTAAATAGGGCATGCTGGCTAGAATGATAGATTTGGGTAGGGGAAAGCATGGGGTAAGATTGGGGAGGAAGATGTGAACTGATAATGCAGATCCTTGAATGTTCAAGTTGAGAGTTCAGATGTTACTGTGAAAGCAATGTTGTGACATTTGAAAATTTTAATTGGTTATTTATTTATGGTTAAACAATATTATAACAAAATAAACAACATTTTTTAAAATGACCATAATATGCTCACTTTAACACAGTACTGCATTTTTGCATGTTCCCGCTGAAATGATAGCATATTTTCTTTCTGACACTGCCTTACAGCAAACTGTTTACAGGTCTTCTGGTCCCCTGCACATAGACATAAATCTTCTGGAAGGTAAAGAACCTGAATTGTTTTATATCTTTGTTATTGAGCACAGTACCTGGCATTAAAAAGAAAAAGTACAGGCAGTCCCTGGGTTACAAATGTCCAACTCTACAATCTGTAGTTCAGAATCAAAACAAGTAAAGCCTACTGTATTAAAATTCTGAGGTACATACAATGGTTCCTAACAATAGACAGGCACTACTTTTCAGTGCACATCAAACCATTATTATTATTATTATTATTACTGAATTATTATGTTAAAGATGCTTTAGTGTATCTGGAACTATTTAATGTTTTTTATGCATAGAAATGAACACTATGTACTATATACTAAGACAAGCATTTGACTAACTGACGTTAGATACAAACCATACCAAACCGTTCTGACCTAAGTACAAATTCGACCTAAAGAGAGATTAAGAAATGGAACTCATTTGTAATCCAGAGACTGCCAGTATATATATATACATACTCTTTTGTTATATATACGTAATTATATATGTATATATACAAATACATAACATATATATATATATAAAATTGTAAACAAAACAGACTCTGGAACTTCCTCTTGAACACAGAGTAGCTAAAGCAAATGGAAGAAATGATGAAATAAAAGAGCTGAACAGGAGATTTCAAAGGGTACTGAAAAATACAAATTAAAGTATTATAATGAAATGTGCAAAGACCTGGAGTTAGAAAACCAAAAGGGAAGAACTTAGTTGGTATTTCTCAGGCTGAAAGAATTGAAAAAAAAAAAAAAAAAGTAACCTCAAGTTGCGATATTGAAGGAACCACACATCTATCAGTTTGTTGTACTGTGGGGGCTTGCACATTGCTGTGATGCTGGAAGCTATGCCACCAGTTTCAAATACCAACAGGGTCACCCCTGGTGGATAGGTTTCACCTGAGCTTTCAGAGTAAGACAGACTAGGAAGAAGGACCCACCAGTCTACTTCTGAAAAGAATTAGCCTGTGAAACTTCATGAACAGAAGCGGAATATTGTCTGATACAGTGCCAGAAGATGAGCCTCTCAGCTTGGAAGGCACACAAAAAACGACTGGAGAAAAGCTGCCTCCTCTCAAAGTAGAGCCGATCTTAATGGAATGGATGGAGTCAAGCTTTCCAGACCTTCATTTGCTGATGTGGCAAGACTCAGAATGAGAAGAAACAGCTGCAAACATCCATTGATAATCAGAACCTGGAATGTAAGAAAAATGAATGTAGGAAAATTGCAAATCATCAAAAATGAAGTGGAATGCATAAACATCAATATCCTAGACACGAGTGAGCTGAAATAGACTGTTATGGGCTATTTTGAATAGAACAATCATATGGTCTACTATGCAGGGAGTGACAATTTGAAGAGGAATGGCATTGTATTCATTGTCAAAAAGAACATTTCAAGGTATACCCTGAAGTACAACACTGTCACTGATAGGATAATATCCATACACCTACAAGGAAGACCAGTTAATATGACTACTTTTCAAATCTAGGCACCAACCACTAAGGCCAAAGATGAAGAAATTGAAGATTTTTACCAACTTCTGCAGTCTGAAATTGATGGAACATGTGATCAGGATGCATTGATAATTCCTGTTATTGGAATGCAAAAGTTGGAAACAGAGAAGAAGGATTGGTAGTTGGAAAATATGGCCTTGGTGATGTTAACTATGCCAGAGATCACATGCTAGAATTTTGTAAGACCAACAACTTCTTCATTGCAAATACCTTTTTTCAAGAACATAAATGACAATTATACATGTGGACCTTGCCAGATGGAATACACAGGAATCATATCGACAACATCTGTGGAAAGAGACAATGGAAAAGCTCAGTATCATCAGTCAGAACAAGGCCAAGGGCTGACTGCAGAACAGACCATCAATTGTTCGTATGCAAGTTCAAGTTGAAACTGAAGAAAATTAGAACAAATCCATGAGAACCAAAGTATGAACTTGAGTACATCGCACCTGAATTTGGAGACTGTCTCAAGAATAGATTTGATGCATTGAACCCTAATGACAGAAAACCAGACGAGTTGTGGACGGCCATCATACATGAAGAAAGCAAGAGGCCATTACAAAGACAAGAAAGAGAGAAAGACTAAAATGGATGTCAGATAAGACTCTTAAAAACTTGCTCTTAGAGTAGCTAAAGCGAAAGGAGGAAATGATGAAGTAAAAGAGCTGAACAGAAGGTTTCAACGGGCAGCTCGAGAGAAAGAAGTAAAATATTATAATGACAGGTGCAAAGACCTGGAGCTAGAAGACCAAAAGAGGAGAACACACTTGGCATTTCTCAAGCTGAAAGAACTGAGTTAAAAATTCAGGCTTCGAGTTGCTATATTGAAGAATTCTACTGGGAAAATATTAAATGATGCAGGAAGCATCAAAAGAAGATGGAAGGAATACACAGAGTCACTATACCAAAAAGAATTTGTCAGTGTTCAACCATCTCAGGATGTAGCATATGATCAGGAACCAATGGTAGTGAGCGAAGAAGTCCAAGCTGCACCAAAGGCACTGTCGAAAAACAAGGTTCCAGGAATTAACAGAATATCAATTGAGATGTTTCAATAATCTATGCTGAGAACTTTGGAAGACAGATACTTGAGCAACTGACTGGAAGAGATCCATATTTATGCCTATTTCCAAGAAAGGTGAGCCAAGAAAATGTGGACATAATTGTGCAGATGACACAACCTTGCTTGCTGAAAGTGAAGAAGACTTGAAGCACTTACTGATGAAGATCAAAGACCACAGCCTTCAGTACAGATTACACTTCAACATAAGGAAAACAAAAATCCTCACAACTGGACCAATGAGCAACATCATGATAAACGGAGAAAAGATTGAAGTTGTCAAGGATTTCATTTTACCTGGATCCACAATCAACACCCATGGAAGCACCAGTCAAGAAATCAAATGACGTATTGTATTGGGTAAATCTGCAGCAAAATACCTCTTTAAAGTGTTAAAAAGCAAAGATGTCACTTTGTGAACTAAGATGCACCTGACTCAAGCTATGGTTTTTTTCATTCACCCCATATGCATGAAAAAGCTGGCCAATGAACGAGGAAGACTGAAGAAGAATCGATGCTTTTGAATTACGGTGTTGGCAAAGAATAGTGAATACACCAGGAACCGCCAGAAGAATGAACAAATCTCTTTTGGAAGAAGTATAGCCAGAATGTGCCTTAGAAGCAAGGATGACAAGACTTTGTCTCATGTACTTTAGACGTGTTATAAGGAGGGACAGTCCCTGGAGAATCATGCTTGATAGAGGAAAAGAGGAAGAGCCTCAGTGAGGTGGATTAACACAGGGCCTGCAACAATGGGCTCAAACATAACATCCACTTTTAGGATGGTGCAGGACTGAGCAGCATTTTGTTCTGTTGTACATAGGGTCGTCATGAATCATAACTGACTTGATGCACCTAACAAGAACAACAATAGTCAAGCATCAAAAAATGCTCCTTGAAAATTTTGAATTCTGATATCAGAATCTGATCTATTATGGTTACATATAATTTGTGTATATGTGATATATATATAAAAAAATATATATATATACACACACAAAATCTATGCCATATTATATACATATAATTTTTTTTTTAATATATATACTTGTTCCCATAGTGTGGATTACCTATAGAACAGAGCAGAGCTGCTTCACAGGGTTTCCAAGGTTGTAAATCTTTGTGGAAGCAGACCTCCCAAGGAGTGGCTGGTGGGTTCAAACCGCTGACTTTTTGGTTAACAGCCAAGTTTTAACCACTGAGCAATCGGGGCTCCTCATAATATATATTACATACATATAATTAATATATATACATAATAACCCACTGCTGTCAAGTTGAGTTTGACTCATAGTTACACTATAGGACAGAGTAGAACTGCCCCATAGAGTTTCCAAGGAGCTCCTGGTGGATTCGAACTGCTGACCTCTTGGTTAGCAGCTGTAGCTCTTTACTGCTACACCACCAGGGTTTCCATATACATAATAGATACTAAAAAAAAAAAAAAATTTAATAGATACAGTATATATTACATACATATAAATTTAAAAATTTAAGCAGTAAATATACATAATAAAATTTCCTTGTGATCTTACATTGCAATGCTAGTCTTACTAAAAGTATACTACATATCCTTTCAGACACCAATCTCTGTTTATCCTGACTGACTTTATGTCTATATAAATACATTTCAAACTATTTTGTAATCAAATTTCACACAAAATTTTACTCTTTGCGTTTAAGTTCAATGTTAAAATAATAAGCAAATTCACATTATCAAATAGTTATTGCAATTATTTTTTGTCGTGTTTCCATCATAATGAACTGAATTGGTAAGCCCTAGGAGCACTGGTGGTACAGTGTTTAAGAACTCAGTTGCTAAGCCAAAGGTTGACATTTTGAGTCTACCAGCTGCTTCTTGGAAACCCCATGGGGAAGTTCTACTCTGTCCTATAGGGTTGCTATGAGTCAGAATTGACTTGACAGCAAGAAATTTTTTTTTAATTAAATTAATTATTGTTCTATTATAGAGTATTAGGTTCCTTCCAATTTTTTTACTATTATAAATAATGGTGCAGTAGAAGTCTTCAGTATTATAGTTTTAAATAAATTGAATTAGTATTTTAAAATACATTCCCAAGTAAGATTACTGAATCATAAATGATATTACAATTCACATCATCACCAGTTATGTGAGTGCAGCAGCCTCAGACTAATATCAGCAGATTTGCCTATTATTACAAAGGTATGCATTTTAATCTGTTAATTTAATAGGGCAAAAATGTACCTGATGATTGTTTCATCTTGTGTTTATTTGATTGTCAAGGTATTATGGCGTTGGAATTTATACTTTCTCCTCACTGCATTTATTTCTCAATTTTGTTTTCTCGTATCATTATCCCATTTCTTTAATGGTGTCTTGATGTTCGTATCAATTTTAAAGAGCTCTTTATATCTTATAAATGTGAACACTTTGTGTACTTGATTAATTTTCTAACCATTTGACATCCTGAAGTGATGTTTTCATTATGTTCCCTAGGAGTATTACATTGCATTCTCACTATAGTTGTTTTTTAAATTATGACTTAGTGTATTCCTAATTTTATATTACGAGAGTATGATTTTATTCCCAGTAGGCTGAATTTCTTTGGTTGTAGATACATTTTTAATTTCTATTAAAGATACATAGTGGTGAGGAAAATGAGTCTATAATATTTCTCCTTTAGTATATTAATTTAAATCTTATCTGTGGTTTCATATATGATAAATATCATTTGGTCATGAAAGGTAGTATCTATCAACTTATCTAATTCTATATATTACGAATATTGTTCATTTAGCTTATGTATCTGGTTTTATTGGCTTCACCTGTCAGACTGATAATGGAGATCTAAAATAACCAAGCTCCCTCACTTCAACTGTATTTTTGTACATTTTTTCCATAATTTTTTCTCTTATAATCTATTTCCCCATTCATCCTCACCTTTCATTATTTGGTGCAACTAAATTTAATGTTTCTACATCTTAATTGGTGATTTCTTTTGTGCTTACAAAAGTATTTTAAAAAATAAAAACATCACAAAATTTGGAAGATAGAAACTGAAAGTTACATATATCTACCCCTAGAAAAACACATTAACAGATCAGTGTACAGGCCTCCATCTTTTTTTATGTGTATACTAATGTGGGCAGTTCTACTGTGTACTATAGGGTCGCTATGAGTCGGAATCGACTCAACGGCACTGGGTTGGGTTGGGTATACTAATGTTTATAAAGATATTCCTTTTACAAATAAAACAGGGGTCATATTCTATGAATTCATTTCTTTGAATCGTGGTACTTCAGTTCTTTTATTTAATTTATAAATATAACATGTAAATCTTTAAAATAAAATCCTATGCCTTTTGACTAACATAGGTATGGCCATATAACCAGAATCCTCACCAAGATATAGAATATTTCCATTATCCCAATAGGTTAACTGGTCCTATCTTCCAAGCCAATCTCCTGCCTCTACGGGTAATCCCTGACTTAACGACACATTCGAGTTAAGACAAACCACACTTAAAACCGTCTGTTTGGTGTTTTTTTGTACATTTTATCGTTAATAATAAGGAGCCCTGCTGAGGCAGTGGTTAAATCCTAGGCTGCTATCCAAAATGTCGATGGTTCGAACCCACCAGCTCCTCCATGGGAGAAAGATGTGTTGGTATGTTTCTGTAAAGATTACATCCTTGGAAACTCCATGGGGTAATTCTACTCTGTACTACAGGGTGACTGTGGGTCACAATCGACTTGACGGCAATGGGTTTGGTGTGGGGTTTTTTTATCGTGAGTAATATGTGCTATATACAAAGTTGTAGTGTGTAATTTGCTGATTTATTATTCTCAGATGTTTACTCACAAATATTCTAAGATTCAATGTATAAAGATATTGATAATAAAAGGCAATAATAATGAAAACTAAAAAGAAAGAGATATTCGACTTGTGTCAGAACCGACTTACAATGGAGTCATTGGGACGGAAACCTGGTGTAAGTAGGGGACTCCTTATATGTTCAGATTTTTACCACCATTGATAACTTTATCTTTTTTAAATTTCATATAAATGATTTCAAGCAATATATATACTTTGGTGCCTGATTTCTTTTAATCAAATATTGCTTTTGTGATACATCTATGTTATTACATGTATCAGTAGCTCATTCTTTCTTATTGTTGAGAAGTGTATTATTATAAAAATATAAAAATTTTTTTTAAATGAGGATATAGTTTGCTGAAATCACAAAATTATATCTCCTGACTCTTTTCTTTACATCGCTTATCCATTCCAACAGAATTATATTCACAAATGTTATATTTTATCATGAGAAGGCTGGATGAAATGGTGATATTCAATACTTTGCTGTTGGTATTACATATCATTTATAAGTGCCAGTGCATTTTAGCTTTCTTTTTTTTTTTGTATTTCCAAATACATTATTTTTTCTATTGGTAAATAAAGGTGTAAATTATGCACATATATGATTGAATGTTTGAATAAATTAGGAAGAAGGAAAAAAAAAAATCCTAAATAACAACCTCCTGTGTTGAAAACAAAAGTCCATTCCTTGCAATAACATCCACTTACCAATGTGCTTATTTGGCCAAATAGGAGATATTGGAGAAGTAATATTCCAGAAAAATACTGGACCTAGGCTTACAATTGACCTTTTTGATATTTGTTATAGCTTAGTCGGCTCGCTTCCTTTCTTTAGACTCTAAAGTGTTGGGACTATGCTAATCTCAACAGGAACTTTATAGCTTTAGCATTCCCAGATATAAGAGCTTATTTGCATAGCGTGAACTTTATATGATTCATAATTCCTCAGATAAAATGCCTTTGATGTATTTAAAAATCCATCTCTTACAAAACTAAGGTGAAAAATTAGATAAATTTTTTTTATTTTCATTAGTTCTAAACCTAACAGCACCCTCTTGGTACAACAAGAAATTTTTTAAAACTTCTGACTCCTATATTTCTTTGGTCACGATTCCTATTGCATCAGCCCAAATGAGTAATCTTTCATTGAGAAGCAGAATGAATATTGATTTTGATGGTTTTCTTTCTCCGTGTATGTCCTTGTTAGATGAATAGATTTTATCTCTTTAACTATCACACATGAGTATGAGCAAGTCTAGTTCACGGAAAAAAATTAAACGACAATCCAATCAGAAACATTATAGAGTTCAGATAAAGATGGAGATAAAGGATTTTAGTAACTGAAGAAATGTTTTCATGAACTTTTTCATCTGTACCTTTCTATATAAAAAAATGTGCTTCAAATAACCTTATACAAATAATTTCAGAAAAAAGGAGTTGAGACAGAAGTTATAATCTGACATTACAGTTGATATTGTTCCTGGCTGGATTAAATGAATGGGATTGCCAAGCAATTTTTTCTTTTTCTTATTGATAGGAAGAACTATATGAATAAACTTCATAAAAGATAAGCAATCTTTGAATGTGTTATAAACAATCCTACTTTGTCAGAGAATGTTATCTTTTGTATTATACTGCTCGCCATTTTATTTGGTACTAACCAAAAACCAATTGTTATCAACTCAATTCCAACCCATGGCAACTTCATGTGTGTCAGGGTAGAACTGTGCTCCATACGGTTTTCAATGACACATTTTTCACAAGTAGATAGCAAGCCATTCTTTTTAACTTTTGATTAGTGTAAATTGTTTGTACCACTTAGGAACTCCTATTTGGTATTATGCATCTGTAAATAAGATTGGAAACCCTGATGCTTAAGAGCTACAGCTGCTAACCAAAAGGTCAGCAGTTCGAATTGACCAACCGCTCCTTGGAAACCCTATGGGGCAGTTCTACTCCGTCCTATAGGGCCGCTATGAGTCAGAATCAACTTGATGGCAATGGGTAAATAAAGTTAGCTCATAAATTTTATTTTTGTGCCCTCTTGCTAGATTTTAGTGTCAGTGACAAGCAACATTCATAAAATTAATTGAGAAATAACCTTATATTTCTGGGAATATTGTATTGACTTTTCATTTAAAATGATAGAAAAGTTATTCATTAAATCATCTACGGATATTGTTTACTTTGATTTTTAAAATTTTTTTTAAATTTATTCCATTGTTATTGGTTCATTTTGTTTTGTTTTTGGTCAATTTTGGCCATTTACATTTCCCCAGAAAATTACTAAGTTAAAAAAACTTTTTTAATGTATCGGCATAGACTAGTATTCCTCAAAATAGGCTTTTGAGATATTGGATTCAGTAATTGTTAAAAAATATGCCAAGAAATAAGTATACCTTAGTAAAAACAAAATTACATACTATAAGAGGCAAATTGAAAAGTCCTAATATGCATGAGGTCATCTATCCTCTGGAAAGTCCTAGAATAAAAATACCTGCTTATTTTTATTTAGTCTTGTGTTTACCAAATATACTCAAACAGTGACACTATGACTGTAAATATGCTATAAAGCAGTACTTCATGGGACAATAGTTTTAAACACTAACATAGATATACAAAAGTGATTTATATTTATTATTGTGTATTGCTCTTGTTATTATAACAGTAATAAATGTATGTAGCAAAACATGTACAATATGAATGTGTTAGTGAAGTCTCCTTTTCTCACTCTCCATTTGTGCTTTATATTATAGAATTTTGAACAAAATTATTATTCACTTAATTGTTCTTAATTATTAACTAAGATGATAATTTAAACCTATGCATTAGCTCCTAATTGCAGCTTTTGCTGCATCATTTGTTTTTGACTTATGTTGTTGGTGTTGTTAGGTGCCGTTGAGTCAGTTCTGACTCATAGCTAACCTATTATGTCCAACGGGACAAAACATTGCCCAGTCCTGTGCCAACCTCACAGTCATTGTTATGCTTGAGCCCATTGTTGCAGCCACTCATTGTTGTGTCAGTCCATCTCAATGAGGGTCTTCCTCTTTTTCACTGTCACTGACCCTCTACTTTACCAAGAATGATGTCCTTCTCTAGGGACTGGCCCCTCCTGGTAATATGTCCAAAGTATGTGAGACAAAGTCTCACCATCCTTGCTTCCAAAGAGCATTCTGGCTGTACTTCTTCCAATATAGATTTGTTCATTCTCCTGGCAGTCCATATATATTCAATATTCTTCACCAACACCAAATATCAAAGGCATCAATTCTTCTTCAGTCTTTTGATTTACAGTGTTTTAAAATTCAATGTTTTGATTTCTAATTTGAAACTATAATAGATCAAGACTGTTTTTTTTCTTTAATTTAATAGGGATGGACATTTCCTATTTAAACTTTTTTCATTAATATCCAGTTTCTTGCACTGTGGTCGGAGCAGATGCCTGTACAAACGTTTCAGGAATTTAGTGAAGTGTTCTGTATAGACTGGTCTATAATCAGGATTTCAAATGTTTGCAAAAATATAGTCTTCCCTTGTAATGTAAATTATTCAATATTAATTATTATGTTAATATTTATTCACTTATATAATATCGGTTAACATTCACTGAAAAAATATGTAAAAATATCTACTATATTCTAGGCATTTTTCTGAATACTGTGGATGTACCACTTAAAACAAAAGATAAAACATCCGAAAGCCTCTGCTCTCATGCAGCTCATTTTCTAATATTATGCTACCATCTTTGATGCTCTTTATACTAAATTATGAGAGGTATGCATTAATTTTGGCTTACAGTTCTTATTAGTTTACCTATCCAATCTAATTTATCAACTTTTAATATTTGCATTTGTAGTTTCTTAAGTTTCTGCTTACCTGGTATAATTTTGGAAACCCTGGTGGCATGCTGGTTAGGAGCTATGTCTGCCAACCAAAAGGTAAGCAATTCAAATCCACCAGGTACTCCTTGGAAACTTATAGGGCAGCTCTACTCTGTCCTTTAGGGTCACTATGAATTGGAATCAACTCAAAGGGAACAGGCTTGGGTTCTTTTTTTTTTTTTTCCATATAATTTTACCTACTTTTGATTCTGTTTTTATTCTTTCTCTCATTTCTGTATTGATTGCCTCTTTTATAGAATATCCTAGATATTATTGAATGTTTGTTCTATTTTTCTATCTGTTTATTTTGTCCTTTCACTATTTATTGGCACACAGCTTAAGACAGGCAGTTTTCTAGTCCCTGGGGATAGAGTAGTGTACAAGACCAGCAGGGTTTCTGCTCCTCTGGAATTTTACCTTCAAGTGGGGAGAGATTAACTATAATTTAGATATTGGTAAGTGCTATGAAGACAATAAAGCAGGTTAATGAGATACAGACTCACAATGAGTCGTGGGGGCATTTTAGATAAATGAGCAGGGAAGGTCTCTCTGAGAAGTTACATTTGGTAATTTCTGAATGAAGATCAATACGCAATCATGCAAAGATTTAAGGGAATAGTGTTCTAGGAGAGAAAAAAGCATATGCATAAGACTTGCAAACTGAAATAAATCCATTCTACCTGGAGTGGTTGAAGCAAGTGGGAATGAGGTCAGGAGTGGGTATGTAGGAACCAGATAACACAGGGATCTGGATTTGTAGAGTGAGTTAAGGATGTAACAGAATGTTAAAATGAAATTGTTCCCATCATGAAATCTGGCCTCAAATCTAAGTACAATCAGTCAGTGCAAAGTATCCTTTCCTTCTAGGTAACAGAACTTTTATTTATAGCTTCCAAAGGAGGTGTCCAAAACTAGTTTCACCACTGTTAACCAATTTCTCACCACCGTATTATATGAGCTAGAACTGAGAATTCCTTAGAGAGCGATTTCTATGAAGACAATATGGACTTCTAAGAAGAAAGTTGTTGGAGCTCTGTGCTTCTTTTTCCTTCCCCACACTTCAGACATGTTGTCTTCCTCACCAACTGTATTCTATAACCAGTTTATCTAGAAATCCAAAAGAAATTATTTCATAAACGATGTTATATTTTGCATTCTTACAGAAACATCTATATCCACATATTGAATATAAATTCGGATAAATTTATGTAAGTAGAAATGTTGGCTCAAAATTATTAACATTTGAATCTTTTGTTGTATATTGTCAAAATACTTTCCAGAAAAGTACCATCAAATTATAGTTCCTCTGGTACTAGATATTATCTTTCTTCTTTTTTTTTTATTTTGATTGTCTAAAAATTGTATCTCATTATTAAAGTAAATTTAAATTTTCTTCTAGTGGTTTTACTAATTATCTGTTCAGATCTTTTAATCTTTTAAGTAGGTTTTAGTAGATCACTTATAAATTTGAAAGAGTCTTTGTATATTAAGGATACTAATGTCAGTAATAGTTACTGTAAGCCCACCACTTTACTCAATGGACCCTTACAGTCTTATTCCTATTTAGATTTTTATTTTACATAGTTGATATTTTTCTGTATATAAAATTTAAAAAATAGTCAACATTGCAATATTTACATGCTTTAGGTGTAAATTGACACACTCATATTTCTGATATACTTCATTTTTTTTTAGTTTTTCCAATTAAAATATTTCTGATTTTAAAGACTTAAAATATATTATTCAAGTTTTTGTTAAGGATTTTTTGGGGGGGAGAGTAAAGAAAAAAGTTTTGTTTTGTTTTTTAGCATAACAATTTAAGTGCTTTGGAAAACATGATACATATTTATCACAATAAAAAAATGAAAAGAAATTTTATGTAAATTGTTATATATTTTGGTAAATTTATTTTGTATGTGGGTACTTTGCTTTCTTATCAGTTTTAATGGATAATAAAGCATGTTGCCTGAAAGTTTTATTGTAATAATGCAAAATTTCCAGAAGTCATACCAATATATCTCATTTATGACTTATTGACTGAACAAAACATCAAACTAGTAATTCTTTTTTAATACAAATTTTAATAAGAATGATTTCAGAGTTGCATTTAAATATGATGTTTGGTAATGTTAGCCTAGATTACTAGTGACAAGTTTTTATGACTTCCAATTATTAGGGCCTACATTAAAAGTAGGAGATACATCAGTTGTCTTGGGTACACATCCCACTAATTACTAATTTCTTTATAAGGAAATATCTTTATACCTCACCTAAATCCTTAGTGCTTCAATTCAAATCAATTACTTCTTACACTCTCCTCCATGAATTGAGGTAGTTCTTTATCAGCATTTCTCTCTATAATAAGTTATATTATATAGTATTAGAAAGCCTTAGTTCATCTAACCTAAGCCTTATCTCTGACTGGATTAAAAAAAAAAAAATTGACTTAGTACTTATAAATTGCTGAATCTTCACCAAATTTTTCTTAGATTATGTTTCAGAACAGATTGAGCCATTTTCTTTTCAAATGTTTCAATGAATCTGTATATAAAATGTCACTATTGGGAATTTTTCTAAGTGATAAGAATAATACAGGAGTTGAATAATGAAGGAGGGTAAAGTTTCTGTTCTCTTTAAATGTGTACATGCATAAGTTCAATCACTTATGAGTTATGAAGAAACCCAGAGAAGCTAGGTCTAATGGCCTTTGGAAATACAATAAAATAAAATATGCTACTAAAGCCATAAGACAGATTATTTCCTGCAGTCATTTTAATGTAAATGCAACAAACTAAAATGGAGAACTATTAAGATATGGATTAAAATATATACATAATTATTAATAATGAAAAATATTAAATATCAGTATTTTCTAATACAATTCATACATTTATACTCTTCTTTCTGAACTTAAAATAACTAGGGAGAGTTGAGGATTTACATGCATGCAGAAAACTTAAGTGTAATTCATAATATAAAAATTTTAGACAAAACTATTTTTTTTTAGCTTTTTAAGCAAGGTTGCATACTTTTAAAAATATGCCATTTGATGCCTATAATTTACATGCAACTGAATTAAACAGTTAGTAAGTAGATTATGTTGATATCAAGGAGTTTATCAGGGACTTCATCAGTGAGTCCCAGGTTCATTTTATGATATTTCTCAGTGCCATTTATGCTTCAAATGAAAACTATTGCTCTTTTTTCAATTATTCTTTCATATGCTTCAAAACTATATAATGAAGAGTATACTTATCTGAACAAATGCATCATGGGATAGATTCCAATTACCATTATTGCTTCCAATTCTCTTCTATTAACCAGTCGTGCCTGAGAAAGTTTCAAGTGGCACTTGGTCTGATGCTTTAAATTATTTAGCAGTAATTATTATTCTGAAAGAATATTCTAATTTTACTCTAAGCAATCATTCAGTAAAAGAAAATTCTTGGGAAACGAGATTTCTGACTTAAAAGTAAATGTGCTTAGAAAACTAGTTTACCTACACAAAATTGTTTTTTTTAAGCATGCAGCATTGGATGTTACATTTTCCCATGATTAGTTTTCTGTGGTTTAGTAACTAAATATGTTAGGTGACTACCAAAAAAAGAACAAAAAGAAAAAACTGTTGCTGTCAAGTTGATTCTAACTCATAGTGACCCTATAGGTTAGAGTAGAATTGCCCATAGGGTTTCCAAGAAGCACCTCTTGGATTCAAACTGCTGACCTTTTGGTTAGCAGCCATAGCTCTTAACCACTACACCACCAGGATTTCCTAGTTGATTAGCCAGAGGTGAATATGAATACTAAAAAGTTTGTGTGGATTAGAATGTATCAGTAGTTAAATACATAGCAAGGTAATAAAAATACTGATAATGTGAAAAAGATTTTTCAAATTAAGTCATAGAATATATGATTTGAAGTTTAACTTCAGATAATGGTTGAGTAGTTTTCTTGGGCTTTCTTCCAAATAACAACTATAAAAGCTGAACCAAGCAAATAAAAATCTTATGTAATTGAAAGCACTACAGAAGAACCAAAAGTGGGCATAAGTGAAGGAGAATCTATGTTTGAAGACTAATACCAACGGTGAAATTTGCATATTTCCAGCATTTTCCCTTAGGGCATTTACTACTTTTCCTTTGGTTATGGCAATAGAGAGCTCCAGCACCTTGGTTTGAAGTTTCAGAGGACATTATTAGGAGATCCCAGAAGAATAGTAAGTTAGTGTAGAAATCATGCAAAGCAGAGAGACATAGGAGAGGTGAATTCTAAAATCTGCATATAAATTTGACGAAATCCTTTGTAGACCAAAAAACTATGCATAAGTAGAAGAGACCTCAAGAGCCTAGCAAAAAAAAAAAAAAAAAAATGATAAGAAATTTCAGTTGGTGGCCAACACAGGGAAAATAGTTTGGGATTTGAATCAAGTCAGATATCAATTTTCTGAGGCACACACCAAAATCTCTACAATATATCCCAGCGAAAATCAGAAGACATATAATAAAAACAGGAATATATGTTGACTACATAAAAAAAAAAAGTTAAGCAGTAATAGAATTCTAACTCAGAATGACCCAGATATATAATCATTAGACAAGAATTGAAGCAGCTATTATAAATATGATTAAAGACTTAAATGTATGTGCATACTGAACAAGCAGATGGAAAATCTCAGGAGAGAAATATAAATTCTAGAGCTGAATGGTAAAATAAATGACATGCAAAAGGTATTAGTAGGTGAGGTTAAAATAAGACTGGAGTCAGCAGAAAAAGAGTATTTGAAGATAGAAATTTCACAATGAGAAGAACAAAGAAAAGAAAGACTAAACAAAGTGAAAAGAGCTTCAGAGATATGTGGGATAATCTCAAGAAGGTTAATATATATGTACCTAGAGTTCCAGAAGGAGAGGAGAGAAAGAAGGTAGCAGAAGATGTATTTGAAGAAAACTCAAATTTAGGAAAAGGCATAATTGAAAAATCTAAGAAACTCAACAAACTCAAGCAGGATTAAAAACAAATTCAGCTAGACTCATCATCAAAAAAGTAATAAAATCAAAAGTTAAAGAAAAAATATTGAATGTAGTCAGAAAAAAACAATTTGCATAGATGGAATAACAGTATGTATTACAGCTGACTTCTTATGAGAATCAGTGGGTAGAAGGTGACAAAAATAAAGTGCTGAGAGAAAAAAATCAACTGTTAATCACAAATGCTATATATAACTAAAGTATCTGTCTTAGTTACCTAGTGCTGCTATAACAGAAATAACACAAGTCAGTGATTTTAACAAACAGAAATTTATTTTCACATAGTTTGGGAGGCTAGAAGTGCAAATTCAGGGTTCCAACTCTAAGGGAAGGCTTTCTCTCTCCACTGGCTCTAGAGGAAGGTCCTTGTTTCTTTGAGCTTCTGCTCCTGGGAGGTATTCATGTGGCTTCACATCTCTTTTCCCCCATCTCTGCTGCTTTAACTTCCTTGTTTAATCTCTTCTATGAGTTTGCTTTGATTTTTGTTATATCTCAAAAGATTTTGACTTAAGACACACCCTATACTAATTCTGATTCATTAACATAACAAAGAAAACCCTTTTCTAAATGGGATTATAACCACAGGCATAGAGGTTAGAATTTACAACACATATTTTGGGGGGACACAATTCAACACATAACACTATCCTCCTAAAATTAAGGACTAATAATGACATTTTCCAGAGGATAAACCCCAAGACAATTTATCACCAGTAGACCTGCACTATAAAGTAATTCGCTTAAGTGACAAGGGGGTTAAGTTAGAAATTAATAAAAAAAAAAAAACCCAGAAACAAAAATAAGATTTGGAAAATCCTCAACTGTATGGAAACGAAGCAATACACCAACAATATAATCCATGGTTTAAAGAAGATACCACAAGGGAACCAGAACAATATTTTAAACTAAACAACAATGAAAGTACAATATATCAGATTTTGTGGGATATAGCTAAAGCAGTGCTCAGAGGGATCTTTGTAGGCTTAAATGCTTTACTGAGAAGAAAAAATGCTTAAATAAAATGATCTATACTTACACCTTGTAATGAAGTGTCTGATTCTGTTTTTTGATGTTTCATTGCTGATAGCTTTGAATACTCATCCTTCCCTCTTCCCCTCACATCTGACAAGCTGATAAGAAATTCTGAATGCTCCTTCTTTTGGCTAATGGGAGGTTCAAATCATTCAAGCCCTTGCCAGTGCATGGAAACTCTCAGCCAGTTTGCATCTACTAATCAAAATAAAAATCCCAAGCCAGTCTCCTTTTCCTTTTGAACCTGCTTGGCTCCACCCTCATCTCCCTCAGAAAGCCTTATTATGCGACTAGTACATTTTATCTGTGTGTGTGCATGTGTGCAAATGTACGTGTATGGTGAATTCAAGGATTTGGGAGCTAAAAGAACCACAAGGACAGTACTGCAAAAAACTTATATATTGGGTGGCACTTGGACAGAATTACATAAAAGGGGAAGTCCTTCCCACAAGAGCCCTCCTCCCAGAGGCAGTGGCACTGGGATAATCACCTAGTAGGGGTGGAAATGAACTTCAAATCTCTCTTCACACTATAAAAAAAAAATTTTTTTTTTTTTTTTTTGTATAATTCTAGATGGATTACAGGCTTAATTGTAGAAGCTAAAGCTATAAAGCTTTCAGAAGAAAAAACAAGGTAGAATAGCTTTATGTTCTGTGGGTAGTGAAAGATTACTTAGGACAGAGAAACCAATAACCAAAAAGAAATACTAGAAACCCTGGTGGCATAGTGGTTAAGTGCTACAGCTGCTAACCAAGGGGTCGGCAGTTCAAATCCACCAGGCGCTCCTTGGAAACTCTATGGGGCAGTTCTATTCTGTCCTATAGGGTCGATATGAGTTGGAATCAACTCGATGGCACTGGGTTTGGTTGGGTTTTTTTGGTTTAGAGGCTTCTTCAGAGTTAAAAACTCCTATTCATTAAAAGTCATCATTAAGAAAATGAATAGGCAAGGCAAAGAATGGGATTAGGATAAAAGCTGACATGGTGCTATAGAGAGAAGCACCATGCCATCCCTCCACAGCAAAGACCCGGAAAACTAAGTAAACTAGACAAACATCAATCCTGAAACCCTAAGTGTCAAATGAAGAGACAAGGCACTCAGCCACGCACCAAAAGGAACAAGAAACTGACAGAGAACACAGAGTGACGAGAGATACCAGAGGAAGTCCCCTATCAGCTAACGAAGCATGGATTCACCATCTTAGACTCTTGTCGGAGAGTTGAGGACAGGGAGCATAAAAAAGCTGCTTCACGGAGCTCCAGCAGGAGACAGAGTACCTGCTGGACCTACTCTGCTGCACCATAGTGGAGCAATTGGCCCCACCCATTGGACTAGGAGATGAAAAGTATAGCATCCACAGATGAGCAAGCAACAAAGAATGCACAGCCCACCTGCGCAGACATAGCCAAATAAAACAAAAAAGCAGGATGAAACAAACAAATCTGCAATCAATAAACAAAGAAAATAACCACTGAATGTCCTGAAGACAGTAGACAATATCAAAACATATAAAAGAGGATGGGGTGGTTCCGGTAGGCATCCAAAATTAAACACCAGATGATTTTCCAGCAGAAGAAAAAGGCACTACAGCTACCTGAGAGGGAATTCAAATCTCTAATATTCAGAGCTCTCCAAGAGTCAAAGCAAAAAGCAGCCAAATATGAGGAAAAAATAGACAAATTCACGGGAAGGGAGATAAATTCACGGAAAATACAGACAAAAAAAATGGAAGAATTCAGGAAAATAATACAGGGACAAAATGTCAAAATAAATTCACAACTAGAAATCATACAAATGCAACAATTAGAAATCCAAAAGATAAACAAAAAGATTTCAGAAATGGACAGTGTCATAGAAGGCCTGAGGAGTAGGTTTGAAATGACAGAAGAAAGCATCAGCAAAATTGAAGACAAAGATCTGGATACAGCTTTGAGGAAAAATCAGAAAAAAGAACATAGAAAAATGAGGAAACTCTGAGAATTATGTGGGATACAATCAAAAGCAAAAATTTTCAAGTGATCGGAGTTCCAGAACAGGGGAAGAAAATGGAAAACACAGAGAGGATCATTGAAGAATTGCTGACAGAAAACTTCCCTAATATTATGAAAGATGAAAAGCTGACCATCCAAGAAGCTCAACGAACCCCATATAAGATAGACCCCAAAAGAAAATCACCAAGGCAAATCATAATTACACTAGATAAAACTAAAGGCAAAGAAAGAACCCTGAGGCAGCTCGAGAAAAATAAAAAGTCACATACGGAGGGGAAACAATAAGACTAAACTCTGATTATTTGGCAGAAACCATGCAGGCAAGAAGACAATGGAACAACATATATAAAACCTTGAAAGAAAAAAAAATTGCCAACCAAGAAAAATACATCCTGCAAAACTCTTGTTGAAATATGATGGTGAAATTTCCAGATAAATAGAAATTAAGGGTATATGTAAAAACCAACCCAAATTTACAAGAATTATTAAAGGGAGTCCTTCAATTTGAGAACAAACAACATCAGACCACAGCTTGAATCTAGGACACAAGATCATACCACCCAAATACCAACCTAGGAAATGAAATCTCGAGGACTATTTAAAACCAAAAGAATTACAACAGAGAACCAGAGAGGTTAATCTGTAAATGACAAAGTCAGAATAATAAAAAAGGGAATAAACAGTGTAGGTATAGAACTTTCTAATGGATAGGAAGGCAAGTTGATACCAAGTAATAATAGACTGGTTCAAATCTAGGAAAATCAGGGGAAATTTCAAGGTAACCACAAAGAAAGTTAGCAAACCTACTCATCAAAATAAAGAAGAAAATTATAAATCCTCAGTAAAAACAAAACATACAAACACAAAGGAAGTGAAAAAAAAATCCACAAACAAAAGGAATTCAGCACAGAGGAGTAACAGGAACAAAGAAAATGTCAACACCACACACACACACAAAAAAAACTACAAAATGATAGCAATAAACTCACGCCTATCAATAATTGCACTGAATGTAAATGGCCTAAATGCACACATAAAAAGACAGAGAAAGACAGAATGGATTAAAAAAAAAACAAGAACCATCAATATGCTGTTTAGAAGAGACACACCTCAGAAACAAAGGTGTAAATTCATTAAAAATCAAAGGATGGAAGAAACTATATAAAGCAAACAGCTACCAAAAAAGAGCAGGGTGGCAATAATAATCTCAGATAAAATAGACTTTAAAACAAAATCCACCATAAAAGACAAAGAAGGGCACTATATAATCATTAAAGGGGTGATCCATCAGGAAGACATAATAAGCATCTATGCACCAAATGACAGGGCTCCAAAACACAAAAACTGAAAAGAGAAATTGACAGTTTCACAATAATAGTAGGAGGCTTCAACACACCACTCTTAAGAAAGGACAGAACACCTAGAAAGAAACTCAACAAAGATACAGAAAAACTAAAGGATACAAATCAGCCATTGACCACATAGACATATATAGAACACTCCACCCAACAGCTGCAAAGTACACATTCTTTTCCAATGCACAAGGAACATTCTCCAGAATAGACCACATTTTAGGCCACAGAGCAACCCTCAACAAAATCCAAAACACTGAAATAATACAAAGTATCTTCTCTGGCCACAACATCATCAAGGTAGAAATTAACAACAGGAAGAGCAAAGAAAAAAAATCAATTACATGGAAGCTGAATAACATCTGCTTAAAAAATCAATTACATGGAAACTGAAAAACACCTGCTTCAAAACCATTCGGTAATTAAAGAAACCAGAGATAGAATTAAAAAATTCCTAGAATCAAATAAGAAAGAAAACACATCATACCAAAACCTTTGGGACACAGCAAAGGCAGTCCTCTGAGGGCAATTTATAGCAATAGATGCACACATCAAAAAAGAAGGACAAATTCAAAACATTAGCTACACAACTCAAACAAATACAAAAAGAACAGCAAAAGAAGGCTCTAGTCACCAGAAGAAAGGAAATAATAAAGATCAGAGGAGAAATAAATGAAATGGAGAATAGAAAAACAATAAAAACAATCAATAAAAGCAAAAGTTGGTTCTTTGAAAGGATCAACAAAATCGACAAACCACTGACCAAACTGACAAAAGAAAAACAGCAGTGGGTTCAAATAACCCAATAAAAAATGAAAAATGGGACATTACAACAGATCCAACTGAAATAAAAGGAATCATTACAGAGTATTATGAAAAACTATACTCCAACAAATTTGAAAAACTAGAGGAAATGGGCAAATTCCTAGAAACACACTACCTACACAAATTAACACAAAACAATGTTGAAAATCGGAACAGGCCCATAACAAGAGATTGAAAAGGTAATAATAATAAAAAAAGCCCTGGCCCAGATGGCTTCACTGGAGAATTCTACCATACAGAGAAGAGCTTACAACAGTACTACTCAAACTATTTCAGAACATAGAAAAGGAAGCAATACATCCAAATTCATTCTATGAAGCCAGCATAACCCTGATACCAAAACCAGGCAAAGACACCAAAAAAAAAAAAAAAAAAAAGCCAGCATAACCCTGATACCAAAACCAGGCAAAGACACCACAAAAAAAAAAAAAAAAAGAAAATTACAGACCGATATCTCTTATGAATATAGATGCAAAAAATTTTCAACAAAATTCTAGCCAATAGAATTCAGCATCATATTAAAAAAATAATATGCTACAACCAAGTAGGATTCATGCCAGGTATGTGAGGATGGTTCAACACTAGAAAATCAATTAACATAATAAACCACACAACTAAAAGGAAAGAAAAGAATCACATGATCTTCTCAATGGATGCATAAAAGGCATTTGACAAAGTCCAACACCCATTCCTGATAAAAACTCTCAATAAAATAGGTATAGAAGGGAAATTTCTCAACATAATAAAGGGCACCTATGCAAAACAAACAATCAACATCATTCTTAACAGAGAAAAGCTGAAAACATTCCCCTTGAGAATAGGAACAAGACAAGGATGCTCTTTATCACCACTCTTACTTAACATTTTACTGGAAGTCCTAGCTAGAGCAATAAGGCAAGAAACAGAAATTAAGGGCATCCAAATTGGTAATGAAGAAGTAAAACTGTCCCTATTTGCAGATGATATGATACTGTACATGGAAAACCCCAAAGAGCCCATGAGAAAACTATGAAAACTAATACAAAGATTCAGCAGAGTAGCAGGATAAAAGATAAACATATAAAAATCATTTGGGAAGAGGTGAGGCCAAGATGGCTGACTAGGTAGAAGCTACCTCAGATCCCTCTTGCAACAAAGACTCGGAAAAACAAGTGAATCGATCACATACATGACAATCTACAAACCCTGACCATCAAACACAGATCTAAAGAGTTGACCTGAGTGACAGAGACTCAGCCAGCACAAGCAGGCTGTACACTGACAGGGCTAACGAGAACGAGCAACCACGGGGAAGCAGCGACTGTTCTCAGGGCCTGGAGGCAGGGTGCCAGTCAGAAAACCTTGGCGCCGGGCTTTGGATTGGGCACAGGGGAGCTGAGCACGGCATCCTGAGATGGCGCAAACACGGGACGCAGCTCTAGCCTCCTGAAGTGACCTCAGGGGAAGCCCAGCAAGTGCACACAGGCAGTGCAGCAAAGTGGCTGACAGGAGAAGTCACTGGGAGGCAGTGACTGGTTTTGGAGCCTGGAGTGCAGTGTCCCAGCTGGGGAACCTTGGCGCTGGGCTTTGGACTGGGAGCGGAGGAACTGACCATGGCTTCTGAGACACCACAAGCATAGGATGCAGACCTTACCCTCGGGGGCAATGTTGACCCAGCCAGGGCACACAGGCTACATGCCCCTCAGGAATCTCAGACAAAACAGCCATCACCAAGCAAGATAAGTAACTTTGTCTAAATTCCTGAGTGCTACTCTCTCCTATCTGTCTGATCCCTCCCCTCCCTTCGCAGGTGGCTTCATTAACATTGGAATTTCCTGGGCCAGAGAGTGAAGTGCTCTGTGGTTTTTTTTTTTTTTTTTTTTTCTTGTCTTATCCTAACCCATTCTCCTGGCCTGAGAGAAAACAGCTACAAAAAACCCAGGGACCAAAAATCCTTCCCTGACTCCCTGAAATTGGAATAAAAATACAGAACCAGCTCCAGCCAAGCATATGAGATCCACAGTCTTGGACTTTCATTGCTACAGGGAACAAGGTGGCTATTACAATGCAAAGGCAATTCTGAGAATGATCTGACTGTAACAGTTTTAGCAGATTACTGGAAAGACAAGTTTTCTAGGTCTGATATCTCTACCTATTAAACAGAGCCCTCACTGACCCACAACAGGGAGCTGAGGGCTGAAGCTCCCCCCAGACCACCTAGCCTCCTGCTATAGGGGTCTGAGGACAGTGACACCTACCAATCCCTAGAGGTACATGCACTGGGTGCCTAAGATACAGCTGCAGAGCCCAACCACCAAAGTGCTTTAGGAATAGAGACACACCTACCTCACTGGCACTTGGGGGAAGCCTGTCAGCATCCTGCCCCCCCTGGAGTGTGACCCCCTGCTGCTACTAGAATCTGGTGCATACAACTATCACCACTACTCCTCTAAGTGACTAGGTGACAGTCTACACCACAGATTCTACTCAATAATAGTGAATGGACTCTTACGCTTATATATCTGGTAACAGCCCAAACCACCTGGTAATAGGACATAAGTGACTCAAGGGCTACAACAATCAAGACAGTGCAATCTAGTAGCCCATCTACGTATATTGAAAGAAAACAAAACAAGATAAGACTCAGTGAGCAAATATAAAATAAATCACTACAATATGTTAGAGATGGCTTGGAGACAGCAGTCGATACCAAACCACATAAAGAAGCAGACCATAATTGCTTCTACAACTCCCCAAATTAAAGAATCAAAATCTTTCCCAAATGGAGATACAATCCTGGAATTGACAGATACAGAATATAAAAAACTAATTTACAGAATGCTTCAAGACATCAGGGATGACCTCAGAAATGAAATAAGGCAATCTACAGAAAAAGCCAAGGAACACACTGATAAAGCAGTTGAAGAACTCAAAAAGATTATTCAAGAACATAGTGGAAAAATTAATAAGTTGCAAGAATCCATAGAGAGATAGCATTCAGAAATCCAAAAGATTAACAATAAAATTACAAAACTAGACAACGCAATAGCAAGTCAGAGGAGCAGACTCGAGCAGTTGGAATGCAGAGTGGGAAATCTGGAGGACCAGGGAATTGACACCAATATAGCTGAAAAAATATCAGATAAAAGAATTAAAAAAAATGAAGAAACCCTAAGAATCATGTGGGACCCTATCAAGAAGAATAACTTGCGTGTGATTGGAGTCCCAGAACAGGGAGGGATATCAGAAAACACAGAGAGAATAGTTGAAGATCTGTTGGCAGAAAACTTCCCTGACATCGCGAAAGACAAAAGGATATCTATCCAAGATGCTAATCGAACCCCATTTAAGATTGATCCAAAAAGAAAATCACCAAGACATATTATCAAACTTGCCAAAACCAAAGATAAAGAGAAAATTTTAAAAGCAGCCAGGGATAAAAGAAAGGTCTCCTACAAAAAGGAGAATCAATAAGTTCAGACTACTCAGCAGAAACCATGCAGGCAAGAAGGCAATGGGATGACATATATAGAGCACTGAAGGAGAAAAACTGCCAGCCAAGGATCATATATCCAGCAAAACTCTCTCTAAATATGAAGGCGAAATTAAAACATTTACAGATAAACACAAGCTTAGAGAATTTGCAAAAACCAAACCAAAGCTATAAGAAATACTAAAGGAAATTGTTTGGTGAGAAAACTGCTAATATCAGATACCAGCACAACACAAGGTCACAGAACAGAATATCCTGATATCAACTCAAATAGGGAAATCACAAAAACAAATTAAGATTAATTTGAAAAAGAAAAAAACGCTCCAAACAGGGAATCATTGAAGTCAATATGTACAAGATCACAATATTCAAAAAGAGGGACTAAATACAGGTGGCATAGAACTGCCATATGGAGAGGGATACAAGGCAATATAGGGCAATACAAGTTAGGTTTTTACTTAGAAAAATAGGGGTAAATATTAAGGTAACCACAAAGAGGTATAGAAACTCCATAACTCAAAATAAAAACCAAGAAAAACATAACGACTCAGCAAACATAAAGTCAAATACTATGAAAATGAGGAACACACAATTTACAAAGAAAAACATCTCAGCACACAAAAGTAAGTGGTAAAATGAAAGTGTCAACAACACACATACAAAGGCATCAAAATGACAGCACTAAACACATAGTTATCTATAATTACGCTGAATGTAAATGGACGAAATGCACCAATAAAGAGACAGTCTCAGACTGGATAAAGAAACACGATCCACCTATATGCTGCCTACAAGAGACACACCTTAGACTTAGAGACACAAACAAACTAAAACTCAAAGGATGGAAAAAAATATATCAAGCAAACAATAAGCCAAAAAGAGCAGGAGTAGCAATATTAATTTCTGAAAAAATAGACTTTAAAGTTAAATCCAGCACAAAGGATAAAGAAGGACACTACATAATGATTAATAAAGGGACAAATGACCAGGAAGATATAACCATATTAAATATTTATGCACCCAATGACAGGGCTGCAAGATACATAAATCAAATTTTAACAGAACTGAAACATGAGATAGACACCTCCACAATTACAGTAGGAGACTTCAACACACCACTTTCGGAGAAGGACAGGACATCCAGTAAGAAGCTCAGTAGAGACACGGAAGACCTAATTGCTACAATCAACCAACTTGACCTCATTGACTTATACAGAACACTCCACCCAACTGCTGCAAAGTATACTTTTTTTTCTAGCGCACATGGAACATTCTCTAGAATAGACCACATATTAGGTCATAAAACAAACCTTTGCATAATCCCAAACATCGAAATATTACAAAGCATCTTCTCAGACCATAAGGCCAGAAAAGTGGAAATTAATAACAGAAAAATTAGGGAAAAGAAATCAAATACTTGGAAAATGAACAATACCCTCTTGAAAAAAGACTGGGTTATAGAAGACATTAAGGAGGGAATAAAGAAATTCATAGAATGGAATGAGAATGAAAACACTTCCTATCAAAACCTCTGGGACACAGCAAAAGCAGTGCTCAGAGGCCAATTTATATCGATAAATGCACACATACAAAAAGAAGAAAGAGACAAAATCAGAGAACTGTCCCGACAACTTGAACAAATAGAAAGTGAGCAACAAAAGAATCCATCAGGCACCAGAAGAAAACAATAAAAATTACAGCTGAACTAAATGAATTAGAGAACAGAAAAACAATTGAAAGAATTAACAAAGCCAAAAGCTGGTTCTTTGAAAAAATTAACAAAATTGATAAACCATTGGCTAGACTGACTAAAGAAAAACAGGAAAGGAAACAAATAACCCAAATAAGAAACGAGATGGGCCACATCACAACAGACCCAACTGAAATTAAAAGGATCATATCAGCTTACTATGAAAAATTGTACTCTGACAAATTTGCAAACCTAGAAGAAACGGATGAATTCCTAGAAAAACACTACCTACCTAAGCTAACACAGTCAGAAGTAGAACATCTAAATAAACCCATAACAAAAAAAGAGATTGAAAAGGTAATCAAAAAACTCCCCCCTCCCCAAAAAAGCACTGGCCCGGAAGGCTTCACTGCAGAGTTCTACCAAACTTTCAGAGAAGAGTTAACACCACTACTACTGAAGGTATTTCAAAGCATAGAAAACGATGGAATACTACCTAACTCATTCTATGCAGCCACCATATCCCTGATACCAAAACCAGGTAAAGACACCACAAAAAAAGAAAATTACAGACCTATATCCCTCATGAACATAGATGCAAATATCCTCAACAAAATTCTAGCCAATAGAATTCAACAACATATCAAAAAAATAATTCACCACAACCAAGTGGGATTTATACCAGGTGTGCAAGGTTGGTTTAATATTAGAAAAACCATTAATGCAATCCACCATATAAATAAAACAAAAGACAAAAACCACATGATCTTATGAATTGATGCAGAAAAGGCATTTGACAAAATCCAAAACCCATTCATGATAAAAATTCTCAGCTAAATAGGAATTGAAGGAAAATTCCTCAACATAATAAAGGGCATCTAAAAAAAAAACAATAATAATAGTTTTTTTTTTATATATATACAAAGAGTCAGAATTGACTTGATGGCAATGGGTGGTGGGTGTGGTATACAAAGCCAACAGCCAACATCATTGTAAATGGAGAGAGCCTGAAAGCACTTCCCTTGAGAACAAGAAGCAGAAAAGGATGCCCTTTATCACTGCTCTTATTCAACATTGTGCTAGAGGTTCTAGCCAGAGCAATTAGGATAGACAAAGAAATAAATGGCATCCAGATTGGTAAGGAAGAAGTAAAATTATTTCTATTTGCAGATGACGTGATCTTATACACAGAAAACCCTGTGGAATCCTCCAGAGAACTACTGAAACTAATAGAAGAGGTCAGCAGAGTCTGAGGTTACAAGATAAGCATACAAAAATCACTTGGATTCCTCTACATCAACAAAAAGAACATTGAAGAGGAAATCACCAAATCAATACCATTCACAGTAGCCCCCAAGAAGATAAAATACTTAGGAATAAATCTTACCAAAGATGTAAAAGACCTATATAAAGAAAACTACAAAGTACTAGTGCAAGAAACTAAAAGGGACCTACATAAGTGGAAAAACATACCTTGCTCGTGGATAGGAAGACTTAACATTGTCAAAATGTCTATTCTACCAAAAGCCATCTATACATACAATGCATTTCCGATCCAAATTCCAATGACATTTTTTAATGTGATGGAGAAACAAATCACCAAGTTCATATGGAAGGGAAAGAAGCCTCGGATAAGCAAAGCATTACTGAAAAAGAAGAAAGTGGGAGGCCTCACTCTACCTGATCTCAGAACCTATTATACAGCCACAGGAGTCAAAACAGCCTGGTACTGGTACAACAACAGGCACATAGACCAATGGAACAGAATTGAGAACCCAGATATAAATCCATCCACATATGAGCAGCTGATATTTGACAAAGGCCCAGTGTCAGTTAATTGGGGAAAAGATAGTCTTTTTAACAAATGGTGCCGGCATAACTGGATATCCATTTGCCAAAAAATGAAACAGGACCCATACCTCACACCATGCACAAAAACTAACTCCAAGTGGATCAAAGACCTAAACATAAAGACTAAAACGATAAAGATCATGGAAGAAAAAATAGGGACAACGTTAAGAGCCCTAATACAAGGCATAAACAGAATACAAAACATTACTAAAAATGATGAAGAGAAACCCGATAACTGGGAGCTCCTAAAAATCAAACAGCTATGCTCATCTAAAGACTTCACCAAAAGAGTAAAAAGACCAGCTAAGATTGGGAAAAAATTTTCAGCTATGACATCTCAGACCAGCACCTGATCTCTAAAGTCTATATGATTCTGTTAAAACTCAACCACAAAAAGACAAACAACCCAATCAAAAAGTGGGCTAAGGATATGAACACACACTTCACGAAAGAAGATATTCAGGCAGCTAACAGATACATGAGAAAATGCTCTCAACCATTAGCCATTAAAGAAACGCAAATTAAAACTACGATGAGATTCCTTCTCACTCCAACAAGGCCGGCATTAATCCAAAAAACACAAAAGAATAAATGTTGGAGAGGCTGTTATACACTGCTGGTGGGAATGTAAAATGGTACAACCACTCTGGAAATCTATCTGGTGTTTTCTTAAAAAGTTAGAAACAGAATTACCATACAACCCAGAAATCCCACTCCTCGGAATATACCCTAGAGAAATAAGAGCCTTTACATAAACAGATATATGCACACCCATGTTTATTGCAGCACTGTTTACAATAGCAAAAAGCTGGAAGCAACCAAGGTGTCCATCAATGGATGAATGGCTAAATAAATTATGGTATATTCACACAATGGAATACTACGCATTGATAAAGAACAGTGACGAATCTGTGAAACATTTCATAACATGGAGGAACCTGGAAGGCATTATGCTGAGTGAAATTAGTCAAATGCAAAAGGACAAATATTGTATAAGACCACTATTATAAGATCTTGAGAAATAGTACAAACTGAGAAGAACACATACTTTTGTGGTTATGAGGCGGGGAGGGAGGGAGGGCGGGAGGGGGTTATTTACTGATTAGATAGTAGTAAGAACTACTTTAGGTGAAGGGAAGGACAATACTTAATACACGGAACGTCAGCTCAACTGGACTGGACCAAAAGCAAAGAAGTCTCTGGGATAAACTGAATGCTTCGAAGGTCAGCGGAGCAAGGGCAGGGGTTTGGGGACTATGGCTTAAGGGGACTTCTAAGTCAATTGGCAAAATAAATTCTATTAAGAAAACATTCTGCATCCCACTTTGAAATGTGGCGTCTGAGGTCTTAAATGCTAACAAGCGGCCACCTAAGATGCATCAGTTGGTCTCAACCCACCTGGATCAAAGGAGAATGAAGAACACCAAGGTCACATGATAACTCTGAGCCCAAGAGACAGAAAGGGCCACATGAACTAGAGACTTACATCATCCTGAGACCAGAAGAACTAGATGGTGCCCGGCCACAACCGAAGACTGCCCTGACAGGGAGCACGACAGAGAACCCCTGAGGGAGCAGGAGAACAGTGGGATGCAGACCCCAAATTCTCATAAAAAGACCAGACTTAATGGTCTGACTGAGACTAGAGGAATCCCGGTGGTCATGGTCCCCAAACCTTCTGTTGGCCCAGGACAGGAACCATTCCTGAAGACAACTCATCAGATATGGAAGGGACTGGACAATGGGTAGGAGAGAGATGCCGATGAAGAGTGAGCTACTTATATCAGGTGGACACTTGAGACTGTGTTGGCATCTCCTGTCTGGAGGGGAGATGGGAGGGTAAAGAGGGTTAGAAACTGGCAAAATGGTCACGAAAGGAGAGACTGGAAGGAGGGAGCGGGCTGACTCATTAGCAGGAGAGTAAATGGGAGTATGTAGTAAGGTGTATATAAGTTTATATGTGACAGACTGACTTGATTTGTAAACAATTCATTTAAAAAAAGCACAATAAAAATTATTTTTAAAAAAATCATTTGGATTTCCTATACACCAATAAAGAGAATGATGAAATCAGGAAAATAGCACCATTCATAACAGCCCCTAAAAAAATAAAATACTTAGGAATAAATCTAACCAGGGACATAAAAAAAAAAAAAAACAGGGACATAAAGGACCATACAAAGAAAACTACAAAACAGTACTGCAAGAAACCATAAGAGATCTACATAATTGGAAAAACACACCATGTTCATGGATAGGTAGACTCAACATTGTGAAAAAGACAATTCTACCCAAAGCCATTTACAAATACTATGTAATCCCGATCCAAATACCAACAACGTTCTTTAAAGAGATGGGAAAACTAATCATTAACTTTATATGGAAAGGGAAGAGGCCCCAGATAAGTAAAGCACTATTGAAGAAGAATAAAGCAGGAGGACTCGCACTACCTGACTTCAGAACCTACTGTACAGCTACGGTAATCAAAACAGCCTGGTACTGGTACAATGACAGAAACATTGACCAATGGAACAGAAGTGAGAACCCAGATGTAAACCCATCTACCTACGGTCATCCAATCTTCAACAAGGGCCCAAATTCCATCAAATGGGGAAAAGACAGTCTTTTTAACAAATGGTGCTAGCAAAACTTGATGTCCATCTGCAAAAAATGAAACAGGACCCATACCTCACACCATACACAGAAACTAATTCAAAATTCATCAAAGACTTAAAAATAAAGCCAAAAACTATAAAGTTCATAGAAGAAAAAATAGGATCAACACTAGAGACCTTAATACATGGCATTAACAGGATACAAACCATAACCAACAACACACAAACTCCAGAAGATAAACTAGATAATTGGAATCTTCTAAAAATTAAACACTTATGCTCACCAAAAGACTTTAACAAAACAGTAGAAAGAGAACCCACAGACCGGGAAAAAAAATTTGGCTACTGCAATTCAGACAGAGGTCAAATCTCTAAAATCAACAGGAAAATCCAGCACCTCTACAACAAAAAGACAATACATTTAAAAAATGGGCAAAGGAAATGAACAGACACTTCACAAATGAAGACATTAAGGTGGCTAACAGACACATGAAGAAAAGCTCTCAGTCACTAACCATTGTTGTTGTTGTTGTTAGGTAATGTAGAGTTGGTCCAACTCATAGCAACCCTATGTACAACAGAACAAAACACTGCCAGGTCCTGCGCCATCCTTACAATCATTGTTATGCTTGAGCTCATTGTTACAGCCACTGTATCAATCTACCTCGTTGAGGGTCTTCCTCTTTTCCGCTGACCCTGCACTTTGCCAAGCATGACGTCCTTCCCCAGGGACTGATCCCTCCTGACAACATGTCCAAAGTATGGAAGATGCAGTCTCACCTTCCTTGCTTCTAAGGAGCATTCTGGTTGTACTTCTTCCAAGACAGATTTGTTTGTTCTTTTGGCAGCCCATGGTACACTCAATGTTCTTCACCAACACCACAATTCAAAGGCATCAATTCTTCTTCAGTGTTCCTTATTCATTGCCCAGCTTTCACATGTATATGATGCGATTGAAAATACCATGGCTTGGGTCAGGCGCACCTTAGTTTTCAAGGTGACATCTTTGCTTTTCAACACTTTAAAGAGGTCCTTTGCAGCAGATTTACCCAATGCAATGTGTCTTTTGATTTCTTGACTGCTGCTCCCATAGCTGTTGATTGTGGATCTAAGTGAAATGAAATCCTGGACAACTTCAATCTTTTCTCCATTTATCATGATATTGCTCATTGGTCCAGTTGTGAGGATTTTTGTCTTCCTTATGTTGAGGTGTAATCCATACTGAAGGCTGTGGTCTTTGATCTTCATTAATAAGTGCTTCAAGTCCTTTTCACTTTCAGCAAGCAAGGTTGTGTCATCTGCATAATGCAGGTTGTTAATGAGCCTTCCTCCAGTCCTGATGCCCCCTTCTTCTTCATATAGTCCAGCTTCTTGGATTATTTGCTCAGCATACAGATTGAATAGGTATGGTGAAAGGATACAACCCTGATGCACACCTTTCCTGACTTTAAACCAATCAGTATCCCCTTGTTCTGTCCAAACAACTGCCTCTTGATCTATGTAAAGGTTCCTCATAAGCACAATTAAGTATTCTGGAATTTCCATTCTTTGCAATGTTATCTATAATTTGTTATGATCCACACGGTTGAATGCCACTGCATAGTCAATGAAACACAGGTAAACATCCTTCTTATAGTCTCTGCTTTCAGCCAGGATCCATCTGACATCAGCAATGATATCCCTGGTTCCATATCCTCTTCTGAAACCGGCCTGAATTTCCGGTAGTTCCTTGCTGATATACTGTTGCAGCTGTTTTTGAATGGTCTTCAGCAAAATTTTGCTTGCATGTGATATTAATCATATTGTTCTATAATTTCTGCATTCAGTTGGATCACCTTTCTTGGGAATAGGCATAAATATTGGATCTCTTCCAGTCAGTTGGCCAGGTAGCTGTCCTCCATATTGCTTGGCCTAGACGAGTGAGCACCTTCAGTGCTGCATACATTTGTTGAAATATCTCAGTTGATATTCCGTCAGTTCCTGGAGCCTTGTTTTTCACCCCTGCCTTCAGATCAACTTGGACTTCTTCCTTCAGTACCATCAGTTCCTGATCATGTGCTACCTCTTAAAATGGTTGAACATCGACTAATTCTTTTTAGTATAATGACTCTGTGTATTCCTTCCATCTTCTTTTGATGCTTCCTGCATCATTTAATATTTTCCCCATAGAATGCTTCACTATTGCAACTCGAGGCTTGAATTTTTTCTTCAGTTCTTTCAGCTGAATTTAGAGACCAACTCAAGAAGAGATTTGATGCATTGAACACTAGAGACCGAAGACCAGGTGAGTTATGGAATGACATCAAGGATGTCATACATGAAAAAAGCAAGAGGTCATTGAAAAGACAGGAAAGAAAGAAAAGACCAGAGTGGATGTTAGAGGAGGCTCTGAAACTTGCGCAGAACATGGGGCAGCTAAAGCAAAAGGAAGAAATGATGAAGTAAAAGAACTAAACAGTAGATTTCAAAGGGTGGCTCGAGGAGACAAAGTAAAGTATTATAAGGACATGTGCAAAGAGCTAGAGATAGAAAACCAAAAGGAAAGAACACACTCTACTTTTCTCAAGCTGAAAGAACACTAGACATTAAAAAATAGACATTAGAGACATAGAAATCAAAAGCACAATGAGATACCATCTCACCCTGGCATTACTGGCACGAATCAAAAAAGCAGAAAATAACAAATGCTGGATTGGAACTCTTATGCACTGCTGGTGGGAATGCAAAAAGATACAACCATTTTGGAAAATGATATGGCACTTCCTTAGAAAGCTAGAAATAGAAATACCGTATGATCCAGCAATCTCACTCCCAGGAATATATCCTAGAGAAATAAGAACTGTCACATGAATGGACATATTCAAACCCATGTTCATTGCAGCATTGTTCACAATAGCAAAAAGATGGAAACAACCTAGTTGTCCATCAACAAACGAATGAATAAACAAACTCTGGTACATACACACAATGGAGTATTATGCAACAATAAAGAACAATGATGAATCTGTGAAGCATCTCATAACATGGATGAATCTGGAGGGCATTATGTTGAGTGAAACAAGTCAATCACAAAAGGACAAATATTGTACAAGACGATTACTGTAAAAAGTCATGAAAAGGTTTACACACAAAAAAAGAAACAATCTTTGATGGTTATGAAGGAAGGGAAAGGTGTGGATGGGAAAACACTAAATAAGAAAATAGATAAGTAGTAGCTTTGATGAAGGGTAAGACAGTACACAATTCTGGGGAAGCCAGCATAGCTTGTACAGGTCAAGGTCATGTAAGCTCCATAGACACAACCAAACTCCCTGAGGGACCAAATTGCTGGGCTGAGGGCTGTGGGGACCATGGTCTCAGGGAACATCTAGCTCAATTGGCATAACGTAGTTCATAAAGAAAATGTTCTACACTCTACTTTGGTGAGTTGCATCTGGGGTCTAAAAAGCCTGTGTGCAGCCATCTAAGATACTCCACTGGTCTCACCCCTTCGGGAACAAGGGAGAATGAAGAAAACTGAAGACAAAAGGCTTCAGTAAAGGACTAATGGGCCACAACTACCACAGCATCCACCAGACTGAGTCTAGCACAACTAGACTGTGCCTGGCTACCGTCACTGGCTGTTCTGACAGGAACAACAATAGAGGGTCCCAGACAGAGCTGGAGAAAAATGTAAAACAAAACTCTAACTCACACATACACACATACACACAGAAAAAGACCAGGCTTACTGGCCTGACAGAGACTGAAGAAACCCTGAGACTATGGCCCCCAGACACCCTTCTAGCTCAGTAATGAAGTCACTCCCCAGGTTCACCCTTCAGCCATAAAACAAAATGAGACTAAAGGGGCACTACAGCCCAGGAACAAGGACTAGGAGACAGAATAACTGGTAATAAGGATCCCAAAGTGGAGAAGGGAGAGTGTTGACATGTTGTGGGGTTGTTAATCAATGTCATAAAACAATATACGTACCGCTTAATGAGAAGCTAGTTTGTTCTGCAAACTTTCATCTAAAGTACAATAAAATAAATAGAGCAAATATTTATAAAACATATTTGATGAGAGTATTGTAGAATATGTACAGAATATATAATGAATTCTTACAACTCAATAAAAAAGAGTAGACTAATTTTTTAAATGGGCAAAACACACATTTCACAAAGGAATACTTATTAATAACTAATATACGAGTGATGACTATGCATATGTCACCAGGAAAAACCAATGGCTAGAAAAGTGCATCATGTTTGGTGAAGTAGAGGGTCAGGGAAAATGAGGGAAACTCTCAACGAGGTGGATTAACACAGTAGCCATAACAATGGACTCAAACATATCAATGATCGTGAAGATGGTACGGGACCAGGCAGTGTTTCATTTTGTTATACATAAGGTCACCATAAGTTGGAGCTGACTCAACAGCAACTAACAACAATAACAACAAAAAAACCTCATACACATCTTCAGCCAATAGTGGACTGCAAATTAAGACCGTAATGATAGACCACTGTACATCCTCCGGAGTGACTAAAATTTAAAAGATTGTCAATACCAGTTATTACTGACAAGGACGCAGACTTGGAAATCTCGTACTTGACTGGAGGAAATGCAAAATGGTTGGAAAACATTTTGGCACTATATGTTTGACATTTTCCAAAATAAATTTTTTTCTTAATATATGTGTGTGTGTATGTGTGTTTTCTAACATGTCCATAAAACGATGGCAAAACTTCAACTATATAATTTGTTTAAACATAGCATTCTTGTTATTTTTTAAAACACCGTAACAACCTAAGTATTCAGTTTTATGAGATTCGTTTAATAAATGATGTTGCATCTATATCGAAGATACAATAACTGTGAAGATACTAATGAAAGTACTTGTGTGTGTATACGCACAAACACAGACTTAGAAAGATATGACAGCATTTTTTTAAGTTGAGCAAAGGGTATTACAAAAGAAATTCCACACTTATATGTACATGTATTTATGACATAGTGGTTAAGAGCTATGGCTGCTAACCAAAAGGTCAGCAGTTTGAATCCACCAGGTGCTCCCTGGAAACTCTATGAGGACAGTTCTGCTTTGTCCTATAGGGTCACTAGGAGTCGGAATCGACTCAACGGCAAGGGTTTTTTTGTTTTTTGTATGTGAAGATATACATCAAAATACTAACAATAGTTGATCCAGATGGTGGTAGGGTTAACAGTGATTCTGTTTTTTTTTTTTGTTCTTGTTGTTGTTTATGTTAAAGTTTCTACAATAAACAGAAATAACGTCTGTAACAAGTGGAAGAATTGTTTATTTTATTATAAAAGAACATTTTTTTCTAAACAAATATTGAGCAGTACAAAAAACATTAAAATGAGGACTACGCTGGTATTACGTATTTGGTATATCACCTTCAAAAGCAGTTCTTAAGTTGGTGAGTTCACAGATTTGAAAATACGTACTTTGTTTTAATTCATTACTAGTTTTACTAGGTATAAAAATCAAAAAACCAAACCCATTGCCATCAAGTCAATTCCAACTCATTGCGACCCTGTAGGTATGGTAGATGCTAAATAAAACTTAGTTGAATGAATTAGTCCATTTATTAATATCAGCTAAAAATATTTCGATGAGAGCAGATTCTAAAACAAATTGTAACAATTAGAGATCTGTTGTTATTGCTGTTGTGTGCCATGAAGTAGATTCCGATTCAGTGACCCTATAAGACAGAGTAGAACTACCCCATGGGGTTTTC
Organism: Elephas maximus indicus; assembly: GCF_024166365.1. NCBI lineage: Eukaryota > Metazoa > Chordata > Mammalia > Proboscidea > Elephantidae > Elephas > Elephas maximus. The sequence continues at coordinate 141,102,459 of NC_064822.1, forward strand.
TAAGCTGATATTTTTATGGGAACAGTTTGCCAGGTCTTTCCTCCTGTGGAGTAGTTGGTGGGTTCAAACAGCTTTGGTTGGCAGCCCAGCACTTAATCATTGGGCCACAGGGTTTTTTAATTAAGGATATAGTGTCATATTAATCTTCTGTTTATTTCATAATTTTTTTCCTTAAAGAACTAGAAATTATGTATGCCTAGATCATATAATTTGACTAATATTTTCAATTCAATAGAAATAAAAATGACTTTTCCTCTTGATAGTCCTCAAGGATATGTGTTTATGTCTGTATTTATCTAGACATGAATTTTATAAGGAATCCAGGACTGTCTTTATCAATGGAAAGTAATAAATTGAATATAAACATTTGTCCTAAACTAATACAGGTCTCCCTGAGTCTACGTCTGTGATGGAAAAACTATTCCTTCTTCACAAATTGCCAGTGATCTAAGCAAAAAAAAAAAAAAAAAAAAAAATTGGAGCGAGTTTCAGCAGTCAGGTAGAAGAATTAGGTTTTGAACTTCTAAACACTGAGTCTACCGTGATCACCCATCACGATTAAAATCAGAAATCTTTCAAGTGTCACTAATTTAAATAGGGCTTTTGTTGTTTTATAAAACCCAATGGACCATTCAGAATGGCTGAATCAATTTTTTTCCTTACCACCGCACCGGTGATCTTATTCAGCCTTTGGAAAACAATTCTTCCTATGTTCTTTTGGCCTAAGCAATACTCGGTTGAAATTTGGGGAAAAATTGAATATAGTTAAAAGAAATCAGAAAAGCTATCTTACTCTTTGCTTTTAACCCTTCTTATTAATTTGGGTTTTTAATGAAAATGAATTGCAGAGCAGTTGATAAGCATGCTTGTTATTCAGTTATGAGGCAGTGCAGATGTAACTGTTGGTTTGCCTTAGTTTCCTAGTGCTACTGTAACAGAATTGAGGACAGCTAAATTGAAGACTACTATGATTGCACTGGAGCCCTGGTGGCCCAGTGGTTAAGAGTTTGGCTGGTAACTGAAAGGTTGGCAGTTCAAATCCATCAGCCGTTCCTTGGAAACCCTATGCGGCAGTTCTGCTCTGTCCTATAGGGTTGCTATTAGTCAGAATCGACTCCACTGCAAGGGGTTTGTTTGAGATGATTGAGTTGGAGCCCTGGTGGTGCAGTGGCTAAGAACTCAGCTGCTACTCCTTGGAAACTCTATGGGGCAATTGTACTCTGTCCTATAGAGTCTTTATGAGTCACAATTGACTCAACCGTAATAGGTTTGGATTTTTTTTTTGTTTTATGATTGAGTTATTCATACGCAACTGAAAAATCAAATTTTATTTTGCTCCACAGGTTGTTATAGCCAAAACCAGAAATCTATTGTTTTATTTTTAATTCTATCCTTTTCAGTTTTATGTTCACTACATCAATTTTCAGCCCAGGGTGACAGTCTCATTTTCTGGAACTTCTGAATCCATACTTTTAAAATCACACTTCCTCCTGAGTTTTTAAAATATTTTCTCTTGACCTACCATGTGAAGAAATTGGAAGTTAGTAATAATAATAATAACCCCATTTCTATGGAAATGTTCTAGATATTATTTAATCAATCTTGCTATATGCTGAGCAATTCATGAACTGCTTGTTGAAATTCAATAAGCAGTTCATGACTATATGAATTGAGAGATTTTATTAAAAAATCAGAAACATATAAATACCATCGGTGGCAAATTCTATCCCACTGAATTCACACTGGCTATGACATCTCAGGTTTTAAATTCATCTTGAGTTTACTCACAGCGGCGAGAAGATACGAGGTGTGACTACAAGGTAATGAAATTCATTTTGTAGGTGGTTTGTAAACTGACCTTCTGAGCATAATTCCAGAGAAGTTCCAAAAAAAGTTTCATGACATGGTAGCATCATTGTAATCAATACATAGTCTACTGGATAATCTCTTAGAAGGTCAAAACTCATTGTAGTACTGATAGAAATAATCCTTGTCATTTTATTGTCACACCTTGTAAGTTGGTGTAAGGCACTTCACAACTGAACAAATATCTTTCAAAGGCCGTTGGAGAGGACGGTGCAAGGAGCCTTATTCATATCTGAAGAGTACTGGAAAAAGAAAATAAAATCTTATCCCTTGTACTATTAGTGTACATCTTTACTCTGACATGGATACATTTTTAATTGCTCTTCTCAAAATCTTGACCCAAGAGCCTTTGAAGTAAACGGCTCTCTACCATTGTCCTGTTACAAGTGAATAGCTTCTCAATCCTGCCCTGATTTTCAGAAATAAAAAAAAGAGCATTAGAAATTGTTATGAAATATAGTTTCTACTAACATTTTCCTTCCTATAGGTGATCTCTCTAGCCTATTAAACATTTGTAATCACACAGAGTTTAAAATATGGCACTGCAAGCATGTTAGCACAGTGTGTAATCTCTGTGCTCGGAAGGTATCCAGTACTCACAGTGAGCTGATTTCCAGAACTGTGCTGCACCAGCTCTCCAGGGAGCTGAAGCTGCCAGTCCACCCTCCTGTCTCCTTTGGTGGAGAATAAGTGGTAACAACAATCCATGTGGGCGGAATCTGAAGAAACGGAAGAATAAAGTAGAGGAGGAGGGGAAGGCGGCATACGCTTGGCAATGATGGAATAAATGACACAGCTTGAATTCAACGGTGCTTGTGTTCCTGGTTCCTGTTTTTAGACTGATGATGTGCAAAGCTTTTTTTTTTTTCCTCCTTTTTAAATTAGCAAACATAATCCTTCCTAAGCACCTGGCTGCCTTGCTCCTAGACCGCATCGGTGTCTGTCTCCTTTCAGCTGTCATTTTAATACAAAATATGAATGCAGTTTAACGGCTTTAATAGATTCACTAGGAGCCTACTAAATGTGTGATATTTTTCCAAGGACAAAAACACTTAAAAATACATCTTTGTATCAGAACTTCAAGTATTGGAATAATGAAGGGATGAAGACAAGAATAAGCTAACGGCTAAGGGGAAAATCGTGGACTACTTTCCCAAAGTAATAGTTCTCAGAATCCTATTGCTAGCATAAAACCATTATCAAATTGTTACTCAATTAAAAAGGAGTAATAGAGTATGCTAACTAAATGTTATACTTGCAGTTTTTCTCTCCCTGCCACCAAAGAGGAGGAAATACAGGATGCAGAAGGATTTGTTTGGAATGACATGAATAGTCCAATTACACAGATACATTTTTGGTTGTTTGGGGTAAATATTGAACATTCTGCTATAGCAGTATATCCTTTTCTTCAATAACGTGAATGTTTAAATCTCCTTTCCTGGCTCATGTGAATTCCAACCACCAGAACTTCTGTACTTTGTGGCAGTTAGCTATAAACACACAAAACCCAAGGTAGACTTTTTAAGGCTGGGTAGAAAGGCTGTCCTTAGTATTGTATAGGCACAATCAGATAAGATATCGCTCATATCAACCCTGTGAGCCCTCCCACACAGGAATGTACAGCAGCTCGAGTTTCTGAGCCTGGCTACATTTCTCATAGGATAATCCACTTTTATCAGTCATTACTTTAGTTGAGTCTACACAAAAGCAAGACGGGAAGAAATAAACACTTTCCAGGTCCCGCTTTCTTTTGGGTCTTGAAGACAGTGACAGAAGAGGCAATTCATCTGAGTGTGTCTGTGCCCTATAGCATGGATCAGAACCACCTCTTATTTCATATTCCCTTTTCCTCTTCAGTGTATGTGAAAGCTCACATACACAAAGAGGGGACAATAGCCATACAGGAAAGAGGGCAAGTAAATAAATATGAAATGCACATGTCTTGGTTATCTAGTGCTGCTATAACAAAAATACCACAAGTGGATGGTTTCAACAAAAAGAAATTTATTCTCTCACAGTATGGTAGATTACAAATCCAAATTCAGGGTAAGGCTTTCTCACTTTGTCGGCTCTGGAGGAAGGTCCTTGTCCTCATTCTTCCCCTGGTCAAGGAGCTTCTCAGGCACAGGGACCCTGTGTCCAAAGGGTGTCTTCTGCTCCTGGTGCTGCTTTCTTGGTGGTATTAGGTCCCCAACTCTCTGCTTGCTTCCCTTTCCTTTTATCTCTTGAGAGATAAAAGATGGTATAGGCCACACCCCAGGGAAACTCCCTTTACATTGGATCAGGGAGGTGACCTGAGTAAGGGTGGTATTACAATCCCACCCTAATCCTCTTAACATAAAACTGCAATCACAAAATGGAGGACAACCACACAATACTGGGAATTATGGCCTAACCAAGTTGACATATGTTTTGGGGGGAGGGCACAATTCAATCACGACAGTACATATACACACAGAAATTAAATATACTAAAGTTGAATGTATACCTAATCTTTTCAGGATAGTTTGTTATGGAAAATAATAACCAAACTGAAATTGATGGAATTTAAAAATAATTATGCATAGAGGAAATGTCCAACTACATGGACATTTCAGAGTACTCTTGGGAATTCTTCACTGCAAGTATGGGTGTAAGACGCCACTTTTTTTATATTTCTGATAAGTGTTTTTGCAAGTACCACATTTCAAGGATGTTAAAAAATCTGTACTACAGAGCTAATATGAAAATAGCCTAATTCTAAAATTGTACTCTGTTGCTGTTACTGCATGTATCTACTTTTGCAAATAATTAGACTGCTCAATAGCTAGAAAACTTCTACTGAGAAATCCCATGAACAAAATATTCATCAGGATTGCCATTTGATAATCAAGGTGTGAAGTAATGGGTCCCAGTGCCATATTTATGTTATAAAATCATAGTTTCATATTTGAGGAAGAGTTTTCCAAATATAGACTAAAGTTCTTCTGTATATAATATTTTAGCTGTTGGCATTGAATGTCATTAAATCAACATAGATTCTGGCAAAAGCTGGCTCAGTTAAAGGTCTGACTCTTTACATAAAAGACTTTAGTTTATCTAAACTCTTAAAAATTTTCATTGCATTACTTCGGATTCAGAAAGTAAATTCCAGTTTTCAGAAAAGTGAGCTATTTCAAAGACAATCTAAATATCTTCACAGTTTTAAGTCAGTAGGATATTTTGGGAAGTAGCAGCAGTAGCTACATGGTTATGATTATGGAAAATGGATTCAGACCCGCCTGTATTTCACTCTAGGAGCAAATACTTGCTTTTTGAGCCTGGACAAATCACATTAGGTTGCAAAGTCTTGGTTTCCAGATTTATAAAATGAAGATGACAAAATTTTAATCGCATAAAATTTTTGTAACGATTTAAATAATATAAACAAGTTGCTTAGGACAACGCCTGGAATATATGAGATGCTATTATTACTATAAATAAAAAGAAAGTTCAAATTACATTGGATTAACTATGAGTTGGAATCCACTCGATGGCAACCAGTTTCTGGTTTCTAAAATGTAATCTTAGTAGAGATTATCAGATTGATTTTAAACTCAGTATAGAATACCATCATAGTGTGGTGGGAAAGGAAACCCTGGTGGTGTAGCAGTTAAGTGCTGCAGCTGCTAACCAAAGGTTTGGCTGTTCAAATCCACCAGGCGATCCTTAGGAACTCTATGGGGCAGTTCTACTCTGCCCTATAGGGTCTCTATGAGTCGGAATAGACTCCACGGCAAAGGGTTTGGTTTTCTTTGGTTTATGGTGGAAAATTAACATATTTTCAAGGTTCCCAGGAACCAATGTATTAAGCCTTGAGAGAATAGATTTAACTGACAAATACATAACTTAAACTAACCGGTTTCTAGCATCAGCACTGGTATTGGCTTAAAATCAGGAAGTTTAAACAGTTTAAGTTCAAAAAGAGACTAAAGTAATCCAAGACGTAAGGAAAATTAAGCCAGGCAAAACGAACAGCAGCAATAAACCTTATTTCCATGAAATTAGAATTAAAATGTCAGAGGTATTTAAGATAAAGTCTTGTTGTTGTTGTTGTTAAGGTGACATGGAGTTGATTTTTGACTCATAGCAACCCCATGTGACAGAGCAGAACCGCTCTATGGGGTTTTGTAGAAGTTTCGGTAAAATCTTTACAGATGGGTTCAAACCATCATCCTTTCACTTAACCATTGCACTACCAGTGCTCCTGTAAAGACAAGGCCTTACTCTCCACTAATAAAGAGCAGAAAAAGATGGGGAGAAGAGGTGAGACTAAGTTATTAAATGATTCAGAAATTTTTACTGGGAGTTTTTCATCTTCAAATCAGTAGATAAAATATGATCTCAGGCAGTACAGGAGACTCTAAATACACCTGTTACTCCTGCTATGAAAAACACGGAGTATGATTAAACTTGCATCCCACCCAGGTCTACACCAGACTCAGCTCACCCAGGAATGAGTCACTGCTCTGATGCACTGACTGCCCTCGGCCAAGCCAAAAAAAGCCAAAGCAGTGATTAAATAGCTCAGAGCTTTGGAGCTGGAAGGAACCTCTGTACTAATTCTCCTTCATGCTTAAATTAAGGCCCATTCTGGAGGATATCCAGGGATTTCTGGGGATTTAAGAGGATGGTCTTCTGCAAATCATCCACAGGAACTGATGCCAAGAGGCTCTTCTCTGAGCAGTTGAAGTGCGGACTGGGGAGTGCTTGGGCTAATTTGTTTTTCATATATGGTCAATGTTTTCAAATACAGATTATTAATTGTACTTTAAAAGTTGACTGCATAAAATGAATTTCAGTTAACCTACACTCCAAATGGTATACAACAAACAAACAATCAAAAATATAAAAACATTTCTTTGTTCAATATATGACTAAGCTATCTCTCTGAATAAAATATTACTTTCTGTTTTTCTGGGCTCTATATTTTCACACTTAACTCTTATCTTCAGGCAGAGGAAGAAATTATTATAATGATATAAAGTGATCATTTTCCAAGCTGCTCAAAATAATGTATTTTAAAATTAACGGCCCTAGAGGGTGATGGTGGATGCTGGTTAGTTTCATTGGTTGAAGCTTAGTGATGGCTTAAGTTTTGTGTATCTTTGTTACCTATGCGTAGACAAAATCTCAATTCCACAAACACATTTGTGGAATTTCACAACTGATATGAACTTCAAAAACATCCACCGTATGAAACATGTAAGAAGGACTTTATTCAACTCATCACTACTGTTAAGCATTACTCAAAAAAAGTGCCTGTCTTTTTGGGAGTTATGAGTACAAAGTGCATTTATGTACAAAATGACTCAGATACATAGATTGGATCCTGAACCCTATAGGCTTATAATCAAATAGATTGGCAGAATTTATATGTGGAATATATAGTCTTACTATGGTGAAGTCATTAATTAAGAATGTATACGGACAAGGTAACTCTCATTTTTATTTTTAGTTAGACAGTTGAAAATGCTTTTGTTCTTCTTGTGGGAAGAATACCAAAACAGGAAACAGTTCATCATGCTTAAAGTCTCCCACCATGGTTTCTATTTTTTCTGTTTGACTTGAATTCTCTCATGGGCTAGGGCCTGGAACAACAAGCTCGATAGAAATAACCCCAGACTTGAATTTAGATCAGCGTTCATATTCTGGAATCCACTTCCCAGGTCCCCCATGTGTCTGTCAGTTTGTCGTACTGTGGGGGCTTGCATGTTGCTGTGATGCTGGAAGCTATGCCACCGGTATTCAGATACCAGCAGGGTCGCCCATGGAGGACAGGTTTCAGCTGAGATTCCAGACTAAGACAGACTAGGAAGAAGGACCTGGCAGTCTACTTCTGAAAGCATTAGCCAGTGAAAACCTTATGAATAGCACCGAAACATTGTCTGATATAATGTTAGAAGATGAGCTTCTCAGGTTGGAAAGCACTCAAAAGATGACTGGGGAAGAGCTGCCTCCTCGAAGTAGAGTCTACCTTAAAGAAGCGCAACCAGAATGCTCCTTAGAAGCAAGGATGGCAAGACTGCGTCTTACATACTTTGGACATGTTGTCAGGAGGGATCAGTCTCTGGAGAAGGACATCATGCTTGGCAAAGCACAGGGTCAGCAGAAAAAAGGAAGACCCTCAACGAGGTGGATTAGACACTGTGGCTGCAACAATGAGCTCAAGCATAACAACTATTGTAAGGATGGCGCAGGACTGGGCAGTGTTTCACTCTGTTGTGCATAGGGTTGCTATGAGTTGGAAACGACTCGGCAGCGCCTAACAACAACAACACTTTCCAGGCATCTCATTTTGGGCAAATATTTAACTCCTCTGTACTCTGCTTTTCTCATTTGATAAAATAGTTTGAAAGTTGTAAGGTATTTTTAAAACAGAAAGTAGGAGTGTTTCCTATATTCCTTCATCATGCCTCCCACAGTGGCAGACACCCAGTAGGTACTCAGCCAGCGAACACTGGTTGTACAATCACATAGTTTATCCTTTTAAACTGCACATTTAAAATTTACAAATGGCTCTTGTACTTGTGATTATCTTAAAAATCCAAAGTTGATGTTATATTACTGGGATAATACGAAGAGTATAAGATAGAATAATACTGTAAAAAAAAAAAAAATACTGTTAAGAAAGCTTAAAAGTATTTCAACGATTGATTGAAATTGCGGATTTATTTTCTTCATCTGCTGCAGCCATTTAAAGTTTTTAAAATCTTATGTCCACTATTTTACCTGTTGTGATTCAATACATTGGCAACCCTCAAAAACTAAAATATAAGAACCAATACCTAAAGAAATTTCAAATAAAATTCACAAATTTTTCTCACCTGCTAATGTCATTGAGCACCAGGTTAATTTGTTTCCATTACATGCAGTTTTATTGCCAAGTACTTTTATGAGTGTATTTGCATGAATTAGAGTAAGTCCTGTTTCTGTTCCATTATCTTGTGTAACCGGAAAAGGTATTCTTTATTGACAGAACATTATTTATTAAATGATTTATTAAATTTTTTTCTAAAATTTGTATCCTTCTATGAGTGTTACAAAATGGGAAAGAACAAAAAGGTTTTGTCTAATTCACGTCCAATCAGATGATATAATGTGGAATAATGTTTACTTGTATGCCACATCTATGTTGTTGTTGTTAGGTGCTGTAGAGTTTGTTCCGACTCATAGCAATCCTTTGTACAACAGAATGAACAGAACGAAACACTGCCCAGTCTTGTGCCATCATCATAATCCTTTTTATGCTTGAGCCCATTGTTGCAGCCACTGTGTCAATCTATCTCAATGAGGGTCTTCCTCTTTTTTGTTGACCCTCCACTCTACCAAGCATGATGTCCTTCTCCAGGGACTGATTCCTCCTGATAACATGTACAAAATATGTGAGACAAAGTCTTACCATTCTTGCTTCTGAGGAGCATTCTGGCTGTACTTTCAAGACAGATTTGTTCATTCTTTTGGAAGACCATGGTATATTCAATATTCTTCACCAACACTGTGATTCAAAGATATCAGTTCTTCTTCAATCTTCCTTATTCATCCTTAAGCTTTCTCATGCATATGAGCCAATTGAAAACACCATGGCTTGGGTCAGGCGCACCTTAGTCCTTAAAATGACATCTTCAATGTTTAAAAAGGTCTTTTGCAGCAAATTTACCCAATGCAATAATATGTCGTTTGATTTCCTGACTGCTGCTTCCATGGGTGTTGATTGTGGATCCAAGTACAATGAAATCCTTGACAACTTCAATCTTTTCTCTTTTTCAACATCTTTATTATGATGTTGCTTATTGGTTCAGTTGTGAGGATTTTTGTTTTCTCTGTGTTGATGTGTAATCTATACTGAAGGCCACATCTATAATACCACACAAATTACATAATCATACAATAGATTTATCATTTCAATTTAAATATATTAATAAATCAAAATACTGAAACTTTACGACTTAAACTTGGCAAGTTGCTTAGTTTGGGACATAAAAAGATTACAAAAAAAAAATTCAACTGATCTCTTAAAAAATTCAGTATTAGTACATTGATGCCCTTAATTTGGAACTTTTAAATTTATTAACTTTGTAGCCAAATTTGATTTCTATTTTTGTATCATTTTCTTTATTTTTTAATAGTATATGTTCAGCTTTCTGCCTTTCTAGCATAAACATTGTATTTTCCAAATTGTATTTTTACATAATCCACTATATTTTGCTTTACATAGTACAAGAAAGAAAAGCTTGTTTATTAAAAGAGAAATGAAAGAAAAAGAGAAAGGAAGCGAGGAAAAGAAGGAAGGAAAAAAGGAAAGAAAGAAAGGAGGGAGTAAGGGAGGGAGGAAAAGAGGGAGGCAGGGTCAGGAGAGAGGGAGGGTGGAAGGAAGGAAGGGAAAAAAAGCAAAGAAAGAAATATTCATATAATTATATCATAGACTATTATATGGATATTAAATTCTATAGAAAGATAACAAAAGCAGGATATAAAATTTGTGTAATCATAAATATAGTCCCAATTTTATGTAGAAAAATATATACACATAGAATAAATACACTACAATAACTTTTCTATGTGTTGAGGGGGTAGGAAGTTAGAAGGTGAAATGATATACATTTCTTTTCTTCCTTATACGTTTCTGTAGTTTTCAAAATTTCCATAGTGAGTATTTTATTAGTATGGATTCTAGTCCATAATGTTTAAAAAAATTTTTTAATGATAGATTCATTTTTAAAAACTAAGAGAATTTAGTGTAAAATTTTTTTTAAGATCACTGACTTGTTTCATTCATATCCAGTCTGATCTTAGGCCCAGAAGAGATTATGTACTTATCTTTTACTTCTCTACCAAGGATGGAAAGTACAGCTTAGTTCCTTGTTTACTAATACAAACTAGTAAGGGGTAAATTAATTACTCCCTTCTCTCCTAATTATATCTCCAATTTAAAATTGCATATACTGAATAGAAAAAAAAAGTAGTAAAAATAAATCTAGTTAGTAAAATTCAGAGCATTTCAATGTGAAGAACAATGTCAATAAAATTGCACCTTAGAGTTTCTTTTAGTTCCAGTGGTGAAAAAAGGTTTTTATTTTTTTATAGGGTTGATAGAGTATGAGATGGACTGATATTTTGATTTTAACTTTTAAACTTTCATTTGGGCCTTAAATCAGTTCACAGAACTTTTTCAAATTTTATATATTTTTTCCTTTGTGGAAGTAATAAATGTTGAAAGGTTCTGTAAAATACGAGTGTGGCTTGACACATTGATAAAACAAAGCTACAAAAGAACGTACCACACAGACAAGACCCAAATGAGCAGGAGTTTTAACTGTAATCTTAGATGACACTTATCTAAAATTGTCTCCTACTTTGTCATTACACTATTACAGGTACAAGTCTGAGTGGCCCATAAATCAGAGGTTCTCTAATTCTCTCTGAAAAATCAAGGCTGGTTCATTTAAATTTATCTGAAATTCCAAGGCCCTTAGAGAATGGATTATGAAATAGAGATGTATGGCTCTTGGAGAGGTGGCAGACATCACACTATGGTCTATAAAAGCTCTACATTTGCTGCAGTATTTTAACTTACCAAGGTTCTCTTGGAAGAAGTACAGCCAGAATACTCCTTAGAAGCAGGGATGTTGAGACTTTGTCTCACCCACTTTGGGCATGTTATCAGGAGGGACCCGTGCCTGGAGGAGGACGTCATACTTGGTAAAGTAGAGGGTCAGTGAAAAGAAGGAAGACCCTCAATAAGATGGATTGACACAGTGGCTGAAACAATGATCTCAAGCATAGCAATGATTGTGATAACGGCACAGGACCGCCCAGTGCTTCGTTCTGTTGTACATAGGGTTGTTATGAGCTGAAACCCACTCGACAGCACCTAACAACAAGGTTCTCTATTTCAGAACAGAACTTATAAAAAATAAAAAAAAAACTTCACTTTATTGACAAGCTTCAACTCATCCTCTTTCACTGATATGATGTATCTTTTTTATTATTATTATGGTTTAGGTGAAAGTTTACAGCTCAAGTTAATTTCTTATATAAAAATTTATACACATACTGTATGTGACCCTAGTTACTATCCCTATAACGTGACAGCATACTCCCCCTTTCCACTCTGGGTTTCCTATGTCCATCCGACCAACTTCTGCCCCTTTCTGCCTTCTCATCCTGCCTCCAGACAGGAGCTGCCCCTGGAACTAGGAAGCACACTCTTCATGAGTATTATTTTATGTTTTATAGTCCAGTCTAATCTTTGTCTGAAAAATTGGCTTTGGGAATGGTTTTAGTTGTAGCTTACCAGAGAATCTGGGATTCATGTCTTCAAGGGTTCCTCAAGTTTCAGTCAGACCATTAGATCTGGTCTTTTTACCTGAATTTGAGTTCTGCACTACACTTTTCTCCTGCTCTGTCAGGAACTCTGTTGTGTTCCCTGTCAGGGCAATCATTACCAGTAGTCAGGCACCATCTAGTTCCTCTGGTCTCAGGCTGACAGAGTCTCTGGGTTATATGGCCCATTTTGTCTCTTCGGACAATATTTTCCTTTTATCTTTGGTGTTCTTCATTCTCCTTTTCTCCAGGTGGGTTGTGACCAATTGATGCAAATTTGACGGCCACTTGCAAGCTTTTAAGACCCCAGACACCACTCATCTAAGTGGGATGCAGAACATTTTCTTAATAAACTTTGTTATGCCAATTGACCTAGATGTCTGCTGAAGCCATGGTCCCCAGATCCCTACCCCTGCTCTTCTACCCCAGAACAGTTTGGTTGCATTCAGGAAACTTCTTAGCTTTTGGTTTACTCCAGTTGTGGTGACTTCCCCTGTATTGTGTGTTATCCTTCCTTTCACGTAAGATAATTCTTGTCTACTGTGTAGTTAGTAAATTCTCCACAACCTCCCCCCCATCTTTATAACCATCAAAGAATTTTCTTCTGTGTTTTTTAACTTTTTCTTGAGTTCTTATAATAGTGGTCTCTTACAATATTTGTCATTTTGTGACTAATTTCACTCAGCATAATGCCTTCCAGATTCATCCACATTGTGAGATGGTTTGCAGATTCATTGTTCTTTATTGCTGTGTAGCATTCCATTGTGTATATATATCACAGTTTATCCATTCATCTGTTGATAGGCACCTAGGTTGTTTCCTTCGTTTTGCTATTGTGAACAGTGCTGCAATGAACATGCATGTGCATGTATCTACGCATATGCCAGCTCTTATTTCTCTAGGACATATTCCAAGGAGTGGGATTGCTGGATAGTATGGTAGTTCTATTTTCTAGCTTTTTGAGAAAATGCCAAATCAATTTCCAAAGTGGTTGTACCATTTGACATTCCCACCAGCAGTGTATAAGTGTATCTTATATCCTGATACTCTGCTGAATTCTTCTACTAGTTTCAGTAGTTTTCTTGAGGATTCTTTACGGTTTTCTGTGTATAAGATCATGTCATCTGTGAATAGGGACACTTTTACTTCTTCCTTACCAAGCGGGATGCCCTTTTTTTCTTTATCTAGCCTAGCTGCTCTGGCTAGGACTTCTAGCACAATGTGGAATACGAGCGGTGATAATGTGAATCCTTGTCTGGTTCCCGTTCTCAAGCAGAATGCTTTCAGACTCTCTTCACTTAGGATGATGTTGGCTGTTGGATTTGTAAAAATGCCCTTTATTATGTTGAGGAATCTTCCTTCTATTCGTATTTTGCTTACAGTTTTTTATTATGAATGGGTGTCGGACTTTGTGAAATCCCTTATCCGAATCAATTGATAAGATCATGTGGTTCTTGTCTGAGTTATTTATACGATGGATGACATGCATTGTTTTTCTATTGTTGAGCCATCTCTACATACCTGATGTGAATCCCACTTGGTCAGGGTGAACTATTTTTTTGATATGTTGTTGAATTCTATTGGCTAGAATTTTGTTGAGGATTTTTGCATCTAAGTTCATGAGGGATATAGGTTTGTAATTTTCTTTTTTTGTGGTGTCTTTTCCTGGTTTTGGTATCAGGGATATGCTGGCTTCATACAATGAGTTTGGGAGTATTCCATCCTTTTCTATGTGCTGAAATACCTTTAGTAGTAGCAGTATTAACTCTTCTCTAAAAGTTTAGTAGAATTCTCCAGGGAAGCCATCCGGGCCAGGGCTTTTTTTTGTTGGGAGTTTTTTGATTACCTTTTCCCTCTCATTTTTTGTGGGTTTATTTAGTTGTTCTACCTCTGTTTGTATTAGTTTAGGTAGGTAGTGTGTTTCTAGAAATTTGTTCATTTCTCCTAGGTTTCAAATTTGTTAAAAGTACAATTTTTCATAGTATCTAATATGATTCTTTTAATTTCAGTTGGGTCTGTTGTGATATTGCCCATCTCATTTCTTATTTGGGTTATTTGCTTCATCTCCTGTTTTTCTTTTGTCAGTCTGGCCAGTGGTTTATCGATTTTGTAAATGTTTTCAAAGAGTCAGCTTTTGGTCTTGTAAACTCTTTCAGTTGTTTTTCTGTTCTCTATTTCATTTAATTCTGCTCTAAATTTTATTATTTGCTTTCTTCTGGTGCCTAATGGTTTCTTTTGTTGCTCTCTTTCTTTTTGTTCAGTTGTAGGGATAATTCTTTGATTTTGGCCCTTTCTTTTCTCTGGATGTGTGCATTTATTGATATAAATTGACCTCTGAGAACTGCTTTTGCTGTGTCCCAAAGGTTTTGATATGAAGTGTTTTCATTCTCACTGGATTCTATGAATTTCTTTACTCTATCCTTAACGTCTTCTATAATTCAGTCATTTCTGAGCAGGGTGTTGTTCCATTTCCAAGTGTTTGATTTCTTTTCCCTGCTTTTTCTGTTACTGATTTCTAGTTTTATGGCCTTAGAGTCAGAGAAGATGCTTTGTAATATTTTGATGTTTTGGATTCTGTTAAGGCTTGCTGTATGAACTAATATGTGGTCTATCCTAGAGAATGTTCCATGTGCATCAGAAAAGAAAGTGTACTTGGCTGCTCTTGGGTGGAGTGTTCTGTATATGTCTATGAGGTCAAGTTGGTTGATTGTGGCATTTAGCTCTTCTGTGTCTTTATTGAGCTTCTTTCTCGATGTTCAGTCCTTCACCAAAAGTGGTGTGTTGAAGGCTCCTAGTATTATTGTGGAGCTGTCTGTCTCACTTTTCAATGCTGTTAGAGTTTGTTTTATGTATCTTGAAGCCCTGTCATTGGGTGCATATTTAATATGGTTATATCCTCCTGGTATAAAACCCAAAAACCCAGTGCTGTTGACTCCTGGTATATTGTCCCTTTAATCATTATAGTGTCCTTCTTTATCCTTCGTGGTGGATTTACCTTTAAAGTCTTTTTTGTCAGAAATTAATATTGCCACTCCTGCTTTTTTGATTGTTGTTTGCTTGCTATATTTTTTTCTGTCCTTTGAGTTTCAGTTTATTTGTGTCTTTAAGTCTAACATGTGTCTCTTTTAGGCAGTATATAGACAGATTGTGGGTTTTTTTTTTTTAATCCATTTTGCCGTCTGTCTCTTTATTGTTGCATTTAGCCCATTACATTTAGCATATTTATGGATAGGTATGAATTTAGTGCTGTCATTTTAATGTCTTTTTTTTGTGTGTTGTTGACAGTATCTTTTTTCCACTTAATTTTTTGTGCTGAGTAGTTTTTCTTTATGTATTGTCTTTTCCTCTTTTTCATTGTTGTTGATTTTGTTTTTGCTGGGTCTTTATGTTTTTCTTGTATTTTATTTTGATGTGTAGGATTGTTAGTCTCCTTTGTGGTTACCTTAATATTTACCCCTATTTTTCTAAGTTTAAAACAAACTTTTATTTCTTTATATCGCCTTTACTTCCACTCCATATGAAAGATCTATAACTACATTTTTTAGTCCCCCTTTATTGTTTTAGTGTTGTCATCTTTTACATAATGAAATCGCCGTTTCCCTGTTTTGAGCATTTTTTAATCTTGATTTATTTTTGTGATTTCCCTATCTGGGTTGATATCTGGTTGCTCTGTCCTGTGTTCTAGCTTTGGGTTGATATCTGATATTATTGATTTTTTAACCAGAAAACTCCCTTTAGAATTTCTTGTAGTTTTGGTTTGGTTTTTACAAATTCCCTAAACTTCTGTTTATCTGGAAATGTCCTAATTTCGCCTTCATATTTGAGAGACAGTTTCACTGGATATATGATTCTTGGCTGGCAATTTTCTTCCTTCAATGCTTTATATAAGTCATCCCATTGCCTTCTTGCCTGCATGGCTTCTTCTGATTTGTCTAAGTTTATTCTTATTGACTCTCCTTTGCAGATGACTTTTCATTTATCCCTAGCTGCTCTTAAAATTCTTTCTTCATCTTTCATTTTGGCAAGTTTGATTATAATATGTCTGGGTGCCTTTTTTTGAGATCTCCCTTATGTGGAGTTCGATGAGCATCTTGGATAGATATCTTTTTATCTTTCACAATATCAGGGAAGTTTTCTGCCACCAAATCTTCAACAATTCTCTCTGTATTTTCTGTTCTCCCTCCCTGTTCTGGTGCTCCAACCACTCATAGGTTATTTCTCTTGATAAAGTCCCACATGATTGTTAGTGTTCTTCATTTTTTGTAGTTATTTTGTCTGATTTTTCTTCCAGCATATTGGTGCCAAGTGTTTTACCTTCAGCCTCACTAATTCTGCCTTCTGCTTCCTCAATTCTGCTCCTCTGACTTTCTACTGAGTTGTCTAATTCTGTAATTTTATTGTTAAACCTCTGAATTTCTGATTGCTGTCTCTCTATGGATTTTTCCATCCTATTAAATTTTTCATTATGCTCTTGAATAACCTTTCTAACTTCTTCAACGGCTTTACCTCTGTGGTCCTTGGTTTGTTCTGCATTTTGCCTGATCTCCTTGCTGGTCTCTTGAAAAGTTCTGTATGTTAATTTTTTATATTCTACATCTGGTAATTCCAGGAATACACCTTCATCCAGAAGATTTCTTGATTCTTTGTCTTGAGAGCTTGTTAAAGTGATCACAGTCTGCTTCTTTACGTGATTTGATATTGACTCTTGTCTCTGAGTTATCTATAAGTTACGTATTTATTTTATGTTTGCTTACTATATCTTAGCTTCTTGCTTTGTTTTGCTTTGATGTGTCCAAATAGGCTGCTTGAGGGAGCTAGCTTGATTATTTTCACCTTTGAAACTCTAACATCCTGTCACCAGATGGCTAGAGCTGTTACCAGGTACATAAGCATAGGAGTCCATTCACTTTTCTTGTATAAATTCAGCTCAGGTGTCCAGGTAGTTGGTCATCAAGTGTGTGGTACAGGCTCTGTCCTACAATCTTAGAGGGGCAAGGGTGATTGGTGCAGGCAAAGGTATCTGGTTGCATGAGGAGGGTCACCCTCTGTACAAGGCAGGGGGCTGACAATCCTCCCTGAGTACCTGTGGGGAAAACACATCTCTGTTCCCTAGAGCTTACAGGTGGGTGGTCTGCAACTGGACCATGGGCCCCCAGTGCTTTTGGTTGTAATGATTGTGAGGCACCACTTATTGTTCGACCCCTGTCACGGGTGGCTAGGTGACATGGGTCGAGCCACCAGTCCTCATGCCCCTGATGTGCACAGGTGAAGAATGTGTTTAATAGGCAAAGTGTGTCAATCTTCAAAAACCCACCTCTCTACGCACAGCTGAAACTGTTGAAGTCAGATCTCAAGCACATAACACAGTCTGTCAACAAGGGTCTAATCTCCTGAAATGGGCCCACACAAGTCCATGAAGGGGTGAATGAGATTGCTGTTCTGCTGTGGTTCCAGAGGTGTGAGTAGACTGTGCAGCTTGTTGTCTCTCCCTGAGGAAAACACATCCTGAAGGCTACCAGTAGCCCCATTGCAGTCGTCGCTCCAGGGCATTGTGCATGAGCAGCACTGGTTCCCACTGAGTCAGGTATGGCAACTCCTCGCCACTTCTGAACCATCTCTCCCTCCACCTGCAGCTCAGTCCTATTTCCTAACTTTGCCTTTGATGCTCAGGGCTCCTAGCTTGTCATATATATAATCTTTTCACTTGTTTTTTTAAGTCTTTATCGTAACAGGGATCACTGGAAGTGTCTGAATACTCTACTGTCTTGGCCCTGCCTCTGGATACATAATTTTTGGCTGGCAATTTTTTTCCTTCAATCCTTTATATATGTCATTCCATTGCCTTCTTGCCTGCATGGTTTCTGCTGAGTAGCTGGAGCTTAGTCTTATTGACTCTCCTTTGTAGATAACTTTTCATTTATCCCTAGCTGCTCTTAAAATTCTCTTCATCTTTGGTTTTGGCAAGTTGGATTTTAGTATGTCTTGGTGACTTTCTTTTGGGATCTACGATGTGGGGGGTTAATTGAGCATCTAGGATAGATATCTTCTTGTCTTTCCGGATATCACAGTTTTCTGCCAACAAATATTCAACAATTCTCTCTGTATTTTCTGTTATCCCTGCCCCCTACCTCCCCACCACCCCCCTGTTCTGGTACTCCAATCACTCATAGGTTATTCCTCTTGATAGAGCCCCACATTATACTTAGGGTTTCTTCATTTTTTAAAAAATTCTTTTGTCTGATTTTTACTCAAATTGGTGTCAAGTATTTTATATTCAATCTCTTTAATTCTGACTTCCATTGCCTCAATTCTGCTACTCTGACTTTCTATTGAGTTGCCTAATTCTGAAATTTTATTGTTGATCTTCTGTACTCCTGTTTGCTATCTATGGATCCTTGCAGCCTGTCATTTTGCTCTTGTATAACCTTCTTAAGTACCCCTATTGCTTTGTCTGTGTGTTCCTTTAGCTTAGTCTGCTTTTTACCTGATCTCCTTCCTGATGTCTTGAAGAGCTCTGTATATTAATCTTTTTAATTCTATCTCCAGTAATTACAAGGCCTTCTCTTCCTCTGGGAGCTTTCCTCATTCTTTGTTTTGATCACTTGCTGAAGCTATCATGGTCTGCCTCTTTATGTAATTTGACAATGGCTATTGCCATAAATAAGTTAGTGTATTTATTTGTTTTATGTTTGCTTACTGTGTCCTAATTTCTTGTTTTATTTTAATATGCCCAAATAGGCTGGTCATGTGAGCTACTTTGATTAGTCATGTCTTCGAAGCTTTCATGTCCTGTCACCAGGTGGTTAGAGCTGCTATTAGGTATGTGAGCCTAGGAGTATGTTTACTTTTCTTGTGTGGATTCAGCTCAGGTGTCCAGGTCTTTAGTCAGCAAGTGTGTGGTGCAGGCTCTCCTTATAGTCCTAGATGGGCAGGGTTATGTAGCAGTGATTGGAGCAGACACAGGTATCTGGCTGCAGTAGTGGGTTATGTGCTAAGCAAGACAGAGGATTGACAGTTGTCCCTGAGTGCCTGGGTGGAAGGTGTGTCCCTGTTCCCTAGAGCACATAGGTGGGTCACTTTTGCAGCCAGACTTTGGGCACACAATGCAATTGGTTTAAGGGCTGGGGGGCACCACTTGCTCTTGTACCCTTTTCATGGGTAGTTAGGTGAAGTGGATGGAGCCATCAGTTCTCAATCCTCTGATGTGGGTAGGTTGAGGACCCTGCTTAATGGGTAGGGCAGTGTCAAATGTCATAAATCTGCCACTCTCCCTTAGCTGTTGCAGTTGAAAATAGACTTCAGGTATATATCCTGTTGTACTATGCAATCGAGGACCTATGCTGTTGAATTGGGCCCACACGGGTCTAGGCAGGGGTGAAAGGCATTCAAAGTCCATGGACCCCTTATGCCTGTGCTTAGGCAAAGGGGCTGTGCTTGTTCTGAGTTCCTGGCTTTGCAGAACTGGCAGACTATTTTTTCCCATTTTTTGTTCCTTTGTTAATTCGTTGCCTCTCTAAAGCTGGGAGAATGGCTTGGAGCACACAATGGGTCCCACTACTGGTCCAGAGGGTGCAGCAATTACTGAAGCCAGACTGGGACCTGATCAGAGTGGGTAGGGGGCAGGTGAAGAGGAGATAGGTGTTTCCTGGGGCGGGGGAGGGGGAAGGGTTATTTTGATCCTGCGTGGTAGGTTAGATGCACGCACTTAACTTTTGCAGACCCAGGGCAGCTTCCCCTTGGTTTTGGAGGCTTGTGCAGCCTCCCCCACGCAGTATCTCCCAATGTGGAAAACACATCCCAAGTGTCACTGCTTGCCTCAGGCCACATGACCCTGCTGATCCAGCCTGCAGGGTGCTGGCCAGGTCAGGTCTGGCAAATCCTTGCAGCTTCTGAACTGTCTCCCCCTCCCCCTGCCGCTCAGTCTGATACTTCAACTTTTTGATGTTCAGGGCTTGTAGCCTGTCATATATAATCAATTCATTTTTTTTTTTTTTCAGTTCTTTCAAATTTATTTAGACTTGTTTTATGGCCTAACATATGATCCATCTTGGAAAATGTTGCATGTACATATACTCTGCTGTTGTTAGGAGGAGTGTTCTATAAATGTCTTTTTTTTTTTTCCTTTAAAAAAAAATTTATTTATTGTGCCTTAGGTGAAAGTTTACAAATCAAGCCAGTCTCTCACACAAAAAGCCATACACACCCCACCATGCACTCCCAGCTTCTCTCCCCTTAATGAGACAGCACATTCCTCCTCTCCACCCTGTATTTCCCGTGTCCAGTCAACCAGCTTCTGTCCCCCTCTTCCTTCTCATCTCAGCACCAGACAGGAGTCACCCACATAGCCTCATGTGTCTACCTGAGCCACGAAGTTCACTCCTCAACAGCATCATTGTCTATCTCACAGTCCAGGCCAATCCTTGTCTGTAGCATGGTTCTGTCGGGTATGGTTCCAACCTTGGGCTATCAAAGGGCCCAGGGACCATGACCATCAAGGTCCCCCTGGTCTCAGTCAGACCATTAAGCCTGGTCTTTTTTTTTTTTTTAATAACTTTTATTAAGCTTCAAGTGAACGTTTACAAATCCAATCAGTCTGTCACATATAAGTTTACATACATCTCACTCCCTACTCCCACTTGCTCTCCCCCTCTTGAGTCAGCCCTTTCAGTCTCTCCTTTCTTGACAATTTTGCCGGCTTCCCTCTCTCTCTATCCTCCCATCCCCTCTACAGACAAGAGTTGCCAACACAATCTCAAGTGTCCACCTGATATAATTAGCTCACTCTTCATCAGCGTCACTCTCCCACCCACTGACCAGTTCCTTTCATGTCTGATGAGTTGTCTTCGGAGATGGTTCCTGTCCTGTGCCAACAGAAGGTCTGGGGAGCATGGCCGCCGGGATTCCTCTAGTCTCAGTCAGACCATTAAGTTTGGTCTTTTTATGAGAATTTGGGGTCTGTATCCCACTGATCTCCTGCTCCCTCAGGGGTCCTCTGCTGTGCTCCCTGTCAGGGCAGTCATCGATTGTGGCCGGGCACCAACTAGTTCTTCTGGACTCAGGATGATGTAGGTCTCTGGTTCATGTGGCTCTTTCTGTCTCTTGGGCTCTTAGTTGTCGTGTGGCCTTGGTGTTCGTCATTTTCCTTTGCTCCAGGTGGGTTGAGACCAATTGATGCATCTTAGATGGCTGCTTGTTAGCATTTAAGACCCCAGACGCCACATTTCAAAGTGGGATGCAGAATGATTTCATAATAGAATTATTTTGCCAATGGACTTAGAAGTCCCCGCAAACCATGTTCCCCAGACCCCCGCCCTTGCTCCGCTGACCTTTGAAGTATTCATTTTATCCCGGAAACTTTTTTGCTTTTGGTCCAGTCCAATTGAGCTGACCTTCCATGTATTGAGTGTTGTCTTTCCCTTCACCTAAAGCAGTTCTTATCTACTGATTCATTAATAAAAAAAACCCTCTCCCACCCTCTCTCCCTCCCCGCCTCATAACCACAAAAGTATGTGTTCTTCTCAGGTTTACTATTTCTCAAGATCTTATAATAGTGGTCTTATACAATATTTGCCCTTTTGCCTCTGACTAATTTCGCTCAGCATAATGCCTTCCAGGTTCCTCCATGTTATGAAATGTTTCAGAGATTCGTCACTGTTCTTTATCGATGCGTAGTATTCCATTGTGTGAATATACCACAATTTATTTACCCATTCATCCGTTGATGGACACCTTGGTTGCTTCCAACTTTTTGCTATTGTAAACAGAGCTACAATAAACATGGGTGTGCATATATCTGTTTGTATGAAGGCTCTTGCATCTCTAGGGTATATTCCGAGGAGTGGGATTTCTGGCTTGTATGGTAGTTCTATTTCTAACTGTTTAAGATAACGCCAGATAGATTTCCAAAGTGGTTGTACCATTTTACATTTCCACCAGCAGTGTATGAGAGTTCCAATCTCTCCGCAGCCTCTCCAACATTTATTATTTTGTGTTTTTTGGATTAATGCCAGCCTTGCTGGTGTGAGATGGAATCTCATCGTAGTTTTAATTTGCATTTCTCTAATGGCTAATGATCGAGAGCATTTTCTCATGTATCTGTTGGCTGCCTGAATATCTTCTTTAGTGAAACGTGTGTTCATATCCTTTGCCCACTTCTTGATTGGGTTGTTTGTCTTTTTGTGTTTGAGTTTTGACAGAATCATGTAGATTTTAGAGATCAGGCGCTGGTCTGAGATGTCATAGCTGAAAATTCTTTCCCAATCTGTAGGTGGTCTTTTTACTCTTCTGGAGAAGTCTTTAGATGAGCATAGGTGTTTGATTTTTAGGAGCTCCCAGTTATCGGGTTTCTCTTCATCATTTTTGGTAATGTTTTGTATTCTGTTTATACCTTGTATTAGGGCTCCTAGGGTTGTCCCAATTTTTTCTTCCATGATCTTTATCGTTTTAGTCTTTATGTTTAGGTCTTTGATCCACTTGGAGTTAGTTTTTGTGCATGGTGTGAGGTATGGGTCCTGTTTCATTCTTTTGCAAATGGATATCCAGTTATGCCAGCACCATTTGTTAAAAAGGCTATCTTTTCCCCAATTAATTGACACTGGTCCTTTGTCAAATATCAGCTGCTCATACGTGGATGGATCTATGTCTGGGTTCTCAATTCTGCTCCATTGGTGTATGTGCCTGTTGTTGTACCAGTACCAGGCTGTTTTGACTACTGTGGCTGTATAATAGGTTCTGAAGTCAGGTAAAGTGAGGCCTCCCACTTTCTTCTTCTTTTTCAGTAGTGCTTTGCTTATCCGGGGCTTCTTTCCCTTCCATATGAAATTGGTGATTTGTTTCTCTATCCCCTTAAAATATGACATTGGAATTTGGATCGGAAGTGCGTTAAATGTATAGATGGCTTTTGGTAGAATAGACATTTTTACTATGTTAAGTCTTCCTATCCATGAGCAGGGTATGTTTTTCCACTTAAGTATGTCCTTTTGAATTTCTTGTAGTAGAGCTTTGTAGTTTTCTTTGTATAGGTCTTTTACATCCTTGGTAAGATTTATTCCTAAGTATTTTATCTTCTTGGGGGCTACTGTGAATGGTATTGATTTGGTTATTTCCTCTTCGGTGTTCTTTTTGTTGATGTAGAGGAATCCAAGTGATTTTTGTATGTTTATTTTATAACCTGAGACTCTGGCAAACTCTTCTATTAGTTTCAGTAGTTTTCTGGAGGATTCCTTAGGGTTTTCTGTGTATATAATCATGTCATCTGCAAATAGTGATAACTTTACTTCTTCCTTGCCAATCCGGATACCTTTTATTTCTTTACCTAGCCTAATTGCCCTGGGTAGGACTTCTAGCATGATGTTGAATAAGAGCAGTGATAAAGGGCATCCTTGTCTGGTTCCCGTTCTCAAGGGAAATGCTTTCAGGTTCTCTCCATTTAGAGTGATATTGGCTGTTGGCTTTGCATAGATGCCCTTTATTATGTTGAGGAATTTTCCTTCAATTCCTATTTTGGTAAGAGTTTTTATCATAAATGGGTGTTGGACTTTGTCAAATGCCTTTTCTGCATCAATTGATAAGATCATGTGGTTTTTGTCTTTTGTTTTATTTATGTGATGGATTACATTAATGGTTTTTCTGATATTAAACCAGCCTTGCATACCTGGTATAAATCCCACTTGATCAGGGTGAATTATTTTTTTGATGTGTTGTTGGATTCTATTGGCTAGAATTTTGTTGAGGATTTTTGCATCAATGTTCGTGAGGGATATAGGTCTATAATTTTCTTTTTTTGTAATGTCTTTACCTGGTTTTGGTATCAGGGAGATGGTGGCTTCATAGAATGAGTTGGGTAGTATTCTGTCTTTTTCTATGCTTTGGAATACCTTCAGAAGTAGTGGTGTTAAGTCTTCTCTGAAAGTTTGGTAGAACTCTGCAGAGAAGCTGTCCGGGCCAGGGCTTTTTTTTGTTGGGAGTTTTTTGATTACCGTTTCAATCTCTTTTTTTGTTATGGGTCTATTTAGTTGTTCTACTTCTGAATGTGTTAGTTTAGGTAGGTAGTGTTTTTCCAAGAATTCATTCATTTCTTCTAGGTTTTCAAATTTGTTAGAGTACAATTTTTCATAATAATCTGAAATAATTCTTTTAATTTCATTTGGTTCTGTTGTGATGTGGTCCTTCTCGTTTCTTATTCAGGTTATTTGTTTCCTTTCCTGTATTTCTTTAGTCAGTCTAGCCAATGGTTTATCAATTTTGTTAATTTTTTCAAAGAACCGGCTTTTGGCTTTGTTAATTCTTTCAATTGTTTTTCTGTTCTCTAATTCATTTAGTTCAGCTCTAATTTTTATTATTTGTTTTCTTCTGGTGCCTGATGGATTCTTTTGTTGCTCAGTTTCTATTTGTTCAAGTTGTAGTGACAGTTCTCTGATTTTGGCTCTTTCTTCTTTTTGTATGTGTGCACTTATCGATATAAATTGGCCTCTGAGCACTGCTTTTGCTGTGTCCCAGAGGTTTTGATAGGAAGTATTTTCATTCTTGTTGCTTTCTATGAATTTCCTTATTCCCTCCTTGATGTCTTCTATAACCCAGTCTTTTTTCAGGAGGGTATTGTTCGTTTTCCAAGTATTTGATTTCTTTTCCCTAGTTTTTCTGTTATTGATCTCTAGTTTTATTGCCTTGTGGTCTGAGAAGATGCTTTGTAATATTTCGATGTTTTGGACTCTGCAAAGGTTTGTTTTATGACCTAATATGTGGTCTATTCTAGAGAATGTTCCATGTGCACTAGAAAAAAAAGTATATTTTGCAGCAGTTGGGTGGAGAGTTCTGTATAAGTCAAAGAGGTCAAGTTGGTTGGTTGTTGTAATTAGATCTTCCGTGTCTCTATTGAGCTTCTTACTGGATGTCCTGTCCTTCTCCGATAGTGGTGTGTTGAAGTCTCCTACTATAATTGTGGAGGTATCTATCTCACTTTTCAATTCTGTTAAAATTTGATTTATGTATCTTGTAGCCCTGTCATTGGGTGCATAAATATTTAATATGGTTATGTCTTCCTGATCAATTGTCTCTTTTATCATTATATAGTGTCCTTCTTTATCCTTTGTGGTGGATTTAAGTCTAAAGTCTGTTTTGTCAGAAATTAATATTGTTACTCCTCTTCTTTTTTGCTTATTGTTTGCTTGATATACTTTTTTCCATCCTTTGAGTTTTAGTTTGTTTGTGTCTCTAAGTCTAAGGTGCGTCTCTTGTAGGCAGCATATAGATGGATCGTGTTTCTTTATCCAGTCTGTGACTCTCTGTCTCTTTATTGGTGCATTTAGTCCATTTACATTCAGGGTAATTATAAATAAGTTTTTAGTGCTGTCATTTTGATGCCTTTTTATGTGTGTTGTTGACAATTTCATTTTTCCACATACTTTTTTGTGCTGAGGTGTTTTTCTTAGTAAATTGTGAGATCCTCATTTTCATAGTGTTTGACTTTATGTTAGTTGAGTCGTTACGTTTTTCTTGGCTTTTATCTTGAGTTATAGAGTTGTTATACCTTTTTGTGGTTACCTTATTATTTACCCCTATTTTTCTAAGTAAAAACCTAACTTGTATTGTTCTATATCGCCTTGTATCACTCTCCACATGGCAGTTCAATGCCTCCTGTATTTAGTCCCTCTTTTTGATTATTGTGACCTTTTACCTATTGACTTCCATGATTCCCTGTTATGTGTATTTTTTTTTTTAATTAATCTTAATTTGTTTGTTTTTGTGATTTCCCTATTTGAGTTGATATCAGGACGTTCTGTTTTGTGACCTTGTGTTGTGCTGATATCTGATATTATTGGTTTTCTCACCAAACAATATCCTTTAGTATTTCTTGTAGCTTTGGTTTGGTTTTTGCAAATTCTCTAAACTTGTGTTTGTCTGTAAATATCTTAATTTCGCCTTCATATTTCAGAGAGAGTTTTGCTGGATATATGATCCTTGGCTGGCAGTTTTTCTCCTTCAGTGTTCTGTATATGTCGGCCCATTCCCTTCTTGCCTGCATGGTTTCTGCTGAGTAGTCTGAACTTATTCTTATTGATTCTCCCTTGAACGAAACCTTTCTTTTCTCCCTGGCTGCTTTTAAAATTTTCTGTTTATCTTTGGTTTTGGTGAGTTTGATGATAATATGTCTTGGTGTTTTTCTTTTTGGATCAATCTTAAATGGGGTTCGATGAGCGTCTTGGATAGATATCCTTTCGTCTTTCATGATGTCAGGGAAGTTTTCTGTCAGGAGTTCTTCAACTATTTTCTCTGTGTTTTCTGTCCCCCCTCCCTGTTCTGGGACTCCAATCATCCGCAGGTTATCCTTCTTGATAGAGTCCCACATAATTCTTAGGGTTTCTTCATTTTTTTAAATTCTTTTATCTGATTTTTTTTCAGCTATGTTGGTGTTGATTCCCTGGTCCTCCAGATGTCCCAGTCTGCATTCTAATTGCTCGAGTCTGCTCCTCTGACTTCCTATTGCGTTGTCTAATTCTGTAATTTTATTGTTAATCGTTTGGATTTCTACATGTTGTCTCTCTATGGATTCTTGCAACTTATTAATTTTTCCACTATGTTCTTGAATAACCTTTTTGAGTTCTTCAACAGTTTTATCGGTGTGTTCCTTGGCTTTTTCTGCAGTTATCCTAATTTCATTTGTGATATCTTTAAGCATTCTGTAAATTAGTTTTTTATATTCTGTATCTGATAATTCCAGGATTGTATCTTCATTTGGGAAAGATTTTGATTCTTTTGTTTGGGCAGTTGGAGAAGCTGTCATGGTCTGCTTCTTTAAGTGGTTTGATATGGATTGTTGTCTCCGAGCCATCACTGGGAAACTAGTTCTTCCAGAAAATCCGCTAAAAAAAAATGCAGTCAGACCCCTAGCAGAGTTCTCCCTCTGGCTCAGGCTATTCGGATGTTAATGAAGCCGCCTGGGGAGGGTGGGGGAGGAATCAGAGAGATAGGAGAGTAGCACCTCAGAATATAGCCAGAGTTGCTTGTCTTGCTTGGAATGACTATTATATCTGAGATTCCCGTGGGCGCGTCGCCTATGTGTGCTGGCTGTGTGGAGATTGCCCCCTGGGGGTCTGGCCCGCTGGAGTCACGGTCAGATCCTCCGCTTCCAGCCCCACGCCCAGCGTCAAGGCTCCCCTACTGGGACGGTGCACTCTCGACTCCAAAATCAGTAGCTGCCTCCCGGGGACTTCTCGTCCCTCCAGCTGCGTGGCCTTGCCGCCCCCGAGAACCAGTTGGGCCTCCTCCCGGGGTTAGTTCAGATGGGTGGAGCAGGTCCCCGTGCTTGTGCCATGACCGAGTGTCCCGGCTGGGACGCTGTTCTCCCCGCTCCAATACCAGTCGCTGCCTCCCAGGGACTTCTCCTACTGGCTGCGTCCCACGCCGCCCGCGCGACCCGGCTGGGCCCTTTCCCGGGGTTAGTTCAGGGGGGTGGAGCAACTCTCCGTGTTTATGCCGTACCTGCATCCAGTCCAAATCCCTGCGGGACGGTTCCCCGGCTCGGACGCTGCTCTTTCTGCTCCAAGACCAGTCACTGCCTCCCGGGGACTTCTCCTACCGGCTGTGTCCCACGCCGCCCGTGGAACCGGCTGGTCCCCCTCCCGGGGTTAGTTCAGGGGGGTGGAGCCGCTCTCTGTGCTTGTGCCGTACCTGACTGGTATGCTGGCTCCAGGCTCTGGAAACAATCACTGCTTCCCCGTATTAGTTCGTTCTCCGTCTCTAAATCTGTGTTTGTTGTTCAGGGTTCGTAGATTGTTATGTATGTGATCGATTCACTTGTGTTTCCGTGTCTTTGTTGTAAGAGGGATCCGAGGTAGCGTCTGCCCAGTCCGCCATCTTGGCTCCCCAATTCATTTGTTTTTTTGGTCTTTGTTGTAACAGGGACCACATGAAGCATCTGACTACTCCACCATCTTGGCTGCACCTCCTACAACATGTCTTTTAAACTGACCTTGTGGTGTTTTCTAAAACTTTGCTAACTATATTTTTTGTAAAATCTGTAATCCAAGAATTCTACCCAGAAGGTTTAGAGATGGTTTTATCTCTGTTATGTACATGGAGATTTCAAGGGTTTAGGTAAATTTTCTAGGCATTTGTATGGAACACTGCCGGATTCCTGTCTCTCAATTTACCACTCTAATTGTATTTTTCCATTCACCATGCAGGGATGTAAGAGGAAAATGACATATATGTCCATATATTAAATTACTACTATCCTTTATTATATTTACACCTCTAAGTGTTTTGGTTTTCAAAACAAAGATTTTAGCATCTTTAAATAGGATAAAAAAAAAAAGATCACAAAACACTAATTTTGATCTTAAAAAAAAACAACAAACAAAAAAAAAACTCATTGCTGTTAATTCGATTCTGACTCATAGTGACCCCGTAAGACAAAGTAGAACTGCTCCATAAGGTTATCAAGGAGCAGCTGGTAGATTCAAACTGCTGAAATTCTGGTTAGCAGCCAAACTTTTAACCACTGTGCCACCAGGGCTCCCATTTTGATCTTAAATCCTCACAAACTTGAAGTTGAATATAACTGGTCATATAACTTTATAGCTGCTCTGACTGCCTGATATATTACTATTTGGGATTTTGATCCAAATTTAATATCTTGTTACACAGGATTTTGTACGAAGGGTAATATCAGTTGCTTTGCAGTTTCATTCAGTACTTCAAAAAAAATTTATTAACTTCTAAGACTTCAGGAAAAATAGTTTTTTTCCTGCCTCTAATTGTACTTTTAAAATTCAGTTTATATTTGCTGTTTTGGAAGAAAATATAATTTAAAACTTATTTGGCAAGGTTATCTATTAAACCAAATATGTTGATGGAATATATATCTTTTTTCATTATCTAAAATCTTCTGACAGATGGAAATTTGCATTCATAAAGATCACCTCCATCATGAATTTCTCTTATTAAAATAGCTCTTAATAAATGATTCTCATAAAAGTTTAAGAATTATGCCAGTTGCAGGAATCCTTCATAATGTTACAAGGACTTAAAATCTTTGCTTTGTTAGAGCACCATTTCAATACTTGTGCATATGTTGGCTCCCTCCTACAAGATCAACATGTGGGAGAAAATAAAGGGGGCACACCCATAAGTGGAGAAAACCATAAAAACTTCAAGGGCTCTGTTTGGAAATAGTGTGTGTGTGGTATCAGGAGATGGTGAAGGAGGGCAGGAAATACAGTCTTTGGCCTAAGGTATGGTAATACTGCAGGAGGGTAAAATAGAAAATGAACTCAACTTCAAAATAAAAGTAACAGTAATTGATTGTTATACATTGAATACATTAACATCTCCATAGTCATACACAAAGAAAAGAGAGATGGAGATGGAGGTAGGGAAGGAGAAGAGAAAGAAATGAGAATGAGGGAAAAGGGGAAGAAAACAGGACAGCTCTTCTTTACATAAGAAGGTCAGCTAATTAATGTAAAAAGGGAATGGTTGAATTTGAAAATAACCATTTTATAATTCTTCAGGCAGGGATCATTGAAAGTTACTAGATATATAGGGAAATAGATTTTGTTTTATTCGAGGTATCATGAGAAAGTGTAATTTAAGTCAATCACCTTTTGAGCAATTATACACATAAATATTCAAAATAGTCACTTTAGGAGGCTATTTTCTCATTCCAGCAATATAGATGTTACTCAAAAAAAAAACTAGAACTTTTCCCCTGAGGTTGTCTTCAAACCAATGACATAATTTATTGAATATGCATTTGGATATATGCTGGGATTTTTTAAATTTTAAAATGGTTCATAGGATGGATTAGACTAATACTAGCTTTGTTAGATCTCACCAGAATTTTTTTATATAGAAATATTTTTAAAGTTAAGATTCCTTTAAAATAGAAACATGGTTTTGCTTAGTTATATCATCATTTGGTTAATGATCCAACTGACAAGGGTTAGAATAAACTTGCTGGAGGTCTAGCAAGTTGAAGAAATGAAATAGAAAGAAACAAGAACTTTACCATGCTATTTGTTGTTGTTAGATGCTGCCAAGTCAGTTCTGACTCATAGCAACCCTATGAACAACAGAAGGAAACACTGCCCAGTCCTGTACCATTCTCACAATCATTGTTAAGCTTGAGCCCATTGTTGCAGCCACTATGTCAATCCATCTTGTTGACAGTCTTCCTCTTTTTCCATGGCCCTCTACTTTACCAAGTATGATGTCCTTCTCCAGGGACTGATCCCTCCAGATAACATATTCAAAGTATGTGAGACATAGTCTCGCCATCCCTGATTCCAAGGAGCATTCTGGTTGTACTTCTTCCATGACAATTTGCTTGTTCTTTTGGCAACTTGCCAACACTGAAATTCAAAGGTGTCAATTCTTCTTCTGTCTTCCTTATTCATCATCCAGCTTTTACCATGGCTTGGGTCAGGCACACCTTAGTCTTTAAGGTGACATCTTTGTTTTTCAACACTTTAAAGATGTCTTTTGCAGCATGTTTGTCCAATGCAGTGCATCTTTTGATTTCTTGATTGCTGCTTCCATGGGTGTTGATTGTGGATCCAAGTAAAATGAAATTCTCGACAACTTCAATCTTTTCTCCACTTATCATTATGTTGTTCATTGATCCAGTTGATAGGATTTTTGTTTTCTTTATGTTGAGGTGTAATCTGTACTGAAGGCTGTGGTTTTTGATCTTCATCAGTAAGTGCTTCAAGCCCTCTTCACTTTCAGCAAACAAGATTGTGTCATCTGCATATTGCAGGTTGTTAATGAGACTTCCTCCAATCTTGATGCCCCATTCTTCTTCTTATAATCCAGTTTCTCAGACTATTTGTTCAGCATACAGATTGAATAAATATTGTAAAAGGATACAACCCTGGCTTACACCTTTCCTGACTTTAAACCATGTAGTATCCCCTTGTTTTGTTCAAACAACTGCCTCTTGACCAATGTACAAGTTCCTCATGAGTGCAATTAAGTGCTCTGAAATGCTCATTCTTTGCAATGTTATCCATAATTCGTTACGATCCACATAGTCGAATGACTTTGCGTAGTCAATAGAACACAGGTAAACATCCTTTTGATATTTTTGCTTTCAGCCAGGATCCATTTGACATCAGCAATGACATCCCTGGTTCCATGTTCTCTTCTGAATCCAGCTTGAATTTTTGGCAGCTCCCTGTCAATATACTGCTGCAGCCAAGTTTGAATGATCTTTAGCAAAATTTTACTTGGGTGTGATATTAATGATAGTGTTCAATAATTTCAGCATTTGGTTGGATCAACTTTCTTCCATTTGGTTGGAATAGGCATAAATATGGATATCTTCCAGTCAGTTGGCCAGGTAGCTGTCTTCCAAATTTCTTGGCATAGGTGAGTGAGTACTTCCAGTGCTGCATTCCATTTGTTGAAACATCTCAGTTGGTATTCTGTCAATTCCTGGAGACTCTTTTTTGCCAATGCCTTCAGTGCAGCTTGGACTTCTTCCTTCAGTACCATAGGTTCCTGCTTATATGGAACCTCCTGAAATAACTGAACGTTGACCAAATATTTTTGGTATAGTGACTCTGTATATTCCTTCCATCTTATTTTTATGCTTCCTGTGTCATTTAATATTTTCCCCATAGACTCCTTCAATATTGCAACTCAAGGCTTAAAGTTTTTCTTCAGTGCTTTCAGCCTGAGACATGCCGAGTGTGTTCTTCCCTTTTGGTTTTCTATCTCCAACTCTTTTCATGTGTCACCATAATACTTTACTTTGTCCTCTCGAGCTGCCCTTTGAAATATTCTGTTCAGCTCTTTTACCTCATTATTTTTTCCTTTTGCTTTAGCTACTCGATGTTCAAGAGCAAGTTTCAGAGTCTCTTCTGACATCCATTTTGGTCTTTCCTACCTTTTTAATGACCTCTTGCTTTCTTCATGTATGATGTCCTTGATGTCATTCCACAACTTGTCTGGTCTTTGGTCATTAGTGTTCAATGGTTCAAATCTATACTTGAGATGGTCTCTAAATTCAGGTGGTATATACTCAAGGTCATACACAAATATAAAAAGGAGAGTGTGGATGGGGGAGTGACAGAAGAATGAGGGAAAGAGTAGAGAAGGAGACTAACATGAAGAAGACAAAGAAGTAGAAGTAGAGAAAAAGAAGAGGAAAATATATTATTTCTGAGATCCATGGGTTATTATAAAGTCTACAAGGATAACTACAGAAGAAGAAGTCTAGATATTTGCATGAATAGGTAACACACTAGGCACTTTTGAGAATTATAACTACTGACAATTAAAAAAGATGTACTTATTGTGAAAAAAGTTTACTAGAACTATTAGGTGAAAAGATATTAGAGGAAATATATTCATAAGGTGTAACAGTATCACCCAAATTATTTATCACAAAGGAGAAAATAGTCCTTTATAATGGAGATACATGACAATCATAAACTTAAAAAAGTCATTAAGCTTAGCATCATTACTACTAGTGAAACCTGACCTTATACTGCTCCTGTTGTGACATGATACAAGGTACATATTATCAACTATGAAATAGCTTTTCCAAAAATGGTTAACATAAATCTAATCAAAACACCAGGCATAACATCAAGTTTATAGGAAATATAGGGGGAAAATAATAAGTTAAATGGCTCCAAGAGAAGTGAATATTATGATATTTAAAGCTTACATTTACTTAATACGATAAATACATGTACATATATGTTATGCATTGAACTGTGTTCCCCAAGAATATGTGTTGAAACACTAACCCCTGTACTTGTAAATATGAGCTTATTTGGAAATAGGAGTTTTGTTATTTAATGAGATCATATAAGAGTAGGGTGAGTCCTAAACCTAATTACTTCTGAGTTATAAAAAAGCAGATTAGACACAGAGATGCAAGCAGGCGGAAGACAATTAAGTTATCAATTACCAATTCATTATCAGCCATGAAATAGTAAATATATCTGAATAGATCCTCATACTTAAACTTACACTTATCTTTACTTTTTATATGAAAATCAGAGTTTCCTTGCTCACTTATACTTTCTTTCCAAAAATACATACATGAATTTTTGTTGGAATAGTCACTTTGGGTGTTTAGCTATTCAGGTTTCAAAGGGTCAGTAAGAATCCCAAATTAGAAGTAATGCCAAGCTGTGGAAACACATCCATGAGCAAAAGTTTATCAACTCAAGATCAACAGAAGTTTGTTCTTTGCTTACTTATCAGTTCAAGTGGAGCCTTGCTGGCATAGTGGTTAAACTTGGCTCCTAACCAAAAAAGGTCAGCAGTTGGAATCCACCACTGATTCCTTGGAAACCCTATGGGGCAGTTCTAGTCTACCTTATAGGGTTGCTATGAGTCAGAATCAACTGGACAGCAACGGGTTTGGTTTTTTATAAGTTTAAGCAGTTACTCCTGGTCTTTCAGCAGTTCTTCTTGAAGTAACCTTGAGTTGAAATTGAGTGAAGGCAACTAGTTTTTTGTTGTTGTTTATTTTTTAGGAAACAATGAAGAGACTAACAATTCTTACATTCTATGATACCACTATACTGTAGAGCCTCTTTATCACTTGCATTCAACCAATGAAGGGGGAAAGAGAGTATGGAGGAGCCCATCATTTTTTTAACCCTTGGACTAGATATCACATATAGTACTTCTACTTCATTTTGTTGGCTAGAATTCAGTGACATACATACACCTAACCACATGGTTAAGAGATCGGTTGTTATCCAAAAGTCTGCAGTTTGACTCCACCAGCCGCTCCTTGAAAACTCTATGGGGTAGTTTTACTCTGTTCTATAGGGTCACTGTGAGTTAGAATCAACTCAACAGCAACAGGTTTGGTTTTGGTTTGGTAACTGCAAGGAAGACTGGAACATGTGGTCTAGTTGTATGCCTAGAAAGAAGAGATAGATTTCAGGAAACAGATAGCTGTCTCTAAAATAAAAATTCTAATTGTATTTTAACATCTGAATGCATGTAAACGAAAAAGATGAATTCCTCTGGGGAAAAATATATAATATAGTGGCATAAACAGAGGGTGAATTAGGAATGATGCTCAGACCAATATGTTACTTCAACCTTTAACAACTGAGTAACTAGGCAAATCATTAAATCTCTGTGAAATTCTACACTGAGGAGTTTTGTGACTAGATTATCTCTAAAATTAGCTACAGAACTCAAATGATATAATTATACTTTCGACAGTTTGTGAGAAGTTGAGTGAGACTTAAATGTTATGTTGAGTGTGATAGCAAATTAAAAAAAAGTGAAGAGTACTTTCTGAAATGAATATTAAGGCTCATAGAGTTATTTTTTATTACATCTTGTATTTTTTAAATATATTTTATCACGTATTTTTATTATATATTTTTATATATCAGAGATAATGTTAAAAAATTTTTAATACATTATTTTTCTAGAAATTAATGTGCCAATCAGTATATAAATATTTATTTTAGTCACTTTAAAAAATTATATATTTTTTCACCATTCTGTGCTGACACCATTCTTTTTGGCACATAGTAGATATTCAATAAATATATGCTGAGTGAATAAATGCATGTTCACTGATAAAATGAATTAAAATGGCATTAGATGTTACAGCCTGAATTTGTGTCAACAACGTCTTTTACCCTATGCTAAAGATCATCACCATGGTTAAAAAAGAAAAAAAAAAACAACTGTAAAACTTATTACTTAAAATGTAATGCTCTCTGAATTTTTCTTCAGAGCATGTTCTAAATGAAATTCTGATTGGTCTATAATTAAACAAACTCTAATAAAAATCTAAAAAAACATAATTCCATAACTGAGGCTGGTAAAGGCACAGACACTATGTAGTTCAAATGAAAAAAACTGCATTTTCCATAACATATTACATATCAAAATTAATATTTTTTGGAGAAATTACCTGAGGGAAAGAACTAGAGAGGAAATGTCATACGTAAATTCCAGACTTATTCATAACTCATTATTTAAATATAAAAATATAATAGCAACAGAGTGGTAGATAAATGAGAGAACTTAGATTCTGAAGCCTGCAGAAAGTTACCAAACGCCGTGGGATTTGGTCCTATTGTATTCTTGGATATAATTATCACCTACTTCCCCACCAGCTTTACAAGGAAGTTTCCTTTATTGAGTACTTATGGGATAGAAAAATGTGCTTCCATGCATGTAAATGCAGGCAAATTTCCACTACAAAGTTACATAATTAATTCTTGCATTTGTTCATTTCTTCAACAAATATTTATTGAACATCTGTGAGGAAGGCTCAGCTCTAGGTTTGAGGATACATGGATGACAGACAAACATACTGTTCCTGCCCGCATCTATAATCCCCATCACTAAATCTCGCGCTATAGTATTGGGCTGAGTAAAAGAAGTAAATAATTTAGCATTCATCAATAATAGAAAAGTGCTAGAAAATTAAAAATCACGTAAAGCAGAAATTAGTTGGTGTAAAAGGATAAATGAAGTGAGGTAATGCCTTTGGCATTTGGAAGGGTGTAGAAATACTGGGAAGATATTACAGATGTGAAAATAGAAACAAACTAAATTGTAGATATTATAAGCTCTATTAATTAATTAATTCTGCAAATATCTATTGAGTTCCTATCATGGATCAAATATACCATGGATCAAATAAAATAATCTCAATACAATGTGTTAAATGAAATGATAAAAAGAAAAACCAGAATAAATAAATAAACCAAACCAGTTGCCATCAAGTCGATTCTAAGTCATGGTGAGCAGAGTAGAACTGTGTTCCATAGGGTTTTCATGACTGTACCCTTTTGAAACCAGGTCACCAGGTCTTTTTTCCAAGGTACCTTTGGTGAACTTGAACTGCCAATCTTCCAGTTAATAACTGACCACTTAACCATTTATACTACCCAGGGGAAAACAGCAGGATAGAGAAAGAGTGCTATATTTGAACCAAAGATTCAAATCTGGCAGCTCACTATGTAAAATTGGACACACAACATCAACTCTTTGAGCCCCAATTTCCCCATACATGTCAAGGAATTATACCTGCACAGAGGTTTATTAAAAGATTTAAAATAAAAGTCAAAATTTCAGTGCATAGTAGATGTTGTATAAATGGCTACTATTATTAGGATTATTTATAGAATTCCAGATGAAGAAAAATACAAATGGCAAAGGCCAGGAAAAAATGACTTTATATCACGTCTCTAGGTAAATCTGAGAAGCTTATAGGAGATGGGCTGAATGGAGAAAAGATTAGTAAAGAATAACTCTTGTGAGGGAGAATGGTAGATATGAGATAAAGGACAGACATGATATGCTAAGGAATGGTGTTTACTGAAGGGCGAACTGGACTTGAAGTAATATTGTAGTTAGACCGGTTACAAAGCATTTGCAGCCATTCCTCCTATTTACCAGGCTCTGTGATAGGTGATATTGATACATAAATGAAGAGACATCTGCTTTTAAATACAGAAGGAATGAAAAGTAGGCAATAGATTAAGGAGACCTTTAGGAAATAAACATATGATCAAATGTATGTGGGATATGAGGGATAGGGAAGCAAGACAAAGGAAGCCTACGGGATTTGTAAGAGGGGTTTTGGGAAGAGCGATATGCCTGCACCTCCTAGACTGGCCCCAGAGTGCTGAAACATTTTAGTTCTATGTGAATGTTTACTAAAAATTTCTCACTGTAGAAGAACCATTTAATTACACCAGTTGACTTGGTGTTTGTATATAATTCAGCCTCATCTAGCTGAATGCTGGCTCAATGGATTACTAAACAAAGTGGCCATTTGGCAGTAAGGGACAATACTAATCAGTTCAACAACACAGATCTCCACTCAAGCAGTGCTTACCTAGCCGTACCAAACATAAACCAAACCCAGTGCTGTCGGGTCGATTCCGACTCATAGCGACCCTACAGGACAGAGTAGAACTGCCCCATAGAGTTTCCAAGGAGCGCCTGGTGGATTTGAACTGCGGAACCTTCAGTTAGCAGCCGTAGCACTTAACCACTACACCACCAGGGTTTCTGTACCAAACATAGGAACCTAATTTCCCAGCAACAACAACCATCCCTAAACCTCTAATTCAATAACATTCCACAAGGGGTGCAGCCAACTAGATATCTGGTGCTAAGCTCATAACATTGTACACCTTCCATTATGGAAGAGGCATGGAATGGACACGTAGCCTAGATTTAGATTTGCTTTCTCTGACCATCATGCTATACCAGCACAAACCCAAGAACTTGCTAATTTTGGAATCATCACATCTAACATTATTTCAATCTAGGAAATTCTGTCATGGGAATAAGTAAAATTTAAACTATGGTGCTGGAAACTATGCCACTGATTTTTCAAACACCAACAGGGTCACCCATAATAGACAGGTTCTAGTGGAACTTCCAGACTAAGACAGACTAGGAAGAAGGAAATGGAGTGAAATGGATTGGTGCAATAGCTGCAACGATGGACTTAAACAAACTGGTATTTGTGAGGATGATGCAGGACTAGGCAACACTTTGTTCTGTTGTACA
Source organism: Elephas maximus indicus (assembly GCF_024166365.1). Taxonomy (NCBI): domain Eukaryota; kingdom Metazoa; phylum Chordata; class Mammalia; order Proboscidea; family Elephantidae; genus Elephas; species Elephas maximus. The sequence goes on from NC_064822.1 coordinate 141,140,199, forward strand.
AAAGGTTGGTTATGAGTCCAGGTAGACTCAGTGGCAGCTAACAACAACAATTTTTCAAAATAGATCTCCAGTCCTTTCTTCCTTTAGCAATTGATTCTTCCTGATGATGTGGCCAAAGTGAGTTAGACAATGTTCTGTTGTGATCCCTAAGGTTTTCACTGGCTAATTTTCAGAAATAGATCATGAAGCCTTCCTTTTGAAAATTAGCCAATGAAAACTCCATGGATCACAACAGAATATTATCCAGTATAGTACTGAGCCTTCTAGGTTGAAAAGCACTCAAAATGCCCAGTGGCTGCAACGATGAACTCAAACATATCAATGATCATGAAGATCATACACAGGACCAGGCAACGTTTCATTCTGTTATACATAAGGTTGTCATGGACAGAGTCAACTTCATGGCAACAAACAACAACAAATACTATCCTATAACTATGCTGTTGTTTTGTGACTTACAGCAACTCTATACGAGTTGTGGAGCAGATTGCCAGGTCTTTTCTCCCATGGGACTGCTGGTGGATTCCAACTGCCAACCTTTAGATTAGCGGCCCAGCACTTAACTGTTGCACCACCAGGATGTGATAAATGGTTGGTATGCATGTTGTCTCTCTCTCATAGCCAGAACTTTTGGGGCAAGCCTCCCATTGCCAAACTCATTGCCACTGAGTCAATTCTGACTCATAGCAACACTATAGGACAGAGTAGAAGTCCCCCATAGGGTTTCCAAGGCTTTGTTATAGGTTTGTTATAGGAAAATCTTTATGGAAGCAGACTGCCACAACTTTCTCCCGTGGAGCAGCAGTGGGTTCGAACTGCTGACCTTTTGGTTAGCAGCCGACTGCTTTAACCACTGAGCCATGAGGGCTCCTGCCTATAATAATTATTTAATAACCATATGTTGAATTGAATTGAAGTATGGCTAGTATTCAGAGATTCCCCTTTGGTCATCTGTTCAATGGTAAAATTTAATGGAAGATGATTTCAACCCAATATAATTTGGGATACCAGAGGCTCAAATCCCACAAGAATACTCTGGGTCATCCTTTCAAGTTAAAACCAAGAAACAAAACAAACTCAGTCAAGGATCTGGCTAAAAGCCAAGGTAATAAAGAATTGATAATGGAGTAGAAAAGTCATAAATATCAACTATGACATCATGGCAGAAGGGAACATTAACTGCAGAAAGAAAGGACCATTGTCTCTACTTGTATTTTTCTTCCTTTCCACTGACATTTACAGATTTTTTTTTTTTTATACTGAGATGGAATATAACAGATCTACAGAAATAAGAGATATCACCTAGAAGTCTTGGGTTTACTGGTGTCTGCAATCACTGATAAGATTTTGGATAATTTGCCTTTCTGGAAGGAATTGAATGTGTTTGCAGTTTTAGATAGGGTTATGTGATAATATTGTGTTTAGAAATATAGGTATGGATAGAAGAATGTATGTAGATATCAGGCAGCCAAAGGGCGTATTGTATAAATATTTGATGGTGCTGGGTACCATCAGCCTTGAACCTTCTTTCCATTGGTTAAATGGGAACCTATGTGTATAATATTTGTGTCATTTCCCACTATGAAATCTGAGGGCAATGGCACCTATCGGCAGTAAAGGCATTTCTGAAGCTCAGCTTTGGGGGTTGTAACTGAAGTGAACAATGCAAAGATAATAAATTGGTGGGTATCCATTAAAGTTATCTATAACTGTGTCCAGAGACAGAAATACCCTGGCCATTTTATTTAGTAAATGTATATATAGGTCTTACTATGTACAAGATTCAGCTCTAAACTTTTAAAATATTAACTCATTTAGAACCTCTTTTATTCATTGTTGCTTTTTGCCAAGTATTCTGGACACATGGGAGGATTGCACACCCCAATGCCCTTTTGGTTGAGTTGACCAAGTGACTGGTTCTGCCCAGTAAGTTGTGAGTAGAAATGATGTGGATATATACTTGTCAATGTAATGCATTCCAGACCACCTTCACCTTTGTTATGGCATCTGGCAATGTTCCAGACAGCGGTTTTTCTTCCAACCTAGATCTAGAAGTTAGAATGGCAATAATGTGGAGCTGTTACCCCACCATGATATATATGCATCATGAGCAAGAAACATAAATCTTTCTTTTTAAAGTTGGTGTAATTTGGGGAGCTGTTTGTTACCAGAGCATAGCCTTTCCATTTCACAGATGAGGAAACTCACACAGTAGTAAGGAGCAGACCTAGAATTCAAACCCAGTCAGGCTGGCTTTAGAGTCCATGCTCTTAACTAATATGCTATGCCACCCTTCTTGACTGTCATTTCTAAAGGATAATTTCTGTGTTTTCTGGGTTTTATACTTCCAGACTACCAGGTGTACCTTCCAAGATACTCCATTAACTACCCTTCAACAAAATTTAACTTTTCTTTAAGAGCCAGAGGTATTTTGGTGCTTATAATCAAATACTCTGATACGTGTTGTTGTTGAATCGATTCCAACTCATGGTGATCCTGTGTCTGACATGGTAGAACTGCTCCATAGGGTTTTCTTGGCTATAATCTTTATGAAAGCAGATTGCCTGGCCTTTCTTCAATGGTGCCATTGTATGGATTCAAACTGCCAACTTTCAAGTTAGTAGATAAGGGCAAATTATTTGCACAGCCCAGTGACCTTAGAACGCTGATAGAAACACCTATATGTATACTAGTTTTCTATCTTAAAAGCAATAAGGATTCACTACAGGAGTTTAAGCAAAATTACCTGATCTGATTGTGTTAAAATAAGCTAAATATACTTTATAATATCACATTTCTAATTTAATAATGTAATAAATTTATTTCATAAATTTATAAATTAAAAACAATGGAAAATTTCATTAAAAATAAGAATATTAATAAAATGTCCTAAAGTTTCCTAGTACCATGAATTACGAATCTCAGCAAATTGTAAATATTAGAAAAAGACAAAATAGATAGTGTATAATTGTTATTATGAGAACCACAAATAAAGCCCAACCCATTACTCTCTAATTTTTAGAAAATTGTTTCTATAATGATAGGACTAAGGAAATATATTCTGAAAGTCTCATGCTTTTTTATTCACTATTGATTTTAAAGTGTTTTCAAAAATTCTAGTTGAACATTTGGAACTCTATTTTAAAGATAACGAAAGGAGCTCTGAAAAACTAAGACTGGATTTAACATTTGCTAAAACTGCCAATTCAAAAACTGCCAATTGCTTTTCAATTTGGTAGCTGAAAAAATATTTAGCAGTAAATTCTAAGTTTTTATACCTATCACTGAAAAACCGTGTTCACCCCCAGAATGTCAGAGATAGAAATATATGATCACACAGAAAACTAAGAAAATTTTCATTTAAAATGGCTCAAATTTAATACCTGTCTCCTAGAAGCAAGGCAGCACCTACTGTCAAATTTGTCATTCATTCTTTCCATTAACTATCTTTAAATCAGATTTGGAAATCTGAAAATGACCAAAGCAAAATCATAATTTTATCCATTACACTTGAAAATTGCAGAGAGTTTCTTATCATTTGTATGTATTGAGGCCTTCCTAGAGAATATAATGCTAGCTGTTATAGTATAAAACCAACTATAATCTGTTTTGTTTTTAAGGTTCCCAAGATAATACATGACTAATAGAATACAAGCGAGGAAATTTTCCTTTAGGCCACACGAAAGACAGAAACTATGCTTATAAAGCTGCTGCTTCTTTTTTTCTTTTTATAGAAGAGATGGGTATATTCATTTTATGTGTGCAGGTTTATTGTGATTTTCTCTTATGGGTTTTTTCAGTCATGCCAATTGTTGTGATTTCTCCTTTCTATGTGAATAGAGAATATTAATAAATTTAGGGCCACTGTTCCTAAGTAAGGTTTACCAAAAGGTCAATACATTCTTTTCTGTAAAAATATATTTGCATGTTTGCACTAAGGAAGGATGAATTAACATATGCAAATCTTATGACATTTTTTGATTGTAGATCTTGGCTGCCTGACCCTATTGTTTTAATCTACTTAAAGCAAGGTTTGTCCCTTTGTTTAAGGCCTAATAAGATTGCTAAGCAAGGACCTTTGCCTAGCAAGTACTATAGGGAATGAAACCCAGGGCTGCTATGAATAAATTTTCATCATTAACTTTGTCTAGTCATGCTATAAATTTTTATCATAACCTCTCCAGTGATGGAGTGAAATGGTCTGGAATTCCCCTGTCAAGGGACTACCTAACTCCTTCCTTTGTCTCCAGTATGATCAGGCCTGACAGCTGAGAAGCCCAAGATCACTCAGACCTTGAAGGTGTCAACTATCAGGCAGACAGCAGTCATGATACAGCTAAGTATGGTCTTGATATTGATTTAAGCAAAACATAAAATGGGCATGGACTGATTTAGATAGCCTGGTCCCAAAACAATGAGTTGACATGTCAATCCAGAATCCAGTAAAAGATTCCCAAAATGTGAGGAACTAAGATGATTTTAATAGATAAGATAGATATTTCTCCAATAGTGAGTATGAAAGAAATGGATTTTTTTATCGTCTGTTTTGGAAATTGTACTGTTCTTTATTTAATTCATTATCTGTCTAAATGCTTGCTATATGATGACTCAGGAGCCCTGGTGGCACAGTGGTTAAGAGCTATGACTGCTAACCAAAAGTTCAGCAGTTCAAATCCACCAGCCACTCTTTGGAAACCCTATGGGGAAGTTATGTGCCTATGGAAAAGGATGTAAAGGTAATAACAATAATAAAAATAAACATTAATTCCAAACTAAGATTATCTTTAAAGTCTGCCAGTTGTACTTTTTCTTAGTCCCATAAATGAAGACAGAATATGATGTATAATTATATTACATATCTACTTGAAAGAATAGGAAGATCTAAACATATGGTTCCAAATCACAATTAGATGGTTCCTTTCAGTGAGCTCAGTAATCCATGATAACTTGATACAAGCTAGCATTTGGCTACACCTGTGACAAAAAAAAAAAAATTCCACTGGAAGAAAAGTGAATAATCTCCTTAAAAAAAACCCATCGCCATAGAGTCCATTCCAGCTCAGAGATCCTATAGGAGAGAGTAGAACTGCTGCATAGAATTTCCAAGGATGAAATCTTTACGAAAGCAGAATGCCACATTTGAACCACCACCCTTTCGTTGGCAGCTGAGCACTTAACCACCTTGCCACCAGGGCTCCTTGAATAATCTCCTAGGATCATGAAACTGGGAAAAGCAGGAAGTACAAGCCAAAATTTAAGCTTCTGGCTGAAGATTAGCTCACAAGTGCTGTAGCACTTTCCTTCCTACAGATTTTCAGCAAGCCCACAATCCACAGTAATCCTTTGGATTCCTTTCTTTTTGCCCAATGCACTTGCTTATTTTTCTTGAAAACTCCCCAGTGACTGCAGACATTTTTCTTAACGGGTGATTTTTCAGTGAAATGTCATTTTGACTTTGTGAGTACCCTTAGTGGCATGTACCAAATGACTCATTTCGTTTGTGACCAGAACCAAATTCAAATTTAATTTTCCAGAGAAGACAAGTTAATGTATAACCTATTGTGACACCTGGCATCCTAAATGAAATTTCCTGAACTGTTTTCATTGAAAACAGAATCAGGTATACTGCTTTTGTAAAGGTATTTTCAACTGTCAACGGTGGTTCCAGTTGCTTTTATAGTTATATAATTAACTCATTTGTTATAATTAATAAAGAATAAATACTCAGGATTCTCGATACTCTGAACAGTACAGAAATATTAAAATCCGTCATCTAAGCTTCCATTATATATGATATACCTGAGCTTTGTGCCTCATGAATACCATGCTACAGAGAAACATTAATTTGAGATTCAAACCCAAACCAGCTTAATTCTAAAGACCATGTTCTTTCTGTTACATAATTTTGTAGTTATGTATGTTTTGCTAGTTTTTTTCTAGAATATGTGAAAATTATAAAATTAAATATATATAGAAAGAAGAGTTTTAGACCACTTCAAAATGGCACCTAGATATAAAGCCCTAGTGATATTGGATGTTGTTGTTGCTCGTAGCTGCCATGAAGTTGCCCTCCGACTCAGAGTGAGTTTATGTGTTACAGTAAGGAGTAGAATTGCTCCTTAGAATTTTCTTGGCTGTAATCTTTATGGAAGCAGATCGCCATGCCTTTTCTTCCACAGAGCTACTGGGTGGGTTTGAACCATCAACCTTTCGGTTCACAGCTGACAGCAAACTGTTCGTGCTACCCAAGCTCCTCAGTGATATTGTATACATAGGTTAAAAAAAGTGAAGTGACTCAAAGGTTCTATACATATGGAAATCTTATTATTAAGGTGACTTGCTGTCCAGAACAGTCTGGCATTTCACCAGAACACCATAACTGTCTACAATATATGGTGTGTCCTGTAACTCACCAATTTACATTCCAGCAGCTCCTTGTTCATTTCTGTGCAAATATTTGAGTTTGCGCCATATGTTTTTCTAAGCCCAAAATGAGCCACTTTATTTCAAGTTAACAATACATTTTAAACTTTTTTAAAAATAATTAAAATACGACTTCATGGATGCCGTGATATTTTCTTCTTTATTCTTATCTCAGAAGTAGTTACTCCTTTCCTTATTCTTACTCAGAAGTTAAGATGACAAACTGAGCCAGACGAAGTTTAAATATCAGGTCTGCCACTTCTTAGCTGGGCAAGCTTGAGAATTAGTGTGACTTCTCTGTGTTTATATCTATAAAATGGGGACCATAATAATAATAATACGGACTTCATTGAGTAATTATGAGAATTAGGCCATTTCACATATGTAAAGCACTTAAAACAGTACTTCATATAGTGAGTCCTCAGAAAATGTTAAATACTATTATCAGCTGTTAAAGACTTAATATTTAGAATGTCTAACATGATAGCTGAACATCAAGTCAATTGCTACTGTACGTTTTTTCTCTTTCCTTCCTTTTTAACTCATTTCTTCTGACTATAAGTGATAATAATTGTAAAAAATTTGGAAACACAGATAAACATAAGAAAACTTATGGTGTCTGTACCCAAGAACATGCACTACAAATTTTTTAGAGTGTTTCTTCTCTTTTTTTTTTTTTTTCTGTTCTTGTTAGTTGCTATGTGTCAGCTCCAACTCATGGTAGCCCCCCATACAAGAGAACAAAACATTGCCTGGTCCTGCACATCTTCATGATGGTTGGTATGTTCAAGTCCATTGTTGGGTCCACTGTGTACTTTCAGTGCCTTTCAACCTAGGTGGCTCATTTTTCAGTACTATATCTGACAATTTTCTACTGTGATCCATAGGCTTTTCACTGGCTAATTTTTAAAAGAAACGCCTGATGCTCTACCTCTGAAAATTAGCAAATGAAAATCTTATGGATCACAACAAAACATTGTCTAACTCACTTGCTTTGGACACATCATCAGGAGGGATCAATTTCCAGAGAAGGACGCCACGTTTGATGAAGTAGTTAACAAGGGCATGGAAGATGGTCGGTGAGATGGATTGGCAAAATTGCTGCAATGATGGACTTGAACATACTGTCAATTGTGATGAGGACACAGGTCTGGGCAATATTTCATTCTGTTGTACATAGGGTCACCATGAGTAGGAGTCAACTAAATAGCAGCTAACAACTATTTTCAGAAATAGATTACCAGTACTTTTATTATTATTATTATTGTACTTTAGATGAAGGTTTACAGAACAAACTAGCTTCTTATTGGACAGTTAGTACACATACTGTTTTGAGACATATTAACACTCTCCTTTCTCGACCTTTGGTTCCCTGTTACCAGGTTTCCTGTCCCCTCCTGCCTTCTAGTCCTTGCCCCGGGGGCTGGTGTGCCCTTTTAGTCTCATTTTGTTTTATGGGTCTGTCTAATCTTTGGCTGAAATGAGAACCTCAGGAGTGATTTCATTACTGAGCTAAAAGGGTGCCCGTGGGCCATACTCTTGGGGTTTCTCCAGTCTCTGTCAGGCCAGTAAGTCTGGTCTTTTTTTTGTGAGTTAGAATTTTGTTCTATGTTTTTCTCCAGCTCTGGCCAGGGCCCTTTATCATGATCCATGTCAGAACAGTTGGTGGTGGTAGCCAGGCACCATCTACTTGCACTGGACTCAGTCTGGTGGAAGCTGTGGTAGTTGTGGTCCATTAGTCCTTTGGACTAATCTTTCCCTTGTGTCTTTGGTTTTCTTTATTCTCCCTTGCTCCAGATGGGATGAGACCAGTGGAATATCTTAGATGGCCACCTCATAAGCTTTTAAGACCTCAGACGCTACTCACCGAAGTAGATTGTAGAACATTTTCTTTATAAGCTATGTTATGCCAGTTGAGCTAGATGTTTCCTGAGACCCTGAGATCATGAGATTATCAGTACTTTCTTCCTAGCCTGTCTTAGTCTGAAAACTGCCAAAATCTGTCCACTATTGGCGACCCTGTTGGTATGGGAAATGCCAGTGGCACAGCTTCTAGTATCAGAGCAGCATGCAAGCCTCTACAGTGTGGCAAACTGACAGGTGGCTTTTTTTCTAGGTATACATATTCACTGTTGTGATAACACTGCATATACAATTCTAGGTCTTGCTTTGATATTACAACAATGAAAAAAATTCCTCTTATTATGAAATACATAGAAATTCTGTTAAATATCTGTATAATGACAACTTATGAATATACACTAAGTTATTTATCTTCCTTTTGTGGGTCATTCAGCTTACTTTCATTTTTTTATCATTATAGGTAATGCTATGATTCATTTATTCACCAAGTGAGAGCTTTCTCTGTGCCAAGAGGTAGAGCAGGACACAAAAGAGGTAGAATTCTTTCCCTTGTTGAACTCACATTCCAGCTAGGGAAGAAGCAATAAAGAAATAAAAACCTGTGTGTATGTACAAAGCAATGACATGTGTTATGAGGAACTTTAAGGAAAGATATGGGTATGAAGGGTGATGGGGAGGCTCCTTTTTAGATAAGGTAAATTTGGAAAGCCAGATTCTGCACCATCCTTGCAATCGTTGTTATGCTTGAGCTCATTGTTGCAGCCACTGTGTCAATCCACCTCATGGAGGGTCTTCCTCTTTTCTGCTGACCCTGTACTTTGCCAAGCATGATGTCCTTCTCTGGGGACTGATCTCTCTTGACAACATTTCCAAAGTATGTAAGACGCACTTTCGCCATCCTTGCTTCTAAGGAACATTCTGGTTCTACTTCTTCGTAGACAGATTTGTTTGTTCTTTTGGCAGTCCATGCTATATTCAATATTTTTCGCCAACACCACAATTCAAAGGCGTCAATTCTTCTTCAGTCTTCCTTATTCATTGTCCAGCTTTCACACGCAAATGATGCAATTGAAAATACCATGACTTGGGTCAGGTGCACCTTAGTCTTCAGGGTGACATCTTTGCTCTTCAACACTTTGAGGAGGTCCTTTGCAGGAGATTTACCCAATGCAATGTGTCTTTTGATTTCTTGACTGCTGCTTCCATGGCTGTTGATTGTGGATCCAAGTAAAATGAAATCCTTGACAACTGCAATCTTTTCTCCCTTTATCATGATGTTGCTCACTGGTCCACTTGTGAGGATTTTTGTTTTCTTTATATTGAGCTGCAATCCATACTGAAGGCTGTGGTCTTTGATCTTCATTAGTAAGCGCTTCAAGTCCTCTTCACTTTCAGCAAACAAGGTTGTGTCATCTGCATAACACAGGTTGTTAATGAGTCTTCCTCCAATCCTGATGCCCCGTTCTTCTTCATATAGTCCAGCTTCTCAGATTATTTGCTCAGCATACAGATTGAATAGGTATGGTGAAAGGATACAACCCTGACGCACACCTTTCCTGACTTTAAACCAATCAGTAACCCCTTGTTCTGTCTGAACAGCTGCCTCTTGATCTATGTAAAGGTTCCTCATGAGCACAATTAAGTGTTCTGGAATTCCCATTTTTCGCAATGTTATCCATAATTTGTTATGACGCACACAGTTGAATGCCTTTGCATAGTCAATAAAACAGAGGTAAACATCCTTCTGGTATTCTCTGCTTTCAGCCAGGATCCATCTGACATCAGCAATAATATCCCTGGTTCCACATCCTCTTCTGAAACAGGCCTGAATTTCTGGCAGTTCCCTGTCGATATACTGCTGCAGCCATTTTTGAATGATCTTCAGCAAAATTTTGCTTGTGTGTGATATTAATGATGTTGTTCTATAATTTCCACATTCAGTTGGATCACCTTTCTTGGGAATAGGCATAAATATGGATCTCTTCCAGTCAGTTGGCCAGGAAGCTGTCTTCCATATTTATTGGCGTAGATGACTGAGCACCTCCAGGGTTACATCCATTTGTTGAAACATTTCAATTGATATTCCATCAATTCCTGGAACCTTTTTTTCGCCAATGCCTTCAGAGCAGCTTGGACTTCTTCCTTTAGTACCATCAGTTCCTGATCATATGCTAGCTCTTGAAATGGTTGAACATCGACTAATTCTTTTTGGTATAATGACTCTGTGTATTCCTTCCATCTTCTTTTGATGCTTCCTGCATGATTTAATATTTTCCCCACGGAATCCTTCACTATTGCAACTCAAGGCTTGAATTTTTCCTTCAGTCCTTTCAGCTTGAGAAATGCTGAGTGTGTTCTTCCCTTTTGGTTTTCCATCTCCAGTTCTTTGCACATGTCATTATAATACTTTACTTTGTCTTCTCAAGCTGCCCTTTGAAATCTGTTCAATTCTTTTACTTCATCAATTCTTGCTTTTGCTTTAGCTACTGGACGTTTGAGAGCAAGTTTCAGAGTCCCCTCTGACATCCATCTTGGTCTTTTCTTTCTTTCCTGTCTTTTCAATGACTTCTTGCTTTCTTCATGCATGATGTCCTTGATGTCATTCCACAACTCGTCTGGTCTTCGGTCACTAGTGTTCAGTGCATCAAATCTATTCTTCAGATGGTCTCTAAATTCAGGTGGGATATACTCAAGGTCATATTTTGGCTCTCATGGACTTGCTCTGATTTTCTTCAGCTTCACCTTGAACTTGCATATGAGCAATTGATGGTCAATTCCACAGTCGGCCCCTGGCCTTGTTCTAACTGATGATATTGAGCTTCCATCATCTCTTTTCACAGGTGTAGTCAATTTGATTTCTGCGTGTTCCATCTGGTGCGGTCCATGTGTATAGTCACCGTTTATGTTGGTGAAAGAAGGTATTTGCAATGAAGAAGTCATTGGTCTTGAAAAATTCTTCATTCAATCTCCAGCATTGTTTCTATCACCAAGGCCATATTTTCCAACTACTGATCCTTCTTCGTTTCCCACTTTCGCATTCCAATCACCAGTAATTATCAATGCATCTTGATTGTAAGTTTGATCAATTTCAGACTGTAGCAGCTGATAAAAATCTTCTATTTCTTCATCTTTGGCCCTAGTGGTTGGTGCATATATTTGAAAAACAGTCTCATTAACTGGTCTTCCTTGTAGGCGTATGGATATTATCCTATCACAGTGTTGTACTTCAGGATAGATCTTGAAACGTTATTTTTTGACAATGAATGCAACACCATTTCTCTTCAAGTTGTCATTCCCAGCATGGTAGACTATATGACTGTCGATTCAAAACGGCCAATACCAGTCCATATCAGCTCACTAATGCCTAGGATATCGATGTTTATGTGTTCCATTTCATTTTTGATGATTTCCAATTTTCCTAGATTCATACTTCGTACATTCCAGGTTCCAATTATTAATGGATGTTTGCAGCTGTTTCTTCTCATTTTGAGTCGTGCCACATCAGCAATTGAAGGTCCCGAAAGCTTTACTCCATCCGAGTCATTAAGGTCGATTCTACTTTGAGGAGGCAGCTCTTCCCCAGTCTTCTTTTGAGTGCCTTCCAAGCTGGGGGGCTCATCTTCCAGCACTATATCAGACAACGTTCTACTGCTATTCATAAGGTTTTCACTGGCTAACGCTTTTCAGAAGTAGACTACTGGGTCCTTCTTCCTAGTGTACCTTAGTCTGGAAGCTCAGCTGAAAACTGTCCTCCATGTATGACCCTGCTGGTGACTGAATACCTGTGGTATAGCTTCCAGCATCACAGCAACATGCAAGTCCCCACAGTACAACAAACTGACAGACACGTGGGGGTGTATCTCTCTAAGTAGACAAAAATCAATTAATGCAAAAATCTGAAAAAATTGATGCCATATCCTAAAATCACTTGCCAGCAAACATTCATTAATATGACACCTTATTTTAACAATTCCAAAATACCCATGTTCTACTGACTATTTGATACGTGAAGTGTTCAAAAAATGGTTTGGGGAGTTATATGATTCCTTAGGCCAATTTTCTTGTCTGGTAGGTTAGAGGTCATGGATAGGAAAAAGAACTTTGGCTCCATATTTGCCAGTAAAGTCCTCATCATCTGCTTATAAAAGAAAATATGGTCAACATTGATGGGCATGACTCTAGCTGAATAATCTCTTTGGGTTCAAATAATTGGCAACAGTATATCTCTGTATTTTTATACTTATAAAACAATTGAAAATCTCCTGTGGAATCCTGGTAGACAGAAACCTGTTATATTCAGCAATATTTAACCCGCAAAGGATTTCTGACAGTCAAACTGAATAACGGAGGTTGCTTTTGCTTAGAAGTTTGCATAATCACTTACAGTCAGCCCTCCTGGAGAAGCTCCCACATTCAGCAGCACTACAACCCTTTGATCATGATGCAATAGGACAAATGTCAGGAAACATATTCCTATAAAGTGAAATAAATCTTGTTCTTTAACCTAGAAATGACTATAAACATTACCTTCATGGAAATTTCACTCACACGCATATTTTTAGCTTCTGTAAGGAGAGCACTGAACGACAATTAGGTAGATGGTGTTTTTAATTAGGACAAGATTAAACCTTACTTGTCAGATTCTCACACAGTCCAAGCTGAAAATTTTGGTCTGTATGTTACAGTGAAAACATGACACTTTGACCTCAAAGCACTTGAAGTTTGTTTAATTTTCTTCTAGTAAGAAAAAGAAAAAGAAAGGGGTTTTAGTAAGTTGTCTTGATGAGAAGAATTCAAACAATGCTGATATAGCTATCCTTTAGAAGTATGTTTATGTATTTAGGGATAAAAACCAGCATCTCTCCTTTTGTTTCTTCATTATAATACGACAATAAGGGTTTCTATCTTACAGAGATAGGAAGTTGCAGAGCTCACAATACTTAAAGTCTCAGGCACATACACAAGGCTGAAATCAGAGGTGCATTAAAATCAAGAGTGGGAAATGGTGAGAAAGAGAGGAAAAACAATGAGATGAGAACAGATCTGGAAACCCTTGGGGAAAATTTGTGGTAAGAATGGACAAATAAAAATGGGCAAAATAAAGAAGGACCATAGGAAGCAGAAGACACTGTGTGGGGGCGGGGAGGAGTAGAAAGAGACAACTGAAGAGTACATAGAAATAAAGAAGCAAGAGGGAAAGGAAGAAAAAAAGAAACGTCAGTACAGAGGGTAATGTCAGGCCTCAAAAAAGGAGAAATATGAAAAATGTCAGAGAAAGGAAATAAAAGAAGGCTTAGACAAATTTAGAGGCCAAGGAAAGAGAAATCCCAAGTCAAGATCTTTTCGACTGAAAAGTACAGTCTCACTACAACTAAGCTGCAACGATAACAATAGTTTATAATAATATTAGCAACTATACTGTAATTATTATTAAATAAAGAAAAAGAAAATATATCATAGGACTCACAAATTATCTCAGAGAATATAAGGGGTAGAAAAAGTTTAACCAGGTCTTTGCAAGGACTACCAACAGAAACTATAAAACTGACTGTCAGCATCCTCCCTGTTCTTCTAATACATTTGCTGTTTTTCCCTTTCTGCAGTCTAAGCACCCTTTGTAGGAAATTTGGTTTCCAACAGTTGCAGGTTTTTCATCTGGTCAGTACAATCAACATCGGAGATTGAAAAGTACTTTTCAATTTCAATCCCCAATTCTCAAGAGTTTATTAGGTCCAATTGCATCAAAGATCCACCCCTGGTACAATTGGTTTAATTAAGGCTATATAATTAATTTGAGATTAGTCTCCCCCCTATGAATTGTGAGACAGGTCTCAGGGAAAGGAATCACAGACTAGATAGGAAAGTTCAAAGATGCCAGCTTCCTAGAAGTAAAGAAGATGGGAGAAAAAATGCCTATAAGACTGTAAAGTAAAAGAAGTGTTGAGAGCAGAGGAAGAGAGAATAGGAAGGAAAGAATAATATGTTAAAGAGCAATCTTCCCATTCACAACAGTGATTCATACTGACTTTTGTGTTTGTGAAAAATAGATAAAACTAAAAATATTGGTTTCCCACTCTACATTGTTGTTGTTGTTAGGTGCTGTAGAGTCATTTCCAACTCATAGCGACCCTATGCAAAACAGAGCCATCCTCACAATCGTTGTTGTGCTTGAGCCCATTGCTGCAAACTGACAAGACACTTGGGGGTACATTTTTAAGGATATCAGAAAGTCTGTTCGTGAACATCCCCAAACTCATTGCCTTGGAGTAGATTCTGACTCACCCAACCCAAACCCAATGCCGTCGAGTCGATTCTGACTCATAGCAACCCTATAGGCCAGAGTACACAGCAACCCTATAAGACAGAGTAGAACTGCCTCACAGTATTTCCAAGGCTGTAATCTTTATGGAAACAGATTGCCAGGTCTTTTTTCCCTTGGAGTGGCTGGTGGGTTCGAACAGCCAATCTTTTGGTTAGCAGCTAAGCACTTAACCTCTGTGACACCAGGGCTCCTTGGTCATGTAAAAAATACTCATAAATAAACTAGGAAAGCACCGTAAGATATTTCTAAGCAACAGGAAGACTGATGATAGGAAATCATACACTATTGAGATGTGCTATTCATCAATTCCTTGAATAACTCATTCATATATTCATTAAAAAAAATAAGATAAAATAATTGAGTGCCTTTTATTTACTAATAGCCTTTTTCCCAAATATAAAAGATCCCCCGTTAGGAAAGATGAGGATAGAATGGAAAGCTAGATATATCCAATACACATAAAGCTCAAGGTTAGATTCCTTGAGGGAGTCCAATAAACATTGCCCTTCTCTGCCTGGAAAGAGCTCTGGTGGTAAAATGGTTAAGATTAGCAACCCACCATCTGGTCCATAGGAGAAAGATGTGGCGGTCTGCTTCAGTAAAGATTCCAAAACCAAAACCAAACCCATTGTCATGGAGTGGATTCTGACTCACAGCTACCCTATAGGACAGAGTAGAACTGCCTATAGGATTTGAATGGAGCTCGTGGATTTGAATGGCCAACCTTTTGGTCAGCTGCTAAGCTCTTAACCACTCTGCCACCAGGGCTCCCCATAAAGATTATAGCCTTGAAAACCCTATGGAGCAGTTCTACTCTATCCTATAGGGTCGCTACGAGTCAGAAATGACTCAACGGCAATGGGTTTGGATTCTGAACCAACTGACATAAAAAGGATAAAAGGTCAGCATATAGAGAACCAAGATATCTCCTTTATTGCTGATAAAGTTTAAGTAGAGCACATAATGTTAGAACTAAAATCGCTTTGGTCACTGCACCCACAGAGACAGAACAACTTACAACTGGGCAGCTCTGCACTGGGCCAGCCACCTCTGCCAAAGCTTGCCCTCAGAGGATCAATGGAGAAAATGTAATATCTGTGGCTGGTCTTGGAAAGAGGGAAACAGAAATTGCTATCTCTACAGCACAAAAAAATTAAGGCATACAGGTCTAAATTCTAATAAGTAAGATGCGTTAATACTGAGACCAAAATATCCATGAATTAGAAGAAAAAAAAAATAGCGAATCAAAAAGTTTACTAAGTTTTAAAGATTTAAATTCACTCATTAATGATATCATTGATTACTGCTTGTAATTAATACATCATTACAGTTTATGTTTGTTTTTTAATGACAACAGTTTAGGCTTTGATTATAATTCTCCTACATTAATTTAGTGGAAGCTATCCAATGGCAATCTACTAGATTTTCTAAGTTAAATTAGCATGATGGACTTTTAATGGATCTTTTAATAAACATTTTGATTATCAAGAATGTTGTGAATCAAAATCATTCTCAATGACTTCTCTGACTTTGTATAGTAACAGTCCTCATAGTCATTGATTCTGATCCTCTGAGAAATAACTCAAAATACATATTTCTGTACTGTTAGCCAGAAAAGTGACAAAATGAACATAGTCTAAGCCACATTTAACAAAAAATTTTTAAATTAGGTACTTAATTAGCTATTCTGAAGTTTTCATTGTGATTCTCCAAATCTGAGATCTTTCTCTACAAAAAGGTAGAAGAAGTGAGAAATGGTTTAGAATTAAGAGAGTAAAATAGATGGGTCATCTAGCTGTACTTGCAAATTTCATGTGTTAGGGTCATGTATTCAGTAATTCAGATGACCCCCAAAGGAAAATCTTGAGGGGTTAACCTAATTTCAGAATGGCATTTCCTCTGGGATATGTATTCTCATGACTTTCATGTACAGCCAGTGGCTATTTCCCTTTGCTTTTGTGGAAACAAACAACTAGACTCCTTGAATTAGTGAAAGCAGGAGATTCTCAATAATTTAATATGGTTTGTGTCTTGAGAGAAAACTGCTAAGCTGCTTGTTTAAGTTCTCCTAGGACATATTTTAAAGGAATTTCTGCAGGTGGTTGAGAGTTGTCCTTTGGAGTGGAAATTGCTTACTCTGGGAATACTGACTGTATCATCCTCAAATTATCTGTGCACTACTTAAATAGTTTGCATTATGGTGGGGACAGGAAGGCTCACTGTTATGTTTCCCTCCCACACCATTGTTACCTATAAGCACTGGATATTCAAGCCAAGGAAAGTACAAATTGTACCACATCTTTCATTTTGAAATTTCATTATATTTTCATTGCTCATGTAACATATGGTCACTAAAGAAAAATACAATATACAGATAAAGGCAAGAAACAATTTAAGAAATTTTTTCCTGTAGTCCTACCACTTAAATGTAACTAACAGTTTACTTCATAACCATTCAGATATGGTTAAATGAGTATATGGGTATCTTATATAATATGATATGATATAATATGAAATCTTACAACTGTATTTTTTATTCTTATTGTAGAGTTTGCAAAGTGAGTTAATATATAATACACGACAAACTATTTAATCATATTGGACTCTAAAAACATTTCTAATTTTTAATATTAAAACAACATAATTTATGGAATTGGTAACAATGAATTACGCACGTGTACAATGTTGAATTGACAGATGTGTTATCTATATTTTATAATAATTTTTAAAAAATGAAAAAATAAGGAATGCCTGCAATAAAAATTCTTGCATTCTTGTACATTTAACAAATTATTTTCTTCTAATAAATTGCACAAATTGGGACGCTGTCAAAGATTATTCATTTGTAAAAATTTAATTACATCTATCATGAGTATAATGAAAACTTTATACGTTTACATCGCTTTTAAACTCTGAAACATATATGAAAGGCATTTAAGTGAATGATATAAAGACTAAGGAAATGAAACCTTACTAACACTTTAACAACGTAAGGCTATTTTCTACTGTAACCAAATCACTTGTTAAAGAACCTGCCTAAAGACTGTATAGTACACAATGCTTTCACAATCACTTTGAATCAGAAAACTTCCCAATTATTCATTGGGATGAAAGCAAGAGACATGAACTCCTGCAGTGTTATATTTCTGAGAGCAATGAAATCTATTCAGAACATTAATATCCATTTTGAAAGACTATAGAAAAGCCCAATATTGTCATGCTTTAAAAATGAACATATGGTTACAGGGGAAATTGGCAAGTCCATTGCTCCACCTTTTTTGAATCTCACAAAATAAAAAGTACCCCATCTCTACAATCCTGTAAAGCAGAAATTTGTAAATCCAAGAGGTTCCCGATTCACTGAGTTGAAAATAACTTTACAATAGCTCAGAAATGAATGCTTGAAATTCTAACTTGGAATTAAGGGCTGCTCTTTTCTAGTGGTGCAGTGGTTAAGCAGCTGGCTGCTAACCTGGAGGCTGGTGGTTCTAACCCACCAGCCACTCCGTGGGAGAAAGATGTGCTAGGCTTCACATTTATTCAGACTCATAGCTACCCTGTAGGACAGACTAGAACTGCCTCACAGGGTTTCCAAGAAGCGGCTGGTGGATTCAAAATGACAACCTCTTCAATAGCAGCTGAGCTGTTAATCACTATGCCACCAAGACTGCAGAAATTGGTAAAAATCTTCAAGGAAGAAGTCCAAGCTGTACTGAAGAAATTGGTGAAAAACAAGGCTCCAGGAATTGATGGAATACCAATGGAGATGTTTCAACAAATAGATGTAGTGCTAGAAGTGTTCACTCATCTATGCCAAGAAATTTGGAAGACAGCTACCTAGCCAACCAACTGGAAGAGATCTATATTTATGCTTATTCCAAAGAAAAATGATCTGACAAAATGCAGAAATTATCCAACAATATCATTAATATCACACACAAGTAATATTTTGCTGAAGATAATTCAAAAATGTTTGCAGTAGAACATTGACAGGGAACCGCCAGGAATTCGAGATGGATTCAGAAGAGGATGTCGAACCAGGGAAATCACTGGTTATGTCAGATGGATCCTGGCTGAAAGCAGAGAATATTATAAAGATGTTTACCTGTGTTTTATTGACTATGCAAAAGCATTCCACTGTTTGGATCCTAACAAATTATGGATAACATTGCCAAGAATGGGAATTCCAGAACATTTAATTGTGCTCATGCAGAACCTGTACATAGACCAAGAGGCAGTCATTTGAACAGAACAAGGGGATATGTGTGGTTTAAAGTCAGGAAAGGTGTGCATCAGGGTTGTATCCTTTCACCATACTTATTCAATCTGTATGCTGAGCAAATAATCCGAGAAGCTGGACCACATCAAGAAGAATGGGGCATCAGGATTGGAAAAAGACTCATTAACAATCTATATCATGCAGATGACACAACCTTGTTTGCTGAAAGTGAAGAGGACTTGAAACACTTACTGATGAAGATCAAACAGTACAGCCTTCAATATGGATTGCACCTCAACATAAAGAAAACAAAAATCCTCGCAACTGGACCAATAAGCAACATCATGATAAACAGAGAAAATATTGACATTGTCAAGGATTTTATTTTACTTAGATCCACAATCAACGCCCATGGAAGCAGCAGTCAAAAAATCAAAGGACTTGTTGAATTGGGCAAATCTGCTGCAAAATACCTCTTTTGAGTGTTAAAAAACAAAGATGTCACTTTGAGGACTAAGGTGCGCCTGACCCAAGCCATGGTCTTTTCAGTTGCCTCATATGCGTGTGAAAGCTGGACAATGAATAAGGAAGACTGAAGAAGAATTGATGCCTTTGAATTATGACGTTGGTGAAGAACATTAAATATACCGTGGACTGCCAGAAGGACAAACAGATCTGTCTTGGAAGAAGTAATACAAGAATGCTCCTTAGAAGTGAGGATGGAGAGACTTTGTCTTATGTACTTCGGACATGTTAGCAGGAGGGACCAGTCTCTGGAGAAGGACATTGTGGTTGGAAAAGTGGAGGATCAGGGAAAGAGAGGAAGACACTCAACAAGGTGGATTGACACAGTAGCTGCAACGATGGGGTCAAGCACAGCAACAATTGTGAGGATGGTGCAGGACTGGGGAGTGTTTCTTTCTGCTGTACACAGGGTCTCTATGAGTCAGAACCAACTCAATGACACCTAACATTAACGAAGAACAGGGAAGATTAAGGAGTTGGAAAATAATTCTTATAAAAGAAGGCTAAAGGAACAAGGCTATAGTGATTAAAAAAAAAAGAAAGAACAAACAAAACCAGAAGATGAAAAGAGATCTAGGAGTTTTTCCTCAGCTTTAATTTGTACTTTTTATGCCGACTGAGAGAATATACTGACACTTTATTGAGTAGGGGGCTCTGTCCTGTGATACCCTAAAAAACTCTCAAGACTTTAACTTGGCATCAGAAAAGGTAGGTTCAGCATAAGAATTTTTCAGTAAATTTCTTATCTAGCTGCTGGATTTCAACCAATTTTTATATCTTACTAATCTTCTAAATTTGTTTATTAGATCTAATAATTTCAGCATAGATTCTTTAGGATTTTACTTGTATAAGATCACGTCATCTGAAAATAGAGATTTTTTTAAGATCATGTCATCTGAAAATAGAGATAGTTTTATTTCTTCCTTTCCAGTTTGGATGTCTCTTATTTCTAACTTTTCTGACTGCTTGGGCTAAGACTTCCAATACTATATTGAATAATACTATATTGAATAAAAAAGGGACATCCTTGCCTTGTTCCTAATCTTATGGGGAAAGCTTTCAGTCTCTCACCAAGAAAAACGATGTTAGCTGTGGGTTTTTCAAAAATTCCTTTTATCTTGTGAGTAACTTTCCTTCTATTCCTAGTTTATTGAGTGCTTTCATCATGAAAAGATGCTAGATTTCGTGAAATGCTTTTTCTGCGTCTGTTGAGGTTTTCTTATTTTTAACCTTCATTTATTAATGTGGCACATTACATTGATTGATTTTGGTATGTTGAACTGCTGTTGCATTCCTGAGATAAATCCCATTTGGTCATAATATATAACCATTTTAATATGTTGTTCAACTCTTGTTAGTATTTATTTCAGAAATTTACATCTCTATTCATAAAGGATTTTGGTCAGTATTCTTTTTTTTTTTTTTTTGCCTCATCATGTCTTTGGATTTTGTATCAGGGTAATGCTGGGTAATACCTGTCCTTGTCTATTTCTTTAAGAGTTTAAGAAGATTAGTGTTATTCTTTAATAGTTTGAATTAACCAGTAAATCCATCTCTCATGAGCTTTTCATTATTGTGAAATTTTTTATTATTTATTCACATTTTTTTACTGGTTCTAGGTCTGTTTAGATTTTCTATTTCTTCTTGAGTCATTTTTTTTAGTTTATGTGTTTCTAGATGTATGTCCATTTCATCTAGGTTAACTAATTTGTTGTCATACAATTGCTCATATTACTCTCTTGCAATTCTTTTTTTATTTTCTAAGATTTGTAGTAATGTCTTCACTTTCATTTCTGATTTTATTAATTTGGATTGTTTTTCTTTTTTTTTCTTGTTCGGTCTAGCTAAATGTTTGTCACTTTTGTTGATCTTTTCAAAGAGCCAGTTTTTGGTTTTATTGATTCTCTCTATTGGTTTTCTACTCCCTATTTCATTTACCTCCATTCTAATCTTTATTATTTCCTTTTTTTTTTTTTTTTTTGGCTAGCTTTCTGTTTAGTTTTCTTTTATTTTTCTAGTTACTTAAGATATAAAGTTAAGTTTGCAATTCTTCTGTTTTAATATTGCTGTATACAGCTATCGGTTTCTTCTGAGGACTGCTTTTCCCACATGCCATAAGTTTGGGTATGCTGTGTTTTAATTTTCTTTTGTCACAAAGTATTTTCTAATTTCCCTTGTGATTTCTTCTTTGACCCATTGGTTGTTTAAAAGTTGTTGTTTATTTCTACATATTTTTGAATATTTCAGTTTTCCTTTTTATTGATTTTCAGTTTCATCTCATTAGGAATGTATTCTGCTGTTGCTGGCTGGATTATTTTGTATATGTTTTTTTTTTTTTTATGTTACATTTAGTTGGTTCTTAGTATTGTTCAAGAACTGTTTTCTAATTAATCTCTGTCTAGTCATTAAACTCCAACTAATATTGTAGAACTGTCTATTTCTCCCTTCAATTCTGTCAATGTTTGCTTCATATATTCTGGTACACTCTTGTTTGGTACATATATGTTTATAATTGATAGTTTAATCTTTTGATCAATATGTAATTGTCCTGCTTTGTCTCTTGTAACAGTTTTTGAATAAAAACTATTTTGTCTGATATTAATATAGCCACCTCACTTCTTTTGTTTGTTGTTTGCATAGAATTTTTGCTTTTCATCTTTTCACTTTCGATCTATTTGTCTCTTTGGGTCAAAAGACATACATAACTGTATGTCTAGACAGCATACAGTTAGATCATTTTTTTGATCCATTCTGCCAATCTCTGGATTTTAATTGAAGAGTTAATCAATTTACATTTAAAGTAAGGAGGGACTAATTTCTGCCATTTTGCAATTTTTTTTCTACATTTCTTGTATCTTTTTGTTTCTTAATTCCTCCATTGCTGTCTTCTTTTATATTATTTTTTTTCTTTTTTACCAATTGATTCCATTTATATACATTTTTCTGTATATTTTTTTAAAGATATTTTCTTAGTGATTACCCTGGAGGTTACTATTAACATTTTATAACAATCCAGCTTGAATTAATATCACCTTAGCTTCAGTAGATCAGCAGTTCGGATCTACCAGTCATTCTTTGGAAACCCTATGGGGCAGTTGTACTCTCTCCTATAGGGTTGCTATAAGTTGGAATTGACTCGATGGCAATGGTTTCAGTTTTTTGGGTTTACTTCAGTAGAAGCCCCAGTGGCACAATGGTTAAGGGTTTGGCTGCTAACCATAAGGTCAGTAGTTAGAATCCACCAGCCACTCCCTGGAAACCCCGTGGGGCAGTTCTACTCTGTCTTATCTGGTTGTTAGGAGCTGGAATCAACTCTTTTGCAATGGGTTTGGTTTTGTTTTGGAAGCTTCAATAGTATACAACTATGCTTCTGTCTAGCTCTGCCCCTCAACAAGATGAATTGGCACAGTGGCTGTAACAATGGGCTCAAACATAGCAACAATTGTGAGAATGGCACAGGATAGGGCCGTGTTTCATTCTGTTGTACAGAGTTGCTGTGAGTCAGAATCAACTGGACAGTACTTAATAACTTTATGCTGTTATTGTCACAAATTACATCTCTATATATTATGTGCCCATTTACAAAGATTTATAATTATTATTTCATTCATTTGTTCTTTAAATTACAGAAAGAAAATGTAAAAAAAAAAAAAAATCTGTTGCTGTCGAGTTGGTTCTGACTCAGAGCAACCCTATAGGACAGGGTAGAACTGCCCCACAGGGATTCCAAAGGGAGTCTGGTGGATTCAAACAGCCAACCTTTTGTTTAGTCACTATATCTCTTAACCACCATCCCACCAGGGCTCCAGAAAGAGAAGTACTTAGTGGTACTTTTTTGTAGGTGTATACCAAAATTTCTTTATCCTTTTATTGGAGGAGCCCTGGTGGTGCAGTGCTTAAACACTCAGCTGCTAACCAAAAGGTTGGCAGTTTGAACCTATCAGCCATTCCGCAGAAGAAAGATGTGGCAGTCTGCTTTTGTAAACATTACAGTCTTGGAAATACCATGGGGCAGTTCTACTATGTCCTACAGGGTTTCTGTGAGTTGGAATTGACTTAATGGCAATGGATTATTCTCTTATTGACACACATCTAGTCTGTTACCAAGTTTTGGCTACTATTAATAAAAATTCTTATGAAATTTCTTTCACAAGTGTTTTTATGGACTCATGTTTCCGTTTCTTTTGATTAAATACTAGGGAGTGGAATTTTAGGGACATGTTGTGGTTGAGGAAACCCTGGTGGCATAGTGGTTAAGTGCTATGGCTGCTAACCAAAAGGTCGGCAGTTCAAATCCACCAGATGCTCCTTGGAGACTCTGTGGGGCAGTTCTACTCTGTCCTATAGGGTCGCCATAGGGTAGCTATGAGTTGGAATTGACGGCAATGGGTTTGGTTTGGGTTTGATGGTGGTTGAATGTTTTATTCTATAAGAAACTGCCAAAACTTTTCACAAAGTAGTTGTACCATTTTACGCTCCCACCAATTATGTATGAAATACCATTGCTTTACATTCTCACTTTCATTAGAGATTGTTAGTCTTTCAAATTTAGCCATTCTGATGAGGATGTAGGGGAATCTTATTGTGACTTTAACTTGTAATTTTCTGGACACTAAAGGTGTTGAACACTTTTTCACGTACTTATCAGCAATTCTTCCCCCATGCATCTATCAGTTTGTCATACTGTGGGGGCTTGCATGTTGCTGTGATGCTGGAAGCTAACCACTGATATTCAAACACCAGCAGAGTCACCCATGGTGGACAGCTTTCAGCTGAGCTTCTAGACTAAGATAGACATGGAAGAAGGACCTGGTGTTTGACTTCTGAAAAGAATTAGCCAGTGAAAACCTTATGAATAGCAGTGGAACACTGACTGATACAGTGCCAGAAGATGAGCCCCTCAGTGTGGAAGGCACTGAAGAGACAGCTGGGGAAGAGCTGCCTCCACAAAGTAGAGTTGACCTTAATGACATGGATGGAGTAAAGCTTTTGGGCTCTTCATTTGCTGATGTGGCATGACTCAAAATGAGAGGAAACAGCTACAAACATCCATTAATAATCAAAACACAAAATATATGAAGTATGAATCAAGGAAAATTTTAAATGGTCAAAAAAGTAAATGGAACGCATAAACATCAATATCCTACACATTACTGAGCTGAAATGGACTGGCATTAGCCGTTATGCATCAGACAATCACATGGTCTACTATGCTGGGAATGACA
The DNA here is from genome assembly GCF_024166365.1 of Elephas maximus indicus. Classification (NCBI taxonomy): domain Eukaryota; kingdom Metazoa; phylum Chordata; class Mammalia; order Proboscidea; family Elephantidae; genus Elephas; species Elephas maximus. The sequence goes on from NC_064822.1 coordinate 141,164,776, forward strand.
ACTTCAAGAGGGATGGTGTTACATTCATCGTCAAAAATAACATTTCAAGATATATCCTGAAGCGTAAAGCTGTCAGTGATAGGATAATACCCATATGCCTACAAGTTAACAACTACAAGGAAGACCAGTTAACAATTAATAATTCAAATTTATGCACCAAATACTGAGGCCAAAGATGACGAAAGTGAAGATTTTTACCAACTTCTGCAGGCTGAAATTTATCAAACATGCAATCAAGATGCATCGCTAATTACTGGTGATTGGAGTGTGAAAGTTGGAAACAAAGAAAAAGGATTGGAAGTTGGAAAATATGGCCTTGGTGATAGAAATGATGAAGGAAATTGCATGATAAAATTTTGTAAGACCAACGACTTCTTCATTGCAAATACCTTTCTTCAACAACATAAACACTATACACTTGGGCCTTGCCAGATGGAATACACAAGAATCAAATCAACTACATCTGTGGAAAGGCACGATGGAAAAGCTTAATATCATCAATCAGAACAAGGCCAGGAGCCAGTTGCAGAGCAGATCACCAATTGCTCATATGCAAGTTGAAGCTGAAGCTGAAGAAAATTAGAACAAGTCCACAAGAGCCAAAGTACGACCTTGAGTATATCCTACCGGAATTTACAGACCACTTCAAGAATAGAGTTGATGAATTGAACACTAATGATTCAAGACCAGATGAGTTGTGGAGTGACGTCAAGGACATCATACATGAAGAAAGCAAGAGATCATTAAAAAGACAGGAAAGAAAGAAAAGGCCAAAATGGATGTCAGAAGAGACTCTGCAACTTGAACATAGAGTAGCTAAAGCAAACGGAAAAAATGATGAAGTAAAAGAGCTGAACAGAAGATTTCAAAGGATGGCTCATGAAGACAAAGTAAAGTATTATAATGACATGTGCAAAGACCTGGAGTTAGAAAACTGAAAGGGAAGAACACAACTGGCATTTCTCAAGCTGAAAGAACTGAAGAAAAAATTCAAGCCTTCAGTTGCAATATTGAAGGAGTCTACAACAAAAATATAAAATGACACAGGAAGCATCAAAAGAAGATAGAAGGAATACACAGTAACTACACCAAAAGAATTGGTTGATGTTCAGCCATTTCAGGGGATAGCATATGATCAGGAACTGATGGTACTGAAGAAAGAGGTCCAAGCTGCACTGAAGGCACTGGCAACAATCAAGTCTCCAGGAATTGATAGAATACCAATTGCGATGTTTCAACAAATGAATGCAGGCCTGGAAGTGCTCACTTGTCTAAGACAAGAAATTGGAGGGCAGCTACCTGGGTAACTGACTGGGAGAGATTTGTATTTATGAGTATTCCAAAGAAAAGTAACCCAACTGAATGAGGAAATTACTGAACAATATTATTAATATCACATGCAAGTAAAATTTTGCTGAAGGTCATTCTAAGGTGGCCGCAGCATTACATCAACAGGGAACTACCAGAAATTCACACTGAATTCAGAAGAGGACGTGGAACAAGGGATATCAGATGGGTCCTGGCTGAAAGCAGAGAATACCAGAAAGATGTTTACCTGTGTTTTATTGACTACGCAAAGGCATTCAACTGTGTGGATCATAACAAATCATGGATAAAATTGCAGAGAATGGGAATGTCAGGACACCTCATTGTTTTTTTAATTGTGGTCATGATAAACCTGCACACAGATCAAGAGGAAAGTCATTTGAACAGAACAAGGGGATACTGAGTGGTTTAAAGTCAGGAAAGGTGTGTGTCACAGTTGTATCCTTTCACCATACTTATTCAATCTGTATGCTGAGCAAATAATCTGAGAAGCTGGACTATATGAAGAATAGGGCATTGGAGGAAGACTCATTAACAACCTGCGTTATGCAGATGACACAGCCTTGCTTGCTGAAAGTGAAGAGGACTTGAGGCACTTACTAATAAAGATCAAAGACCACAGCCTTCAGTATGGATAACATCTCAACATAAAAAAAAAAAAAAATCCTCACAACTGGACCAATAAGCAACATCATAATAAATGGAGAAAAGATTGAAGTTGTCAAGGATTTCATTTTACTTGGATCTACAATCAACACCCATGGAAGGAGCAGTCAACAAATGAAATGACGTGTTGCACTGGGCAAATCTACAAAATAACTCTTTAAAGTATTAAAAAAGCAAAGATGTCACCTTGAAGACTAAGGTTCACCTCACCCAGGCCACAGTGTTTTCAATTGCCTCATATGCATGCAAAAGCTGGGCAATGAATAAGGAAGACTGAAGAAGAACTGATGCCTTTGAATTATGGTGTTGGAGAAGAATACTGAATATATCATGGATGGCCCAAAGCACGAACAACAGATCTGTCTTGGAAGAAGTACAGCCAGAATGCTCCTTAGAAGCAAGTATGGCAAGGCTTCGTCTCACATACTTTGGACATATTTTCAGGAGGGACCAGTCCCTGGAGAAGGACATCATGCTTGGTAAAGTAGAGGGTAAGCAAAAAAGGGGAAGACCCTCAAGGAGATGGACTGACACAGTGGCTGGAAGAATAGGCTCAAGCATAACCATTGTGAGGATGGCACAGGACCTAGCATGTTTCGTTCTGTTGTACATAGATCACTATGAGTCAGAACTGACTCAATGACATCTAGCAAAATCAACTATTCTTATACCTTCTTTTGTAAAGTGTCTGCTGAAATATATTCCCAACATCTTTTTTTTTTTTTAATTGTTTAATTTGTCCTTTTTGTTGTTGTTGTAGATGTTGTTAACATATTCTGGATACTAGGCAGAAAAATGTTTGCAATAATTTCTCCAAGAAGTGGCTTGCCTAGTCAGTTTCCTAAGTTTCTTTGGATAAGATTTTTAATATTGATGAAGTTGAATTTATTAATTTCTGTGTTAAGAAGCTAAGTATTCTTAAATTTTCAGGATTTAAGACTTTGTCAGATGTAGGCATTACAAATAACTTCTCTCAGTTTGTGGTCTGCCTTTTCAAGCTCTCAGTGGTGTTTTTTATGATCAGAAGTAGGTGTGGTTTTCCTTTTATTTATCCTGCCTGGGGTTCTCTGAATTTAATGAATCTGTGAATTGATGACTTTCATTAATTTTGAAAAATTTTTGGCCAGTGTAGATGTTTTGGTTGTGTTTCACATATCTCACACTCTATTCTTTTGATTTTTTTCTTCTCTGTATTTAAGTTTAGATATTTTTATTAACCTGTAATTACTTTTTCTGTCTTCTGATTTTGTTTTTGTTTGTTTGTTTAATCTGTTGTTATACCCATATAAAGAGCTGCAAATTTCACATATTTTAGAATTTGGTTCTAGAATTTCCATTTATTCATTTTACTCATCTTCCTCTTTTTATTCATTTTACCTATCTTCCTCTATTTTCTCTAACCATAATAATCACAGCTATTTGAAAATCTTTATTTGCTAAATCCAATATCTGATGATCTCAGAGCCTGGTTCTATGGACTTTCATTCTTGTAACTTCACACGCTTAGTAACTTTTTACTGCATGTTAAACATTGTGCATAACAGAAACTTTGGCTGATATCATCACCAGCTTCTAACAACCCTTTCCTCTGGTAAATAGGGCAAATGGCTGATGATCTCAATCAAATCATGTAATAAGCTGGGTTGATACTAGGTTATAGTTTCAGTAAGATTCATTCCATCTCTCCTTTATTCCTGTTTCTCATACTTTATAGACAACCTTGTGGATCTCTGCTGTTTAGTCATGAGAGAGTAGGAAATTCAGATCTTCTGTCTGGAGGCTTTTAGCTTTTCTATTTACCTTCTCATCCCATAAAGCTTTAAAATCTGGCAAGTGTCTTAAGGCAGTTGTGTGTTTGTGGCAGGCCCCCTACCACTAGTAGCTGTTGTCAAGTAAGCACCATATTACTGAAAGAGATTTCATTTTATTTTTTTGGCCCAGTCAGGATCCCATACAGTAACCTCTCTGGGCTCTTCTTATTTCCCATATTTCATCCAGTCTTGTATGGCCACCAAAAGCTGGGCTAGTTTCTCTTTTTCTCAGTAGAGTCCCCGTGACAAAGCTAAGTACTTTTACCGGCTAGCACCCAGAAGTAGCAAATGTGTCCAAGGAATAAAATAGCCAGATATCATCAGTTCACAAAAGATAGCAACCAACAACAACCCTTTTTGTTTCACATATATTTTCATATTTAAATTTATGACTTTTACTAATTATCTTTTTCCAGTTTTCATAGTATAATATTGCTGCTAAGAAGTCACAACTTGTTCTTTCAAGTAACTGAGATTTGGATTGTTACTGCAGTATCACAGTCTTTCTCAATCAGGGTACTGTGAGAGCATGAATCCCTCCTAAAATGATTTGAGTGATTATTTTCTCAATTCTCCCAAAAAAATGGTACATAGCAAGTGCTACTGTAGATGCATATAAAAAACCAGTTAAGATAGAAAATTATTTTCCAGAATCTCTTTCTATGTTTGATGCCAAGAAGGAGTTGGTCCAGAGGAAACTGTGTGATATATAGAAGACAAAGGGAAGTTGCAGTAGTTATTCCCTAAAGGTTCTCATAATCAGGTGTAGTATCAGGAAGAACCTCACAAATCTGCAACAGACTCAGACAGGCACATCTTGCTTTTCTCCATTCCATGTCCAATTCTTTTTCCAAATAATGTTCCTTAGCCATAGCTGGAGCAATAGTGGCACAATGGTTAAGACCTAGGCTGCTAACCAAAAGGACAGCAGTTCGAATCTACCAGGTAGTCCTTGGAAAGTCTATGGGACATTTCTACTCTGTCCTATAGGGTCGGTATGAGTCAGAATTGACTCGACAGCAACCAGTTTGTTTGTTTGGTTTTTTTAAATCCAGAGCCAGAACCTTGGCTGCAGACCTACACAAGTAATAGTTAGACAGACAACAACTTTTCATAAGCCTCCCTATAAGCCTTCCCTTTATGTGGTAAATCCTTATTATATTTTAGATTGTAACTATAAAGATAACTTAAACCTCTAACAACTTTGCAAAAAACTAATATATAGCAAAAAAGTATTCTGAGGCCTTCAGAAGGAAGACATTTTTAATAAAGGACATAAAAATGGGTCTCTTTCTTATGATGAGATGCCTAAAAATATCAGAGTTGGGTCTTGAGGCAGTAGAAAAATTTTTTAAACAACAAACACTATAATTAAACTATGGACAATTTGTTTTATATTTAAAAGTTAAATGCCTGTCAACTTCTGGGGATATTAACAATGTAGATCACTTATTTTCACTTTAGTACTATTCAATATGTAGTTTACAAACAAAATTAAATGCTATAAAATATCTTATTGTACTATATAAAAGTTAAAATTCTATGTGTTAAATATGCTTTTAACATCTATTCTAATAGTATTAATGACATTTAATTTCCAGTTCAATTTTTTTTATGTTTTGAAATCTTCAGTTTAAATAAAATTATAAATACGGGATTGTTCAGCTGAGAAGCCCATACTTAACAAGAAAATAGAGACATTTTGAAAAGAATAAAGTAATTATAAGCCATAATCACTGAGTAGATGATACGAAGCTCTTAATTCTTTCAACATGACTGTTTACACTATAAATGCCAAAATATTCAGCTTAATTTTGACAAAAGACCTAAGAAAGCTGCATCTTGAAGATGCATTATTTAAATAAAGTGAAATCATAGGAATCTCAATTTATATACCTAAATTTTACTACAGCCATCTCTTACCAACAGGTACGTAACTTATAGCCTTAGGAATAGGCAACATAGCACAGTTAATTTCCCAAACTTTAGACCAATTTGAGTTTCTGTGAACCTACGTAATGACCAGCTGTTTGCTTTTTCCCCTGAATTTCTCTTTCAAAGCAATTCTTGCTCTTTCTCATTGAACTTCTCCTAATCCATTCCAAAGCCCTATACTCTGACCTATTAGATGAGCTCAGAATCTACTCATTGTCTTCTCACCCTGATGCCATGAGTGTTAAATTTTTACTCTTTAACCCAACCTCACAATTCTTTCATGTCTTGAGGAAAATTCTTCTGATCATCGAATTTAAATACTAACTTTTGCCTAATTGTCCTAAGCTTTGATTCATGCTTACTGGCATATCCTGAACCCAGTCCTAGCTATTCCATTCTTGATTTCGTGGCATCAATGCTTTGCTATGAAACTACCAATGTAGACAATACAGAGGGAGATTAAGTAAAACAAAAAACATGCAATCAACAGAACCAGGTTACAATTCCTATTCCTATCAGTAAGCTAGAAGATAATGGGAAGCAGTTTCTAAAGGGGAAACACATATACACACATTATTACATAAAGCTAGAAATTAATAATAAGTGAATAAAAATAATCCCAACTGATTGAAAATTAAAAAAATACACCCATGGGTCAAAGAAGAAATCGCAATGGAAATTAGAGGATATTTTGAATTGCAGTTTAATGAAGATGTGACATCCCAAAGTACATGAGAATGCAGCTGAGATAATGCTTAAAGGAAAATGTATAGCCTTAATATACATATTGGATACTGCAAATCAATTATCTAGGCAACCACTTCAAGAGACAGGGAAAAAAATAACATGGACAAATCAAATCCTAGTGAAATAATAAAAAACTATGTACTAGAGAACAAATCTTGAATACGATATTATAAAAAGCAAAAGTTAGTATTCTCAAAAGTTAGTATAACCAAATTAATAAGAGTCTAGCAAGACTATTCGAAGTATATAGAAATAAAATGCTACCAATATCAGGAATGAAAATGGGTGATATTGCTAAATATTTTACTGAGATTAAAAATACAATAAGGGGGTATTATGAATAATTTTATAGCAATAACATTATTTTTTTGTATAAATCAACAAATTCCTTGGAAATACGACTTACCAAACTGACACTAAAAGAAATGGAAAATGTGAAAGTCCTATATCTCTTAAAGAAATATGATTCATTACCACAATTCACCATGAACACTACATTTCTTGATATAGCCACTGGTAAATTTTTCCAAACATACACAAAAGAAATAGCACAAATTTTATAAAGTTGTTTCAGGGAATAGTAAAGGATAGAATATTTCCCAAGTAATCTTATGAGGCTATTATAATTTTGATATTAAAATTTTAAAAATATATTCTGTGATAGGAAAACCATAGACTAATTTCTTTCATCAATATGTATGCAAATCTTAAAGAAAATATTAGCAAATTAAATCCGGTTACACAGAAAAAGCATAATACCTAATGACTAAGTTGGGTTTATTCCAGGAATGCAAAGATGGATGAAACTTTGAAAACTGATTAGTGTAATTCATGAAGTAAAAAGGAGAAAATCATATAATCATTTTGATAGATCCAAAAACTTTTTTTTTATAAAATTAATCTCAAAATTATGAATAAAACATTCTTATAACACGAGGAATAGAAAGACCTGATAGGAGGTGATGCTGTTTTAGTTGCCAAGACATTCACATCCCAGTAATGGGGAAAGTAGGCAGGGGAAGGTGAAGGAGGAATTGGCAGTGGTCATTGGCCTGGCTGACTCTAGATGGGGCAGAGGCCCTGAAGGGTTGAGTGTTAATCTGGGGAATCTGTGACATTCTTCTCCAAAGACTTTACTTCCCTTTCTCTGGACCTTTCTCATCTTTTGTGTCCTCTCATCTCAGCATCTTCTTGTTCCTATATCTGATGTGAAAGTGAATTCTAATAAAGCTTATGTTAAAAAATAATGAAAACACTATGCTAAATTTTAAATTAATGGACATTTCCTCCAAGATTGGAAATTAGACAAGAACATCTGCTTTCACCACTTCTGGTATTTCTTGACAATGTAAAAGGGTAAAAAATAAAATAATAATAATAACTATTTTTTTATTTAAAAAATTAGGATTGAAAAATATAAAACTGTCATTATTTACAGATATGATTATGCACATAAATAAACCCAACAAAAATCTACAAATTCTTAGATTCAGTAAGTGAATTTAATAAGGTTGCTATGTACAAAGTGAATAAGAAAATCAACTTATTTCTCTATACCATAAACAAAGAAAAACTTAAATTTAAAAGAAAACCCTGGTGGCATAGTGGTTAAGAGCTACAGCTGCTAACCAAAAGGTCGGCAGTTCAAAATCCACCAGATGCTCCTTGGAAACTCCATGGGGCAGTTCTACTCTGTCCTATAGGGTCACTGAGTTGGAATCGACTCGACAGCAATAGGCTTGGGTTTTTTTTGGTTTGTTTTTTTATCAAAGAACATCAAATGTACAGTAATAAATCTAATGAAAGCACTGTATGACCTCTATGCTGAAAATTTTTCAATATTATTGTTAAAAAAATTAGTGAAGACCTAAATAAATGGAAGGATTTACCATTTTCATGAATTTGGGTTTCAATCAATATTGTAAAAACATCAGTTGCCCATAAATTGATCTATAAATTCAATTCGCTCAATCAACTCCAAACAGGTATTTATCAGTGAAAATTGCCAAGATAATTTTAAAATGTATATTAAATTGCAGAAGACTAAGAAATGTCAAGGTAATTAGGAAAAAAAGAAAAACAAAGTGTGAAAACACACTGTTAGAATCAAGACCTATGATAAAGCAATGGTAAATGAGATAGCATAATATTGGTATGAGTCTCTGACGTGCTTGTTTGCTAACTAAAAGACTGGAGGTTGGAGTCCACCTAGAGATGCCTCAGAAGACAGGTCTGGTGATTCACTTCCAAAAATCAGCCATTGAAAATCCTATGGAGCAAAGTTCAGGATCAACTCCATGGCAACTGGCATATACAACACTGGCATAAGGGTAGACAAGTAAACCTATGGAACAGCATAAAGAGTCCAGAGAAAAGAACACATACCCTAAAAAAACCCAAACTCATTGCCAGTGGGTCAATTCAGACTCATGGTGACCCCATTTGTTACAAAGTGCAACTACTCCACAGGGTTTTCTTGGCTGTAATCTTTAGGAAAGCAGATTGCCTACAGGAAAGTCACCTGGTTAATGAAAGATGCTACCAATGTGCAATGTGTAAAGAATCATTTTAATCAGTTGTGTTGGGTCAGCTGAACATCCACATGGAAAAAAAAAATGAATATTGACCAAAGACTAACACTACATACAAAAGTAAATTCCTGATGGATTATATATTTAAATTTTAAAATTAATAATACAAAAAACTTTTAGATGAAAACATACAAAATTACCTTCAGAACTTTGGAGTAAGTAAAGATTTCTTATTCATGACACAAAACAAGCTACCTGTAAGGGAAAAATGTGAAAAGTTGTATTACATAGAAAAAGAGAACACAGTCCCAATGCACTGGATTATGTTACAGTAATCTTGATACCAAAACCAGCAAGCATAATTTGAGAGGAAAATTATTGTTCAATTGTACTCATTAATAAGAATACAAAAATCTTAACAATATTATCAAGCCAAATTCAGCAACTGTTAAAAAAAAGAGTACATTATATTACAGTTGTTTATTTTAAAAGGCAGTGTATTTCAATATTAAAATATGCATTAATATAAATTAATATAAATATTAAAATATGTATTAATATAAATTAATATAAATTACCACATTAATAAATTAAGAGAAAATTGCCCTTTCTGTAGATGAAAAAAGAAAAAAACCTAGAAAAATTTTAACACCCATCTATGATTAAAAAATAAGCCACACTCAACCCACCTGGATCAAAGGAGAATGAAGAACACCAAGGTCACACGATAACTATGAGCCCAAGAGACAGAAAGGGCCACATGAACCAGAGACTTACATCATCCTGAGACCAGAAGAACTAGATGGTGCCCAGCCACAACCGATGACTGCCCTGACAGGAAGCACAACAGACAACCCCTGAGGGAGCAGGAGAATAGTGGGATGCAGACCCCAAATTCTCATAAAAAGACCAGACTTAATGGTCTGACTGAGACTAGAGGAATCCTGGCGGTCATGGTCCCCAGACCTTCTGTTGGCCCAGGACAGGAACCATTCCCGAAGACAACTCATCAGACGTGGAAGGGACTGGACAATGGGTTGGAGAGAGATGTTAATGAAGAGTGAGCTACTTGTATCAGGTGGACACTTGAGACTGTGTTGGCATCTCTTGTCTGGAGGGGAGATAGGAGGGTAGAGAGGGTTAGAAACTGGCAAAATTGTCACGAAAGGAGAGACTGGAAGGGCTGACTCATTAGGGGGAGAGTAAGTGGGAGTATGGCGTAAGGTGTATATAAGCTTATATGTGACAGACTGACTTGATTTGTAAACGTTCACTTAAAGCTCAATAAAAATTATTAAAAAAAAAAAAAAGCCACAAATAGAAGACAACTTCCTTACCATAACAAAGGAAGGAGAATCAGACAGGGGAGAACAAAAGAGCAATAAAAAAGGTATTTTTTAATACTTGATTTCTGAAACTGGACAATCGGTATACCAATGGCTTTATTATTACCCTTTAAACTGTTCATACTATTGCATAATGAAAATTTCTAAGAGTTCTCAGGTTCTCAGCTAAAACTCAGTAACCTTAGGCATTAAAGAGAATAGCCAGCAAAACAGCCCTTTTCTGGCTTAATGGATCTCCCTTGGTGATGACGAGATAATTACATTAGTAAATGTTACTTAAGGTCTTTCTACATAACTCTTTCAAATTACTCTGCATTTCTGGAACAATTACTAGAGTAGAAGAATCAGGAGTATCTGAAATAGTCAGTTATTCTGAATACATCTTGGGTTTCCATTAGGATTGACAAGTCTTGACCACTGAGATGTGAAAGATGAAGCACTTACTAGCTGGGTAATCTTGAGGAAGTTACCTACTATCCCCGTTTCTCAACAAATGTTTGTTATTATTTATATCCCATTGATTTCCAGACACCAAATCTGTTCCTCCAGCTCTATGTATAATAGAAAACATGGAGACACATACACAGGACAACAACTGCGCCTACCATAAACTATGACCACCTGAAGTGGAAGCATGCTCACAAAACAAGTGACTTATAACCCAGGCTCCCATCACCTCTGCCATAAATCTTGGCTATCCAAAGGGGTGGAAACATGCCTAAATCCATGAGAGATTTGTATACTGGACGTAGGAGTAGAGAAACTGGTATCCTTTTAATTTTTTCTTTTTATTGGTTTAACATCCAATAAATGAACTTATTTTCCTTCAATGACCCACTAGGTTATGGTGCTTAATTTAGTATTAGGTGTACTAGGAACAAGTGGACCAGGCTATGTACAAATTATATATAATTTATATAATCCATCCTGCAAAAAGTCTTCCAGAAGTGTCCTAGAGTGGATTAGATCTCCTGTGTTTTTCCTGTCCTAATCAGAACACTAAGGACCATTCCAGAATCAAATTTTAAAATGAAGGTCTTAAGTGTCTGCCATGCTTCTCTCCCAAATGATATTTTTTAAAACATTTTAGGTGGTTGAAACCAGACTGTCCTCCCCTTAACTAGTTCTATGGCTTGGGGTAATTCAATTAAATCTCTCTAGATGCACTTTTCTTACAAGCTGAATGAAGAAGTTGAACTGTGATTCTTTATACATGCAATTATATAGAAATTCTTCCTCTGGTTTCAAAGGGAATTAATATAAAATTTAGTGCTGTTTTTGTTTTATTAACAAAATAGTTTTCACCACAGTATATTCCTTGTGTGAAAGAGTATTTGAAAAATATATCATATGTTTTCTAAGACCTTTGGCTAACATTACTGTTATTTTGCCCTTGAGACAGATTCACCTAAATAATATTTTCCTTGCTAACCTCAACAGCCTGATACAGTATATTACTTTTTGAGTCACTGCCCTCCTTTTCATTTCTAATATTTTCTTAGCCATAACTTTAAGAAAAGCCTTCTGTAAAGCCACACTGAATACTGCTAGCTCTTTATTTTCTTTTCTTTGGCAATTGTAAAGTATTGTAGTTCAATTATGGGACTCTTACTCTCTGCCCCAGAGACATGACTACCATCTGTATTCATTTTCTTTTTTTCCTTCTCCCGATTCTAGATTCCCATTATTAAACACTGTGGGTGTTCAGGCTAATAATCCATGTGGTTAATTTCTCTTTAGCTAATTCTGACACAGAAAGCCTTGATGCTTTTTCCTTATCAGTCAGCTATAAAATCAGGTAGCAGTATGCCAAGCCAAATGATCTGGAGAGAGATAAGTAAAAGGGAAACAAAAACATTGGTGTTCATGGATTTCCTTTTATTGCTAAAATTAGATTTTTCTTAATTTTGAAGAGCAATGTAAGCTTAATTTAAATGAAAAAGCAACATTTAAGTGCACATTTTCTAAAAATCAAATGATTCAGCTCCTAGAAGAATATAGTCTCAAATTAATAGATGCAAGACAGATGACTATTGCCATTTCATGAAGGAACAAGTTCTGAAAACATGGACTCACTCCCTTCTTACTTTAACACTCAATCGTGGAGTGTGTACACCTCACTATTAGCTTAGAAGAATTAGATGATAGAGGAAACCCAATCTCTTGGAAATCTAAAAAACAAAAACAAAAACACAATAGTGCCTATAACAGTGACGATTAATGAAAAAATTTTAGTAGTGGCTAAAAGTCATGAAGTCTTTACTATATGCTAGGCACTAGCACTTTCTGTGCATTGCTTCACTTAATCCTAAGAAAACTCCTAAAAATATATGTTGTGTTCTTATGTACATATTGCATATAAGAAAACTGAGGTTTGGAAGTGTCAAGTATATTTTTCAAGGTCACACAGCCAATTAGTGGTGAACCTAGGATTCTAACCATATCCTCAAGAAACAAGCATTTAATCAATCCTTTATCTGGAAAGAAAAAAATATATATATCTTGAAAGACAAAGGCAGAAAAGACAAATATAAAATGAAAAACATAAGATATAAATTTACAAAAGAAACAAAAATAGGCAAAATTTAGAAAGGTTAAATTTTTTAAAAAAACTTCTAAACACTGGGTTATATATATTTGTGAATAACTTTTACCAGACAACTAGTGAGGTTATTAAAAATATAAACTGTAATGATATATGAGAGTCTTGAGTAAAGGACTTCTTTAGTGCCATTGATCCACTAGGATATACCTGGCTTTCAACCAACATACAGGATTTTCTTGGTACCTCTCTCATGCAAGTATTACTTCTATGGTGTACAGAAAACCTTGCCTAAGTTTTCACTTAATGAATTTCTTGCTTCTGAAGTCCCTAATTCCCACCCTTGCCATAAGACACACTTTTTTCCTCAGTGCTCCAATCCAATTTAGTTTCTATTCTGATCCTGTAGCCTAAAATAGATGCCAAAGGAAGCATTAAAGTGGCAAATAGATGAATCCATTGAAAAAGGAATTAAAAAAACGATAACAAAGAGATCTAGAGCAGAGCAGGAATGTAAAGAAAAATTTAACAAATACTTTTTTAAGCAAAGAAAGAGGAAAAAAATATATGAATCACAATAGATAAAAACTAGTTCTGAAAATAACAAGTGAAAAAAATACCATATAAACTGGATATGAATTGTCACTAGCAAAGACATAGGTTTCTGGATAAAGAAATAGATGAAAAGGGATAAAGACAGCGAGAAGGAGAAAGACGGGACAATCGTCCTAATCTTCTTTTAATGGAGATGAGTCTGGAATAAAGAATAAAGAGTGGATATACACCATTAGCAACCAAAGGGTAGGATGGTGAATGTCTTGGGCTGGGTTCTCCAGAGAAGCAAAACTAGTAAAGTGTATAAGTATACATGGAGAGAGACTTACCTCAAGGAAATGGCTCACATGGTTGTAGACACTGGAACTTCCCAAGTCCCTGGGTCAGGCTGGAGGCTTCTCCTGATTCAGGTAGCTGCAGGAGCTGGTGAACCCAAGACTGGCAGGTCAGAACGCAGGGCTCTTTTCATAGTCTGCAAAGATCTGTGAACCCCAAGATCAGCAAGCAAGACCACACGTAACCTGCTTGCTCAAGTCCCAAGAACTGGAGGTCAGATGAGCAAGAGCCAGTTGCAGGATCCAGGGCAAGTAAAAGCCCACGAGCCTTGCCAGAATGTCCACTTGTATTCAATGCAGGCCACACACCCAAGGAAACTCCCTTTCAACTGGTTGGCTACACACAGCAGATTCCATCATGGGCATGATCATGTTATATCAAATCTCATCATGGAAGGGATCACATCATATGACTGCCAAACCACTAAAATCATGGCCCAGCCATGTTGACACACAATGGTAACCGTTACAGTGTGTCATCCAATAGGATCAGGTGGAGTCTTCAGCTCATTGCCAGAGTCTGGGGAGAACATTGAATAAAAATCTTAATACTGCAAAAACTAAAGTGTATCCATACCCAGTATATAAGTAAAGTCTTCTTAATGTCCATAAACAGAAATGCTATTCATTCTAAAGTTAAACACAACATACATGTCAAACCCATTTCCTATTTTAACCAGATGTCTCCCTCAAGGAACTCCAGAGAACACACATCTGATACTATTCATGTTGTCTAGGATACTGACCGCTGAGGGAGATAGATTGTTAAGTAGGATTGGGAAGTGGGCAGGAAAAAGAAATTGGTTAAAAGTTCAGTGAAAGAATGACAGCCTGGATCAGAGATAACTAATCTGTATTCACACTCAGTTTATTACATTCTTCTAAAATATTTTCACTTGTTTCTACATGCTGTTGTTCTTGGGTGCCATCAAGTCAGTTCCGATTCATAGCAACCCTACGTACAACAGAACAAAACACTGCCTGGTCCTGTGCCATCCTCACAATCATTGCAATGTTTGAGCCCATCCTTGCAGCCACTGTGTCAATCCATCTCATCGAGGGTCTTTCTCTTTTTCACTGACCCTCTACTTTACCGAGCATGATGTCCTTCTCCAGGGACTGGAATATATGCAGCTACTGGTAAATAGGACAAACATGAAGATTTTTAATTATTGGAATCTAGAAAATGTGCTTGGTATATTTTTAGAATAAAGATCTCCATTAGATGGATATTATAATTATTTTTTCATACAAATACATTTATTGGACAACAATATTCGAGGGGTAATTCCTTCTTCCTCATTTTCTCTGACTACTTTTCCTTTTTCTTCTACACCAAATGCTTAAAATCTGTTTAAAACCAACATCTATCATCTCTGTTCTCCAAATATCCCACTATTTTGAAAGAGAGATTGGAGGGTATTTTAGAAAATGGAAAAAGAATATTCTAGGGTGCATCCTTTCCTCTAAAGCTAAACTCTCTGTGAAGTAGGTGTATCCAAAACAGTATTTGTCACCTTGAAGCAGAAGTTTGTATCAAGGTTGTCTTCTTTTCCCCTATATTTAGAGCAAGGATCTTAAACATTACATAAATAGGAGAGATTTAATTAAAAAGTTGGAGAAATGTGTTAGTGTTAATTGAATTCTTGCTACAGTTACCTTTGCAAACCAATGTTAATAAAACTCCAGTTCAAAGTGGATGGGTTCGGGGAATTGAGATAGCTATTTATTTCCTTACCTGAGATGCCAAGATAATCTCAGTAAAACAAAGAGCCCAATTAGATGAGTTCTCATTTGTAGCTACTGATCAAGTTTACACAAACTGCTAGGATTTCTATGCAAAACAAATAAGAGGTTCAAAGCCCATTAAACAAGGTCGAGTGAGAAGAGGAAACACTTCTGTGCATTTTGAAAGCCTTTCACCTATGGAACAGATAATGGACTGGCTTCTCTCTGGAGCTAGGCTCCGCTCCCGCCCCTGGCCAAGCTTGCCGCCCCTTCCCCCACCCTCTGTATGGTGTCTCTCAGTCAGTATTACTAAGCTATAAATTGCCCGAGAGCTTAGAGACAATCAGGTCACCACCGCTCTCACAAGGGAAAGCTTCTTAGTTCAGAGCAGAACTGTTCAGAAGGGGAGAGAGGAAGGAGGGAGAGAACCTACGCTTTAGTCGTCACTGCGCTAGCAAGGGGTGAAGGGAGATGGGGGAGGGGGCTGCCAGCAAAAGCACCCCCAACAAGGTCGCACTTGACCCGAGTCTACAAACTTATTGGTCGCTGCAGTGGAAACTCCCAGCGCGCTCTCCACTGCCTGGCCGGCAGCCGCCGCTGCTGGGTGGAGTCGCGCTCCCCGGCCCCACCTATGGGACGGAGCTTCCCCTGCATCCCTGGACCAGCACCCTTCGCGAGAAGTCTCCAGGCATCTAGCAAGGCTCAGATTATCCTCCCCCCCCCCGCCCCCTTCCACCCCTGAACCCCGCCAGAGTAATATCCTTAGCCTCCGAAGAGCCCAGGGGGCCACCTCCCCGTGGCTCAGTTTGAGGACATTCGCGCGGAATCCTTTCAGTTCCTCGCCCTGCCCTGCTTTCACAACTCTGCCAGGTCAAATGGCCAAAGACAAACTTCTGCCTCTCGCTTCCTCACTCCCACCTTATCAAAAACCCACAGCTGGTGAACCCACACACATCGAAACTCCTAGGGCGCTGTTGCAGTCTGGGCATGCTCAGTATTAGGGCAGGTTTTGATTGAAAGTAAAAAAAAAAAAAAGAAAGAAAGAAAGAAAAAGCTTTGTATTATGCAGCCTCCTTCTCCTGTGCATCTGGCTTGCTGAACAGGTTGCGGGGCATCCCTGCGCCTACCCAGAGGGTTCATCTGATGCCCTTGATTGTGTCTTCTTGGAATGAGTCCCCCTCTTGGTTTCCTCCTCCTCACCCTCCTCCTCCCCCCTGTTCAGGTCCCAGTCCGCTGTGGGGATGGAGAAACACTAACAGAACTGGGATGGGCGTTGTTGGCTGAGCGGATCCACCTATTATTAGTGCGCGCTGATTGGCTCCTGGTCGTAGCGTACCCGCGGCCGAACCAATCAGGGGGCCGCGGCTGGGAGATGATGGGCGGCCGCCTCCTCACTGGAGGGATTCCTGGAGAAGCTGCAGTGTGGGGATGCTCTAGACCGAGTACTGCCCCCAGTGTCTTTCCACCTTCTCCTACTGCAGCGGCGGCAGCAGCACTTAGCAGCGGCAACTTGAGGCTGCACCCCGGGCAAGCCCCCCAGGGTGGTGCTCAGCTGAGAAAGGGGCTCAGCGCCCCAAAGGGGTGTGTGTAGGGAGGGGGCGGCCAGCTGGGACCAGCTGGTGGCCCTGGAAAACCTCCCACACACCCACACCCACACACCCCTTTTGTGTTGCAGGCTGCCCCTCCAAGAGCAAAGGCAGCGAGAGAACGAGTGTGCCTCGCACGGGTCCGCGCGGGGACAGCAGTGGGGACCGAGACTTGGCACCACCTCCTGGTTCTTCCTCCAGGTAAAGCAGCGGGACTGGCTGCACCGCCACCTCGGCGGCGCCTATCTGCTTGAATCTGCCCGCACGGTTTTTTTCTCGGTACACTTGGGTTTTGGTGGTGGGAGATTGAGACCTGGGAAGGGAGCCCCGGGTGGCCTATTGTGAAGAGTATAATGAGACCACATGTGCATCTCCTGGAAAAGCACTTTGCACAGAGCCTGTGATTTAGAGCCTGGAGTTGATGTGGGGCATCCCCCATCTTCTTGCTCCCTGTTTCCTTCTCTTAGTCTTTCTCCTCCGTCCTCAACCCTCAGCCCCCAATCCCCTAGTCTCTCTCTTTCACCCTTCTCCCACCCTAAACTGGAACAGTGTTTCTTTCTCCTCCTGGGGAGGATTGCCTTTTCTGAGGTGAAAGGGAGTGAAGAAAGGAGAAAGATTTCGTTTTGCCTGGCGTGCGGGATAAAATAGAACACAACCTCTGTGAAAATTAGAGTACAGAAAGCAATTGAACTTAATAGGGGAGCAGACAAGCCACCTAGCTCGGGCTGTTTGACAAGGGAAGCATCAAGTTTAACTTGATCTTCTCGTTGCAAGTGACTGTGTCTGTCACTTGCTTCCTTAAAATGGAACAAAAATAAACCAACAATCCAACCCACTTTCAACTGCTTAACTGCTGTTGCTTTTAAGTTCCAACCATCTGACTTTTCCTGTTTCCATCTGTCCTGTGGGGCTATTTGGTATTTTGCACAGCAGTGTTAATGTCTGAACTTTGATGGGTTTCTTGAGCAAAGAAAAACATTTTAAAAGATAGGTATTACTTTCCTGACATTCCTTGGTAAGCTCTTTATGTTGAGGGTAGGGGACAAGACATGTAAACTTTCAAGACATTTATAAGTAAAGCCAGTATTATTAGGAGGCTTGGATTTCTACTTTGGGAAAGCTAATCTTCTAGTTAGCTTTGTGTACATGTTGGTATTCACTTTCTCGAATATTAATCCTCTGGTGAAATAAAGCAACCGTTTAACTTTTGTGTTAGAGCTACATTTGTGTATGAATATTCATTTTATTCTACCTTTCTCTGCCTACTTTATTTTGTTGCCTAGATATCAAAGCCATGTCTTGCCTTATTTTCTTTTAGTATGAGAGTATGTAAGGGATGTAAACATGATGTTTATACAATTTTAGCACTCCCTGAAAAGGCACTTGGAGGCTCCATTGGCCAAGAATCTTGTACTGAAACAAAGTTTAGAGAGTAATGGTAGGAAGAGAGCCTCAAATTTTAAAAATCTTATAAGGGAAAATATTTTTGTTCTCAAGTCTTGTTATAGGAAGAGAAACATATCAAAACAGGTGTCCCTGGCTATCTTCATAATAGGTCAAGTAAATGGTACTTGTTGGAAAGAGCTTTGACTGAAGCTTCAGCAATCTCTAATTCCATCATCAGTGATATAAGCTTTCTTTTCTTATTATTCATCAGAGACAGCTAAATGATTACCGTCAGGTAGGAGGAGGTAGAGAGAAGTGCCTGGTTAAATGTAATGGGAAAGCATTCCAAGTGGATCCTAAATGAACAGAAAAGCCAGCGAATCTTATTATCCAGATAAATTCTTTCCGCTGACGGTCAGGGGAAATGCCAAGTCTTACATTTTTTTCCTAGATGTCCACTTACAATAGGAAAAGGAAATTCTCTTAACTCTTCCTGACCTTACACACTATATGCACCCCAGATAGTCTAGTTTTTGCCACATATTTTTAGTGCATAATTTTATACGCCTACTAAAGGAAGAGCTGGTTTCATTTGCCATCAGTGTAAGGTCTGTTATTTCCTAAGCCATTTTCTATTTGAGGCAGTTATTTCTCCTACATGAGCAGAATTACCTAGAGTCACAAAAGATCTTCTTTGTAGGGCTTTGACATTAGATGACTTTTTTATTATTATTATTAATGTAGCATCACTGTTAAAAGCTAACTGTAATTTTTAGAGGTGCCACCTTTTGGTTACAAGGACAAAAGGACAATCACTTAATTACCTCATGTGTATGTACATCTGAATTAACAAGTTTAGGCATGAAAAGATGTACAAAAAAGAAACCAACCACTCTCCGTGTGAGCAAAATAAGATTTTGTTTGCTGGTTTCCCCACTGTCTTAGGAAGATATAAAAGTTTGAGCTTGATTTGAGACATTTGTTTTCTTGACCCTTTCTAAGTACTAATTATAGCAATAGCATGTAAGTGAGATGCGTATGAGAATTTAATTTTTATATACTTAGGAAAAATTAAGTCTTTATATATTGCAAGTCAAACTAACAACAATATATAGTAAGTGGATTGAGGAGAGACTTTTAAGAAAGAGCCAAAGGGCAGGGAACAATGACATGTTAGGAAATTATTACCCTGTCATCCCACAAAATGTTCTAGTGTAACAGTTTCTGATTATCTTCTTTTCCTTTTAAAAGGATACTTTAGTAAATCTTAATGATTCAAAGCAAATACACAGTTAGATTTTAAGGCATTTTTATCAGCACTAAAGATTGCTACTATAAGTGAAAATCCTAAAATAGTAATTTCACAAAAAAAAACCACAAGATAGGGATTTTATTGAAGAGAAGTTTTAAACTTCATTTCATAATGGGAAATATTAGTTATTCTATCTGGTCAGATTATCAAATGAGTCTAATCAGGACATATGATGATGGATAGCTTGGTATTTACATTATAAAATTTACAAATTAGATGTAGTGCTAACTGAAAATAAAACTAGAATATAGTAGCTTGTCATAATTATACTTTCAAAATGAACTGAGAGATCATAAAATGCAAAACATGTTAGAAATCTGAAAGTTATTTTGAATTTTTTATTAGCCTAATGATACCATGGGCATACTCTCAGTTCATTTTGATGCCAGTGTATTAGATAAATTTAGAGTGAATTCACAAAACAGATTTTTAGAGCTATCTGATATAAAAAAATCTAATATGTCCGGTTTAATCTTAAAGAACTCACAATTAACACAGACTTTTTTTTTTTTTATATATATATAAGCCTGAAATATTTATGACTCTTAGCTTTTGTGGTTTCTAGTTCGTGTACCAGACGGGAAGAGGTGTCATTAGTTCTGAATTGGAGCATATTTTTTCCTAAAGGTAATGATTAGATGATTTGTTGGGTGGGTGGGTGGAGGAAAAATAAAACAGTTTTATAACCAAACCTGTTGCCATTGAGTTGATTGCTACTCATAGCAACCCTATAGGACAGAGTAGAACTGCCCTGTAGGGTTTCCAAGGAGCAGCTGGTGGATTTAAACTGCCAACCTTTTGGGCAGCAGCCAATTTCTTAACCATTGTGCCACAGGGCCGAAATAGAGCAAATTTGCTCAATATTACAGAAAACCAAGACCAAAGTTGGCTTTCTGCCATACTATAATGTAGGCATGGGTCCTGAAAGCATTTTGCAAAATAATTTTAAAAATTAAATATCTGATCAGCTTTTGATGTTTTTTCTTAATTTTAGATGATTTACTTGTCATAAATACATCTGTACCAATAAATTAATATACAAGAGATGCTTTCTTTCTAAATTTGTTTTCCGTTGGAATTGACCAAGGCTATTAAGACAGGGATAAAGCATAAAGCACTCTAAATAAATTAATAATTTTATTAGTATTAAGAATGTATATTTAGAATATATAAACATATGTATATATATTCTAAAATTAGGTAACTTTTTTCAAAAAGGATTAGAGGCTAATGGACAGTACCATATACTGTGTTGAAATTAGGAGGTACTCATGTCAAAATACCCTTCAAAGAAAGATAATAATGTTTTGGGCTGCTTTTTAATGGCTCTTGGTTGAAAGGTAGGGATACCCAGATGTAATATTAATGGAGGCCTAGAGCTTTTCCTTTATTCGGCCCTTTTACGGCTTTGGGGAGAAGTAATTTTTATGAGTCATGAATGAAAAAAGATTCTCAGCACAAGAAGATGTAGCTCTATATACAGATAACAAGTTGAAATCTGATTTTTACGTGATTTGGTCAGGACAGGATGAAAACATTACTAAGGCTTTTAGCAGTACTTTCTACGTTTACATTCAAGTAAATTTGTTCTTTATCTTTTACGTACCTTTATGACATTATTATTATTCACTTTTCAGGTAAGGGGAGGTGTGGACTTCTATCTTTTCATTTAATTTCTCAAGGAAAGATCAATTTTTTAAATAATATTTTTGCAAACTTGATTCAGATTTCTCTATAAATTGTGACCATTTTTTAAGCAGAAATTTATACTTTCCAATCAGAAGGAAATATAGACCTTTTGCTTCAGCTTCTCTGTCATCTTCAGAGAGTATTTGAAGAACTTTTATGTTGACTAAAAAATAAACTGTGGTAGCAGGGTATATGAATGTCACTATATTATATTATATTATGTATTTTTTTATATTAACAATGGGGAAATAAATTTAAGTTATATTGTAAGTATATTTGTGTTACCTATTGGAAGCTAAGAGAACAGACTGTTCTCTCCTGCACATGTGAATAAACGTGTAAATTTTGTTGTTCTATTAAAAAAGAAAACCTCTTCTTTTAAGTGTACAATGAAAAATATTGCTATGTTGTAGAACTAGTAAGTGCCGGAAATATTTCTTCTGTGGTTTTCGATATCATTTTAAAGGTCCTACTGCAGCCTCCTTTCAAAAGAACACATACATTTCTTTAATTTACAAACATTTAAGAGAGTTTTGGAACAAGTCAGAACCTAACTTAGAATAAAAACACTACATTTGTGATAATGTTAGAAATGAATATTCTGCCATGTGTTTGAGAAATGCAAACCAGATACTTTAAAGTGTTTATTTCTGTGATTTCTATAACGTTTATATTTAGATAATACTCAAATTCTAATTATTTAGAACTACTTCTGGTTCTCTTTGAGATCATTTTGTTTCTAAAAATGCACTCAATGCTTGGAGGAGATTTGGGCATGCTGATTTGCATAGTTTACCGTATGTAAATATGGGGAGGCCAAAATTCATCTTTTTTGGTAACTGCTATAGCAGACATACAAAGAAAACATTACCAGTCATTGCTATAACTTTCTTATATGTAGTATTTTGAAAATATTAATTATATGCATAGGGAGTCATTTTGTTTAAGGGTGATCTCTGGAAATTGAAAAGCAGGTGAAGTTAATAAATGTCTTCAGCTTTTTTTAGCTGTTTATACAAAATGAGAACTGGAGAATTTCTAGGTAAACCGGGGATCACCTTTTTAAGCTAATATAAAAATCCGATGAAACTGATTAGTTAAGATAGAGTTTCCTAAATTTTCTAAGAGCTTTTTTGGACAACATTTTATTATGCATACCATACTACTTTTTTAAAGGAATTTAGTTAAGTGCTTCAATCAAGAATTAAACTATGGTTGAAATATCCAGTTAATGAAATCCACGTATGGCCCTGAAACATGGTCTTACTTTGTCTTCGGGAGTCAGTCTGTTTCACTAATTGTGAAATGTGGCTTTTTTAATAATTCTAAATAATTCCAATTGCTTAGAATTTGTATCATTATTATTTTTGCTAAAGAGAATTATATAGGTAAAATACTGTGTGTTCTATTTCCTACATTACATAAATATTTCTCTTATAAATGGTTTAATTAATTAATCAAGAATAAAATGCACATATGAATTAGAACACAAATAGAATTGGATAGTTTTAAATATGAAGCATTCTTATACTGCATTTGCTTAGATGAGAGGTACTGCCCCACCCTCTCTGACTACAGCCATCTTTTCCAGTCCCATGCCAATAGAGGGAAAAACAGGCAAACCCACTTCAGACATCTGGTGAGAGTTCCCTCGGTCTGACCTCCAGGCAATGGCCTCCTGTTCTTATGTGAGGACTATTTCCCCTCTGGACCAGGTCTTTTGCATAGCACCCCATGCCTGAGTGGTATGCTGCCACTCTGGGAAGGAAGCAAGTAATTCGATTTACCAGTTGCCACTTTGAGATTTCTGGCCATATTTTCGTCAACATAAAAGCAAACACAAAAGGAAATACTCCATCACAACCTGCAGAGCAATGCCAAACTTAGTATTTTTAAAATGTGATGTTGAATCTTAGGATATTTTATAAAATAGCTTTTCTTTCATGGAATTTTCTGCCTTTTGAGTACTCACAAGGGATCCAGGGAAAAAGAGAGGATTTTAAACTGTGAATCGGCATAGTGTTTTTACTTATTAACACCAGAGGATAAAATTGAAATAATTGCTAAAAGATTTTGAAACCGTTAAGTTGGTTCTACTGCTTCCAAAAATCTACCTGTTTCTTGCTATACCCAAAACCCACTGCTGTCAAGTCAATTCTGACTCACAGTGACCCTATGGGACAGTAGAACTGCCCACAGGGTTTCCAAGGAGCAGCTGGTGGATTTGAACAGCCAGCCTTTCGGTTAGCTGCCAAGCTCTTAACTACTACATCACCCCTTAAATAGCTACACACCTGATCCTCATCATCATGGATAATCTACAACTGGTTTGTTATTCTTCAGAACCTCTGGGCATTCAACTATTGTGAAACATTACATTAGATTGCTTTTAGGTTTGATTATTAAAAATATATTTCCTGTCATAATTTTATGTGTGAGTTACTGCAAGTGTAAACAACAGTATAGCATCACAGCAGCAGACTACACTCACTAAAATGTCAACTTAGAATTGTTTGCCATCTCCCTTAGAAGAAGAGCCAATTGATTATCTTTTTCCCTCATGATGTACTGCTCCCGAATAATCTATTCAGTACAAACAGTAGATAGGTCCTTGTTCACTACCTGCAAAATATGGAAACCAGTACCTGCTTGCTTTTGAGAAAAAAATCATCTAGAAATGGTTTTTAGACAAATTATTGAAGGATTTTTTAAGCAAGGACAAGTGGTATAACACAGATTAGTCAGCCAGAGCTGAGCTCTTACAGTCAGTTTTTGAGTTAGCAAGATTATTAGGAAGAAAAGTTGACACAGTTACTCAGGAGAAAGACAAGATACCAAAGCCCTGAAATCTGTTTCTGACTAGGAGTGTCTGCCAGAATCTGGTTTGCATGGCTGGCTTTCTGCCTAATCCGTAGCATTTTCATCAGATTTGAGGAATGAATAAAGCGAACATTGGGCATTAGAGCATATTTCTGGAGCACCAGGACCTTGTCTATAAACAGAGAAAAAAAATCACCATTTTTTAACCAATATCTAGAATTCAAGGCCACATGTTTTGTGTTTAAATATATATAAACCAGACCATTGTATGCCTGAAAGTGTTTGAGTTTATCTTCATGTGTACAGGAAGTTCTTATATGTTAAAATCTTAGTAAACAACTTGACATTACAAGTAATGTATCTGTTTTTAGTATTTTTTTTTAAATTGTAATGTTAAATTTAAAAAGTCAAGCAGTCACCCAGAGCTACAGCTGCGCTTAATAATTCAAGAAAGTGACATTTCAACAAAAAGCCAACACACCCTTTAATTGATCAAAACTGCCCTGCTTTTAAACTGTTAAAAAGGACTTGATATGCAAGTTTTCCTATGTTGCTTTTCAGGGGAATCATAGATACTTTCTGAACCACTTCTAGACACACAACATGAATATCAATGATAGGAGATAGTTGACTCCTTCAGGAAAAAGAGGAATAGACAAGTTCTGTCATGTCTGAGAGTCATTTCATCATGTATGTGTTGAACACAGCAACAATTTTATTTCTCTTGACTTCTAGACCTGTACTTATGCAGTGAAGCATACTACTGCGCATTGCTTGAATAGAAGAGATTTGTTCAACTCTCTGACTTTCTTTATTCTCTCTTTTCTTGATTTTTTATATTAATTATCTTCCTGTAAAATTACTAACTGGAAGCTTGGGATCTTTGGCCCTATACTAATATCTACTAGCTAAGTTTCTTTTTTGTCAATGACCAAGAAATTTAATTCCTAGTTTGTATACATTTTAGGTTAGCTTCGCAAAAACATGCTTATAGATAAATAAGGGAGCAGCCTCTTAATTTGTTTATGTACTTGGCACACTTAAATAGAATGTACCAAGATTTGAATTTTTTAAGATCTTATATATAAAGGCTGGTTTGCTGGTAATTTCTAGACTAACATTGATTGGAGAGAGCCATAATAATCGTGTTTAAAAGTCCAAACAAATGGCATATACTACTTGGTACTATTTTTCTATTTTACTCTTGCAATGACAATAATCAAATGATTGTTTTCATGACAGTAGATTACCACTGTATATATATATTTTAATTTATATGAACTTGTTTGATCTTGATAGTGAAGAGATTCTTCATTTCAGAGGCACTAAAGGAGACTTAGAAAGGTTAAGTTACCTACCTGTGATTATACACTTAAAAAGTCTTTCATATTTATATTTTTATATTATAAAAAGAAAAATAAGTAATCAAAATAAAGGATGTTCAGTAGTTCTCTCAGTATGTAAAAATTAGTCTGTCATTACTTATCAAAAACAAAAGCAAAAATCTAATATCATTACTGTATATTGGTTACACAGCCTTTATTCACTTCATTAAAAAGATAAACAAAATGTTTTATCATTATTTCTGTGACTCTCATTTTGAGAATAAATTAGCATTTCAAAACTATTCAGGAATAGTTTTCTAATCTATAAGAAAAGTAAGATTTAGTCACTAGGATCAGTTGGCCTTTAGTCATTGCCGTATTGCTGTGATATTAGCTAACTCACCTTAATAGTTTTCCTTCTTTGTAAACTACATAGGCTAAGCCACTTCCTAAGGTGCTCAGAAATGTGGTGAATAGTAAGTGTTATAGCTTTAATACTAGTTCCCCACACTTATGTCACATTATTATCCCCGTTAGTACTCAGACATACAATTTCTCACTGTTATCTGAACCTAACATTAATGGAGCATTGGGCAAATCTGCTGCAAACAACCTTTTTAAAGTGTTAAAAAGTGAAGATGTCACTTTGAGGACTAAGGTGATCCTGACCCAAGCCATGCTATTTTCAGTCGCCTCATATGATGGTAAAGCTGGACAATGAATAAGGATGCCTGAAGAAGAAATGATGCCTTTGAATTGTGGTGTTGGTGAAGAATAGTGAATATACCATCGACTGCCAGAGGAATGGACATACCTGTCTTGGAACAAGTACAGCCAGAATGTTCCTTAGAAGTGAGGATGGCGAGACTTTGTCTCACATACTTTGGACATGTTGTCAGGAGGGACCAGTCCCTGGAGAAGGACATCATGCTTAGTAAAATAGAGGGTCAGTGAAAAAAAGGAAGACCTTCAATAGGATGGATTGACACAGTGGCTGTAACAATGGGCTCAAACATAGCAATGATTGTGAGGATGGTGCATGACTGGGCAGTGCTTCGTTCTATTGTCCATAGGGTGGCTATGAGTTGGAACTGACTTGATGGCACCTAAGAACAACAATAGCATTAATGGAAGCTCTTGGGTCTATTGATGCATTTTTCCCTTCTATTAAAGGTAGAGAGGGATAAAGCAGACTATTCAAAAGAATATATCCAAACTTTAAGAGAACATATCCAAATCCAATTATTATTCAGTCCTAGTGTGAAGTCCATTGATTATAATTCTTGGTGTTAAGAATCAAACGCATTTCAGCATGATAGCCAATAGCCATAAATATTGCAATGTGGATAAATATTGTTGTCTTTGTAGCTGATCTGATATAAGGAAAGAGGAATTTTAATTGGGAAAGGTCTATAAATAATGGAAGATTCTTTGGAGAATAGAATAGCTACATATAGGGATTTTCAGGTGAACAACGTAATCATATTAATTCTTAATATTCTTACCACATGTCAGGCACTTTTCTGTGTTCTTTTTGTATGTCATCCCATTTAATATTCCCAGTAACCCTATGAGATTGATATTATTTTTTCTATATTTTTAAATGAGAAAATTTAGGAAAAGAATATTTAAGCTCCTTGTCCAGGTTCTCACAACTATTGTATACTAGGATATGTATTCAAACCTAAGCAATCTGATTATAGACGCAATACTCAACCATAAGCAATCAAAACCATTAAGCTCCGAAGAAGAAGAAGAAGAGGAATAGATGATGGCAAAGAGATACAGGTGACCAAAAAAGATTGAAGAATCATAGACAAGCTTTACCCACTTCGTGTTTTGTGTTGCTATAACTATTATGGCAATGTGGTAAAAGTATGGAACTTGGAGTCTTATTGACCTGGGTACAGATACCTACTCTGCCTTAATGAGTTTCAGTGAGATATTTTACCATTAAAATTTTCATCTCTCTTGGAAAACAAATGTAATAATGATGTCAAATTGTGTGGTACTCTGTTACTATATGGCAGAACTGACCCACCTGCCCCTTATCCTGTTTATTAGTCAGGAAGTTTTCACTTGTAAAAATGCCACCTACCTCAAAATTGCTTAACAAGAAAAGGGGATTTGGAGCTCATGTGACCAAAACAGTTCAGGAATATTCTGGCTTAACTCCTAGCAGTAAATAGGAAGTGAAACTATATGATCCGGTCCAGGTTTCCTCCTCCCAGCCTCTCACCTTCATATTAACTCTACTTTTGCTTTATTTGGCACCAGGATCTTTCTTTACAGTGATGATAATGTTTCCAGCAACTTTAGGTTTATATCAGAAACCCCCATGTACAGAGAATGTCCATTTTACGAAAAAGTTTCAGAATAAGCTTGATTGGAATAACGTGGGTCACTTGTCCCACTCTGTCTGGGACTATCGAATATGATATTTATCTAGGTCTAGGACTTGCATCATCCCTTAATTTGAAGGTTGGAAATGGCATCACTAACTGCATAGGAAGAAAGTTCTGCTGTTATAAAAAGAGAGGTGATTAGATTCAGGACAGGCAAAAGCAACAGATGAGAAAGGATGCCAGATGGCTTTAGAGTTGAAGCAGGTTCCTAGAGGGCCCCTTTTGTTCCAAGTATTAACCTTTTAGCTTATGGGTCATGGGAAGATCTAGGCAGTGTAAGGGAAGAGTCCATAGTAGTTGGGGAGGTGGGAAGGGGTGGCACTCAGAGGGCTTGAAGCAGGAGCCATTTACCAACAAGTGTGGAAATATTCAGTAATTTAATAATTGATAAGGCTATACCAGTGTGAAAAAGTCTGAATATCAGAGGCTAATAAATGAGTTGAGTTTCATCTAACTCTAGTTAGGTCCATATCTCATTCTTCTTGCTTCTTAAAGGAATAGGACAGATATTTATAGGACTTGAGGATTCTTAGAGTGGTTCAGTTCAGTAAAGCTAAGAGCAGCAAACTGAAGATATGTGCAGGGCCACCTGTGTAAGTCAGAACTTCAAATATTTGCTTTTTTTTTTTTGAGGGGGGCATTTATTTCAAGGATTTTATTAAGTTTTATTTTACTGCAGACTCTGCAGGATCAATTTTTATAAAAATTACTATAAATTTTTTCTTTGTTATTATACTCCAAAAGGAAAAGGAATTATTTGGGAATAAATTATTTTTTCAGTAAATACCTATCAAGTTCCTACTATATGCTAGGCACTGCTTTGGATGCTGGGAATAGAGAAGTAAACAGCAAACAAATTCTCTGCTTTTAGGGTACTTACATTCTAGGAAAGGAGAGAGACAGCTAAAAACAACCACAACAAAACATAGCTAAGATAGTTTAAAATAGTGGGAAATAGTGAAACAGGCTAAAAAATAGAAAATTTAGGAGTATGTTCCTCTAACTCCACCATGGAAACATAGGTAAATTGAGACTTAAAAATGAAAGGAGGCAGCCATGTGTATCTCAGAGGAAGAGCATTTCAAGCAGAGGAATGCCCAGGGCAGAAGCTCTATAGCAAGAATGAATTTGATCTATTTAAGGAAGAAAAACTAGCGAATGTAGCTGAAGTGTAGAGTCACTGGTTTTGTGAGTTTCACCCTGCCTTAATTTAGTTAGAGGCAATCTATGAACATTATTAAAGAAATTTGCAAAACATTATAATCACATATAATCTCACAATTCTTTATATATGTGGTTTCTCATTTCTGTGTAATAGTTTTCCAGTCTGAGTAAAATGCATTCTCAGGTGTGAAATATCTTTAAAAAAAAAAATCAAACCTCTTGTCATTGGGTTGATTCCGACTCATGGAGAGGGTTTGAACTGCCAAGCTTTAGGTTAGTAGTCAAGCACAAACTGTTTGCATCAGCCGAAGACCTCTGAGGCATCTTATAGGTGTATATTTTTACCTTCCATTTTTATCTTTAGAAGAGTAGCTTCTTTTCTTTTATGGCATATATTCCTTAGATGCTTTCTATCTTTTGATATATCTTAACAATCTCTCTCCTTTTGGCCTCATTTCTAAGGGAATGGAACACATAACCTAACTCCAATTTTATTATTTTTATGAATTTAAGTGAACACCATGGCTTTTTATCACAGTAATGATATTTTTCAGTGTAATTTCCTTTTGAGATATACTTGATTATATCCTACAAAACCCTAACTTAGATTTTGAAACAAAAGTAAATAAACACTGAAAACATAATGAAACAAATCATCTTGTGTCGATTGTCATTTAGACAATACTGTCCCAAAGCATTAACAGGAAATTATTTTTCCTCTATGTAGTTTCATATCCTGGTTTCAAGAACTCAATAACCCAAGTCTACCTAGGTCACTCCATGATAGTAAACTAGATGCTTATAGAGGCATATTAGCTGTTGTGAGACTGCAGTAGAATAAGCCACAGCAGTAATGAAGTAATAATTAAAGTGTCAATCCTAAATGGCCCTCTCCTTTTCCTCTGAGGTTATCTACAGATAATACACTCTGATGATGGCATGTTTTGAAAATGAAATTTCCTTTGCTGAGATATTCCAGTCAATAAATGATACTTATATATTTTTCTTATCTGTGATATTATGGCTAAAAGTCTTATGTCTGTTTTATATATACATACACAGTATATTTTGATTTTTTAATGAACCTGGATGCTCCACTAAATACAAGTGTTCTAGGTTTTTATGATGATATTTTCATCATCTCTGAAGCTTCAGTGCCTGACAGACGGTACGAAGAGAGCACTCTAAAGAATGTTTATTAATTGAGTGAATAAATCAACTATATTAATATTTTTCTCTGGATTGACACAGTGGCTGCAACAATGGGCTTGAGCATAACAACAACGGTGAGGATGGTGCAGGACTGGGCAGCGTTTCCTTATGATACAGTTCTCTATGAGTTAGAAGTGACTTAATGGCACCTAAGAGCAACAACAATATTTTTCTAACAGTTTTGACTGGCATCCAAACTCGGTATACTACATCCCTGTTTTAGATCCTTTGTGCTTCCCTTTCCCTCTATCTGGGATGCTCTTCCCCTACAGATTCATTTGTTTACTTGCTCAAACCCTTTGTGTCTTTATTTAATGTCTGTGCAGATTTTCTTAATAAACCTAACACAATGTTTCTAACCACCAACCGTTAACTTTGTATTTTTCTTCTTAGCATTCTTTAATCAATCTTTTTATCACTCGCTCATTCATTCATTCATTCATCTTCTACCTACTCTCAATAGAATGTTAACTTCACGATGACAACATTTTTTCTGAATTTCCAATGCTAGAACAGTGGCTAAGCACTTGGCTGCTAATGGAAAGGTTGGTGGTTTGAATCCACCAGCGGCTCTATGGGAGAAAGATCTGGTGGTCTGCTTCCATAAAAATTTACAGCCTTGGAAATCCTATGGGTCAGTTTTACTTTGTCCTATTTTTTATAGGGTAGCTATGAGTCAGAATCAACTCAGTGGCAACGGGTTTAGTTTTTTTGTTTTTAGAACAGATAGTGGTTGGTTGTTCAATAAATATTTGTTGACTAAATGAGTGAATGGACTGTGGATTACCTTTCCTTTAATTAGGAGAGGAATATGCATCCATTTCAATGAGAAAAATAATTTACCAGTTATGAAAATTTATAGAGATAACCAGTTAGACTTTTAAGCTACATTGTAGAGAATCTTTCTATTTGTAGAGCAATTTACAGTTCACAACAAGGAGGCCAAAAATAACCAATATGTCCATTACATTACAGACGGAAGCTTAAAGTTTCTAGCGAAAGGGTAATAAAAAAAAAAAAATTCAACTTAGCTTTTTTCCTGTAATCATCTAATCGACTCTGTCATACTTATGTTCCTTCCTAAAGTTTTCTCATATTTGTGCTCTATTATCACATTATTGTAAAAAAAAATTTTTAATGGGTTTTTCTGTCTTAAAGTGTCACTTCCTTCCAACTGACCTTCCACACAGACACTTAAGTCATCAAAACCCAAATCTGGTCAGGTCACTCTTCTCCTTGACATAAAATAAAGGTAAAAACGGAAATTCCTAATATGATCTATAAGGCCCATTATGACCTACCCCACTTGGCCCATTGAATTATTTATCACCCCAAATATTTTCCTCCTGGCTCCTTCTGTGTGGTTAATTTTTACCCTCTCCCCAACCACATTCATTTTACAGATTTTTCATTATTTGTAATTCAGTTTAGAAGTCCTCTGAAATTTTCCCTAATCTACCTCCTTAATTCAAAGTTCACATAATATCATGGAAATATTTCTGCCATTACATTTATCATGTTGTTTTAGGGTATATAGCCACCTCCCTGTTACCTGTGAACTCACTAGGTTTAAAGACTATTTTATTCTTCTTTATATTCCTGTTAACATAAAAAAGAGTGGCATATAATAGACACTGTCAAAGCTTGCTGAATGAATGGAGAATAAATATATTTAGTCTTGAGAAAAACAAACTACTAAAATAAATACAGAAAATCACGTAAAATCTAACTTTGCAAAACTAAACTTGATCCTATCATATGCTTTGGGAGAGAGGGGGTGCCATATAACCTAGGACCCGAGGAAAAGCCAAGTAGCCACTTGGTATATGTCTTCCAAAAGGGGGAGCAGTAAAGGGGAGAGGAAAAAAGATGGAGAGGAGAAGGAAGGGGAAAGGAGAGGAGGGGAGGGGAAGCAGATCAGCTGTCTTTTGAGAAGCTGATTCTAGATCCCATATTTGCCAACTGACCATTTTAAGCTGATTCTTCTTTTTGCTAAACTTCACTCAGGCATCAACTTAAATCAGAGACCCTCTCTAATCTCTCAATGAAAAGTATGTCTGCCATTGTAGTTTTTCATAGCACCCTATACTTTCTCTTTATAGTACTTGCATAATTGGTAATCATATATTTATTCATTAGATAATTTATTAAATGCCATGCGGAGCCATTAAGAACATAAATTCCAAGAGGTCAGAAACCATTTCTACTTTATGGTCGCATACATAATGCCAGCCACAATGCCTAACACATAATCCCCAGACCCAGTTCCGAAATACATAATAGATGTTTAATAAATGTGTATTGAATGAATGGGTAGATGTGGAGATGCATAGAGGCTGTGTGTAGTATAAACAAATGCTTGCTGTATCCCCCATACTTTAAAGAAATATGAATTTTTATAATGGAGTAGAAAAGAGCTTTAGATTTTGAGATCTTGAACAGTAGAAAGTTAAGCTTTCTGCAGTGACTGGATCCAGTCTGAATACAAATTTAAGCACTCTGTGAATGTGAGTATCTACTATTGGCAGACACTAACACCATAAACTCAGAAATGTAATATGGCTGGCTGTTTAAAAAGTAATTTTTATTATTCATGTATGAGAGTAAATGTTCAGTTTTTTTTTCATATTATAAGAGTATGAATGTGACTTTCCAAAATCCCTGTAGAGCTGTCAAAAACTGGCAAACTGGATGGTAGAGAAGGATTTTGAACAGTAATTAAAACTTTTTTTATATTATGGGAAACTTTAAGTAGAATTTTAGTTTGAAAATGTTGAATACTTAACTGCTCGTAAAAGAAGAAATATATTTGTAAATTCATATCTTACAGAAGAGGATACTGGTGAGACTACATTTAGTTCAAGGAAATTGTAAGTGGGATGCAGAGGAGGGCTGTAAATATATATTGCTAAAATTTTAACCTTAGGAATTTTTTTCCCCAATTATTTTGATAACATGTGTTTTCTCAAAATCATGGCATCACAGTTTTTTTTTGTTTTTTGTTTTTTAGTGTCTTTTCTTGTTTGCTTCTTTTCTTTGTAATGGGAACAGTCTGTGATCTTACATCCTCTGGGTATGAAAACAGATGTTCAGAAAACATCTGAAAAAAATGCAGTGAAAAATAAATGTTCTAACTAATGATAAAATAGTGAGACTGTACCAGAAAGACAGGCTGACAGGATTTTTTTTTTAATTTCTGATTACTTGATTACTTATTTGAGAATAACTGGGTCAAAGATCTGTGAGATTATATGTGTGGGTATTTCTAAATTTTTACTTCAAACAATAATAAAATTATAGGAATTAAGAATTAATGTTTATTGTCAGAATGTAAAAAATCAGAATTAACTTAAGGGTTCTATGAGTGCCAGGGACCTTTCCTATATTGTTCCCAATTATATTCCCAGTGCCGATCTAGCAGCGTTTGATGCTTACTAAGCACTTAAGAAAATATTTGGTGAATATTGCCGAATGAATCTCTTTTGTTTCTCACTTTTTTTTATTTTCCTTAACACTAATAACTTAACGTCTGGCCTTCGTAAAAAAGAGCCTTCTTGAACTTGAATTAGTTATAATCAAGTCTCATTTTCATCCAGGGTAAAAATATGGCTTCCATTCTTTTATCAGTCTGTACTTTCCTAGTATAAACCATCAGGTAGCTCACTGTCTAATTCTGAATGAATGTGTGTGAATTTAAATATTCATTTTGTGATAGATAATTAAGAGTGAAATGTGTCATATAATGTATTCCAATCCCACTGTATTAGAACCACTATTTTAGATTACCCAGGTCAATGCTACCTGTCTTTAAAATAGATATTCATTCTCTTCACCTCTTCTCCTTCACCTTCTGTCGATTTTTCTTCTTTCTTTTTAAAATCATTTCTGAATCATAAGTCTCTATCGCCATCAAAGCACCAAACCCCCGTTGCTGTTGAGTTGCTTTCAACTCACAGTGACCCTGTAGGGCAGGGCAGAACTGCCTCACAGAGTTTCCAAGGGTCTAAATCTTTAGAGAAGCAGGCTGTGGGCTGGTGGGTTCGAATCTCCAACCTTTTGGTTAGCAACCAAGTGCTTCACCCATTGTACCACCAGGGCTCCTTCTACTGAAAGCACGGTGGGCTTCTATTATGGAAAGACAAAGTTATTCTTTCTGTGTAGACTTTCAACATATATTTAATACTCTATATATGAAACTGGTATTTTTTAGGAAAGGTGTGGTTATTGCTAGTAAAGAACAATGTTTTAAAAGAAACGTTTTAACTTGATTTTTAATTGAAAGAGTAATCTATAAAAATCTTTAAATTTTTCACAATAAACCAGAAAAATGTAAATTAAAAACTAAGTCTTCTTTCATACCCCTTGTTATATTTCCAGAGGCAGCCAGTGTTACAGCCTTTTCTAATCGGTAAGAGAAATATTCGGGGCATATGTTAAATTATATTTTATGTTCTGATGAGGTACAATGATTTTTTTAAATTTTATTTGGGGAAATATATATAACAAAATATGTGTCATTTCAACCACTTTTACATGTACAATTCAGTGACATTAATTACATTCATCATGTTATGCAACCATGGCCACTATCCATTTCTAGATTTTTCATCACCCTTAACAGAAACTCAGTACTCCTTAAATAATACCTCTCCATTTCCCCATCCACTTGCCCCCAGTAAACTTTGGTCTCTATGCATTTGCCTATTCTAAATATTTCACAGAATTGGGATCATATAATATTTGTCCTTTTATATTTGACTTATTTCACTTAGCATAATGTTTTCAAGTTTCGGTCATGTCATGGCATGTATCAGGACTTCATTTCTCTTTATGGCTGAGTACTATTCCATTGTGTGGATATACCACGTTTTATTTATCCATTCTTCTGTTGATGAACACCTGGGTTGTTTCACCTTTTGGCTACTGTAAATAATGCTGCAGTGAGCATTGGTGTACAAGTACCTGAGTTGCTGCCTTCGATTCTTTTGGGTATATACCTTGGAATGGAATTGCTGGGTCATGTGGTAAACCTATGTTTAACTTTTTGAGGAACTGCCCAACTGTTTTCCACAGTGGCTGCATCATTTTACAACCCCGCCAATAATGTATAATGGTTCCAATTTCTCCATATCCTTGTCAACATTTGTTATTTTTCATTTTTCTGATAATAGCCTCCCTAGTGGGCCGAAACATTGTAATGATTGTGAGGATGGTACAGGGCTGGGCGGTGTTTCCTCCTGTTGTCTATAGGGTTGCTATGGGTTTGAACCAACTCTGACAATAGTAACAGTGGGAGTAAAGTGGTATCTCTTTGTGGTTTTGATTTGCATTTTCCTAATTATAAATGATGTTGAGCAGCTTTTCATACACGTATTGACCTTTTGTATATCTTCTTTGATGAGATGACTGTTCAGATTCTTTGCCTATTTTTTGATTGGGTTGTTCATCTTTTTGTAGGTGAGCTGTAGGAGTTCTTGATA
This sequence comes from Elephas maximus indicus, assembly GCF_024166365.1. Lineage (NCBI taxonomy): Eukaryota > Metazoa > Chordata > Mammalia > Proboscidea > Elephantidae > Elephas > Elephas maximus. Next base: position 141,200,677 of record NC_064822.1, read on the forward strand.
TATTCTGGATATTAAACCTCTTTCAGGTATGTTGTTGCTGCCCAGTCAATTCCAACTCACGGTGCCCCATGTGTGCAGAGTAGAGATGCTCCATAGGTTTTCAAGGCTGTGACCTTCCAGAAGCCCATCACAAGCCTGTCTCCGGAGGCACCTCTGAGTGGGTTTGAACTGCCAATTTTTGGTCTGGTAATGAAGCGCTTAACTGTTTGCACCACCCATGAACTCCTCTCAAGTATATTGTTCCCAAACATTTTCTCCCTTTCTGTAGGTTGTCTCTTCACTTTGTTGATAAACAAATTTTTAATTTTTAATTTTGTTGCTCATACTTTTGGTGTCATATCTAGGAATCAAGCTACAATTATTCTTAATTCTTAAGAATACAAATATTCTTAATACGTATATGTCATTACGTATATATTAAGACTAGTTATGTTGTTATTGTTAGCTATCAAGTCAATTCTGACTCATAGCAACCCATAGCATTTCCAAGTAGCAGCTGGTGGATTTGAACTACCGACGTTTTGGTTAGCAGCCTGAGCTCTTAACGACTTCACCATCAGGATGGAACAGAAAATAACTATATAAGATATTTTAGTTTTGAGTTATTCAAGTTCTAAGCTATTTTAGTTTCATAAATTAACTATTTTGTAGTCTAATTTATAATAAGATACACAAGGATACAAAGAGGGCGACGAGTACCAGGGTGAGGGGATATACTTTTAAATAGGGTGGTGAATGAAGGTCACATTTGAGCATATATCTGAAGTAGGTAAGGAACTGAGCTGTGGGAGGAGATGGGACCATGACTGGTGATTTGAGGAAAAGCAAAGAGACCGTTGTGGATCAGGTAGAGTGGTCTGAGGAAGCACTAAAAGCTTAAACTGGAGAGGTAACACAGGACCAGACGGTGTAGGGTACTGGTTTAACTATGACTTTTATTCTGAATGAGATGAGAAACCCATTGGAGGCTTTTGAGCAGAAGGTAACACATCCAACTTAGACATTTTTTAAAGAATCACTTTGAATAAAATGTTCCTCAGAGAATAGATTGGAAAGGGCAAGGGTGGAAACCTGGAAAGAATTTGTTCTTTGTAGGTTTACGTTTGAAGCAAAAGTGCCGTAAGTCTTCTTCTCTCTGTTTTCCTAGATTTTGTGGCCCCCAAGTACATTAAGGTAGTAGTGGGAAGTTTAAGAATATGTTCTTATAGAATTTTTATAAAAATGGAGTCTAACTTCCATCATGCAAGCTAGAGTTTATCATAATGCAGATTTTATTTATTTTTAGCCTATTATATGGGTTTTCCTAGCTACCAAACAAAAACAAACAAAAAAAAAAACCAAACCCACTGCCGTAGAGTCGACTCTGACTCATAGCGACCCTATATATTTCCATCTAATTCATTGGCTTGAGGCAAGTAGATAAAAGTTGGGCTAACTTCAAAGCATCTGGGAGAGTAGCAAAGAAAATCTCTTCTAGGCTTGAAAGACTTACTAATGGACTTTCAAACATCAGAGAAGAAAGCGTTAAGGGTTCATGAATATAGAGTGAGTACAATTGGTTCTAAAAGCCATCCCCATAAAATACTTGGCTTGGTATTGCTTTTCAAGAAAATTATTTTTAGATAAAATGTTTTTGCCTTTCAGTATTTTACATTTAATTTCATTTTAAAGAAAAATATTTCAATATCGATATTCCAAATGATACTCATCCTGTTAAAGGCTGATTTTGAAATTTGTCAGACATTTGATTTAATTTTTTAGAATTAACCATTATCTAAATGTTGCTTTTTAAAATTCAAAGTTATTTATAATCCTTATCACTATGATGATCTTTATTTTCATCTGTACATACTCGTGATTTTTAAGTACACAGTCAGTATTTCTCTGTTGTCTATTACGAGATGAACATTCAGCCAGACACTCCAGAAATTTAAATTAAAAAAAAAAAAAACTTTATATTTTAGGAAGAATATAAATTAGTTTAAGAGCTAAGAAAGACCCAACAAAATCACTTTCAGAATAAGTGTAAGTTTAAAAAAAAAGTGTAAGAGAGTGTATTAAAAGTATAGGAGAGTGTATTATTTATTGCTTTAAGTAAGCTGATAATTAAAGAAAGGTCATGATAAAGAGGTGTAAGATATGAGTTTCAACCATTTAACATGCTTTCATGATTTAATGTGGCATTTAATCACATGATTTGGGAGTCTCTCCAATCAATATAGGCTGGAAGGTATATGAAGTGTTGGGAACAATACATTTCCCTGGAATTTAGCAGATAATGGTCTCCAATGGCATTTGCATTCTCTACCTTGTTATACAGGTACTTGTATATGTTATTTACCTTCTCTAAAAAAAAAAAAAAAAGTACTTAAATCCCTTGAGAGGAGGGAGGATGTCTTCATTATCTTTATATCCCAAACAACATCTTATATATGTTTGATATTCAGTAAATATTGATGGAATGAATGGAGTGCCTTTTACTGAAACAGTGAAACATAATTTTAATATCTAACTCTCTTCAGGAGAAATAGATGATTATTGCCTGTTTGAGGGAGCTTATTATATTTCTCAAATGTGATTTTCTTCGCTTATTGAAGATAGGCTTGTCTTTTGGCAATGGAAGTATTAAGACAAACTAACTGAATTCTATTGCCACAGAGGATTGCTCAAAGTTTGCACTCAAAAACTATTGCTAGAGGATTTATACTAAGCCATCCTGAGGTTATAATAGTAATAAAATTTTTTACATGAGAATAACAAGATGTTAATTTGTATCATTACTAGTAGTAATAAAAAGTATAAATTAGTGGAACCTCCGATATAAAAGTATTCTTAAACTATTTTTTTAGACATAGGCTTTAATTTTTCTTTCTCAGAGAGGAGTAAGTTTTCTTATTTTAAGAAGACTGGAGATCTGACTGTGAACAAGATGCAAGTAGATTGCTCATATTTCAATTCATATTTTCCATCTTCTCTTTCTGAACATCATATGTACAGTATCCTGGATAAATGGATAGAGCCCTCTTCATTTTTAAAACCTTAATGAAACATTCAAGCAACTGTGCTAATAAAACGTATTCAAGCTACTGAAATATATTGCATGCAAACTGCTTATTTTAGTTCTTGACATAGGGATATATGTTCAATAAATGAGAATTTTTTATAATGATTATTTTATTTTTATTAATCTAGTTGGAGTTGTTCAATTTTTGGAGTGCTTCAAAGATCACTTCTTCCAGCTACCTGCTAAACTCCTATTTACTTTTACCATACCTCTGCCTAGTGATTGGTTATTATCTTTGGTAGCTTCTGAGTCATGGTTTATCAGGAAACCAAGGGTGTGATTTGCATTCCAGCATATCCTCCTCCTTCCTCCTGCTCAGTGTCACTTCTATTTTTACTTTGGAGCACAAGGTTCTTTAAGGCATCTTGTATTCTGAAGCTTCCCACATCCACAGATTTACTACCTGCTTTTTTTATAAGAAATGTGTACTCAGTAACAAATCTTTACTGGAAAAAGACAGCTGTAGTTAGATTAATATCTAAGAACAAAGCCTTTATTTTCTTCTAAATCCCCTACTCTTTCTCTTCTTTGAACTATTATCAATGTTCTGTCTCAGTGCCACTGGAATGCCTGGTCCATTTAATTGTATTAAACCAATCAAAAATAATTTGAGTATACACAGGTAATCAATTAAAAAGTACAGATTGAATCCGTACTTTGTCAGTAGTCTTTGAAGATCAAAGACTACAGACTTCAGTATGGATTACACCTCAACATAAGGACAACAAAAATTCTCACAACTGGACCAATAAGCAACATCATAATAAATGGAGAAGGGACTGATGTAGCCAAGGATTTCATTTTACTTGGATCCACAACCAATGCCTATGGAAGCAGCAGTCAGGAAATCAAACAATGTATTACACTGGGAAAATCTGCGGCTAAAAAAATAATAATAATAAAAACCTCCTGCCATCAAGTGGATTCTGACTCATAACGACCCTATAGGACAGAGTAGAAGTACCCCGTAGAGTTTCCAAGGAGCACCTGGTGTATTTGAACTGCTGGCCTTTTGGTTAGCAGCCGTAGCACTTAACAACTATGCCACCAGGGTTTCCTTAAAGTGTTCGAAAGCAAAGATGTCACTTTGAGGACTAAGGTGTGCCTGACCCAAGCCATGATATTTGTAATCACCTCATATGTCTGTGAAAGCTGGACGATGAACAAGGAAGACCAAAGAAGAACCAATGCCTTTAATTATGGTGTTGGCGAAGAATATTGAATACACCATGGCCTGCCAGAAGAACAAACAAGCCTGTCTTGGAAGGGATGCAGCCAGAGTGTTCCTTGGAAGCGAGAATGGTGAGACTTCATCTCACATACTTTGGACGTGTTATCAGGAGGGACCAGTCTCAGGAGAAGGACATCATGCTTGGTAAAGTAGAGGTTCAACAAAAAAGAGGAAGACCCTCAACAAGATAGATTGACACAGTGGCTGCAACAATGGGCTCAAACGTAACAATTGTGAGGATGACACAAAACTGGGCAGTATTTCGTTCTGTTGTACATGGGGTCACTATGAGTCAGAATTGACCCTAGGACACCTAAAAACAACAACTTTGTCCTAGGCTGTTGGTTAGCAGTAATTCAGGATTCATTAACCAGTGTTCCCTCAAGGGTTTCAGAATCTTTTATTTCCTCTCAATTATATGGAAAATGCGTTACGTATGTTTGCATATGCATTTTTCTTGTGAGTGGGCTCGTTCATACTTTCCATTAAATTGTCAAAAGGTTAAGACTCCAAAGAGGTTAAGATTTACCTAGTAAATAAAGAAAAAGTGAAAAAAGCACATTCCTCTGGTTGAGGAGCTTGTAATACATGTGAAACTGACAACAGTAAGTGACAGTATGAAAACATGAGGATGAAGTGGTGTACAGTAGGTAAGAAGAGAAAAATCACTCAGTATTCATTTAGGCAACTGTGCATCTGTCAGTTTGTTGTACCGTGGTGGTGTGCGTGTTACTATGAAGCTAGAAGCTACGCCACTGGTATTTCAAATACCAGCAGGGTCACCCTGGTGGACAAGTTTCATTGGAGCTTGTAGACTAAGGCAGACTAGGAAGAAAGACCTGGTTGTCTACTTCTGAAAAAACCAGCCAGTGAAAACCTTATGAACATCAGTGGAACATTGTGTGATATAGTGCCAAAAGACGAGCCCCTCAGTTTGGCACTGGAGAAGAGCTGCCTCCTTAAAGTAGAGTCGACCTTAAGGAAGTGGATGGAGTAGAACTTTTGGATCTTCATGTGCTGATGTGGCAGGACTGAAAATGAGAAGAAAGAGCTGAAAACATTCATTATTAATCAGAACATAGAATGTACAAAGTATGATTGTGGGAAAATTGGGAGTTGTCAGAAATGAAATGGAATACATAAAGATCGATATACTAGGCATTAGTGAGCTCAAATAGGCAAGTACTGGCCATTTTGAATCAGACAATCAAATGGTCTGCTATACCAGGAATGGCAAATTGAAGAGGAATGGCATCACACTTATCATCAAAAGAACATTTCACAATCTATCTTGAAGTACAATGCTGTCAGGGATAGGATAATATCTATCTGCCTACAAGGAAGACCAGTTAATACAATTATTATTCAAATTTACACACAAACCACTAATGCCAAAGATGAGGAAATTGAAGATTTTTACCAACTTCTGCAGGCTGAAACTGATCAAACATGCAAACAAGATGCATCGATAATTACTGGTGATTGGAATGCGAAAATTGGAAACAAAGGAGAAGAATTCGTAGTTGGAAAATAATGGCCTTGGTGATAGAAATGATGCTAGAGTTCGTATGATAGAATTTTGCAAGACCAACGACTTCTTCATTACAAATATCTTTTTTTCAACAACATAAACAGTGACTATACATATGGCCCTTACTGAATGGAAAACACAGGAATCAAACCGACGGCCTCTGTGGAAAAAGACAATGTAGAAGCTCAGTATCAGTCAGAACAAAGCCAGGGGTTGATTGTGGAACAGATCATCAATTCCTCATATACAAATTCAAGCTGAATCTGAAGAAAATTAAAACAAGTCCACAAGTGCCAAAATATAAATTTTAGTGTATCCCGCCTGAATTAGGAAACCATCTCAAGAACAGATTCTATGCACTGAATACTAATGACCAAAGATCAGATGAGTTGTGGGATGACATCAAGGACATCGTACATGAAAAAAAGCAAAAGATCATTAAAAAGAGAAGAAAGAAAGAGAAGACCAAATGGATGTCAGAAGAGACTCTGAAACTAGCTCTGGAACATAGAGTAGCTAAAGCAAATGGATAAAATGATGAAGTAAAAAAGCTGAACAAGAGATTTCAAAGTGCAGCTCGAGAAGACAAAGTAAAGTATTATAACAATATGTGCAAAGATCTGGAATTAGAAAACCAAAAGAGAAGAACATGCTCAGCATTTCTCAAGCTAAAAGAACTGAAGAAAAAATTTAAGCCTCAAGTTGCAATTTTGATGGATTCTATAGGCAAAATATTGAGTTATGCAGGAAACATCAAAAGAAGATGGAAGGAATACACAGAGTCACTGTACAAAAAAGCATTGGGAGATATTCAACCATTTTAAGAGATAGCATATATGAAGAACTGATGATACTGAAGGAAGAAGTCCAAGCTGCACTGAAAAAAAGCATAGGCAAAAAACAAGACTCCAGGAATTTACAGAATACCAACTGAGATGTTTCAACAAATGGACGCAGTGTTGGAGGTGGTTACTCGTCTATGCCAAGACATTTGGAAGACAGCTAACTGGCCCATGGACTGAAAGAGATTCATATTTGTGTGCATTTCAAAGATAGGTGATCCAACAGAATGCAGAAATTACCATACAAAATCTTTATTATCACATGCTAGTAAAGCTTTGCTGAAGATAAATCAAAAGTGGTTGCAGCAGAGAACTGCAAGAAATTCAAGCCAGATTCAGAAGAGGGTGTGGAACAAAGGATATCATTGCTGACGTCTGATGGATCTTGCCTGACAGAATACCAGAAATATGTTTATGTGTGTTTTATTGACTATGCATTCAAACTGTGTGGATCATAATAAATTGTGGATAACATTGTGAAGAGCGGGGATTCCAGGACACTTAATTGTGCTCATGTGAAACCTGTATATAAAACAAGAGGCAGTTTTTTGAAAAGAACAAGGGGATACTGTGTGGTTTAAAAGGTGTGCATCAGGTTTGTATCCTTTCACCATACTTATTCAATCTGTTTATTGAGCAAATTACCTGAAAATCTGGACTATATGAAGAATGTGGCATCAGAATTGGAGGAAGACTCATTAACAACCTGTGATATGCAGATGATACAACCTTGCTTGCTGAAAGCCAAGAGATTTTGAAGCATTTACTGGTGAAGCTCAAAGACTACAGCTTTCAGTATGGATTACATCTCAAATTCTCACAACCAGACCACTAAGCGACATCATGATAACTGGTGAAAAGATTGAAGTTGTCAAGGATTTCGTTTTGCTTGGAACCACGATCAACATCCACGGAAGCAGCAGTCAAGAAATTAAAAGATGCATTGCATTGAGCAAATCTGCTACAAATGACCTCTTTAAAGTGTTGGAAAGCAAAGATGTGACTTTGAGGACAAAGGTGCACCTAATCAAAATGATTATATTTTTAATTGCCTCATACACATGTGAAAGCTAGACAATGAATGAGGAAGGCCAAAGAAGAATTGATGGCTTTGAATTATGTTGGTGAAGAGTATTGAATATATCATGGACTGCTAGAATAGCAAACAAATCTGTCTTGGAAAAAGTACAGCCAGAGTGCTCCTTGGAAGCGAGAATGGCGAGACTTTGTCTCATATACTTTGGACATGTTATCAGGAGGGACCAGTCCCTGGAGAAGGACATCAAACTTGGTAAGATAGAGGGTCAGCGAAAAAGAGGAAGACCTTTAATGAGATGGAGTGACACAGTGGCTGCAACAATGGGATCAAACATAACAATGATTGTGAGGATGGCACAGGACCGGGGAGTGTTTTGTTCTGTTGTATATATGTTCACTATGAGTTTGGACCAGCTAGAGGACACTAACAACAACCATAATTTGGGCAGGAAGGGTTGAGACTTGATCTGGGTTTAAAAATGAGTTTATGAAAGTTTCATGAGGCAGGGCATTGCATCCTGTGGGGAAAAGCTCATGAGCAAAGTTCTGGAATCAGTATTGATTAGAGTCTCTGGGAAAATAATGAAGAGTCTGTGTCTTGAATGACACTGGTTTATATAGAAAAAACATTGAGTACGTGAGATATTAATAATTCCCCTGGTTTGAAATATTGAATAGTAAAGAGATACATGGTAGATTATTTCTTACCTAATCTTCTTTAGATCTAAAAAAGTTTGGATTCTAAAAATGTTAAATACCCTTAATCTTTTTTGAAAGAGCTCTTAATAACAGGGATCATTTTTAAAGAAGTGTGATATATAATTAAGAAGGACACTGTGGTCCATTTCCGAAATACACTAAGTACAGCCTTCCATGGCAAGTTCATACGGCCCTAGACTGAGTATTTATATTTCATTTTTTAACATCTGTCTAGTGCAGTTTTTCTCTGTGCTTCTCTTTAATCCTATTAAAAGGTAATAAAGTTCAAATTTCATGGCTTAAGAGAACAATGTCCACGTGAATATTCTTGTGTATTGTATCTTAAACTGGACCGCTCACAACCCTCTTCTTCTGGTTAATCTTCTTTTCCTTTCCTCTCCCTTCCTAGCTTCACATATTCTATCAATTGCAGAATCAGCCTTTCATTCTCCAACTCACTCTTTCTTTCCAAAATTGACACCTTCTTCCCCAAAAAACTTCTTTCCTCATCTTTGCCTCATATCCTCTTTCTCATCCTCCCTGCAGGTTTTGCTTGCATTTCCATTAAATGTGATGTCCTACCCACACTCAGAACCTTCTTCCTTTCCATCAATGTATTATCCATCTGAGAGTATTTCTAAGTGAGAACTATGCAGTACTAACCATGCTTCTAAAAAAGAATTCCTCTAGATTTTGGGTATGTGTCTTAGTCATCTAATGCTGCTGTAATAGAAATACTACAAGTGGATGGCTTTAATAAAGAGAAATTTATTTTCTCACAGTAAAGTAGGCTAAAAGTCCAAATTCAGGGTGTCAGCTCCAGGGGAAGGCTTTCTCTCTCTGTCGGCCTTCTCATCAATCGTCCCCAGACTAGGAGCTTCTCTTCACAGGGGCCCTGGGACCAAAGGACGGGCTCTACTCCTGGTACTGCTTTCTTGGTGGTAAGATATCCTCCTGTCTCTCTGCTCCCTTCTTTCTTTTGTATCTCAAGAGATCGCCTCAAGATGGAATCCAGTCTTAGAGATTGAGTCCTGCCTCGCTAATATAACTCCTGCTGCCCATCCTCCCTCATTAACATCATAAAGGCAGGATTTACAACACACAGGAAAATCACACAATACCTGAAATCATGGCCCAGCCAAACTGATACACACATTTTTGGGGGGACATAATTCAATCCATAACAGTATGTGAACAGTACAGTAATTTATAATATCTTTTCTAATGGATTTATTTAGAATTGATCATCCTGATACTTCGTTTATACTTATGTATCTTCCTACCTGAGCTATAATTTTCTTGTGGGCAGGGTCATGTCTTTTTTATTGTGTTTTTGTTTTGTTTTCATCTATCAATCAGATCGTTATGCACAAAAAGGGCCTTCAATATGTAGTTATTTGTTAAAATATTGGCCAAGATATTGTGAGAATGATAAATAATCAATAACCACTGACATATTGTAATTTACAGCATATGAAACACTTTCCTAGGCTGTTTTCATTTAATCAGTATAGCAACGGTATTGCTTATGTGCCATCATCCTCATTTTACAGGTGAGGAAACTGACTTGCTCGGGGTAAGAAACTAGTAAATGGCTGAGCTGTAGAATAAAAGGAAACTTTGTCAGAAATGTCTCTAGAAACCTGTGAAAGTGATATCCTTTAAGCAGCCCTTCCTCTATATCCTCTCTTTAAAAGCTAAGCAGTGGTCACCAAAACAAACCAACCAAACAGAGATTCATGTCATCTCATGCATGTCTTCTAAGATCCACAAAGCCAGTGATGTTAAGCACTGAGAATTACTCAAACAAATCCTCGTATGTGCAACAGATACTCAAAAGATAATAGGACACCTAAGGAAAGTATGAGTAAGATAATATTTATATTGTAATTTAATATCTTAGCAGTTTTCCACTCCATTCCAATTGATGTATATTGTTTTTGTCTTAATGCTTATGAATGCAGGGTCAAGACATGTCTGGTTTTCCTTTCATACCTTGTATGATCTACTGAAATCAAGATCTGATGAAGCCTCACAGAGCTTGAACTGTGCTAAGTGGTTTAAACAAGATAGTGCTGAACATGACATGATAAAAACTGGGTGTATTTTTTTAACATTCTGGATTTGCTAACACAGAAAACACCATCTTTCAATGTTTTGACATAAAAACAACCTACTCCCTACCATTAATTTAAAAAAAAAAAAACTTTATCATTGCTCAACTTATGGCACATTTTGAGTTCTACATGTATCATTCCTCAGAAACTAGCTTACTCACACATAACCAAGGGAGCAGTAGCTGCTGTTAAAATATTAAAAAATGTTTTAAACCATTCTTAGATATTATAAAAATAGGAAAAATATTTTAGCAATACAAGAAAATCATGATCATTAACCCCAAATGACTGGTTTACATCCCTCCCCACTTCTCACCTCCCTGCCTCTTTGCACACCCACTTTAAGATAAGCACCTCAGAAAACTTGTAGATTTTGAAAGATAGGTGGAAGAAATGGCTCTGCCACAGAAAATAACATTTATTTCAGTTTTATCAGGCATCTGATTTAGAATTCAGTAAAAGAAGAAATGCATACTAATAAATTTGGTAAAGAAAGTCAAACTTAATTTGGTATTTGTAGAATGCACATATGCGTTTGATTTAACAACACTATCTCCTAAAATGATCTCAAGGAGAAAAGTTTGAGGGGAGAGTTATTTCTGAGAATTTCATAACTATGTCCTGCGTTCTTAAATCCTAATTTGAAAAGAATCACTGTCACAGAGGAAATAGAGGCAAATGGTGAAATTCTTGAATTGAAAAAGTAGCATACGGAGCGTTATTATAATGTTCTCATGATGGTTTGGGTTTGCTAGAAACTAAATTATACAACTAAGTTGATCTCTTGATAGCCTTTGCCGTCAATAGTGTTTCCCAAGCTCCGCTGGGAATATGCAGATGAGTGGATGACCACTAGTATTGCAATCGGTATGTATACACTGAGAATGAGAATACAAAGGAAAAACAGTCCCTGAGAGTGATGGGTAATGGCTACATCAAGAACAAGAGTGACTAATAGCAAGCAGCAGAGTACTTCTTCAAATCTGCTAATAATGAGTCTTGATGTCCTTTTTCTCCATTTTAGACTTAGGCCTGAATTGTGAGAAGTCAGAGGATCTTCAAGAATTAAGCGTAGACTCTTTTCTTTGCCACTTGCTAGCAAATGAAGCACTGGTGGTGAAGTGCTTAAGAGCTCAGGCTGCTAACCAAAAGGTCAGCTATTCAAATCCACCAGCTGCTCCTTGCGAGTCTTATGGGGCAGATCTGCTGCGTCCTGTAGGGCTGCTATGAGTCGGAATCGACTTGGCAGCACACAACAGCAGCAAATGGCTTCCACAACTCTATTTATCTGTAAAATCAATGTAACAAGATGCAGCTCAAAGGAATGTCGTGAAGTATAAATGCATTAACTAGGGAAAGAATCTCGCATAGTCCCTGACATTGCTCAATAATTCCTGACACCTCTTTCCAAGTAGTGCCTTCTAAAAGTTGCTCCTATTGGTAATTCACACTGATTTCTCCTGGTAATTATGATTACTTAATATCTCAAATTGTCAATTTACTTATTAATAAAGTGAATATGTACTATGTAAGGAATAAATGAGATGGCCTGTATAAATCACATAGTACTGTATGCGTTTGGCGAATGTTAAAAATAATAATAATATAAGAAGGAAGAGAAGAACCATCTCCATCTCTTCCACCCTATTATACAAGCTTCCAAAGGTAGTTTTGCAAAATAAACACCAGGTGACATAGATAACAAAAAAATAAAATAATTAAGCATCATTGTGCATTAATTTAATAAATTGAAAATGAATTTAATGTATATCGTTTATACATACATTCTTGTAATAACCCATACGATGATATAAAACATAATAAAGGTCCCTTGTTTCCCCTCAGAGTCTCAACTTTCAGGGCCCCTCATGCACATGGACCCTTCCAAGCCCTGAGGAAGGGAGGGTGCTAGCAGTGGATATACATTTTGGTAAAATTTACAAAAATAAAATAATCTAACCTCAAGAGGTAAGATCATTGCACTATTTTGCACCTGCTTGTAGAAAAAAAAAAATTTTTTTTTTTTTGTAGATATCCTGCTGAACATTCAATCCTATCTCAAATAATGTCACTTCTATATAGGAATTCTGGTTTGTTTACAGCACTTTTGATTGTATCTGTTTTCGACATTAATCCTACTCAGACTTAATTTATGAGTGTGTGTGTGTGTTTTAATCTCTTTGCTATTAGCGTAGTCTTGAACAACTGGCTCAGACCTACTAGTCAGGCTGAAAAGACTTGCTCCTAAGCCTCATGACTTTCTAGCTGTGTAGCACCAGACAAGTCACTTACTGTCTCTGAGTCTCAGTTTTCTATCCATGGGCATCAAAAGGATAGTACTCTTCATAGGTTTGTTGTCATGATTAAATGAGATTATATTTATTGTTTATTGAAGAATTCAAGCAATAGTAAACACTCATTATGTATCAGTTCTTAAAATCCTGACTACTGAAGTCAGAATTTATAATGTACTCTCCTTTTAGGTGTGCATCCAGCAAAATAACTTGAAAATAAATGTTTATTGAAGTAAATCATTCATAATAAATTGACTATTTTATTTTGAGACATAAGATCACTTTAAAATACAGAATGAAAAAAGACAAAAATGCTTCTTCATAAAACTAATTTATGACATTTAGGGCTATAGGATTATGTAATCAACATACTAAATATAAACAATCAAGAAATTTTCAACTACTACATTTATTCTATTAAATGGTTAATGTAAAATAATATTTGTTTTAGCAATTACTTAAGAGTTGGCATTTGTGTGCCTCCCACATAATAAATAGAATAAAAAACACATTTGGTTGCTCAAACTATGGCATTTTCATTTGAAAAATAAAATATGTTATCGTAGAAACATTTTCATTTCTCTGTGATTAAGACATATTTATTTTTGAAGGTTTTTCTTCTATAAAAGCAAATATTTGATGTTGTTGATCTATATTTTTTGCTAAATCCAAAGTATTTTGAATAAGAGGAAATTTAAAAGCAATTATTTGATGTTGTTGATCTATATTTTTTGCTAAATCCAAAGTATTTTGAATAAGAGGAAATATTTGAAGCCATAGGACCATAATAATGAATGACAGTAATAGGTGTAAAGTATTTGACTAATGAGAGTTCATTGTAACTTAGGATAATTAAAAATGCAATAGTAACAGTAACTGTGGCAAAATGCTTTCTTATATTTTAGTCCATCTTTGGATAAAAAAAACAAGTATGGACTAAACTGCAGTTGATAGCTTCAGTAACTAGTTGGAGTTCCAAACGAAAGAATCAGGCCTCCCACGGGAACAGGGACATTATGGAAAACGTAATGGTTTAGGACACAGAAAATGTCAAGGGAAATATAAGAGCACGAGGCAAGCCCAGTTATTTTGTTGCTGTGTAGTGGGTGGTTATTTTACCCTGTGCTTTTTCCTCAAATGTAAAATAGGGATAATAATGCCTACTTCAGAAGATGGTGGGGTATAAAACACCTAAATCAACTTCTAGCACATAGTAACTTTGTCGTACGAAAAAAAAATGAATAAAAGTTTTGCTTCTAGAAACTCATCACAAAATCCTTTCATCACTCTCTTTTTCCTAAGCGTTTAATATAAAATTAGAACTGAATTTCTTTTGTACCAACTTAATTTAATTAAATTGCTACTTATCCTGTTTGAATAGAGAACTGGCTGTTTCCAAGATTGTGCTAAATAGTGAATAAATACTGTCCTCAGAGTAATTATAAGAAAAATCTATTGGAGAATGTACGTGAAAGAAAGAAGATGCAGAAATATATGATAAAGGAATAGTAGAAAACTACTGGCCAATGGACAAATATAAATCTCTTGAAAAAAGAGATGTATCCAAAAGTACCCAAAATTTTATCTGAGACTTCTCCTTAATATAAGAGATAATAAACATATTCTGAACCACAGAAGAGATGAGCTTAACTGAAATTAACAGGAGTCACTCTCTCCAAGGAAGATAGCTGTCCCCAGATCATATAGCCTCAAGTAATTGGAAACTTTTAAGTATTTAGGAGCCAGTGATATTTCATTAATTGTTAATAATGTAGATATAAACACTAATTTTTCCTTTAAAATACTATAAAATATGATACATGTAAAGATACTAAAAATTATAAAAGAAGGTATCTTTGAATTTTACCTTTATTTTTCCTGATGAATAGAAAAAAATTAATTTAAAATTTCTTGTTTATTTTTAAAAACTAATAAGCACTTTTAAAATTCAACATATTAAAAAATTAAATAAAAATCACTTTCTGCAGCAAATGTGGGTTAGTTTCAATTAACAGAAACCTGTAGTTAGTAAATTTATCTTCCTTAAATCTCAGAACCTCAGAGTTAACAAGCTGTGTCCTTTTAACCTTTTTACAATATTTAAAAAAAAATTATGACAATGTCAACAGTCAACTAAAAGACAACATGTTCGAGGTAAATTTTATTGTAAACTTTTCTTATATTGCTTTTATATTAACTACCGAAATGGCAGACTGTGAATTTAAATATGTAATACCTTTACATTGGTAAAACAAAAATGTGACACAGTTTTTGTAGTTTTTTTCTTTGAAACAACATTGGGAAAATATCCAGGCTAATTTTATTTTTAACAAATGCCAA
Source organism: Elephas maximus indicus (assembly GCF_024166365.1). Lineage (NCBI taxonomy): Eukaryota > Metazoa > Chordata > Mammalia > Proboscidea > Elephantidae > Elephas > Elephas maximus. The sequence goes on from NC_064822.1 coordinate 141,215,833, forward strand.
ATATCAGCATATTATTAATGATTTTAGAGCTTAAGACAAGAGCTATTTTCTCTGTAATTCAAAGGTATCAGCAGAGAAATAGTACCTGTAAAGCTATCCTTAGAGTACTTTGCGTAGCTTTAATTGTTTAACGAACAGAAGTTAAACGACTTTTTGTAAGCTGGGCTTAGACATTGCCCAAATACTGGAGATATATTTTCATCATTGCATAAAACTGCAAGCCTGAAAATGACAGTTCAAGATGGTGCATATCCAACAGTTCATTCTGATTCTTTAAAAGGATAAGGCTCTAACATTGATTCAGATTAGACCCCATCCACCTGTTTGCTCCAGAGAGCTAATAAACCAAACCGAACCAGGTGCTGCCGAGTAGGTTCTGATTCATGGTGGCCCCATGTACGTCAGAGTATGCTCCACAGTGTTTTCAATGGCTGATTTTTTAGAAGCAGATCACCAGGCCTTTCTTCCAAAGTGCCTCTGGGTGGACTCAAACCTCCAACCTCTTGATTAGCACTCAAGCGCATTAACCATTCTCACCACCCAGGTACTCTGTAAAACTAATAAGGAGCTATTATTATTTATTGAGTGCATATAAACAATAAAATATAAATAATGCAAAGTCCTAGCTTAGGGTCGACCCTATGCTAGGACTTTGCATCTGTCATTTCAAACTCTCACAAAAATCATAATTGGCCCATTGATAAGTGTGTACTATAAATTAAAAGTTGGGCAGGGGGTTCCTTTCCCAGTGTTTTTGGAATATTATGTTGACCAGGGAATAGTGCTGAGCCTCTGTTGTCTGCACTGGTTTTTATTTCATAGAGTCAGTCCACACCAACACTTCTTGCTGGATAGGCCTCAAATTCTCAAGTTAGGAAATCTATTTGGATTCCCTAAGGGCTCACTTGGAGCTTCATCTTCAGCTCCCCAAACCAACCAGTTGCCACTGAGCTGGTCCTGACTCGTGGAGACCCTATATGTGTCAGAGTAGAACTGTGCTCCATAGGATTTTCAATGGCTGATTTTTCAGAAGTAGATCTCCAGGCCTTTCTTCTGAGACACCTCTGGGTGGAGTTGAACCTCAACCTCTTGGTTAGCAGCTAAGTGTGTTAACCGCTTGCACACCCAGGGACTCCTCAGCTCCCAAAGGGATGGAAAATCTCAGACAAGAAATTCCTGCTAACCAAAATTCCTTTTCTTAAGGCATCTGTGAATGCTTGAAAGACAGTGATTATAATTCATAAATCTCATCCTGTCTACATGGAGTGAAAAGTGTTTTCTTGAGTCAGATTCTTACCTTTGCACTGTATTTAACACCTGCACAACTTGGACCAAATTACTTAACCTCTCTGTCTCATTTTTCTTACCTGTAAAATTGGAATAATATAGTATTACTTCCTATACTTATTTTGACGATTGAAATGACCTAATGCCAGTGTCCTTGTAATAATGCCTGGCAAAAGGTAGCAAAAATGTTAGTTATCATTATAGTTGTTTTTGTTGTTATCTCATCGTATATAGGTTGTTCCTATACCATGCCAAAACAATTCAGTCAATCTGAGTGGAAAAATTAGTCAAAATAACAGGTTGGTGCCTGAACCTTTATCTCTGGTGGCTTTATCACTGTCAAAAAATAACAACGTAATCCCTATTCTTAAAACTTCCTCTGCCCTTTGATCTTCCCAGAGTCAGAAAAAGTAGGATTTGAATGGCTTTAGTCTAGTTTGTTTTAGTAATAGACCCACAGTTCATCATGAAACAAATGCCACTCTGTAGCCCTAGTTAAACAGAATTCATTATTGTTTTTTCCCCTAGGACTGTATTGCAATGACAGATGAGAATGGCAGATAGCCAGCGGGCCCGGCCAACTGGCTTTCCTCTGCACTCTGGGTTTTGAAGAATAAGAGCACAGATATTTTTGATTCTATAAGCCTATTCAAGCACAGTTTACAATAAGGAAGAAAACCCACTTAGTGAAGTTATGTCTTCAACATAAAAGAATATTGCAATTTTCTTGATATATATTCTTTCAAAGTGGATACTTGTAAAATATTTTTATAACAGTAAATTACAGATCCAGTAATAGTATAAAATTATATAACTAGTATTGAAATACTTCATTCATTTCTTCAATACATTTTTAGTGAGAGCTTACTATGTGCCTGGCACTAGCATGACACTGCATTCCCATCATGAGAATTTGCTTTGAACTGGAAAATTCTGCTGTAATATTGTGGCTTATACTGAACTAACACTAGAAACTATTGTTCACTATCAGCATTTTTAAATACAATTTGAGATTTCACTTTCTCATTTAATTCTTTTAAAATAAGCAAGGTTATTGATGAGTTCCTCGTGGGTATCTCTTGTATATTGAACTTAGCCTTGGCTCTCTAGTGTATTCTCGAAGCTATAACAGTGCTGGACACAAGTTAAAAGGGCAATGCAATTAATAATTGAATGAATAAACACAAATAAATCTAAGTAATACAGAATATCAATTAGAGGAATTAAGCTAATGATGAAAAGCTGCAAACCCTGAACAAAAACATTTTCATTTATTAAAAAAAAAAATTATGTGATATTCTCCAGATATAATTTTTCTTCATATTTAAAAAGGTATGTGTATTATATGTTAAATATATATTAATGTATCCTAATATAGTAAAAGATGCATGGCTATATTTACGTGTGGGTATAGATAGATCACACAATCTGTTTAAAAGATATTAAAGTGTAATTTGTGAAATATTAACATTTTTCACCTAAGAGAGATTTTTTTATTTGCTTCTTTTTTCTGATTTAAGATTTTTCTCTTTGAAATTTAATGTAGCCCTTTAAGACTGTTCTGTTCTTTATTTAATCTAAAAACTTAATATAATTGGATTTTCTGAGCCTGCCTCTCAAAACACCGTAAAAACTTTCACTCTAATATACTTAGCTCAATATGCTTTATATTTTCTTATCAACATGTTTTAGTGAAATTCCAAAATAATCTCACAACTAGATTATTTTATAGGTAAAACAATATTCTTCCAATATGAAGGTCCTTTGAAGGGAAGTCATTAATTTTCTTATATAATTGAATTTAGCTCCTACTAAAAAAAAATTTTATCTTAGATACTCTTAGAATCACAAATTAAGAAAATGTATGAATAGATGGACTTCTTATCTAAATTAAAAAAAATTATTATCTTATAATTGTACAGTAAGACCAGACACAAATGTGGCAAAACAGGTTAATCAAATAAATGGTCATTGAAAGTTGCTAATAAATCCATAGGTAGTGACTAAGAGAAGTTACAAGAAAGGATAACTGTATTTTCCTAGTTTTCTGGTACAGTAAACGTTTCAGTAAAAAAAAAAAAAAAAGTTGCTGAAAAGATGTTCATTTATTCTTTTATTCTGCAAATATTAATTTAATTTGAACAATTTACCTGTGTTCGCGAGGAACCTGTGCATAGATCAAGAGGCAGTCATTCAAACAGATCAAGGGGATACTGTGTGGTTTAAAATCAGGAAAGATGTGCATCAGGGTTTTATTCTTTCAACATGCTTATTCAGTGTGTATGCTGAGCAAATAATCTGAGAAACTGGACTATATGAAGAAAAACACAGCATTAAGATTGGAGGAAGACTACTTAACCTGCATTATGCAGATGACACAACCTTGCTTGCTGAAAACCAAGAAGACTTGAAGCACTTACTGATGAAGATCAAAGACTACAGCCTTCAGTATGGATTACACCTCAACAGAAAGAAAACAAAAATCCTCACAACCAGACCAATAAGCAACATCGTGATAAATGGAAAAAATATTGAAGTTGTCAAGGATTTCATTTTACTTGGATCCACAATCAACACCTATGAAAGCAGCAGTCAGAAAATCAAAAGACTCATTGCATTGGGCAAGTCTGCTGCAAAACACCTCTTTAAAGTGTTGAAAAGCAAAGATGTCACCTTGCTTGACCCAAGCCATGGTATTTTCAATCGTATCACATGCATGTGGAAGCTGGACAATGATTAAGGAAGACGGAAGAATTGATGCATTTGAATTATGGTGTTGGTGAAGAATACTGAATATACCATGGACTGCCAGAAGAAAAACAAATCTGTCTTGGAAGAAGTACAGACAGAATGCTCCTTAGAACAGAGGATGGATAAGACTTCGTCTCATGTATTTTGGGAATGATATCAGGAGGGACCAGTCCTTGGAGATGAACATCATGCTTGGTAAAGTAGAGGGTCAGGGAAAAAGACCCTTAGGGAAAAATACCCTCAATAAGATGTATTTACATAGTGGCTGCAACAATGGCATCAAACATAGCGATGATTTTGAGGATGGTGCAGGATCAGCCAGTATTTCGTTCTATTGTACATAGGGTTGCTATGAGTCAGAACCAACTTATTGGCACCTAACAACAACGACAGAGAAAGACTAGGGAGATAGGGCCAATTTAGATTGAATAGTCAAGGAAGTCTCATTGGAACTGAAACCTTAATGACAAGAAGACTCAAGCACTTGGAAGATCTTGGGTCAAATGCTCTAGGCAGACGAGGGAGCTAAAGGCCTCAGTGGGAGAGCTGAGCTTGGTGTGGTTGAGGTATGGAAAGAAGGCACTTTGACTAGAGCATGTAGAACTAGGGGAAGGAGGGGAGAGGAGGCTGGAAACAAATTAGAATAATATCCTATAGGTCTTTGTAGGCTAGAGAAGGAGTCAGGACGTACTTTAAGTGCAACGAAGTGTTGTAAACAGCATAGTGACTAGATCTAATTCATATTTTAGGAGAAAATGTATTTATGTGGAAGATTATTTGTTCCGTACTCCTTATAACTATATAAATTTTGATCCCTGTTGGTGATACATTCTTCCTTCTTAATCTTAACATTATCAAAATGCACGTTTAAAAAAATTTTGTGTGCTACATAGGAATACTATAAGGCAATTAAAATCATTTTACATATTTTCTTTCTGAATTTAATTTGGACTTCTTAAAAGAATTTTTCCAAAAAAAGAGGTAGTCTTCTTCCCTGATTGATAAAAATTAGAGTTGGTTACTGAGTTTTTGAGATTTTATTTTGGTGCAGTATTTTCCATTCCTTTATTTTCCAGACATGAATATCTGCCAAGCCAACGCTGTATTTAAAACCCTGAGAAGTTCAAAAGGGATTGGAGACAGCAAAGGAAGTCTTTTATACTTCAATATCCTGTGTAATTAACATTTCTGTCTCGGCATTAATAAAACTAAGCTTTTGCCCGCTTTTTATTTTCACTTTAGTGGCTGAGACCATTATTATTTGTGCAAAAGGACAATCTAGCTGTTAAAAGTAACACAAGTGCAAATTGGAGGGTAATTGGAAGAGATAATTTGCTGTTATGAAAACAAGTCCAAATATTTGTTCATGTAGTTGACAACAAAATGGTGATTGTAAGGCCAATCCAATTCTCCTCCTTAGGCACCAACTGGTTGTTGTTGAGAGCTTGGCCTTCACAATAATCATGTGATCAGGCCCCATCATATACTCTTGAAACAACATCTTTAAAAACAGAGAGTACTCTTAATGAAAGAAATGTGGGCACTGCTTCTTTACATCTTTAAAAAGTGTCCTAACTATAGAGGTTAACCAATCCCTATTCACTCTGATCATATATAGCTGCTTAATATAACATTATGTATGTAACTATGTCCCCTGATTCTTGGAGAATGAAAATACACTTTCTTACATAGTTTGTAAGGATCCAACTAAAGGCAAGCTCAACACCTAATAATAGTCAGTACATGAAGGGTACTTTAGGGACTTCTCTGTAACTTCCACTTCAGGCAAATAGTCCATAAGAATTTATGTACTGCAATCTCACAGAGTGATACTTCTTTATAAACAGTGAAGCAAAATGGTATAGGTAATATAAGCTGGCAAAGTGAAATGATGGAACAGGAAAAAATAAAGTTTATTAATAATTTATTAAGATTTAGCAATATGATTAATGAATGTTGGTGTTATAATTTTTTTCAGCAACTGTTTTTTCTATAATGTAGAAGACCATGAGTTGATTAACAACCAAACACCCTGAATAGATATCTACAATCGAATTAAAGATAGGAAATTTAAATTAATTTTTTCATCTAGTGTAAGAATTTATACATTAACTATAAAGGCATAAGTAAGGTGATAGTTGCTTATTTCACTGATAACTATTTGTCTTGCTTGATCCTGACTTTTTCAGGGAGATAACAGTCTATCATCTGAGGGTAATAGAATTTGTAGCCTGCTCTGAAGGACTCATCGTAAGACAATATTAACAATTTGAAGTCTTAAAAACACATATTGGATACAACAATATTAGTTTATGCAATTTTCTGAAAGTCGTTTGTGGAATTGTACCATAAATGAGGGACGTTGAAATTCAGGTCTTACTATTCAAAGTCTACTAACAAAATTTCTGGGGATTGAATTGAGGTCAAAATATTCAGTCAGCTGAATTTGGTGACAATTATAAACAACCAATTCTAAACTCAGAGAATTGGCAATGGTCATTTATATTATACCTAGTGTGGAAATAATATGGTAGTTCAAAGCTGAGAACAAAATATAACAATTTTAATTATAAAATCTATTTTCAAGGTAAACATGGATTTTTTTTAGTTTTATGTCAGAAGAATTAGGGGAATATTTAATGTTTTATATGTAACTCTAGTATTATATATAGAGAGTGCAGTAGATTCTATTCTTTTTAAATTGGTAAAAATTATTTCATTTATTGGTTAAAAAAACCAAAAGGGGTACATAAATATAACAATTTCAAAATATGCTGTCAATAATACTTTTGGATATTCTGAATACTTAGAGTATAGGAATATATTTGTTTATACATACAGACATATATAAAAAGACATATATAGTATATATATATCTTTGATAAACAGCTCCTCATTTAATATATAATTTAAATGAAAATACATATAATGTAAAAGAAAAAAAACTCTTTGCTGTCAAGTCACTTCTGACTCATAGGAACCCTACAGGACAGAGTAGAGTTGCCCTATAAGGTTTCTAAACCTGTAAATCTTTACGGGAAGAAACTTCTGCATCTTTCTCCTTCAGAGTGGCTGGTGAGTTCTAACTGCTGACCTACTGGTTAGCAGCCAAGCACTTAACCACTGTGCCATTAGGGTGCCTTATAAATAAAACCCACTGCTGTGAAGTCGATTTCAACTCATAGTGACCCTTATAAATAGTTATACATAAATTAATATATAAATATATCAACTATTTAACATTTCCAAACCATATTTTATAAAAGTAATTCTTAGTACATTTAAGGTAGAAGCGATAATACACTATTCACTTATTTTCTTGTTAAGATATGTGTTTATCATCTAAATCTATATGATACAAAAGTTAATCTATCTGTTTAATAAAACCAAATAACTATAGTATTCAGTAAAAAAAAAAAATAAAGAAGCTCAAATGGTTATCTATCATAAGGGAATCAGAATCTCAATGAACTACTATTTAGTTATAAACTAAATTTCAATCTCTTTTTTTTAACGACATTGTAATTTGAAAAGCAAACTGAAAATACTAATGTGCATTAAATTGTACTTATTACAGTTTTTTAAGATAATATTTGCCTATAAATATTTGTGAGATTTCAAATCAGCCATTACCCACATGTGATAGAGCCCTTAAGATAATTAGATATTAAGTGGCATATGAAAGTTAATATAATCCATTATATTATCCATTAGAAAGCTAATATAAAGTTGAGATAAATTGTAGAGAACCACTGTCACCTTGTAAAAAGACATAAAACTTTAATTATTCAGTAATTATTTAATGAGTACATACTCTGGGCAAATTGATGTACAGGCTTTATGGACATGAATATATAAAATAATATAGCCAGAAGATTGCAAGTATGTCTACCTAACTCTGCCCAAGAATGAGTATCATCAATCATAGTCTAGATTATGATATGTAAATCAACATCAAACACATAGATGGCACCTTTGTATGGAAAAACTCTTAAAAGATAAGTTGTTGCAAGATAATATTGGTGTTTGACTTTTGAGAGGAAAAAAAAAAAAAAAAAAACTCTTTGCCATTGAGTTGATTTTGACTCATAGCAATCCTATAGGACAGAGGAGAACTGCCCCATAGGGTTTCCGAGGATCAGCTCGTAGATTTGAACTGCGAACCTTTTGTTAGCAGCCAAGCTCTTAATCACTGTGCCACCAGGGCTAGACTATCTCCTACTATCAAAAAAATGGTGTACATTTAGACTTATTACATGAGTGGATGAGGATATTATATAAGCCACATCTGTAAAACACAAGAATAAAAAGATAGAAATACTGATTTTTCCAATGACATGCAAAGAATTTTAACCTGATGTGTCAAATTGTATATGTAATTGTCACTGTGTTATGTTGGCATATCGACATTTGTTGTTTTAAGTGCTGTCGAGTAGGTTCTGACTCATAGTGACCCTGTGTAGAACAGAATGAAACACTGCCCTATCCTGCAGCATCCTCACAATCACTGCTGTGTTTGAGCCTATTGTTAAAACCACTGTGTCAATCCATCTCTTTGAGGGTCTTCCTCTTTTTTGCTGACACTCTACTAAGCATGATGTCCTTGTTCAGGGACTGGTTCCTTCTGATAACAGGACCAAAGTACATGAGATGAAATCTCACCTATCCACGCTTCTAAGGAGCAATCTGGCTGTACTTCGAAGACAGATTTGTTCTTTCTTCTGGCAGTCCATGGTATATTCAATATTCTTTGCCAACATCATAATTCAAAGGCATCAGTTCTTCTTTAATCTTCCTTATTCATTGTCCATCTTTCACATAAATATGCAGCGGTTGAAAATACCATGGCTTATATTAGGTATAATTTAGTGGCTTTTTAACACTTTAAAGACTTCCTTTGCAGCAGATTCACCCAATGCAACATGTCGTTTGATTTCTTGACTGCTGCTTCCATGGGCATTAATTGCAGTTCCAAGTAAAATGAAATCTTTGACAACTTCAATATTTTTTTCATTTCTCAGGATGTTGCTTATTGGTCCAGTTATGAGGATTTTTGTTTTCTTTTTATTGAGGTGTAATCCATATTGAAGGCTGTAGTCTTTGATCTTCATCAGTAAGTACTTCAAGTCTTCTTCACTTTCAGCAAACAAGGTTGTGTCATCTGCATAATGCAGGTTGTTAATGAGTCTTCCACCAATCTTGATGCCACGTTCTTCTTCATACAGTCCAGTTTCTCAGATTAGTTGCTCAGCATACAGACTGAATAAGTATGGTGGAGGAATACAACAGTGACACACACCTTTCCTAATTTTAAATCACATAGCATCCCCTTGTTCTAGTTGAACAATTGCATCTTGGTCTATGTATAATGGAACCAAATGCCTTAAAAGAAATTAAAAAAAAAAAAAAAAAGATTTAAAAGTTTAAATAGTGCTAACTTTTTACTTACAAAACTTTATTTAATGGTTTTTAAATTTTGTTTTGTATTTCTTGAGATTCAATGATTTATTGAATTTTAGAATTGGAAGGCCAAAAGAGATGAACTAAAGAAGCTCACATCTAAGATTTCTCCTACGACACCAGCAGATATTTTCTCAATTTTTACCTGAGCACATCCAATAATGAGCGCTGAATAATTTGAGGGAACCTGTTATTTTTGGACCACTCTAATATTGAAAAAAAGTCTTCCTTATATCCTACTGTGGACCAATAAAATCAACCCGCTTTCCTCAAAAGCACTACAAAATGGACTTTAAGCTAGCCTGTGATTCCTCCTCAGTAGAAGAATTAAAAACTCCAAGAAAACAAAAATTGTAGCCTGTTCAAACACTCTCAGGTAACATACAAAGATTAACTCACTGTTTCCATCATGATCAGCTTTAGGTGTAGGTGTCAATTCATCACGGGAAACTGGAAACTTGCTTCATAAAAATCAGTAGTGGTATGGTGGTAGTTAAAGGAGAAGTCACATAAAGGTTACTGTACATAATTATCAATTATTAGTGTTCTATATTTTCTTATTTTTATAAGGTCATGGAATTAGAATAAAAATATTAAATATATGAGAAGTAATGAGAAAAAATAAAGCAGGAAACTAGAAGACAAAAATTGGCTTCTTTATTTTGCTAAAGACTGATTTTGTAATTATTCCCTTGAATGTGGAATGAAATTACAGGCAGTCCCCAGATTATGAATGAGTTCCATTCTTAAGTATGTCTTTAAGTCGAATTTGTATGTAAGGTGGAACAGTTAGGTACACTACGTATCTAACATCAGTTAGTCAAATGTTTATCTTAGTATATAATATGTAGTGTACCTTTCTATGCACAAAAGCATTAAAGAAACACTTCCAGATACACTAAAACATCTTTAATGTACTAATACAGTAATAATAAATGTGCATCACAAAGTAGCATCCTTTTGTTATTATGATCAATTGTATGTACCTTGAATTTTTAATATAATAGACTTTACAGGGATTGATTCATAACTTTCAGTCATAGGTAACTTGGGGACTGCCTGTATGTGTGGATCATAGTAATCCTGACATGGAGTGGTGTGCAGGTAATAACTAGTTAAAAACTGTTACGCTTATTGACATAATGGTTAATAACTGGCTCTCTGAGGAAAAAAAAGAAAATGTCCTGATTTGTAGCCAGTTTCCATAGCTGATATCAAGGTATCAATGTAGTGTCACTGACCACAAATTTGGGAAGAGATAACACACAATCAGCTCTGGAGAACCAATATGCACATTACTGCCCACAGAAGCTTCAGAAAATATTGGAAAGGACCAAAACACTTACCTGCTGATTCTTACTTGCAACCACAAGTAATAAGAATGGTATATAGGCAGGGCTAAGATGGTGGAGTAGTCAGATGCTTCCAGTGAACCCTCTTACAACAAAGACCCCAAAAAACAAGTGAAACGATTATATTTATGACAAGCTAGAAGCCCTGAACAACAAAGGCAAAGTTAGAAAGTGGACTGAGTAGTGGCAGGGGGGAGGGAGAGATAGTTCAGAAGTGGAGAGGAGTTGCTGGACCTGAATCATTGGGAACCCTCAGGCTGTGGCAGGCTGGTGGTGGTGTTTGGCCACAGTTTCCTCAGGGAGAAACAGCCAGGTGCACAGCCTACTCACACCTCTGGAACCAGAGAACGACGCTCTCAGCAAAAGCTAAGAACTTGTGTATATTTTCCCGTGACCAACCCCCAAGCCAGCTTCAGTGGCTTTTGATATCTCTGGACCCAAGATAGGGCCTGTTGCATGCCCAGAGCCATTCTCCCAGCCTTGGAGAAGGAATAAATTCACAAGTGGGGAAAAGATAATCTACCAGCTCTACTAACCGGGGGGAGCTCAGGACAGAAATGGCTCCTGTCCAGGCAAAAATGGTCCGTGGACTTGGAATATCTTTCCCCCCTGCATGGACCTGTGTGGGCCTATTTCAGGAGAAATAGGCACTTGTTGGCAGAATACAAGAGTTTCAGCTGTGCAGTGGAAAGGTAGGTTTGATGTTTGACACTGCTGTGCCTATTAAACAGGGTCCTCACCTACCCACATCAGGGGCCTAAGGACTGGTGGCTCCACTCAGGTCACCCAGCCACCTGCAACAGGGGTCCCAGGATAACTGGCATCTCCAAGTCCTTAGAGCCGAAAGCACTGGGTGCCCAAGGTCCGACTGCAGAACCCACCCACCTGTGTGCTCTAGGGAACAGGGATGTGCTTTCTTCACAGACACTTGGGGGATAGTTGTCAGCCCCCTGCCTTGTTCAAGGTGTGACCCCCTGCTGCAACCAGATACTGGTACCTACACCAATCACCCCTGCCCCTTTAAGATTATAGAACAGAGCCTGGACCACACACTTGATGACCAAATACCTGGACACCTGAGCTGAATCCATACAAGAAAAGTGAATGGATTCCTAGACTCATATACCTGGTAACAGCTCCAGCCATCTGGTGACAGGACATTAGAGCTTCAAAGGTGAAAATAATCAAGCAAGCTCACTCAAGCAACCTATTTGGACATATCAAAAAAAAGAAAAAAAAAATTAAGTAAGAAGCTAGGATATAGTAAGCAAACATAAAATAAACTAATACAATAATTTATGGATGGCTCAGAGACAACAGTCAATATCAAATCACATAAAGAAACAGAACATAATCACTTTAACAAGCTCTGAAAACAAAGAATCAAGGGATCTTCTGGATAAAGGTGCTTCCTTGGAACTAAAGGATACAGAATACAAAATATTAATGTACAGAACTCTTCAAGACATCAGGCATGAGATCAAGAAGGAGATTAGGCCATATGCAGAACAAGCCAAGGAACACACAGATAAAGCAGTTGGAGAAACTAAAAAGGTTATTCAAGAACAATGAAAAATTTAATAAGCTACAAGAATCCATAGAGAGACAGCAATCAGCAATTCAGAAGATTAACAATAAAATTACAGAATCAGACAACTCAATAGGAAGTCATAGAAGCAGAATTGAGCAAGTGGAAGGTAGAATTGGTAAGCTTGAAGATAAAGCTCTTGGCACCAACATATTTGAAGAAAAATCAGATAAAAGAATTTTAAAAAATGAAGAAAACTTAAGAATCATGTGGAGCTCTATCAAGAGAAATAACCTATGAGTGACTGAAGTACCAAAACAAGGAGGGATAACAGAAAATACAGAAAGAATTCTTGAAAATTTGTTGGCAGAAAACTTCCCTGATATCATGAAAGATGAGAAGATATCTATCCAAGATGCTCATCGAACTCTATATAAGGTAGATTTTAAAAGAAAGTCACCAAGGTATATTATAATCAAACTTGCCAAAACCAAAGATAAGGAGAGAATTTTAAGAGGAGCTAGGGATAAATGAAAATTCACCTAATAAGGACAGTCAATAAGAATAAGCTTGGACTACTCAGCAGAAACCATGCAGCAAGAAGGCAGTGGGATGACTTATATAAAGCACTGAAGGAAAAAAAATTGCCAGCCAAGAATCATATATCCAGCAAAAATGTTTCTCAAATATGAAGGCAAAATTAGGACATTTCCAGAAAAACAGAAGTTTAGGGGATTCGTAAAAACCAAACCAAAGACTACAAGAAATACTAAAAGGATTGCTCTGGTTAGAAAACCAATAATATCAGATATCAACCCAAGACTAGAACACTGGACAGAGCAATCAGATGTCAACCTAGACAGGGAAATCACAAAAATGAATCAAGATAAAAAAATGCTCAAAACAGGGAAACAGCTATGTCATTATGTAAAAGAAGACAACACTAAAACAATAAAGAGGGATTAAAAAAATGTAGCCATAGATCTTTCATATGGAGAGAAAGACAAAGTGTTAAAGTTAGATTTAAACTTAGGAAAATAGGGGCAAATATTAAAGTAAATACAAAGTAGAATAACAATCCTACTCATCAAAATAAAATTAAAGAAAAAAATAGAGACTCAGCAGAAACAAAATCAAATGCAATGAATTACAGGAAAAGACAATATGTAAAGAAAAACTACTGAGCACAAAAAATTAAGAGGGGAAAAGAAACTGTCAACAACACAAAAAAAAAGACATCAAAATGACAGCACTAAACTCATACCTATCCATAATTACACTGAATGTAAATGGACTAAATGTACCAAAAAAGAGTCAGAAAGTGGCAGAATGGATTAAAAAACACGATCTGTCTATATGCTGCTTACAAGAGACACACCTTAGACTTAGAGACACCAACAAACTAAAACTCAAAGGATGGAAAAAAATATATCAAGCAAACAACAATCAAAAAGAATAGGAGTGACAATATTAATTTCTGACAAAATAGACTTTAAAATTAAATCCACCACAAAGAATAAGGAAGAACACTATATAATGATTAAAGGGATAATATACCAGGAGGATACAACCATTGAATATTTATCTACCCACTGACAGGGCTGCAAGATACATAAAACAGACTCTAACAGCATTGAAAATTGAGATAGACAGGGCAACAATTATAGTAGGAGACTTCAGCACACCACTTTCGGTAAAGGACAGAAAATCCAGAAAGAAGCTCAATAAAGACACGGAAGATCTAAATGCCACAATCAGCCAACTTGACCTCATAGACATGTACAGAACAATCCACCCAATGACAGCCAAATATGCTTTCTTTTCCAACACACATGGAACATTCTCTAGAATAGACCACTTATTAGGTCATAAAACAAGCCTTAGCGAAATTCGAAACACTGAAATATTACAAAGCATCTTCTCAGACCATAAGGCCATAAAAGTTGAAATCAATAACAGAAAAAGCAGGAAAAGAAATCAAACACTTGGAAACTGAACAATCCCTTGCTCAAAAAGGAGTGGGTTATAGAAGACATCAAGGATGGCATAAAGAAATTTATAGAATCCATTGAGAATGAAAACACTTTCTGTCAGAACTTCTGGGACACAGTGAAAGCAGTTCTTAGAGGTCAATTTATATCAATAAATGCACACATACAAAAAGAAGAAAGAGCCCAAATCAAAGAATTATCCCTACAACTTTAACAAATAGAAAGAGAGCAACAAAAGAAACCCTCAGGCACCAAAGGAAAGCAAATAATAAAAATTAGAGCAGAATTAAATGAAATAGAGAACAGAAAAACAATTGAAAGAATTAACAAGACCAAAAGCTGGTTCTTTGAAAAAGTCAACAAAATTGATAAACCACTGGCCAAACTGACAAAAGAAAAACAGGAGAGGAAGCAAATAATGCACAAAAGAAATGAGATGGGTGATATTACAACAGACCCAACTGAAATTAAAAGAATATCAGTTTACTATGAAAAATTACACTCTAACAAATGTGAAAATCTAGAAGAAATGGCTGAATTTCTGGAAACACACTACCTACTGAAACTAACAGAGAGGTAGAACAACTAAATAAACCCATAACAAAAGAAGATTGAAAAGGTAATTTAAAAACTTCCAAAAAAAAAAAGCCCTGGCCTGGACGGCTTCACTGCAGAGTTCTACCAAACTTTCAGAGAAGAGTTAACACCACTACTACTAAACGTATTTCAGAGCACAGAAAAGGACGGAATACTCCCAAACTCATTCTATGAAGCCACCACATCCCTGATACCAAAACCAGGTAAAGACACCACAAAAAAAGAAAATTACAAACCTATATCCCTCATGAACTTAGATGCAAAAATCCTCAAAAAAATTCTAACTGATAGAATTCAACAATAAATCAAAAAAATAATTCACCATGACCAAGTGGGATTCATACCAGGTATGCAGGGATGGTTCAATATTAGAAAAACAATTAATGTAATCCATCATATAAATAAAACCAAAGACAAGAACCACATGATCTTATCAATTGATGCAGAAAAGGCATTTGACAAAGTTCAACACCCATTCATGATAAAAACTCTGAGCAAAATAAGAATAGAAGGATAAATCCTCAACATAATAAAGGGCATTTATACGAAGCCAACAGCCAACATCACCCTAAATGGCGAGAGCCTGAAAACATTCCCACTGAGATGGGGAAACAGACAAGGATGCCCTTTATCACCACTCTTATTCAACATTATGCTAGAGGTCCTAGCCAGAGCAATTAGGTTAGGTAAAGAAATAAAGGGGACCCAGATTGTTAAGGAAGAAATAAATGTATCTCTAGTTGCAGAGGACAAAATGTTATACACAGAAAACCCTAAGGCATCCTCAAGAAAACTACTGAAACTAATAGAAGAGTTCAGCAGAGGATCAGGAAACGTGATAAACATTAAAAAATCCGTTGGATTCCTCTACACCGACAAAGAACACTGAAGAGAAAATCACCAAATCAATACCATTTACAGTAGTCCCAAAGAAGATAAAATGCTTAGCAATAAAACTTCCCAGAAACATAAAAGACCTATACAAAGAAAACTATAAGACACTACTGCAAGAAACCAAAAGAGACCTGCGTAAGTGGAAAAACATACCTTGCTCATGGACAGGAAGACTTAACGTTGTCAAAATGTCTATGCTACCAAAAGCCATCTATAGATACAATGCAATTCTAATCCAAATTCCAACAACACTTTCCAATGAGATGGAGAAAGAAATCATCACTTCGTATGGAAGGGAAAGAGGCCCCGGATAAGTAAAGCATTATCGAAAAAGAAGAACATAGTGGAAGGCCTCACTCTACCTGATTTTAGAACCTATTATACAGCCACAGTAGTCAAAGCAGCCTGGTACTTGTACAACAGGTACATAGACCAATAGAGCAGAATTGAGAATCCAGACATAAGTCAATCCACATATGAGCAGCTGGTATTTGACAAAGGCCCAAATTCAGTTAAATGAGGAAAAGACAGTCTGTTTAACAAATGGTGCTGGCATAACTGGATATCCAGCTGCAAAAAAATGAAACAAGACCGATACCTCACACCATGTACAAAAACTAACTAAAAATGGATTGAAGACCTAAATATAAAATCTAAAACAATAAAGATCATGGAAGAAAAAATAGGGACAATGTTAGGAGCCCTAATACATGGCATAAACAGTATACAAAACATTACTAACAATGCAGAAGAGAAACTAGATAACTGGGCTCTCCTAAAAATCAAACACCGATCCTCATCCAAAGTCCTCACCAAAAGAGTAAAGATTACCTACGGACTGGGAAAAAGTTCTTAGCTATGACATTTCGGATCAGCATCTGATCCCTAAAATCTACATGATACCGCAAAAACTCAACTACAAAAAGACAAGTAACCCAATTAAAAAATGGACAAAGGATATGAACAGGCACTTCACTCAAGAAGATGTTCAGGTAGCTAACAAATACATGAGGAAATGCTCAGGATCATTAGCCATTAGAGAAATACAAATCAAAACTACAATGAGATTCCGTCTCACCGCAACAAGGCTGGCATTAATCCAAAAAACACAAAATAATAAATGTTGGAGAGGTTGTGGAGAGACTGGAACACTTATATATACACTGCTGGTTGGAATGTAAAATGGTACAACCACTTTGGAATTCAATTTGGTGCTTCCTTAAAAAGCTAGAAATAGACCTACCATACGATCCAGCAATCCCACTCCTTGCAATATATCCTAGAGAAATAACAGCCTTTACGTGAACAGATATATGCACACCCATGTTCACTGCAGCATTGTTTACAATAGCAAAAAGATGGAAGTAACCAAGGTGCCCATCAGTGGATGAATGGATAAATAAATTATGGTATATTCACACAATGGAATACTATGAATTGATAAAGAACAATGATGAATCCATGAAACATTTCATAACATGGAGGAATCTGGAAGGCATCATGCTTTGTGAAATTAGTCAGTTGCAAAAGGACAAATATTGTATGGGACCACTACTATAAGAACTTGAAAAATAGTTTAAACAGAGAAGAAAATATTCTTTGATGGTTATGAGAGCGGGGAGGAAGGGAGGGAGGTAAAACGGTATTCACTAATTAGATAATAGATAAGAACTATTTTAGGTGAAGGGAGAGACAACATACAATACAGAAGAGGTCAGCACAACTGGACTAAACTAAAAGCAAAGAAGTTTCCTGAATAAACTAAACGTTTCAAAGGTCAGCATAGCAGGGACGGGGTTTGGGGACCATGGTTTCAGGGGACATCTAAGTGAATTGGCATGATAAAATCTGTTAAGAAAACATTCTGCATCCCACTTTGGAGAGTGGTGTCTGGGGTCTTAAACACTAGCAAGTGGCCATCTAAGATGCATCAATGAGTCTCAACCCACCTGGATCAAAGGAAAATGAAGAACACCAAAGACACAAGGTAATGATGATCCCAAGAGACAGAAAGGATCATGTAAACCAGAGACTACATCAGCCTGAGACCAGAAGAACTAGATGGTGCCTGGCTACATCCAATGACTGCCCTGACAGGGAAGACAACAGAGAACTCCTGAGGGAGTGGGAGAGCAGTAGGACACAGACCTCAAATTCTTATAAAAAGACCAGACTTAATGGTCTGACTGAGACTGGAAGGGCCCTGGAGGTCATGGTCCCCAGACCTTCTCTTAATCCAAGACAGGAACCATTCCCAAAGCCAACTTTTCAGACAGGGATTGGACTGGACTATGGGATAGAAAATGATACTGGTGAAGTGTGAGCTTCTGGGATCAAGTAGACACATGAGACTACGTGGGCAGCTCCTGTCTGCAGAAGAGATGACAGGCCAGAGAGGGTCAGAAGCTGGCTGAGTGGACATGAAAATAGAGAGTGGAGGGAAGGAGTGTGCTGTCTCATTAGAGGGGGAGCAACTAGGAGTATATAGCAAGGTGTATGTAAGTTTTTGATTGAGAGACTGACTTGGTTTGTAAGCTTTCCCTTAAAGCACAATAAAAGTAAAAAAAAAAAAAAAGAAAAAGAAAATGGTATATATGAGAACTAAGAACGAGATATAAGAAATAAGAACAAGGAATAATATGAATAAGCATTGTTCAAGCATTCTTATATAGAATGAGCTTATTTCTCTCTGGTAGTGCAGTAGTTAAGTGTATGGCTGCTAACCAAAAGGTCATCAGTTCAAATCTACCAGCTGCTCTTTGGAAACCCTGCAGGGCAGTTCTACTCTGTCCTGTAGGGTCATTATGAATCGGGATCTACTCAACAGCAATGGGTTTTTTTTTTGCTTGTTTGTTTTTTTGTGTTTCTCTTATTTTATGTGTGTGTGTGTGTGATGTACTCTGTTCCCTGATGAGTTAGTAATGCTCATGCACGTTTAAAAGTGAGACGTGAGATTCGGGGTAAAATGGCTCCCTTTATTCAATTCATAGAACTTTCTCTTGACTCCATAGAAATGTAGTTTTCATCACATAGAAGAAAACAAAACCAGATATAGCATGGTAAAAAGGAATTTAAGTTCTGTATTAATATTGTTGCCCTGGTGGTGCAGTTGTTAAGCACTCAGCTGCTAACTGAAAGGTCAACTGTTTAAACCACCAGCCACTCTGTGGGAGGAAGATGTGACAGTCTGCTCCCATAAAGTTTTACAGCCTTGGAACCCTGATGAGACAGTTCTACCCTGTCCTATAGGGTCGCTATGAGTAGAAATCGACTCAATGGCAATGGAATTTTTATTGTTGTCATGCCTGCAAGTCAACAAACTTTATCCTAGAGCAATGATTATGTTGATAATTAACCCACATAGCTATATTTTTGCAAAATTGAATAAGAAAAGTGTTAGTTGTTTGGCACTTAAGTTGATGATCATTGGGTGAATTTTTAAAATAGGTTATAAGGGACTGTTAAAAGGATCCATGGATTGAAAATAACTAGTTAATTTTTCTGCTGGTTTTATCTATTAAAGATGCTACATTAATTATGTGGTTGTTGTCAAAATAACATATAAAATCATAAAAATAACCAATTACTGTACTTTATAGCAGGGCTTTGAACCTGTTCTTCCTGGTTCAGTCATGGCCAAGAAAGTGAAACCTGAACAGATCCAAATTTTTAAAATGTGAGTGAACCAGAACGATAACAGGAAGGGGAAAAATTATAGGTTGAAGCCTGATGCTAGAAACTTTTAATGTCTTTCTGGGAAAACAAGGGCAGTGTACACACTGCACAGCAGCCAAATCTCTTGACCTGCAGACTCAGAAACAGTGGTGCCCCACTCAAAGATGGCGGCCGACTGCACTGCTTTGAATGTGTGTCACTCTCCACAGCCCTGGAAATAATACAATCTCTTGTGTCAGGCACCTGAAAGGGCTCCCTACACCTCTTCCAGGTCTCCCATGCCAGGGCTTTGACCTGTAATTTTTCCCATTTTGGTTATCAGTCTGCTTCATTCAAATTTTAAAAAAATTCATCTGTTCCTATTTCGTTTCATTGGCCATGGCTGAACCAGTTAGAATCTGATTGAAGCCTTGCTTTATAGCCACTTATTTTTGGTGTAATATCCCTACAATTTAATATTTCAGGTTGGAAAGTTTAGTAAAATACAGAGGACCCCAGAAGGAACATTAAAAAGTGTAGTATATTTTTGAAATTTTTTAAAAATGAGCCCATTTAAAAATCAGAATGATAACTGAATAATTGTAAATATGAGAGCTGAGATTACAATCGTTAGAAAAATAAGTAGAGAGAATCAGTGAATCTAAATGCTGGAATGCTGAATTTATTTAATGGTATATTAACCTAAAGAAATGTTATGAAAAGAAGGTAGTCAATGTGTGCAATACTGTTACTCAACTAAAACTACTCAATATGATTGACACATTCTTATATGAAAGCATGCTGAATTCCACAATTACTTTGGGGATTTTTGGAGGACAAAAAGGGAATTGTAGCTTTGACAGAAACTATTTTAAGTATTTTATTTATTTTATTTATCTGTTTTAACTTAAAATGATAGAGATTATAATATTGATATTTATTGCTGGGTCTCTGAATGCTTTGTATGAACCAGGTGCTTCTCTAAACTCATTATTCCACAGAACACTTTATAAGAAAGTGATATGCAAATGAAGGAACTGAAACAAGCAGGGATTAAGTAAAGTTGAGGCAGTTTTCAAAATTAAGACAACATTCGTACGTGACAATTCAATTTTTCTATGTTAAAGTTATTTTATTTTGGAAAAATTAGTTAGATGTTTTAGAAATGATTCTTTATTAAACCTTTGAAATTCATTTACAGCCTTAAACTTGGAAGAATTAATAAATCATTTTGTTCACCTTTCTCTAAAACTCTTTGGATACTAATGAAATATGGCAAAATATATATCATTATACTTAATTTATCAAGAGAAGAAACAGGTTTTTCAGGTTCTTTTTATGTTATTAAAATGGGAGAATCAATGGAACAATATTTATTGTTCTTTCTCTGAAATCCTTTGGATCTAATGGAAGATTACATAATGTGATACAGTAAACAATGTAGCAAAATAAGATTTACAATCAGAAAAACAATGGCAATTGTCTAATGTCGCTAAAAGGTGGATAGTGTAAGAACAATATAGAAGATGTACTTGCTCTATTTTCAGTTTTAAAAAAGGCTAAATAAACATTATTGACTATAGGAAGAATAATATAATTAAAATACTTTAATACATAAAGGTAAAACATAATATAATGAGAATTGTCAAATAAATTTGATATCCCTCACTTACAGTGATTTGGGTTCAGCATAAAGTCAAACCTATTAACTAGGCATTAAATTTATTTTTCTCTCTTATGTTTCCATGACAACTTTAAACCTTAGTGCCTGTAAAACATGAACGATTATTTTATCAAAGGCAGTTACTCTTTAAGTATCCCAAATTGTAGTTCACCTTCTCCAGAGGAGCTAGAGTCGTCATTCAAAGACCCCTTTAATGCTTCTGACTCTTCATAACGCAAAAAATAAAAATAAAAGCTGATGGATGCAAGTACAGGTGTTAGATAGTTTGAGAGTTTCTTAATATGAAACATTGCACTGACAACATGCTTGTCACAAGGTGATAAAGTCCATTCATATGGCCCCCAGAAAAATTGCTCAAGCCTATCAGCTTTTAACATCCAGTTTCCTGAAAGTTTGCTTACTTGACATTATAATTGTCGTAAATAAATTATGTTTGGATTATTCACCTTTATGAATGAGGAAAATGCAAGAAGAGGCTTCGTTATATTTATTTTCTTAAGAATATGCTTTTTGAGATTTACAGGATAAAGCTTGTATTTAATTAGTTTTTTGTTTGTTTATGCATACTTGCTTTCTTGAGTGACATTTCTTAGCTGGCAAGACCTGAATGAAATCTGCCTGTGAAGTTCACTTTTAAAAAACCTGCAATATTGTTTCACACAAAAGTTGTTTTATTTCAAAAAGCAAAACCTAAGTTGCCATTGTATTGAATGCTACAGTAGAACTGATTGAAAGACACAAAGAGTAGGGTTAGGAAGGAGCCCTTCTCTGGTTGGAGAATTGTTAACAGTAGGGTGCCTACGAGAGATATAGCTATATTCACAGAAAGATATCACTGTTTCTATGTAACCCCAACTCATTTTTTAATAGGAAAAGACCACCATCTCCAATCCAGAGTGTTTAATTACACGAATCATACGTGTAAAATACTATCAAATGAGAAGCTCCAAAAATTAGGGATCCATTGTGGAGACATAAAGCCTAAAAAGGGATATAGAATGTTTAGAAGATAATTAGGCTTACAAGAAAGTGATGGAGACATTAATCACTTCCATTTCCAGAACTGAGGAGAGCCTGGAAGAAAATAATTTTTTGAACAAATTAAGAAATTAAACAAAATTACATTTCACATAGGTAAATAATTAATGTATGGAACCGTGCCAAGAGACAGAAAGGCTGAAAGTATAAATTGGACTCCAAGGTTTGTATTTTAAACGAGCTTTTAAAGAAAAGTAAGATGTTCTTTCACCTGAGTTTAAAGAAAATCATGCTTTTCTACACAAAACACAGTAAAATGTAAAATTTGAGGCCAAATATATCGAAAATCATCCCCTGCATAGTATGTTCTGTAGTTTGTTATGTACTTCTTTGCACTTGAATCCTCTTTCATCATTGTCCTTACATTGCCATACTTCCTTAAAAGAAACACTAATCCAAACATTTTTGCTTTCATTAAATTGGTAACATTTTTCATGTTTTTCCCTGAAATCAATTAGTCTGAACCCATGGTAACTTAGGCAATGAGCTAGTTGCTGGGGTACAGTAGCGAACACATAGACTCAGGCCTCAGGGGGCTTCTACTCTGGGAAGGAAGACATAGAGTTGATGGCCCATAGCTGCAGCTCAATGAGTGCTATGGAGGTTCACAGACATTTTCTCTAATCCTAAGAACTTTTTTTCAGGAAAATATTATATCCATTTTTTTTTACATGAGAAAACCTGCCTTCTGAATTTTTAAAAAACATCTTCAAATGAAATTTATACACTGTTTTTAAGTATTACAAGTCTTGTGATTAGGCAAGACAGAGTTTGTTGAAAGGCTACTGAGTAGCCTTTTTCCATCCCTTTGCATTTCTTAGAATTGGACAGTTCAATAGCAGAAGCAAAATTGCTAAAACAGGGTCAGGAAAACAAAAAAGGAAAGGAAGGAAGAAAGGGCAAAAGGAAGGAAGAAGAAAAAAATACAGAAATATACAAGTGTGCAATTGTGCTTTCCAAGTGCAAATCCTAACATACTTGGCACTAAATATTGGTTGAACTGAAATTTTCATTTTTCTAAGTGTATTCATACAAGTTAAAAAGCACTGAAGTATTTTATATGGAGCTTCAAGTTAATTAAAAATAGCGATAGAATATTTTGGAAACTGATTATGAATTTTTTTAGGTTTCATATGTTATCCTTGGTAGCATCAAATGCTCAAGCCCTATACCTGTTGCCGTGGAGTCTATTCCGACTCATAGTGACCCTGTAGGACAGAGAAGAACCACCCCATAGAGTTTCCAAGGAGTGCCTGGTGGATTCGAACTGCTGACCTTTTGGTTCGCAGACGTAGCACTTTACTATGCCACCACCTATACTACCTCCTGGGTATTTCCAAAACAAATTAGCAATAGTATTGTTACTTATAAGTTACTGAAAACTTTTTTTTTTTTTATTTTAGGTGAATGATTACAGCACAAATCAGTTTTTCATTAAAAAAATTTATACACAAATTGTTTTGTGACATCAGTTGCACTTCCCAAAATATATCAGCACTATCCCTTTTTCCCTTTCAATCCTGTCCGTTCATCCAGTGAGTCAGTGTCCATTTATCCAGTTTCCCATCCCTTCCTGCCTTTTCATCTTTGCTTTTGGGCAGGTGTTCCCCACTTGGCTTCTTATACTTGATTGAACTAAGAAGCCTTTTCCTGAAGTGTATTATTGTTTATTTTATAGGCCAGTCTAATCTTTGGCTGAAAGGTAGACTTCAGGAGTGGCTTCAGTTCTGAATTAGAAGAGTGTCTGGGGCCATTGTCTCAGCAGTTCCTCCAGTCACCACCATCAGACCAGTAAGTCTGGTCTTTTTGGTGAATTTGAGTTTTGTTCTACATTTTTCTCCTACTCTGTCTGGGACCCTCTATTATGATCCCTGCCAGAGTGGTTGGTGGTGGTATGTAGGCACCATCTAGTTCTGGGCTCCAGCTGGTAGAGGCTGTGGTTCGTGTGGTCCAAAAGCCTCAAAGGAGAGATGACTTGGAAAAGAGTAAACAATCCATTCTTATATCCTTGACTTTTTTATTATATACCATCTATAATACGTTTTATAATACGTTAGTTTTTGCTCTGCTTACAAAAACTGTTATTTTATATCAAGGAAATTCGTTGTTGTTTTTTCTGAGGGGCTTCTCAGTATTTCACAAATACTGATGAGTTTTTCCTTCCCCGAGTAAGATGAAAACAGTATTTGTAATTTAGTAGTACTCCTCTTTATCATGTATTTTGAGGAATCTGAAGAAAGCCAAGCTTTATTTTTAGCATACTCTTAATCAAGCCAGTGAATAAAAATGTATAGTAAATCAAGAAATGTGTATATTTAGAAAGTACAATTTCAGAAGATGTCTCTTGCATTAGAAGAAGGGGGATGGATTTACTCATTGTCAATAATATTCAGAAATACTTAAAAAATCTTAAAACAAAAAGTACACTCGAATTTTAGTCATATAAAGTGCTGGTGACTGATGTTATTATACCCACTGCCGTTGAGTCGATTCCAACTCATAGTGATGCTACAGGTCAGAGTAGAAATTCCCCCACAGGGTTTCCAAAGCTGTAAATCATTATGGAAGCAGACTGCCACATCTTTCTCCCACAGAGTGGCTGATGGGTTCAAACCGCCAACCTTTCAGTTAGTAACTGAGTATTTTAACCACTGTGCCACCAGGGCTCTTTGATGTTATTATAAATATTTATTTATATATTCAAAAGAATAAAAATAAGTCATAATGTAAAAAATGGATTTCCTCATAATAAATTGGAGTTCATTCAAACCTTCAACAAAGAGCTGTGAGGCAGGTGCTAGGTGCTGTAGTAAGTGCCCAGGATATAACAGTGCACAGAAGAGATAAACATTCCTGCCCTTGTGAAGTTTATAGTCTAGTAGGGGGATACAGAGAGATACAGAGAAAAGTATTTAGTATCTGTCATGGATTGCATTGTGTCCCCCCAAAATGTCTGTCAACTTGGCTAGGCTGTGTTTCCCAGTATTGTGTGATTGTCCACCATTTTGTCATCTGATGTGATTTTCCTATGTGTTATAAATCCTACCACTATGATGTTAATGAGGCAGGATTAGAGGAAGCTATGTTAATGAGGCAGGACTCAATCTATAAGATTAGGTTGTGTTTTAAATCAATCTCTTTTGAGATAGAAAAGAGAGAAGTAAGCAGAGAGACAGGGGAAACTCATGCCACCAAGAAAGCAGTGCCTGGAACGGAGCATATCCTTTGGACCTGGGGTCCCTGTACCTGAAAAGCTCCTAGGCCAAGGGAAGATGGATGACAAGGACCTTCCCGCAGTGCCAACAGAAAGTTTTCCCCTAGAGCTGGCACCCTTAATTTGTACCTCTAGCCTCCTAGGCTGTGAGAATAAATTTCTCTTTGTTAAAGCCATTCACTTGTGGTATTTCTGTTACAGCAGCACTAGATAACTAAGACGGTATCTCAAATGGTAAAAGAGCTATAGAGAAAGGAAAAAAGTATGCGCCAGGAATAGGAGTCTGATAGTTGCTGATAGTTCACAGATCTTATGGTAGTTAACATCCAAAGTGTGAGAGAGAACTGGAAATCCTGGGTTCTTGTAGAAATTACAGTAAACAGAGGATTTGTTCTGCCCGTCTTGATGCAGGTAGTGATCAGATTAAGAGTGTTATGGCAGAGGAAATGATGAGAGTCCTGCCAGGAGAAAACAGAGTTCTGGGCTCCATCTTAACTCTATCAGAGCACATGTTATCCCTAGATGGTATTGATCTTTTTGGCATTTCAATTGAACATCTCATCACTAAAACATTGATTTCAATGCCAACTATGGCAGGCCTTATATTAAATCTTGTGAACACAAAGGTGATCGAGACTTCATAATTGCACATGAAATGCTTCAATTCTGACACCTTAATAATCCCTACTGGTGTTATTTTTTGTTGTAATTTATTTAAAGAATAGATTCTCACGTTTTGATGTATTAAAGAATACATTTATGGCAAAGTGTTGTCAGGAAGGGAATTTAACATTTATGGAAAATCTTCTGGTGCAGAGACACTAGGGTAGGTGCTTCATGTGCCTTACCTCATAAAATCAATAAAATATTATTGTGAGGTTGGTATTAATTCCCATCTTAAGAAGAGAAAAAAAGAAAAGTGTCATGGAGCTAGCAAGTGGCCAAACAAGCAATTAAATCCAAAGTCTTCATTTATTTTCTCTGTCAAAATATATGTACCAAAACTACCCCATGAAAGAGATTCATTTTGTAACTTGATGATATAATCATGATTGTATGTACAATGTAGAAAAAACCAACTAGGTTATATGAACATACATTAAGTCATAAGATAATACAAAATAAATATTTGTTCTTTGGGACATCACTTCTCTAATGAAAGACCAAGAGATAGAGCTTCTCCAAGCAAAGCACTCAAGTTTGGGTGGTGATGCTTAGAGATTTACATCTTCAAAGCAGTCTTCCTCTCCAGAAGTTGCATACTTATTAGAGCATTCACTATTAAATTCTCCTTTTATATACTGATGGAAGCCTCAAAAGATAAGCTGTCTGAAGCCAAAATATAAAATGCCATGTACAGTTAGGTCAAACACTCTGATCTGCTTCCCAGTTATTACTGTCACAAAGCTACTTTTTATTTTGTCAGATGAAATAAAAATGTAAGCTTGCCTATGCCTTACAACCAGAAAAACACCATCAAAGCCACAAGTTCTTGGGACTTAATAGAAGCAAAATTGTGACTTAATAGAAACAAAATGATCAAGGTGGCTGCTTATACAAAATGCATCCAATTCTCTGCTTTATGCTTTGAAGGGAATGAGTAATTTTAATTACCTCTCAGGTGTAGAAGGGAGAAAAAAGCTTTCCCCAACTACTTCCTAGGGTCTCTGTAATATCTGCCAACAGCCATTTGGCTGTATGGATAATATGCAAATTTCTTTTTGTGCTCAAAAGGTGAAAATAATTGAGCTTATTAGTAATAGAAATTTGTCTATTACAGACTACGCTGTATTCTTATGTTTATATAGGTTCACACAATGTTTGTGTGTGTGTATATGCCCAAGCCCATTGCCACTGATTCAATTCTGACTCATAGTGACCCTACAGGGCAGAGTAGAACTGTCCCATAGGGTTTCCAAGGAGTGGCTGGTGGATTCCAACTGCCGACCTTTTTGGTCAGCAACCTGAGCCCTTTACCTATCACTTTGGCACCAGGGCTCCGACACACACACACACACACACACACATATATATGAAGCCATTATTCCCTTAGCAAAAGAAAGCAAGCTAGACTTTTCAGAAGACTCAAGGAAAAGAATCTGTTAAGATTTCTCTGTTAAGGTTTCTCTGGACTATGCTATCAACTAACCCTCTATCTGGCTGTTAGCCTGGGGCAAATCACTTCACCTTTCTTAGCCTCAGTTTCCTCATATGTACTATTGCGGAAATTCTGTGAAAATTCTATGTACTCATTCAACTAATATTCACTGAATTTCTAACTTTCAGTCACAGAGTATCTTTCTAATTTCATTATTCTATTTGAAATACTGCATTAAAACTTGTAGAATCTGAAGATTGATGAGTTTTCTTTGAGTACTGAGTATATTATTTCTAAATAAGACGTTAACTTAAAGGCACATGGTACAACTTCAGAGATGCCAGAAGCTCCTATCACAGACTCTGCCAGTTTTGATAATTACGTATTGCAACAATATAAAACTGAACAAAACTCAGCAGTTCAATCCTAGACCAGGATCTGTGTCATTCTGCCCTACTGATCAGAATTTAAAGCCAAGATATTTTTCCCTAATCACTAAAACACAGTTGTGCCGTGTTTTATCGGTTCTTTGATAACATTTCCAACATATCTTGTAACACTTTTTTTTTTTTTCTGTAGACAAAATAGGCACAAGTTGCAGTTAAAATTGGTAAAGAAGGACTTAGGGACAAGTTGAAGGCAGAGCCCTTTCTTTTGGCCATTAGTAGAATCACCAGGTTCTCATGACCAGGTCAGACCTCCTACCTGGCACTTCCAGGATTCAATTTCATTACTCCACATAAGGTTGATCAGGTTCTGGGAAACTGATCTATATTATCTTCATTCACAAATAATTGATTTAAAAACCACAACATAACTCATTAGTGTATAATTAAGACCATTTCTATCATCCAATAGATTTATAATCTTCTCTGCAGGCAGAGCAAAGAGGACTTTGGAGCTGTATTTTATGACACACTCTCTGCTCTTCCTCCATGTGAATGTGGAATGCTGATTTCTGCCCAGCAATGCCTATCTTACTGATACAGGGCTAACACATTATATTACTCCTTTTTTGAGCCTCCATGCAGATTCCATGTTGCCAAATTTAATAAACAATTTAAAATACAGTACAAGGATGAACCCTAAACCCTAATCTCCCTGCCTAGTGCTTGCAGCCTTTACCACATATTCAGTGTCCCAATTCGTGAACATTCAGTCTCTGCTTAAAGGCTTACATTGAGCCCAGATTAATTTTCTTAGACTCTAGATGTCAATTAAGAAGACTGCTTAGTAATTGTTCCTGCCTCTTTTAATCACTCCTCATTCCAGGTCACATCCCTGAATATTTACCTTTGTCCAGATCAGACCACTTTCATTTGTTCATTCATTCAACTGATTTTTATTGATTGCCTACTCCATGCTGGGCATTTCTAATGTAAAGGGGAGCAAAAACAAGCACAGTCCTTGCCTTCATGAAAATTACAGTCTACAAGAAGAAAGAGAGAGTAACTAGATAACGACTGCAAGAAATTTAAAGTTGCAACTCTGGCAAATGTGCAAAAGAGGATAACATATGTAGTTTTCTCATATAAGGAAATTTGACCTTATTGGAGAAATCAGGCTTTCCTGATAAAGGTACACATGAGCTGGTACCTGAAACACAAACTGGTAACTAACTGGAGGATGAGCATGGGGGAGAGAATCTTGGCACATCTTAAGAGAGAACAAAGGACTGGAATAGCCACTGTGCTGAAGTTCAGGGAATACAGAAAAACTTGCTGTAAGAAATGGCCAGATCACATAGGCTTTTCAGGTCATATTGAGATTTGTCTAAGTGCAATGGGAGGCCAATGAAAGGTGTTGTATAAGGAAGTAGAATAATCAGATTTTTATTTTTAAACGATTGTCCAAGATTCAGTGTTGTCAGTGGACTAAAGTGGCACCAGGGTGGATGTGGATATATTAGTTTGTAGTCTAGATGATTTCTCTGGCTTGTACAACTAGATGGATGTGGGTGTTATTCATTGAGATAGAAAACACCAAACAGGTGTGTGGGAAGAGATAAACTTAGTTTTGGACATGCGTGTGTATTTGGAAAGAAATTCTAGGAGATATACGTCTTATAGACAAATGAATATATTGGCTTGTAACTCAGTAGAAATTGTTTTTGTTTATGTAACAATTCAAGTTGTGATGTGGAAGAAGGAAAGGAAGGGAGAGCCTAGGATTCAACCTTGAGGCGATTCACCATGTAATGTCTATATCCATGAGGATGAGCCTGCAAGGAGCTACAAAAATAAAGAAGTAAAATATTGCAAATGTGTGACAGGAGAATGTGTTTTAAGAGGAAAGCTACCGACTGTGTTGTAACACTGTGAATCACCTAAAACATGAAAAGTTTTCATTCGATTGAATGACATGTAGGTCATTTGAGATCTCAGCAAGAGTTGTGGGACCAGTAGGCAGAAAGGTTTGGGCTGAAGAGAAAATGGAAGTTGGATAAATAGAAATGAGTATAGACAACTCTAGCCTAAGACTTTTTGATTGTGATGTTGGTGACTCCTTGGGAAAGTAAAGTGGCTTAATTGCTGGAAAACCCATTTGCCACTGCCTTATTCTTTGCTCCCTCTTTATACCAAAGAAGCTAACTGTGGAGTCCTAGAGTATCTCCCCATTGGGAAGGTCTTCTCTGTTAAATTACCAAACATGATGAATATTTGCTCACTCCACTGCCTAATTAGCACTAATAGAATCATAAAGTCTTCCACAAGGCTTAAGTTACAACATCATTGATATCTGTGTCTGACTTGCTATGTCCATGACTTTCTGGGCTAGTTTCTATATTTCTATAAGTTTCCTCTGCAGCTTATGAGAAATGGAGTTTAGAACTGACATAAATATAAAAGGGAATATCTGGGATAAAACTATGGGTCATTTGTGATATCTCACAAAATTAAAATGGATTCATTTTATACCTCCACCTCATTTTCTTCCTTCCTACTTCTTTTCTTTTCTTTCTCTTTCATTTAAGAAAAGAACATCTACTGGTTTTGCTGTACTGCAGAAGGCACTAGGTGATAAAGAGAAAAGAGGGAGAGATAATGACAAAATGAAATTGCTGGAGCGAAAGGGCTATGTCAAAATTAAAAAAAAAAAAAGATTGAAGAGAGTGGGATTGAAAGAATGGGTGTGATACTTTTGAATACAAGGCTGAGATATGGTAGTAAAATGCAGTGCTATTTAAAGTCCTGAGTGGTGCTGTAATATTAAGAAGATAAAATTAAACAGAAACTATCCTAGCAGCTCTGTACAGGGCTAAAAATAAAGAGACATTCTTATTGGAATAATCTATATATTACTATTTGGGAATTAAGAAAACCAAGGACATTTATAATAGAAGTATTTTCAAAACCCTGTAATCAATGCGAGCAGGTCCGTGGAAAAATGCAGTCAATTTGAAGTCTAACGGAGCTTGAAATACAAGATACTTCCAAAAGGGGACATTTTTAAGAAGTAAAATCGTTGGCTTATTAAGCATAGTGTGTTGGTAGGACATCCAAGCACAGAAGAAGAGTATGTAAACACACTTAGGATTACCCCGCAGCTACCCAAACATCTTTCCAGTTGCTCACTAGGAAGAACCGCTCAGTAATCAGCAATTTCTAACATGTGAACTAGGTAGAAAAAGACAAGTGAGAATGTCCACTGATTGAAAATATATTTTGAATATATTAAATAAATATATTACTATTTAATAAATTTGCTTATATCAGATTGGAAAGGAAAATTTTACTTTTGATTGTTAAGTAGGATTATTTTAAATTTATTCACTGCTAGTATGTGTTGTTGAGTCTGTTGTTAGAGGGTATAAGTAGAAATCTCAATTTTCTCTTGAGAAAAATGTAGGCAGTTCTGAGGATCTCTTATGGATAGTTCTCATAAAGACAGCTTACTTTTAAAAAATAAAATTCAAACTTATTTCTTTATTCTTTATAGATATATTCAATTTACTTATTATACCTGGTTTTTTTTTTTAAATAATTTTTAAGCATTCTCATTTTGAATGGACTTAAGACTTACCGAGTAGATGGAAGATCTAACATTGAGGAAGAATTATGAGGCCAAATACGTTCTGTTTTCTCATATTAACTGAGTAAATCCTTTAGGAGAACCTTAGAATTTGAGAAATTACATTTCTTCAGCTAGCAAGTATTAAATTTCTAGTTAATGGCAGTATTAGTTTATTGACAGCCATTGCATACCATTTCAAATGGCTGACTGAGTGGAAGCCATTATTACCCTCATGTCTCTAAAGGCAAATGACATGTTTGAGAAGCATTAGAGTGAAGTAGTATTGTGTGGACTTCTATTCTTCATTTAAATTTTGTACAACAGTGCCTTAAAGTTTTTTTTTTAATGAAAAAAAATTTAAGTAACTATATGTTTTCTCTGTAGATCTCATAATTTAAATTCACACATGCTTGAAAACTTTATTGTGCTCATTTTACAGATTGTTAAATTGAAAAGGAAAATAATTCCCTTAGATGATGACAGTTATGGTTTTTATAAAATGCAGAATCCTTCCTTTTTTGCTCTGGAAAATCTTTAAGTAGATTTTTACAATGTGTGAGTTTTTTTTTTTTTTTCACTTTGCTTTATTGATAATCAAATCCTTTGAAATATTTACTTGATCTAGTAATTTTTTTTTTTTTTTAGTAATATATGTGATCCATGTGACTTAAAAGAAACAAGTAAACTTATAGTGATTGAAGTCTTTAGTCTTATGTATCACTAGTTAGAAATGTGGGAGACTGGAAAAGTTTAAGGATATCTTTTTATCCAAAATAGTGTTTGTGTCTCTAGGAATCTCCTCCAAATTTGGGTAGCTCTGGGAAAATCAGGTATTTTGGAAAGAGCACTGAATTTGGGCAAATCAGTTATTCTCATTTAGTTTCAGTTTTTTCATGTGCAAAATGTGGAAAATTTTTACCTACCACGAAATGTTCTGTGTCCTAAGTAAAATATGTACATGACTTTCTTGTAACTAGACTAGTGACATTAGTGACATTAATTTTAATTAATTCTTTTGATTACTTATCAAATCTGTCACCTGGCAAAATTCTGAGGAAACAGATGTGGATAAGTAAGTTTTCAAAGGGGTATTGGGGAAAAGATTGTGGAACTTTTACTTTGTAGAAATGGGTCCTTTAGTGAAGATGCCCTTGAAAGAGTTTCTGTGGGAGAGAAGAGAGTGCTTGTGCTAATATTGAAAGTGAGGTGCATATCTGGGGGCTAGAAACACAATGAAAAGAAACTTGTTTCCTGATTTTGTCCCTGGAATCTATACTGATAAATAGTCTATGACCTCCTGTACCAGATGTTTTCCACCCAGCAGTTGAATGAGTTAAGCCTACTTTAACAGCAACTAATTATAGAGTAATTTGTTTTCTTTTATTGATGCACATGTTATATATATGTTTCCACTTTAATGTTCTCATTTACATAAGTTTAAGTAGGCATGTGAATTACAGCTCAGAGGCTGATTCATGATAGTTTATGGGTCCCTACACCTTGTAATGTTTGCTTAAAGACACATACAGCTCAAATGCTGAACTAGAAACATTTCTTATATTTCCCTGCATAAAATCTCTGAATTTAACTCTGAGTCAAGAATGTTATTTAGTTTACTATGTCTTATAAGGCATTAATTCATTTAATTGAATATCTACTTCTTGTGAGACATGTACGCAGTATACGTTGTTGTTGGTTGCTATCGAGTCAATTCCAACTCATGGCAACCCCATGAGTGCAGAATAGATCTGCTCCATAGGGTTCTCAAGGCTGTGACCTATCAGAAGCAAATCACCAGACTTGACTTCCAAGGTGCCTCTGGGTAGGTTCCAACCGCCAGCCTTTAGGCTAGTAGTCAAGCGTTTAACCATTTGCTCCACCCAGGGATCCATGCAGTATACAAAGTTGGATAAAACATTGTACCTGCCCTTGATTTACATGCAATCTAATGCAAAAAATAAAACACACGAACATTTAATTATAAGGGTGAAGACTGTAAGTGCCACATGATTTATTCTGAATGTATGGGAGTTCCAAATAGGGAGTGATGACTTTTATTACAGGTATTGACAGTAGGGATTTTGGAGGAAAAGTAGGCATCTTCAAGGCCTTTTGAAATGTGCCTTGAAAAATGACAACTAATTTCTTGAACAAATATAGGTAGAAGATCAATTATGAGCCATTGAATATTTTAGATTAGGAAGGTGACATCATCAGAAAGATGCTTCAAGAAGACTGAAGTGATGACGGTGTTTCAGATGGATTAGAAGGTAGGAGACGAGTTTGCAGGTAAAAATGCAGTTAGGGGACTATGTTAATAAGTCAGTGGCTCCCAGGATTTGAGCCCACTGCTACTGAATCATCTACAGAGTTTTTTTTTTTTTTTTTGGAAACGGGAAATTTCTAGGTCCTCCTTCAAAGGCGATAATTTGGTAGGTCTAAGACAGTCCCACAAGAAATACTAAAAACTCACCAGATGATTTTTATGCCCAGTCAAAGTCAGGAACCACAGGTTGCAGTGATGAGACTCCTGTCCTCACTGATGAAGTCTGGAACTAGGGTAAGAAGATAATAGGGGCAAAAAAAAAAAAAGAAAGAAATGTACAAATTACATAGAAAGCATCGCTATTAATTGCCCAATATTCAAAACAACAATTTTTACTAATATTTACATTTTATAAAATCCATCTGTGAAAAGTATTTTGTATGGTTTTATTACCATATCTATAAAGGTGTTTAATACCTATTTTCCTGCGATTTTTCTCATATTGACACTACAACAAATTGTGTTTAAAGAAGCTTAAAGAGCATTTCTTTTTTTTGTTTATGCTGACTAGAAATTTTGAAGCTATTTTAAGATTTTTAAGCCCTTTTATAATTACAGTGAATACTTAAAATTACTTGCTCACCGTAGATGTTTTTAAGTTGAAAAATATCAGTTCATAAGAAAGAAAACCAGTATACATTTGAAACAGTTTTCAGGACTTTGTTATCTACTTTGCAAGTCTCTCTCTCTATATAAAAAAACAACAACAACAAAAAACAACCCATTGCCATTAAGTTGATTCCAACTCCTAGTGACCCTATAGGATAGAGGAGAACTGTCCCATAGGGTTTCCAAGGAGCAGCTGGTGGATTTGAACTGCCGACCTTTTGGTTAGCAACCAAGCTCTTAACCACTGAGCCACCAGGGCTCTAAAAGGGTATCTGCTTTGCTGTAGGGCAATCGAACCCCAGTTTCCCATGTGACAGGTAGGAATATAAATACAGATAGATATATAGATATACACACACACATTTAATTTCATTGTGCTTTTTTTAGGTGAAAGTTTACCGTGTGAATTAGTTTCTCATTCAAAAACTTATACACAAATTGTTTTGTGACATTGGTTGCAATTCCCACAATGTATCAGCACTCTCCTCCTTTCTACCCTAGGTTCCCTGTGTCCGTTCATCCAGTTTTCCTGTCCCTTCCTGTCTTCTGATCGTTGCTTTTGGGCAGATGTTGCCCATTTGGTCTCGTATACCTGCTTGAACTAAAAGCACATTTCTCACCTGTGATATTGTTTGTTCTATAGGCCTGTCTAATCTTTGGCTGAAAGGTGGACTTTGGGAGTGGAAAGATTCTTTATATTGTTATTAAGATTCCCAAATGCATAAGGGTAGAAACTGTGATTTAGTTTTAAATGTTCATTTAAAATACCGGTGTTTATTTATGCTATGTTAACAGAGATGTTTTATTCTTTAATCAGATGTTTCTGGGTCTAAATGAAACCCAGTCTTATTTTAATTTAATGGCAGGAGATGCTAAATAGTGATGGAAAAACTATAAGAAAAGAACTCCAATGGAAGGCTTAGGTTTAAGTTGTTGATTTAGTAAATGTAACTCAGCTCTAGTTGAGCCTGCCAGACAAATTTTGAAATCATGGTAGAGTATCATTGAGGCAGGATTTTCTCTTATTTAATTTTCATTGAAATGTCTGAATAAAATACTCAGCCAAATGTATGGCTTTCTGTTAAAAAATTAGAATCCTGGAAAAAAAAAAGAAGTCTCATATAAAGTAAATGATAATAAAAATAATTGCAAATAAGGTCATTCAGAACCTTATTTGAGAACTCAAATTTAGTTACTGAAACCAACATTCATTTGATGACTTATTTCCTCTTTTTTCTTTCAAAGTTCAGTCCAGCTAAATCCATTTATTTCCCTTCTATTTTTTTGTTTACTGGCAACTAAACATGTTTAGTTTTTTTACTTACTTATTGATCTTCTCTCTTGAACCATAGCTTTCTTTTTACATTGTTGTACACACAAAATCAACAAACTATTCTTTATTTTTAAGTACCTTCGTTAATTGTAACCACTGAAACTCTCAAACCCCTTTTAATTACCTCTAGTACTCTGTCTTATATATAAATTTCTTTTTAATATTTAGCAACCATAGTGTTTAATTACTGTTTTATGACCTCATTTCTTTTTAAGAAATATAAACTGGAAAAGCTTTTCTTACACAGTCTCAAGATATTCTCAAAGCATTTCTAAGCGACCCTGTGCTTTATTAGAAAGTTGTTCCCTATATTGAGTTGAAATGTTTTCTTATATTTCCACCTATAGCTCAATCCCTTGTGGTTATACAGAACAAATCTTATATTCATCCTCCTACATCGTCTCTGCTCTAGTCAGTTTTTCATGAGTCATGGCTTTGATTTCTTTACCATCCTGTCTTGTGCATGTATCCCAATAAGTCTATGTACCCAGAGTTGACTGCAGGATCCTACATTTAGTCTGACCGTTACGAGATAAAGTAGGGATCCAACTAGCCTTGCTCTTGAGAATATAGTCATTAACACCCCACCCCCTCTACACAGGCATTCACACAACCTGTCCTGATCAGATTAGCTTTAAGATGATTGTTGTATAATGTTAGGAGTCCCTGGATGGCACAAACTGTTATGCTCCAGGCTACTGATTGAAAGATTCATGATTGAAACCCACCCAGAGGGTCTTTGGAAGAAAGGCCTGGTGATCCGCTTTTGAAAGGTCACAGCTTCGAAAACCCTATAAAGCACCATTCTGTGCTCCATTCTGACATATAGGGTTGCCATGAGTTGGACTCGAGTTAATGGCAACTAGTAGTCCGTTCATACTGTGGGCTCGTATTAAATATAAGATTGACTAGAATGGGGACTTGGATGAAACTCAGACATCAGTTGTTAGATAGCACCACTCGTTGGATACACACGCAAAAAAAAAAAAAAAAAACTTGAATATTAAGAGCTCATGTTTTATATACAGAACAAATCTTATTAGAAATGTTTAAAGCCATACATTGTTAAAAAGATTTATAAGCTCTTTGGTAAGGTTTTTTAAATACTTCCGTATCAAATGCTATATAAAATACTTAGGAATGAAGAAGTAATAGTAACATAATTTTTTTAACTTCAATAATATATTCGTCTCTGCAACTTCTAGCATCTGTAAAACCATACCAGTATTTCTTTATCTGATGTTTTTTTAATCCCTCAAGTTAAAAAAAAAAAAAAGATTAAACTCTTTCAGACTTTATTTTTTAATGAAAACAACAGATGACACATGCTTTATTGCACTGATGTGAATATCTTCTGTGTCAAGTTTCGGAGCAAGATTGCGTACCATACATGCTTTGAATGGGCTTGATTCCTCCAGGGAAGAGGCCAGGAAAGCACTGGTGTGAGGAGAGCCTTTCCCTTGCCATTCGCTCCATTCCAAGCAAGTTACTTGTGCCAAAAACCTCATCTCTACCTGTAAAACTGCCAGCATCAGGCCATGCAGCTTTCATGTGTAATTTGCTTTTCTGCAGAGCCAGATCAGGGCACAGTTGACTGATTGATAATGGAATTGAAAGCCAAGACTCTGGGACAGGCGAGCTGCCCTAAGTGCATATAAGCTGGTTATGTCTTGGCCCTTTTTCAAGCCAGAGAGACACAACTCTTGGGGTGTATAGAAAAGGCTATATTACCTAGGCTGATGGTGGTGCTGAACTACAGTGCAATGATGCTCATATGGGTGAATTAGTCACACATCTAGTGTTCCACCTAGACAGAGCACTATCTAAACAAAAACGAACAGAACAATATGTACAGGGAGAGGTTGAAAAAAGCTTTTATAAAGATAGTCCTCATAGAATTGTTTATAATGGCAAGGAAAAATGATAGTCTGAATGGCAAACAATAGTAGTACATTCATACAAGAAAATCCTTTAATGTCTTTATGACATTTTTATGAGATACTAAATGAAAAATGAAGCCTCAGTTTAGTATATATAGTGGTATCTCATTTTAAAATACATAAATGATGTATTTGGAGAGGTGACAATTGAGACTGGGATATGTAGACAGAAAAAGAAATGAAAGGCTAGAAACCAAAAAAATGTATTGCTAGATGGTAGAGTTATTGAGGATTTTAATTTCTGGCTTTGTGCTCATATGTATTCTGAAAATATTCTGTATGCAAAAAAGTCACTGCTTTTGCAAAAAAAAAAAAAGTATAATTTGAAAAATTAAAAAACAATTATGATATCTGTAAAATTTCTGGGTTACAAATAACAGAAGCAATCTCTGGGTAACTTGAAAAAAAATGATGTGTTAGAAGATTGTCCAGGAGCCCCCAGTATGCACTGGGTGTCTGGATTCAAGCTTGGAAAAGGTATCAAGAGAAGTCAGATACCAAAGAAAACCAGGCGAGATGGAGGGCTGGCTCAGGAAGGCCAAGGAAATGGTCACTTAGAATTTTTCCACTGAGACTGCACAGTCGAGTTGTGCCATAGCCAATTAACTCCTGTCCCTGCTGTCTAGAATAATCACTAACTCCTCTTATTTCTTTGCCTCACTCTGTCAAGATACAAAATTCCAAGGTGAGGTGGTATATATTAGCCAAACCATAGTCCCATGCCCATGCCCAAGCTATAGTCCCCTGGCTTGGGTTCTCTGCTTCCCTTGGCTTTTGATGGAGTCATGACTTCTATTGAGATTTCTGTTACCTCCTTCAAATAGAAAGGGTTTTGGGTGCTGTTATGAATTAAATTGTATCCCCCCAAAATATATGTCAACTTGGCTAGGCCATGATTCCCAGTGTTGTGTGACTGTCCACCATTTTGTCACCTGATGTGATTTTCCTATGTGTTGTAAATCCTACCTCTGTGTTTCAATGATGCAGGATTAGAGGATTATTTATGTTAATGAGGCAGGAGTCAATCTACAAGATTAGATTGTGTCTTGAGGCAATCTCTTTTGAGTTAAATAAGGGTGAAGCAAGCAGAGAGATGGGGACTTCATGCCACCAAGAGTGAAAAACCAGGAGGGGAGCACGTCATTTGGGCCCAGGGTCCATGCAGTGAAAATTTCCTACACCGAGGGAAAGTTAATGACGAGGTCCTTCCCCCAGAGTCTGACAGAGAGACAGAGACTTCCCCTGGAGCTGACACCCTAAATTCGGACTTCTAGCCTCCTGGATTGTGAGAGAATAAATTTTTCTTTGTTAAAGCCATCTACTTGTGGTATTTCTGTTACAGCAGCACTAGGTAACTAAGACAGGTGCTAAGTTTCCTAAATAAATGACCAATGTCCTGTACTTCAAAGGTTGGAGTATAATAGGAAAGGATTGTGTTAATACTCCTCTCTCAACCCAACCCTAGAGATATTTAAAATCCTTAAATAGATATTCAAATCCTTAAAATAGATTTTTATCTGTACAAAAATATTTAATTGTGTGTGCTAAAATTCTTAGAATGCTAGAATATTTCAATAATGTATTTTGTATGGCTCAGAGATAATATAAATGCATCATCCTAAGACCAAACCATGACCTGATTTATGTGTGCATTGCCTTACCTCTGGCACACACGTCAACATATTGTAGAGTATCATCAGGTGGTTTTTGTTGCTGCTCTTGTTCAAGAAAGCTATGAATACTAAACCAGGATGAATTACTAAACTAACTGCCAAATCCAAGTTAAAATGTTGTGGGGTGTCGTTGAGTCAGTTCCAACTCATAGCAACCCTATGTACAACAGAAGGAAACAATGCCTGGTCCTGTGCCATCCTTACAATCATTGAGCTTGAGCCCATTGTTGCAGCCACTGCATCAGTCCAACTCGTTGAGGATTTTCCTCTTTTTCACTGACCCTTGACTTTACCAAGCATGATGTCCTTCTCCAGAGAATGGTCCCTCCTGCTATAGCATGTCCAAAGTATGTGAGATGAAGTCTTGCCATGTTTGCTTCTAAGGAGCATTCTGGCTGTACTTCTTTCAAGGCAGACTTGCTCATTCTTCTGGAAGTCCGTGGTATATTTAATATTCTTTGCAACACCATAATCCAAAGATGTCAATTCTTCTTTGGTCGTCCTTATTTATTGTTCAGCTTTTGCATGCATATGAGGCTACTGAAAGTTAAAATATATATGTTTAATAAACAAGAAAGAAAGTGTAAACTAAATTAAGGCCATGGAAACCAATAATTAAAT
Source organism: Elephas maximus indicus (assembly GCF_024166365.1). Classification (NCBI taxonomy): domain Eukaryota; kingdom Metazoa; phylum Chordata; class Mammalia; order Proboscidea; family Elephantidae; genus Elephas; species Elephas maximus. The sequence continues at coordinate 141,255,897 of NC_064822.1, forward strand.
TAATAATACAGTGACTTCTTACCAGTGAAACAATAACATTTAATAGGAGGTTTTACAAGAAAACGAATCAAGTTATTGATGTCGTACCTGCCACTGAACTGTTTATGAGCTCATAGATGGCATTCAGCAAATGCAAGTGGAAAGACAGAACACACACCATAGTCAAAAATATAAGTATATTCTCTATGCATGTGTGCTAAGAGTTGTTGGGCTCGCTTTAGCACATTGAGGTTAGTCTGATAAAAATTCAGAAAGGAATTGAGTTCAATTTACATATTTTCCATTTCTGAATTTATTCATTCAAATGCATTTTTTACAAACTTTTGTAACTAAAAGATCTCTAAATAAGCAGCTTTCATTAAAAAAACTCATATAACCACATTGAGTTGTTTTTTTTTTTTAATTGAGGAAAGGGTAAAAGAGCCTTTTCAATATTATTATTATTTTGATATATGCAAATTAAGTCTTAGTTGGTGATTCAAAGCCTTGTGTGAGTTGATTGAAAAAATTAGTTTACATTAATTCCCTTCCTTTCCCCCATATTTCTAGTGAACTTTGATTTTGCCTCTATTATATAATTTTGCATTATATGATGATGATAATACCTGTGACATGCAGATGACACGACCTTGCTTGTTGAAACCGAAGAGGGCTTGAAGCACTTACTGATGAAGATCAAAGACCACAGCCTTCAGTATCGATTACACCTCAACATCAAGAAAACAAAAATCCTCATAACTGGACCAATAAGGAACACTATGATAAATGGAAAAACTGTTGAAGTTGTCAAGGGTTTCATTTTACTTGGATCTACAATCAACCTCCATGCAAGCAGCAGACAAGAAATCAAATGATGTATTGCACTGGCCAAATCGGCTGCAAAAGATCTCTTTAAAGTGTTAAAAGGCAAATATGTCACTTTGAGAACCAAGGTGCACCTGACCCAAGCCATGATAGTTTCAGTCACCTCACATGTATGTGAAAGACTTCGTATACTACCTGGCACATATTTTGCTCTCAAAAAGTCAAAACTAGCTATTTACCTAATACCATTGTTTTATCTACTTTTTTTTAATTGCTTTCCTCGGTGGTGCAAAAGGTTAAGCATTCCACTACTAGCGGAAAGTTTGGCAGTTTGAACCCCTCCATAAAAAATAGGTGTCTAGAAAGACAGGCCTAGTGATCCGTTTCCAGAAGGTCACAGCCTTGAAAACCCTATGGAGCAGCTGTACTCTGCACACATGGGGTCTACCATGGGTTGGAATCAACTCAATGGCAACTAATAACAACCATGTACTGTACGTATTTTTCTCCCATCTGTGAAACAAAATTGGAATGCAATTATGTGAGTAAAATTCTTTCTAAACTTTGGTATTTTGACTGTGTTAAGTAACAGATTAAGAATCCCCTGGGTGGTGCAAATGAATAAGTACTGATCAGCCAAAAGGCTGGCAGTTGGAACCCACCCAGAGGCACCTTGGAAGACAGGCCTGCCGATCTGTGTTTGGAAGGTCACAGCCTTGAAAACCCTATGGAGCAGTTCATCTCTGCACACATGGTGTTGCCATGAGTCAGAATCAACTTGATGACAACTAACAACAACAAAAGTAACAGATTTTTTGCAACCTTTGTCATAACAGATCACAGAATGCTACATATTGTGTTTATCCAGTTAGGAATCACTCACCCATTTCATTCTTTAAAAAATAGAATATTATTATTGCATGTGGGAAAAGCGTAATGTTATTGCAGAGGTTATATAGAAAACATATCATGGTCAGATCTCATTTCAGTGGTGTCTTAAATGTGAAGAAAATAGCTTTCATTCTGTATGGAGATATAATTGTTAGATTGGAGTGAAACAAATAAAAAGTCCTGAGGCATGTCTGAAGAAATGAGTGGATTACATGCTTAACTAATTCTGCAAGATAAGATAAGATTTCTACATTAAGTCATGCCTTGCAAGAGGGGAAAAAAAAAAAAAGGAAGCATTACATCATTAGAATAAATTTTATTACAAGGCTTTTTTTTTTTTTTTTTTAAAGAAAAAGCTTTGTTTCTGGAGCCATCTAATACTGCTGTGTTTTTTCCATGGAGCCTTCTATGCATACTTAACTAATGATCTTAATGTATATACTTTAGTGATACTCACTAAATATGTCAGGGGACAGATTCCTTTTCATGGTTAAATGTATGCCTCAAAATATCTGGATTAAATTTGACGTATCTTTTCCACTGGGAGAAGTATATGTTCTTAATAAAATACCCTTATCCTTTCTTTTCTGATCATGCATAAAAGTTAATTGAATTTCATAAAAAATTAAAAACATTTAATTTCACTGTGATCTCGTAACTATACAAAACAATAAGAGAAATAGGAAAATATATTTATAGAGAACTCTTAAATGACAAAAATAACTGAATCTTAATATTTATGGGAAGCAAATAGAGGTGCTATATCAATATCAAAAATGTAATAACCATATAGGTTATAGCTAACATGACAATCTCCCTAAGAGGTGGTAACCCTTAGACATACTATCTTCTGAGTAATATTCAGAAACACATTTTCTTCTTGATATCTTAATTGCAAATGTTAACTTAGAGTTCTAAATTACAAGTTGCATATATTTAAAATGCTAATTTTAATGCATTTTTGGTAAATGTCAGACATTAATTTGAAGGGAAAATTTAACAGACGATCCTATATCACAGCTGTCTTAGAAAACGCTTACTCAGACACAGAGTTTTTAATATGTATCCCGGTTTACCAGGATTTTTAAAAGCAATATACAGACTCTTACTGCTTGGTTAGTACGCAGTTTTCAAATTTCTGGGGACTCATCTTTCCACTGAGGTAAATGCAATAGCCCTCCCCAAGCAGTGAATCCTCAGGACTCAAGTCCCCTCCAGGTCACATCTAGGACTTCCAAAGCCCCTCATTTTCTTACATCATTCCTCTCAAGCACTTTCTTCTCCTACCTCTAAGCAGGAGCCCCAGTGGTGCAGCGGTTAATCTTGGAGGCTAACCGAAAGGTCAGCAGTTAGAACCCATCAGCAGCACCATAGGAGAAAGATGTGGCAGTCTGCTTCCATGAAGATTTACAGCCTTGGAAGCACTATAGGGAAGTTCTCTTCTGTCCTGTAGGGTTACTAGGAGTCAGAATAGACTCCACGGCACACAACAGCCTCTAAGGAACCCTTTTTATGTCCACCTCTGTACTTTCTACTGGAGGGGTATGTGGACCCTCCAACTGCATCAACAGCATGCATTTGAGGTCCATCTACATATTCAACTAAAAGGATTTCCACAGACTGCTTTGGAGACCCAATATTTGTGTAAGGATATTTGTATGAAGAAGTGGGTTCAATGTTCCAAACAACTCAACTATAAATTTTACTGTAAGACTATCATGGGTCATGATTTTATGTTTTGTACCTCCCATCTCTGGTGAGATATGTCCTATTTGATAATCTGTGACCATAGGATCATGCCTCAATTTTTTGGCCCTTTTTGAAATTACCTTTCCAAATGTTTAGAATATGTTTCTAATTAGCTGACGCTTTGCTCCACTTTGTTCAGAAGAGAAATTAGCTTTTATGTTTTGTTTTTTGTCTAGATGCAATTGTTAGCATGGCAAGAAAAACATTAATCAGCTATTTCACTTTTATTGCATTAAGATTTACAGCAGATATCAGGATAATTTAAGACCTCTGTTGCTAGAAAAGCTTGCCTTTCTCTCCTACTTTGCAATTATAGGAAGAAGTATCCATACCTTCCATTTAGCTAGCATCTTTAACACAGTCTACCCCTTCAACAGGATGCTCCTGTCTGCATTTCTATTATTTTATTGCAATGTTCTTCTTTATGCTGTCACTAAAAAAAAGAAAAATCTATGGATTCCTCCACACCTTGTTTATTAGTATTTCTACCCCCCCCCTTTTTTTAAATCTTCTGAGACCTGAAAGTGTATATTTGAACTTGAAGTAAATAATACTAATTGACATGGAATATAAAATATTCTGCTATTATAAGATGGGAAAATGTGATAACTTAGAAAGATTAGTAATTACTGTAAGAGTCTTTTGATACTCCATTTTAAAGTATAAATATTTGACTCATAGTCTATTGGGGATAAGTTAGGTAAGATATATAATGTTTTACCTTTGGGTATAAATCATAACCTTCACATCTAGTCATTTCCAAAAGATGGAACAATTTAAGAATATAAGTGACTTTATATTTATTTCTACTCTTGCTTTGCTTTACCTGTAGATCAGTTAAATAATACAATAGACTCATAATCCAATATAGCTTTATAAAATCTAATTTCATACATATTTAGAGTAGAGAAAAGCCATGATATCCATCAATACTTACTAATCATAGAAGAGTTTGTAACTTCTTTAGAAAACAAACCCAAAAAAACAACAAGAAATAAAATATTTAAAGTAACAATTTAGGATGCAGAAATGACACATGAATAGGGCAATTCCAGGGAATCTTAGAGGTACTAAAATATCCTCTTATTATTGCCAGTTTTGCTAAGGTAAACCCTATTATTGCCAGTTTTGGTAAGGTAGATGAATTTTAACATGTTTTGAATAATGAATTCAATCACTTTGGGTTACCTCACAGGAGTATAAGTTGGAGCAATGGTTAAGAGCTCAGCTGCTAACCAAAATGTCAGCAGTTCAAATCCACCACCCACTCCTTAAAATCCTATGGGGGAGTTCTACACTGTCCTATAGGGTCACTATGAGTTGGAATCGACTCAACGGGAATGGGTTTTGTTTGTTTGTTTAAGCTAGCTTATATATATACCCATTTTGAGGACACAGCAAAGAATCAGAAAGCTAGTATTTAATAACTCTTCTGATCAGTTGGAAATATGGTGGATGGATTTTATCCAAAAGTTTATGTCCAAGAAGGTTTGCAACATGAAGAATAAAAGGCAAATATGTGATGAAGTTGGAGATCATCTACCACCAGTATGGACCAAAAAACCAGCCTGTAACTGATGCTTTCCTTCAGAAGCCCTGAAATTAAAGATTCTATTAAGTGCTACACTTCAGGGACAATAAATAATGAAACAAAATGGCATCATTTGGATTCTGTAGATAACCTGGTGTTATTTCACGATAGTATTCTCAGTTGTTCTTTCTGTAATTGAAACAATGGGGCCTGAATGTGACACTGCCTTTTATGCTAGTGGACCAACACGAAGGGACCACTTGGTACCTTCTCCCAACCTATCTTTAAGTTCTATTTTGAAATGAGTTGAAGTTCCAAACTGCTAGCTCCAGGGCAATGTTTAAGATGGAACCTAGGATTGTTAACTAAAAAACAGCAAGATTGCAGAAAATTATACTATATAGTTCTGTCTTACATCTGAATTAATGATAATGATAATAATAATCTCAGGCAAAATATGATGACTATACAAAAAGCTACTAGCAGTGACCTTTAAGAAGACAGGAAGAGTTTTTATTCTGTAATTTTACTTTGTAACTGAGCAATTTTTGTATCATTTGAATTTTTTAAAATTAGCAGTTATTACCCCCACGTGTCTGTCAGTTTGTCATACTGTGGGGGCTGGGGTGTTGCTGTGATGCTGGAAGCTATGCCACTGGTATTCAGATACCAGCAGGGTCACCCACGGAGGACAGGTTTCAGCTGAGCTTCCAGACTAAGACAGACTAGGAAGAAGGACTCGGCAGTCTACTTCTGAAAAGCATTACCCAGTGAAAACCTAATGAATAACAGTGGAACATTGTCTGAAATAGTGCTGGAAGATGAGTCCCCCAGGTTGGAAGGCACTCAAAAGATGACTGGGGAAGAGTTGCCTCCTCGAAGCAGAGTCTACTTATTGACGTGGATGGAGTAAAGCTTTTGGGACCTTCATTTGCTGATGTGGCACGACTCAAAATGAGAAAAAACAGCTGCAAACACCCGTTAATAATCAGAACCTGAAATGTACGAAGTATGAATCTAGGAAAATTGGAAATCGTCAAAAATGAAATGGAATGCATAAACACTGATATCCTAGGCATTCATGAGCTGAAATGGACTGGTATTGGCCATTTTGAATAGGACAATCATATAGTCTACTATGCTGGGAACGACAACTTGAAGAGGAATGGTGTTGCATTCATAGTCAAAAAGAATGTTTCAAGATCTATCCTGAAGTACAACGCTGCCAGGGATAGGATAATATCCATACGCCTACAAGGAAGACCAGTTAATAAGACTATAATTCAAATTTACACACCAACCACTAAGGCCAAAGATGGAGAAATAGAAGATTTTTATCAGCTGCTACAGTCTGAAATTGATCGAACATGCAATCAAGATGCATTGATAATTACTCGCGATTGGACTGCAAAAGTTAGAAACAAGGATCAGTAGTTGGAAAATATGGCCTTGGTGATAGAAACAATGCCAGAGATCGAATGATAGAATTTTGCAAGACCAACGACTTCTTCATTGCAATATACCTTCTTTCACCAACATAATTGGTGACTATACACATGGATTTCACCAGATGGAACACACAGAAATCAACTGTGGAAAGAGATGATGGAAAAGCTCAATATTATCAGTCAGAACAAGGCCGGGGCTGACTGTGATCAGACCATCAATTGCTCATATGCAAGTTCAAGCTGAAACTGAAGAAAATCAGAGCAAGTCCATGACAGCCAAAATATGACCTTGAGTACATCCCACCTAAATTTAGAGACCATCTGATTCGATGCACTGAACACTAGTGACCGAAGACCAGATGAGTTGTGGAATGACATCAAGGACATCATCCATGAAGAAAGCAAGAGGTCATTGAAAAGACAGGAAAGAAAGAAAAGACCAAGATAGATGTCAGAGGAGACTCTGAAACTTGCTCATGAATGTCGAGCAGCTAAAGCAAAAGGAAGAATTGATGAAGTGAAAGAACTGAACAGAAGATTCCAAAGGGTGTCTCGAGAAGACAAAGCAAAGTATTAAAATGACATGTGCAAAGAGCTGGAGATGCAAAACCCAAAGGGAAGAACACGCTCAGCATTTCTCAAGCTGAAAGAACTGAAGAAAAAATTCAAGCCTCGAGTTGCAATAGTGAAGGATTCTATGGCGAAAATGTTAAATGACACAGGAAGCATCAAAAGAAGATGGAAGGAATACACAGAGTCATTATAACAAAAATAATTAGTCGATGTTCAACCATTTCAAGGGCTGGCATATGATCAGGAACCTATGGTACTGAAGGAAGAAGTCCAAGCTGCTCTGAAGGCATTGGCAAAAAACAAGGCTCCAGGAATTGATGGAATATCAATTGAGATGTTTCAACAAACAGATGCAATGCTGGAGGTGCTCACTCATCTATGCCAAGAAACATGGAAGACAGCTTCCTGGCCAACTGATTGGAAGAGATCCATATTTATGCCTATTCCCAAGAAAGGTGATCCAACCGAATGTGGAAATTATAGAACAATATCATTAATATCACACGCAAGCAAAATTTTGCTGAAGATCATTCAAAAACAGCTGCAGCAGTACATCGACAGGGAACTGCCAGAAATTCAGGCCGGTTTCAGAAGAGGATGTGAAATGAGGGATATCATTGCTGATGTCAGATGGATCCTGGCTGAAAGCAGAGAATACCAGAAGGATGTTTACCTGTGTTTTATTGACTATGCAAAGGCATTCGACTGTGTGGATCATAACAAGTTATGGATAACATTGTGAAGAATGGTAATTCCAGAACACTTAATTGTACTCACGAGGAGCCTTTACATAGATCAAGAGGCAGTTGTTCGGACAAAGCAAGGGGATATTGATTGGTTTAAAGTCAGGAAAGTGTGCGTCAGGGTTGTATCCTTTCACCATACCTATTCAACCTGTATGCTGAACAAATAATCCGAGAAGCTGGACTATATGAAGAAGAACGGGGCATCAGGATTGGAGGAAGATTTAGTAACAACCTACGTTATGGGTAAATCTGCTGCAAAGGACCTCTTTAAAGTGTTGAAGAGCAAAGATGTCACTTTGAAGACTAAGGTGCGCCTGACCCAAGCCATGGTATTTTCATTCACATCATATGCATGTGAAAGCTGAACAATGAATAAGGAAGACCAAAGAAGAATTGACGCTTTGAATTGTGGTGTTGATGAAGAATATATACCATGGACTGCCAAAAGAACGAACAAATCTGTCTTAGAAGAAGTGCAACCAGAATGCTCCTTAGAAGCAAGGATGGCGAGACTCTGTCTTAACATACTTTGGACGCATTGTCAGGAGGGATCAGTCCCTGGAGAATTACATCATGCTTGGCAGAGTACAGGGTCAGCGGAAAAGAGGAAGACCCTCAACGGGGAGGATTGACACAGTGGCTGCAAAAATGAGCTCAAGCATAACAACGAGTGTAAGGATGGCTTAGGACTGGGCAGTGTTTCATTCTGTCGTGCACAGGGTCACTATGAGTCGGAACCGACTCCACGGCACCTAACAACAAGCAGTTATCCCTCTGAGAAAAGATAAGCTTTTTCAAGAGACAAACTTCATAGAAAAAACAAATGATGTAATGGAAAGTCATGGAAATTAAGAGTCAGAAAACATGGCCACTGTCTAACCTGGTGACTTTGTGGATTATTCCTTCTGAGCCTCTGTATTCTTATCTGTGAAATGAGATTATAAAAAGTTACCAGTCTGAAAGGTTGTTGAGAGGGTCAAAATGCAACAGTTGTGAAAGTAGTTTATCAACTACAACTAGCAAGATACACATGGTAGTTACATGTGTATAATTTTATACTGACTTTAAAAGATATAGGTAGATGATTCAGAAAAAGAAATAGAGAGAGAGAAAGACATATTAAGTAGACCCATTTGTAAAACAGATGAGAGCAAAATCCTATAGAGAAAACTGAGGTTTAAAACTGCAGGTAGAAGTGAGGGAAAAATGAATTGGAAGCATCCGGACACATTTTCAAAAAAAGGTGACATAGCTATGCAGGCCCGGCAGTAGGGAGGAGAGAAAATGAGAAATTAACGTAGTAAGCAACAAAGACAAAAGTTGGGCAAAAAATTAGAGCTAATGACTAAGAGATTTTCAGAAATAACACTAGGGTATGAAGCCCAAGAATGGTATTATATTGGGAGAGAATGGTTGAAGCCTCTGTCAGTGTCACACACTGATAATGACTCAAAGGATAAGATGAAAATGTTTTCCAAGACTGTCAATTTAGTTATACTATATAGCTGGAGGCAACCCTGGTAGCGTAGTGGCTAAGAGCTACGGTTGCTATCCAAAAGGTCGGCAGTTCGAATCCACCAGGCAGTCTTTGGAAACCATATGGAATAGTTCTACTCTGTACTGTAGGGTCACTTTGAGTCAGAATTGATTCAACGGCAATGGTTTTGGTTTATCTAGTTGGAGGTTGCGAAGTGGGCAAAGCTTGTTCTTGTTAGGTGCCATCCAGTCTGTTTTGACTCATTGTGACTCTATGTACAACAGAAATATTGCCCAGTCCTGTGCCATCCTCACAATCGTGGCCATATTGGAGCCCATTAGTGCAGCCACTGTGTCAATCTATCTTGGGGCAAAGCTTAAACATAACTAAATCATATATGTAAAATTTGATCTACTGAACATAATTCATCTCTTCTTGGCTTCAGGTTACAATGAGCAACAGAGTAAGGCCTGAGTGTGAGCTTTAGAAAGAGACAGATACAAGGTCAGATCTCACAGAATTTATTTATTATAGAAATAATTTATCTTATTTGAGTCACATTTTTCTCATCTGTTAAATGAGAGTAAAAATAATATCTATCTCATTAGACTATCAGGAGGAAAAAATAATGGGTAGCAATGTCTGAGACTGTGTAGATGCCCTGGAAATGGTAAATGTTACTGTGGTTGTTGGAGAATGCCCCAGGCATTGTATGTCATTGATTTGAGATGTTAAGTATTCAGAAAGCCTGTGTCTGCCCATAGAACTCAGGACTTTAGTCTGTATCTGGAGAATTCAAATTGATTACTTAAAAATGAGTGAACAAGTGTATGGACATGCTGTAGATTTATTTTTCTCTTAGGAGTTATTTTAACAGTTTTCTTTTGAGAATTATAGCAGACTTTCTGTAGCTTTGCTACCAGCTTCTTTTGTTCTATACCCCTTGCTGGAAACTACTTTCTGTCAATAGAGATGGGCCAATTTATTTGAGGCTGCCTGGAGAAGAAAGAGGGGCCCTTTGGGTATAAAGTGTGCCTGCCATGCAAATGGCTTTTGTAATCCAGTGAGGCAGAGGCTGAGCAGTCAGAAGAGGAAGTAGCATTGGCAAAAAGCAGAGTCTACTCTCTGCCCCCATCTCTCCCATCCATGTATGAACAGACAGCACAAGAGCCCCTTTCTACAATTCGATGTGATGTGACAAAGATGACTCTCAAAAAGATCATCATGTGCGCCATGTCTGAGTCTATGTGGGGCTGAGTGTGTTGGAGTGTTTGGACAGCCCCTCTCCCCACTGCCAGCTGTGTTTCCTTTTAATTCTTAGTGGTAGTTGGGTTAATGGAATCTGCCTTTGATTGTGAAAGCACGAGAGGCTAAGTTTTGTTTGTCCCTAAGTCTATAAAATCTTTGTAATACAGTCTGAAAATTCAAGTTTAGGTTTTGGTTTTATTTTGTTTTGTCTTTTTATTTTATTTTTACCATAAGGGCTTCCCAGTAGGAAAGTAACTGTGGCGTTATACCCTAGCTGCATAGTGGCAGTGAGAGAAATACATACCTGATGCCTCAATGTTTTCTGTGCCTCAGTTTCCTCATATAAATTAGTAGAGGATTTTTTTTTTTATGTATTTGTCTCATAGGATTATACTGAATGGTTATTATGTTTCTTTTAAAACATCTTTAAAGCCATTTGTGACTCCAAAATTATATACTGTTATGCAAAAAACTAATTTTAAAAGGATCTTCTGTTGTAATGAGATTTATAGTTACGCTGTCAGTTTTAAATATTTCGATTAGAATTTTGTCAAAAAAGCAAAATCTACTGCAAATTAAGTTTGCTATGTGAGATTTTTAAAAATGTGTGTAAATATTAACATCACCTAGGTATCACATTTTGTTCAATTTTATAATCATCATTTATTTTTACCTTGTAAAATTTCCTTGTAATTTGCATTTCAATTGCCTTTAGGGAGCAATATGAGAACTCTTCAAGAGCTGATTTAACTCCTATCAATTCTTACCAATAAAATCAAAGATTATACAACATTATACAAACATTTTATTCACTTGCATATAGAGAGTCAATTCAATTCTATTAAATTGGTTCTTATGTTAAAACAATTATTCATTTTATTTCATGGCTGCAGTTATAGACTAATAAGCTCATGACCTTTCTGAAACTCAGAAACTCTTACTCATGTAAAGATGTTTTTACAAATTCTGCATGAAACAAATCTGTCACACCAAGATGTGCAAAATCATAAAGGTTATCACGCAATACTTCTGGTACCCTGGGTAATTATTTCTTTGATTTTGAAGAAAGCCTCTAAGCAGTTGAGTAATATTTTTCACTTACTTTCCTCCACTTGGAAAGAGTACGTACACCTGTGAAAAAATAACGAGGTCATGGATGTCCTCATTCTACCATCTTGCTTTATACTCTGTGGGGATACATATGGTTGGATCAATCTGTGTGACTGATATTAGAACAACCTTGACCCTAGTATAGCAGGTAAGGTTAACTGACAAACAGATCATATCTTATTTGGAAATGTTTAATTAGGTGAAGACATGCATTCATGCTTTGTCTTTGGTACTCTGTTACTCACCACTTCTTCCTAGAGGAACTGCCCTTGTGAATTTTAAATATCTATAAGTTGAGTAGAAATGAAATTATTACCCTGGTAACCAACAACAAGGAAAACATATCTTAAATTATCAGGATTGCACGGAAGAGAATTATCACTGAAACACAATTAACAGTATTTTTAGTACTTTTATTGAATATAACCATCATGATGCATTAAAAAGGGATGTGGCTATATTATGAAGATGAATAAATTGGAAGGTAAATCATGTTGAACAATTAAATAGAATAGCTATATTCTTTATGCAAGTGATTTCTTCCAACTGGAATTAAAGAACCGAGGGTGTTTAGATGTCATCTTGTTAAAGGAGACAGCAATATTTATAATTCTCTTTCTCCTTCAGAATTTCTAAAAAAAAAAAAAAAAAGGCATAATTTCTGGAAAATTCTTAGTGCTATAATGCTGAAAAATTATTCAGAATAAAACAGCTTATGAAATGTCAGAAGAGCTAACTAGATAATTTTTAATTCTCTGAAAGCTAGAGCTCTCTAATATCTTTTTTTAATGCTGTTTAAGGTAATTAGGTATGATTTCCAGTTACTTGGGGAAGGAGATGTGACTGGTATTTCTGCCATCATAATTTTACGCTGCTAATGTGTTTATGCTGCTAATGTGATGCTGACCTTAGGGAGGAATGTGAAGATTAGGCAGTTAACAGTCGGTGTCAAGATTTGGAACTAAGAGTCTTTGAGCTGCATTTGAAAGAATTATAGCCATTGCTAAAAATCATTTTACTTTCCATCCACCTTCTTTCTTCTACTTTTATTAACTCTACCATTTCCATAGAAGCTGAATTCTTGGGGGTCTCTCTCCTTTCTCTCCCTTAGCAACCTTTTTTCCCCCCGCCCCCTCCATTTCTTTCTCCCTTAATACTGCTTTTCTTTAGGAAAATAGGACACTGACAGAACCTATAACTTCAAACAGCCATCAGGGAGTAAGTCCTAATCATGCCAATACTCAGTAAGCCATGTCTGAAGACTCACCTTTTCCTCTGGGTTTAATAGGATAAACCTAGTAGTGGAATAGGAATTGAGAAATGTGTCTCTACTGATAAGGATACCTCACCACAAAGTATGAATTAGCAGCAGTTCACCAGATTTACTTGTGGAGCGTTTCACTGCTATTACGGTGCCTGTTTTATCCTTTAGCTTCTATGAATGTATCACCTGAGATAATAACCCTCCATTTATTTGCACAGGCGCAAGGGGAAAAAAAGGAAGCCCTAAAATGCATCCACAGACTCACACCAAGCACCCTAAATTATGGCATAGAATAATTCATCAACAAAGTAAATGTTATGAAGGCCTGTGACTCATCATTCATGATTTACTCATAACACAAATTAAAAAATAATTTTGAAAGAAGCTGACAGATTGGACCAGAGGCATAAATCCAAGCTCTCCATGAAGTGTAACTCAGTACAATACCATGGGAACAGCTGCTACCTTTGCGTAGCTCACCCATAGGCTGCTTTTGTAGACCCTAATGAGGATAAATTTTACTGGGTAATGAGGATAAAACCAATTAGCAGATTAGAAATTCCCAGAAATCAGAGATGCTCTGCTTAAGAATTACAAAAATTAATAGTATTTTGGCTAATGTCATTCTTTGTTCACCTAAGGGTTTATAGAATAAGACTGTCTTCTGGAGAAACATCTGCTTCTTTAGGAGATCACCCATCATGCAGTTACCAAATAACACAGACAGAGGGGCACTTTGTACATCTGCAAAAACTTAAGATCTATGGCATTGCTGAGTTCCCTACCACAGATCAAACACTTTAATCAGGGTTTTAAAACTTATGTAAAGAAAATAAACCTAGTCCATAAAATGAACTGTTGAATAGTTCAATGTAAAAGAAGAAACTATTTCAAAGGATATTTCATTTAAATATAAATGTGGGCTATGAGTTATTAAAGAGAATTTGGCTTTTTGTACTTTGTTTTTCTAGACACCTGGGATCAAAGTCACCTTTTGAACTTGCAAAGTAAGCTTCCAAACTTAAATCTTGCTGTTAGGATTTAAGTTCCTTATTTTTACGTTAAAAGACAAGTGCTACCTAAAGCTTTATCTGCAGCATTAATTTTCCTGTAAAGACAGGGGAACTGAATTAACAGGGGAAAGGGTAGGACTCGGAAACATTTAGGCCATAGCTTTGGAATCGGAGCTCTCAGCAGTTTCATGCTTTGTGGATAATTAAAATCGATACAAAATAATTACACAGCTAGAAGGATCTCCAGATACTTAATCCAGTCCCTTGCCTACAGGAGAGGCTAGCTCTAGTCTAAACCATCCTCCATGCAGGCCTTTGAGTTATATGAGAAAGAATGGGGGCTCTGGATACACTTTCTGCTCTTACTAAAAGCATTGCAAATTTGGTTTGGTAACAAGTGTTAAGAAAGAGATTATTTCTTCTATAAGCATGATACAAGTATCATACAGCAGTCCCAGAATCAGCAATGGAAGGCAGTTTTGGCCAAAATGTCATCCGTTTTGCATTATTCGATAGACAAAGATTTTAGGATTGCTAGCCGTCACATCTGTTACATATTTTGCCATTTTTAGTGCCTCCTATATTATCTTCAAAATTCAGATCAATTCATACTTCTTCCATAAAAGTTTACCAATCTCAGTTCACATTGGTTATTTAATTGTTGTCTCTTTTGCTTAGTAAGGCTTTATGATACATACATAACTCTATAATATAGGTAAGAGTCTTTGGGTGGCACAAACAGTTGAGTTGTCTACTACTAACTTGAAGGTTGGCAGTTCGAATATACCCACAGGCACCTCAGAAGAAAGGCCTGGAGATCTGCTTCTAAAAGATCCCAAAAAACCAAACCCATCGCTTTCGAGTCAGTTCTGACTCAGAGACCCTATAGGACAGAGTAGAACTACCCCATAGTGTTTCCAAGGAGCTGCTGGTGGATTCGAACTGCCAACCTTTTGGTTAGCAGCCAAGTTCTTAACCTCTGCACCAAAAGGTCATCAGCCTGAAAACCTATTGAACAGTTCTACTCTGCATACATGGGGTCAACATGAGTTGAAATCAACTCCGTGGCAATTGGTTTGGTTTCTATATAGCTAATCACAAAATAGTAGCATTTGCCATTTCTCCACCTAGATCAGAAGCCTTTAAATCCTGGTCCTTGAACCTAACACAGTGCTCTCTTCTTGGTCATTACGCAGCAAATGCTGGTTGATAACAGTATTTTTACTAAATCTAGTTGAAACTAATTGTCCTGATTGTTCCGTCCTTAGGGAAGATTAGGACAGCTATGAGAACTATTGAGTCTCCTTGTAGATTTTAATTCTCTATTTCAACATTACTATTCTTTTTTTTTATTTATTTATTCTTTCTTTATGCCAGTTTTAAGGTTCCTTTTGTATTTTATAGAGGTCATATGTCAAAAGAACAAATTAAAACAAATATTTCCAAGCTTCTGTTACTGTCTCACTTTCTTTAAAATTTAATATGACCAAATTACACCAGCAAAAGTTTCTGAACAGTACTTGGAAGTTCGATTTTATTTCAAAATTAAAGAAAAGGGCAAATGGTTCTTGAAGCTTTTTGAAGTCAGTAGAATTCAAAAATCCTAAAGTGATGCATCAGGTTCTAAAGAACTAGTTCAAGGAAACTTTCCCTTCCCAAAAGGTCAACATTGAAAACATATGTGCATCCGCATTATTAAATCGAAGTGGTGATGTGGAATATCTAATTTTGTGTTCTGTGAGGATAACTGCTGTCAGATATATGCCATTTAGAACGTCCCTTAATAGAGTCTACACACACACACAATTCTTAATGTTCTAGAAGAAATAGATGAATAATTTTCATTATTAAAGATTTAGGGAAAAAAAGAATTTCTGATTTAATCTATTTCCTACATGCTTTCCAAAAAAACATATAACTTCAATCTAGAGAAAACGGGTTTGTTAACATTAGGCCACCATGTGGTACCTGAACCCACTCATATTGCTATTAATTTTTGATTACTAGTCAAAATGCAAGATTCCTATTTCCCTTGATTGTTATTTCTACAACCAACTGCCTCAGCATGTCTTTTTTTTTTTATTCTCTGACCTATATCCTCCAACTCTACAAAATATTTCTTTTTCCTCTTTGAGTTAATAGACTCCTACCAAGAAGTAAATGCAGCCCAAGTGGAGGCTGGTCATGCCATTACACTTGGGGAGGGGCACAGAAAGTAAGGATAGCATTTTCCTCAGTAATTATTGCCACATAAGTACCATCACTTTCCTCTCGTGTAAAACTCTTCGTTTGCTCACATGCACCATTGCTGTCTTGTAATCATTGAGGACACTGGAATCTGGATTACTTTTTTCTTTGAGCCCCAAATCCAACCATTATTTTGTACCTCAATGCCTTTGTGGAGAAATCATTGATTTTATCCTGACACCATTCGCTTCCAACCCACATCAGCAAACATCATAAAAGCTCAGGTGCAAAGAAAAGAGAAGTTATCCCTCATCTGAGTCCTTACTAGAATTTCTCACTCTGCTTTCAGCCTCCATGCCCTTGAACTCTATAATTGCCAGTTTCATCTTCCAAATCACCACATTGATCTAAGCATTCACTGCGTCTCAGGGGCATATGTTCAGCATTCGACAGCCTTCAAAATCAGCCCTCAATCTTTGTCTCTAGACATTTTTTATTACTTGTACAGGACTGTAATTAATCCAGCAATTCTTCAAATATGCCTAACTTTACAGATTCCAGGCCTCTGTCCATCTTTCCCAACCAAAGCAAACAACAACAACAAAAATCTCTCCTTTAGAATCCAAAGTACCAGGTATTCCTTGACCTCTTTACATCAAAGTGTTGATGGTCTTCTTTGAACTTCTACAGAATTGTGTCTCACTATAGTACTGTCACTATGATTCAGAATCGACTTGATGGCATTTAACGACATTTGAAAGAGTTTATTGCTTTGTTTTGTGGTGAGTTGTATATTTATCTAAGCCTCCTTAATTATCTGAAAAGTAAGACTACCTTAGTGTGCTAGTAAAATTGGGTATTAGCTCAATATCTGCCTCTGATTAAATCTTGTAGACTTATCACTTCACTCTCTGCACTATAGTTTTATGATATGTGGTATGAGGATGTTGGTTAAAATGGGGTTCTAAATTCTGTGTGTTCTACGAAATCATCAAGAAAAGTTGACCAACTTTTAGGTTGGTAGTCAAGTGTAAACTGCTTGTGCCAACCAGGAACTTTGTTTATCTATTACCGTCTCATAGTGACCCTATAGAACCGAGTAGAAGTGCCTCATAGGGTTTCCAAGGAGCAGCTGGTGGATTTGAACTGCTGACCTTTTGCTTAGCAGCTGAGCTCTTAACCACTGAGTCACCAGGGCTCCTACTCTCTGTATTTTTTTTTATTTAAAAAAAAAAATACTCCAATAATAGTAGATACTCAATAAATATTCATTGAATGAGGAGATGAACATTTATTAAATTCTTTTGTATATGGCACAATAATTTACAAGGCGTTTATAATCCACTTGGGAAGGTAGTTCTTTAGTTATACCACTTCTTCTCATATCTATGATTGGATGTCCCCACCAAGCCCCATCTTCAGGTCACACCTTTAGCCTGTGGCAGATATTAAAACTAATAGATAGAGCATGGCATGCCAGGTTAAGATAAACAAGACTTTAACTTTCAGTTTCAAGTCATACTATGCTATGATAACACAATTTTTTTGAAAAGACTAAAAAGCTTCTCAAATACAGCTCATCGTTTTGGTTCTTGTACCTTTCCGGATATTTCCCTATTAAAATCACGTCAAATTAGCTTTGTTAGTCACTGTTAACAAGGCTCTTTCATATGGTCCACCTCATCTGAACCTCATACTGAGTCAGAGGTTATAACATTTTCTGGTAGAATTGACTGTCTATAGTTATTAATTTTGCCTAATTAAATCATATAGATTTTTGTTCAAATGTATGTCTTCTTATAAACATGACAACTTACATGTTTCAGAAGCTCATATCTTTTTAGATTTATAAATTGCTAAGCAACATTGAAAAAATTAGTTTATTTTTAGAGACTCCAGAATTCTGAGAATCCCTGAAAAGACATATAGGCTAATAGACACTTAATTTTTAGGGTAGACAGATATATACTATACTCAGAAGACAGTTTTTCTTTTTTTAAAACAGTAACAATAATCTTGGTAAACACCACTGTCTCCATGTGTAGTACAAGAATGATTTTGTTAGCTATTAAAGAGATTAATTTTTTTTCCCTAGAGATGAAGATTAAATAAAAGATGGAAATATTTTTGGTGAATAAATTACTACAAACAGCATAGCTTCCGTTTAAAACATGGAATTAAGCTAATAATGCAGACTCCAGACTTTAATTTTATTTTTCTACCATCTAATATTAGTAAGTGGACTTCACTTTAGGCATGTTTATTTGGGAGTTCAGAATGCAAATTCAACAACAAATTTTCTGGAAAGAAAAGTAGCTGCTCAAAACTTATTTAAAGAATTGTTTAAAAATAGATTATTTTTTACTGAAATAAATAAAACTTTAAAATATCATATGACCAGAACATAAAAGAAGTTGCATTAAATATATAACAGAAAGAAAATTAATTTATAATCAATTAAGTACATGCACCGTACTTAAAAATACCTTAACTTACATATCCCAATATTTAACTTTTCCTTTAAATATAATTTTGGAGAAGCTGTGCTTATTTGTGGCTAATATTTTATTATGTTAAACAAATATGTATTTGTTTGCAGAGTACAAAGGGCCTTCCATTATAGTAATTGAGATTAATATTTGATAGGCAAAGTACTTAAGATGAATACAGAACAATTTTGAAGCAAAAGTTTTTTTTTTTTTCCTTAGCTTGAGGACACGATTCAGCATTTGAAACTTATAATTTCTTAAAAGATGTAGCAGAGACAAATTGTTCTCAAATTCAAAATAGAATTTTAAGAGCAATTTCTGTTTTTATATGCCAAATTCTAGAAACACATGCATGAAAAATTGGTTCAGTCACCTCACCATGTTAGCTCTTCTTCCTTAACAATTTCTTAGTAAAACAAGTTTAAAAAAAACTTGTGTGGGGGACAGAATTAAACTTAGAAATAACACAGCCATTCAGCTATTTGATTTGTTTCAGAATGAATATGTAAATAGTTAATATGTAAGAATTATTTCCAGACTTTGGGAATTTCAATGCAACTTGACGTAGATTTCCTTACCTGAAAGTTTGTGGATGATTAACTGGAAGGTTATAGCTCCAGATTTTCTTTCATATATTTTCATTCTTTGTAGAATACAGTATATGCATATATATGTATATTGTTGTTGTTGTTAGGTGCCCTCAAGTTGGCTACAGCTCATAGCAACCCTATGTACAACAGAAGGCAACACTGCCCCATCCTGCGCCATCCTCACAGTCATTGCTGTGGTTGAGTCCCTTGTTGTAGCCACTGTGTCCGTCTATCTTGTTGAAGGTTTTCCTCATTTTCACTGACTCTCTGCCAAGCATGATATCCTTCTTCAGGGAATGAGCTCTCCTGATAACATGTCCAAAGTACGTGAGAGGAGGTCTCAGCATGTTTGCTTCTAAGGATCCTTCCGGCAGTACTTCTTCCAAGACAGATTTGTATGATTTTCTTGCAGTCGGTGTTATATTTAATGTTCTTTGCCAATACAATAAATCAAAGGCATCAATCCTTCTTTGGTCTTCCTTATTCATTGTCAGCTTTTGCATGCATATGAGGTGATTGAAAATACCGTGGCTTGGGTCAGGCACACCTTAGTCCTCAGTGCCATCTTTGCTTTTTAACCCTTTAAAGAGGTCTTTTGCAGCAGATTTTCCCAATGCAATATGGCATTTGATTTCTTGACTTCTGCTTCCATGGGCATTGATTGTAGATCCAAATAAAATGAAATCCTTGACAACTTCAATATTTTCTGCATTTACCATGATGTTGCTTATTGGTGCAGTTGTAAGGATTATATATATATATATATATATGTGTGTGTGTATATATATATATATAACCTGTTGCCGTTGAGTTGATTCCTACTCACAGTGACACTGTAGGACAGAGCAGAGCTGCCACATCGGATTTCTAAGGAGCAGCTGTAGACTCGAAGATTCAAACTGCTGACCTTTTGGTTGGCAGCTGAGCTCTTCACCAGTACGTCACCAGGGCTCCATGTATATATGTATATGTGTGTGTATATATATGTGTGTGTGTGTGCATGGGTGCGCACACATATACATATATACACACATATATATGCATATACCCAGTGCCATCAAGTCGAGCATATATATGCATATATATTACATATCTATTATGTGTATGTATGTGTATTTTCTGTTTTTCCTTGTAGGTTTGCATAATTTCAAGTTAATCAATGATGTGTTTAAGCAAGGCTTACCCAGCCAAACCTCTCTCCTTTGCTCAGGAAACCACAGATCAGCCATAGTTATGTGGGACACTCATGGAATCATCACTGCTTGGTGCAAATCAATTTATATTATCTTTGTGCTTCACTAATAATGTTGGTTTGGGCAATGTAATTCAAGGACACAAATATAATGATATTAATAGGAGATCGCTTTTGTTTGTATAGAGAGAGTAGAGGATGGATAATTGTGCTTTGTCTGCCCCTATTTGCTTCTCTGTCCATTGTCCCACAACCAACATGCCTTCTATATTCTAAATAAAAGTGAAGACAGACCTTCTTGACTTTACTTCTTTTTCTAATAATCCTTAGCCTTATAGAAGATCTAAGTAGGAATAAAATAATTCCAGTTGAAAATATATAGTTTCCTTTTTAATGTCACCATTCTACCTTGTTAAACAAAAAATTACAGATCCTTTTTTTTAAAGAAACAACCTCCAAAAAGTTATTTATCATATACCACAATCAGAAATAAGGAAATAAATAAATAAATATGCACCCACCACATATATTTATGTTTACTGGTTAACTAAGTGTGCCTCTGTGCTATTATGTACCTTACAAATAGGAACTTATAATATTTTCATTTGCTTCTCCATAGATCCCAGTGGTTTCTCCCATGGTGTAGCAACGCGTCCTCCCAACTGGTGTAAAATAACAAGAAAAAAGCATACTTTCCTGCATTTTTACCATACCCATTTAGGATTTGATAGTGGAAGTGATCAGCCAACATGGAGGGATAAATACCAAATTGTTTGCCAGGCATTTCTTAACTGGAGATACAGCAGGAAACACAAAAGATAAAGCCTCTAAGCTTATAGTCCAGTAATATTTAATGAGTAAAAGCACTTATCTATGAAACCTGGAGTTAAATATTATATTAGATAATCAATAATCAATAAATAATCAAGTAGATAATCAATAAACAATATTTTGATGGTCCATTTACTCACCAAATTTGAAAGCCAATAATGATGTATTTTTTAGCAAAAATATCTCAGGTTTGGGGTGTACAAATAAAAGGATGAGATTTGATCAGAATGCAGGATAGAAATATTTATGTCTTATGACCCCGCCTTTTTTATGAGCCTGCCTGTTAGCCTAAAAGCTTTAAGAATTATTTTAGATCTCTCTATTCTCCAGTTGTTACACAAATTTAAAATTTTACAATGTTGATTTGCCAAATGTTTAATAACATGTACTTATTAACTATGAACAGTTTATTAATATATTGTGATAGAGTATCCCTAAGGAATATTGGATGTTTTCTACTATTCCCTTAAGATTTGCAGTTGATTTTCCCTACTAGCTTGGTTCCATCTTGTTTTCCTCTGGAGCCTCAGTTCCCCAATGAGTGGTAGGAATGTTACGGACTTTAGAACTAGCCTTCGAGAAGGCACTTTAGATGGGTGATGTCCTTTGTGTTGTTGTTAGGTGCCATCAAGTCAATTTCAACTTATAGCAACCTCGTGTGACTCCTCCATATGATTTTCTAGGCTGTAATCTTTGCAGCCCTTGTGGTAAAGTGGTTAAGAGCTTGGCTACTAACCGAAAGGTTGGCAGTTCAAATCCATCAGCCACGCCTTGGAAATCCTATGGGGCAGTTCTACTCTGTCCTACAGGGTCTCTATAAGTTGGAATCATTTCAATGGCAATGGTTTGGCTTTTGTTTTATTTTGGTTTGTTTTGAATCTTTGCAGGAACAGACTGGCAGGTCTTTTTCCCATGGAGCTACTGAGTGGGTTCAAAGCTCCAAGCTTTTGATTAGCAGCTGAGTGCTTAACCATTGTACCACCAGGGCTCCTTGATGTTCCTTGTGTACTGACCAATTCTTTAGCCTTACTTCTGGGCACATTTTGGCAAAATGGAAATACCCTGAAAGATGGAGATGAATGAGGAGGGTGCTTCTACAGTGGGCATTTTTCAATAGTGAAGGCTTTTTCCTGAAAGAAACATTATACACATTTAGATTAGATTGTACATCATGACCTGGAAGTGGAAATCCAGTGTCTGGTGATTTGAGGCTCTTCTGAGAGCTGGACCAAATGATTACGTTGGAGTTGTAGACTCTTCATACAGGTTGTCTAATTCAACCAATGAGACAGAACAGAGCCTGACATAACTTTGACTGACTCTAGAAAAAGAAAACAGATTCATGCAATAGAACATGGCAGATAGGAGATTAAAAATTTTTAATTATTTACTAAAATTGCTGTTGTTCAGGTAGATGATACTCTTAGTGCCTACAGAGCACAAAAGTCTGGAACTAGCTAGTATAAGCTTTGAAGGGTAAGTGGGGCTTTGTTGATTGTTTTTGCTTCTATGTTTTCTTCAAAGCATTGTTCTTTGTGGAAATGCTTGGGTTATTTTCCTTGGTTTAGAAGTTTGGGCCTTTTGCAGGAGATACTGTTTAAAAGATTACAGAAGTGAAAGAAGTTGAATCTCTACATAGGAGAGTAAAGGAAGTTAATGTATGATTTTTATATAAATCAATCTCTTAAAAATCTTAATATTTTATTTTAATATAGTATTTTAAGACTCCATATTCCCAGCTAGTATTTTAATACCAGCTATATATCTTTTTTTTTTTATCTTTAGGTTATTTTTTTTCAAGGCTTTTAGAGAAACAGAAATATAATATGTGAAAAAAAAAGTATAAACTTAGCAATAATAATAGAAAAAATACAAATATAATACATGAAAGATTATTGCAGATTATTTTAACCATTTAATTAGGAAAAGAAAATACCATTTCTCAGATAATTTTTAAAAGTCAATATTACTGTAAAAATGAAGGAATTAGTTATAGAATAACGTTCTCTATAATTAATGATATTTAATTTTCTTATTTAGTCATATTTCTATCTTTATTCCTAATTAAAATACAATTTAGAAAATGTATTATTTCATCTAGAAATTAACAGCTTCCTTGTAGGAAATACTTGAGTCAGTTTAATTACTGCCTTTTTTATTATATACTGTGACAGAAAATTAATGATGCTAACAGTATTTAGCATAGTTCATAACCTATATTTTAATGAAAATATACTATTATTAATGATACACATTCTAGAGATATACACCAATTGCTGGTCATTTTATGTGTGTTCTGTGGAACTCTATTAAATGAAGCCAGATTCCTTCTGTTTATTAATTTAGGCTTCACTGAGTAAAATTTGCATTCATTATATGCATGTGTATATAGCATTATATGAATTTAATCAACCCAAGGCATGACAAGTGGGGTTTGACTGACAGTTTCTCAAGATTCTAATCTGGTCAAGAATTCATTTTCCTTTCATCTTATCACGGACATATGAGCATCTTAAATTGGACTGAACGTATTAGCATCATAAGTAGAATCCATTTCCTTCGTGTGCACTGTGCCAAAAGCTAGATAAATAAGTATTCGCATAGTGTCCATAGAGAGAGACGCTTCCATATCATGCACTAATATTAAATGTGAGATATCCCCAGTTTTGGTGTCTGAAATGTAGGTTCCTGACAGAAGCCTAAGTTAAAATCCCTCTTTCCTAGAGCAAAAAGCAGAGGCCCTTACATAATATTACGTCAACTGTAAAATTTACAGATTCTTCTTCCTTTCTTTAAGCCCACTGAAATTTAGTGGTTACCTTTATACTAGTAAGAAACTCCGGTGGCACAATGGCTAAGCACTCGGCTGCTAACCGAAATGTTGGTAGTTCGAACCCACCATCGACTCTGCAGGAGAAAGATGTTACAGTCTGCTTCCATAAGGATTTACAACCTTGGAAACACTATGGGGTAGTTCTACTCTGTCCTACAGGGTTACTATGAGTCAGAATCAACTCTATAGAAGTGGTTTTGGTTTTAGTTTTATACTAGTGGCTAGTGATTGGCTACAGAAAAATCTTCAGACTAAAAAGACTACAGTAATAGGAAAGATATTTTATATTCCTGGGCTGATATGGGGACAATTATGTTTGGAACCATACAAATAAAAATAATAGAAAAGGTGCTTTCTTATTTTTACTAAGAAGAAAATTTTGGAATTATAAAAGTCCTATAGGAATGCTGATAAATATATTTTATAAATATTTCATATGTTCACATTAATAATGAGTATAAAATAATGTTTATTATCTTCATAAAGTATACCAATTTTTGCACGGTCATGATAACATGGATACAAAGCATCCACTGGTTTCAAGACAGTTCCAAGTGAGTGTAGAAAGGTGTATGTTATCACAAAATAGCATTATGGCTCTGTATTAGAAACCTCAAATAATATCCAGTGTTGGAGACTTCAAGAACAACACTATCTTATTTATAATTCACTTTTAAGTGTCTGTATTCTAGAGATTGACATTGGCAGGTGTTTCTGAGTCATTGCTGGAAAATATCTAAGATGGGATATAGCAGAAGAAAGCTCCTCTAAAGGAAGGAAGTTAAAAAGAGCTAGGTCGAGAAACTACGACATACTTTCAAATCTCTCTTTTTGGCTCATATCGTATGTGGAAAAAGAGGCATATAAGAAAAGCAAAGAGAACTCAGGAAATCGTATGGTAATTCCTTCTCATGAGTCCTAAAAAACAAACCAGGGAAAAAAATGTGAAATTGTGACCACGTAAATGAGGTCAACATGAGTCAGAGTCGATTCAATAGCAACTGGAAAATTACATGGCAACCCCATGTGTGTCAGAGTAGAGCTGTGCTCCATAGGACTTTCAATGGTAGACATTTCAGAAGAAGATCACCAGGCCTTTATTCCAAGGTACCTCTGAGTGGACTTGAACCTCTAACCTTTTGGTTAGTAGCTGATTGTAATAACAGTTTGTGCCGCGTAGGGACTCCTAAATTACACTGAATTATCTGAACTAACATAACCTTTGGAATATGAATCTGTTTCTAATTCATTAGAAACAGAGTAAGATATAAATGAATATTATATACAATGTACATAGCAGAGGAATATGAATTTTTTTAAATTAGAAGTATTTTAGCATTTTTGATTAAATTATAATTCAAAAAAAAATTTCAAAAACAAAAAGAAAGTAAAAGACTCCCAAGAATTACACTCCCTAAAAAATAGCCGTAATTATCTATTTGGTATAAATCCCTCCAGACTTTGATACATATATAAGTACGAATTATTACCTTAATAGGATTTTCCCATAAAACTCTTCTACAGTCTACTTTTTAACTCAATCATAAAATATAAACATAAATGCATCAATACACATGGAGTACTTCATAATTTCTTGTCACTACAGTATTTCATTTATATTTTATCACTACAACATTCAATTATTGATGACCATAATTAATGTAAACAATTCCTTTTTAAAAATATATTTTCTTCAGTATAAGAATATAAACATTTATACAATAAACATCTTTCTAGTGGAATTTATATGTTGACACAGTTTTTGATAAGCCTCAGTGATAGGAAGGGATCAGTCTCAGTGGAGTCTATACAAAAGTGTTGGGCACTACTTCATATATTATTTCATGTTTAATACCAACAGCCTTTGGATGTAGGAATCATGAGCACCATTTTACATTTGAGGTCAATGAGTTTCAGGGAGGTCAAAAGAGCATTGAAAGACACACACATTGACAAAACTGGTTATGTTTGATATAATCCTAGTTCTTGCCATGCCTGCTAACTGCAAGGGAGTTACTTTAAGTATATGTGTTGGTTTAGATCATGTCTTTTTGCTCAGATTGTTTGGTTTTCAAATAGTTTTCCTTAACTATAAGCTTCTGATTTTATTTTTTAAAGAGAATTGTCAGACAAAAATTTGCTGTTTTCTTTTTCATTTAGTATCTGACAGCTCAGATAAAAATGGTACAGCCGATGCACTGTCACCTGGAGTACAACTTACTAATAATTTCAACAGGGATGATAGGTTTCTGGATCTAAAAAAAATTACAAAGTGGCATCACCCATGGATATCAAAAGATAGAGTTTTTATATCCAATACATTCTTATACTGTGTTTGAAGTGACTGATTTGAGCAGGAAATAGGTTAATCCTCCATGGAAATGGAGATATGCCCTCCACTCCATACTGATAGTTAAATCCATACTCTTAGTATATGGATTAACTCAGCCCTGAATTCTGTAACCCCATCATTTTCATTAGAGAGCCTCAAGTGTAATTTTTTTGTACAACAAACAAAAATGTTTGTGCTCAGTCATCTCCCAGTTATCTGTATGTCAGGCCACTATGGGGTTGACTGGAATCTTCACCCATTTATTTATTAAACAAAAACTTATTGAACAGTTACATACTAGATTCATGCTAAACTCTAGAGATATAAAAAATGAATCAGAAACGGTACATTTGCAGAAGGAGATACCAATGCAGTGGGTAGAAAGGTACGTGAGCAGAGAATTGAAATAAAATATGATATAAAGTAAATGATAGGCCAGAGATAATTTTGGGTTTTAATGAAGATGACATGTGGTAACTGGTATTATTTAGGTTTTCAGGGCAACGATAATTTGGTATTTAATAATGTAAAAATTTCAAAGTAATTGGGATATTCCAAGAGAAGGAAGCCACTAGTTTAACCTGTATCGGTCAATACGCAGTATCAGTTTCTAAGGACATAAACAAATAAAATGTCTGGGTTAACATTAAAATAAGACTTGGTATGTATCAGTCAGTTCAGTGAAAAAGTCAGTCAACTCACCACTCAGCATCATGTTAACAAACAGCCAGATGAATGAACATATTTTTTTGTTCACCTGAGTGGCTGTTTTGCCATTATCTAGCCACACCCCATGTGTAGCTCCTAGTGGTTTGGCCAGGAGAGTGGTTGCTGAAGCTTATGTGTCATTCAGGATGTCTCTGGCGTCTGCATTTCTTTCTGTTCTAATGACCCCACTCAGCAAGCACCAGCTTTCAAAAGAGACTCCACTAATTAGCTTTGTTGATATAGCATCTGGTAACTGGTTGGGGAGGTAAACAGAAAAGACTCCTGAAGTGAAAGATCGGAAAAAGCATTCTCCAGGCCACAGGGGCTAAAATGAAATGATAAGCAAGAGACCCAAAGTCATAAGAAGCTTGATCATTTACATTAGCCACATCTTTAGCATTGCCTGGCACTAAATCCTGGGCCAAAATGTAGGTAATTAGGATTACACAATACTCCACACTTCAGTTTGGCATCAGTTTCATAATATAATAAAACTTATCATTTGTAAGCCTGTCTGCTTTTTCGCAAAAAAGACCGAGAACAATTTGATCTTTCCTGCTACAGCAGACACTGATGCAGGTGGTTTAAAAACAAAGCATTTAATCAGGCAGGGTTTTACTTAAACAACTTGATGATTCATCATCCAGCCTCTGCTCATTGTCAATTGTGCCGTTCTGAGCTATTATTTATAGAATATTTAAAGAGCTTGGACTACATGTGCCTCTGTCTTGGGTCCTATTGTACTATAAATTATAGCTCCAATTTGTTTCAAATTCGACATGGATTGTCATGATGCCATGACTCATCCTCTGTTCAAATGAATACAGTATAGTAGCTATATGGAAAAGAATTGTCACTATTAATTTATTAGTAATTCTGGAATATTCCTAGACTGCAGCTTTTTCAGAATTTAGCCCCATAAAATCATTCTGCTCCTACTCCCTTATGTTCTTTTTCCCTACGGGGTGAAATCAAATAAATAGCTTAATGAAAATTGTAGATTTCGGTCTCCTAAAATGGCCATAGATGTAGAAGTGTGTTCAGGATGACACAACTCTTTCTCCATCATGAAATAAAAATAAAAAAATTTTAAAAAAGGGGCCAACATTTGTGGTATTCACTAAATACAGAGTACATAGATTCCGTGAATTATATTCTATATCCTGAGGCATTTTGTTCCTTAAGTTGGTAGAGACACAGTCAACTGCTGGTGGAAATGCATGCATGTATGAATGAGTCTAAAAGATGGGTTATGTGGCTAGGCCATTGTGAAGCTGATGAAAGTGAAGAAAGAAAATAAACACAGTAAAGTATGAAGATAGGACTGGATTCTATGAAGAAGAGATGAAAAGAATGTGTGTATCCAGCCTGAGATTTCATCTCAAAATGAACACTCCCTCCTCAGAACACACCTGCATTTATGTTCTGCTATTGCAACCAGTACACAAACCCGTTATAACTCTTATGGGATGCTTAGATGGAGCTTGTCTTTTTATTTCTAGCACAGAACTTGGCACATTGTAAGTATTCAAAGAGCATTTATGGATTAATTAGACCAGTGTGTTCACAGTATCATTATTATTGGATCCTAAAGTCTTGTTCAGTTTAAAGAGAGTTGAAGTATGTTAAGAAGTTATTCAAATTGATATAATCCTCCAGAAGCAATGTCTGAAAGAATTTAGGCAGCTAGAAAACACAAATATTAATCAAATTTAGTCAAATTTTAATATGCAAACCACAGTATGAAACAAAGAAAATACAAATATTATTCTGTTAGGAGGAAATGTTTTTGAATATTTTCATAAAATTTGAGGAAGAAAAGGGTGGTGGGGCACAGACAGGAAGAGTAAGAATTAAGGAATATGTAAAATGAAAGGGAAAGAGAGCAGACAGATTTTTCATTAGGTCTAACCTGGTTTGCCTGGGCCTCTACCCAGAGCTGATTTTTAAACCTACTCAAATTTCCAAAACAATGCTTAATGATATGTCAGTGCCCATTAACATTGTAGTTTAGGGTCAGTGATATGCAGGAGAATTATTCAGATTTACTTGGCAAACAAAGGTATTTAATGCAATTCTTGGACTACTTAGAGAATCAGAGAGGTATTTCCTCCAGCTACTTCATTTGTGGACTGAGAAATAATGCGTTAATCTGCAATTAAATTGTGCCATTTTTCAGCATGCTTAGCTAAGGTGAAATGTGTAATTAGACATTTTAAATTGCATGTCACCTCCGCCCACAGGGTTGACACATTTTGTTTTTTCTTTGGTAGAATAGTGTGTAAGGATTTATTAAGTATATCCAGAGTCACCTTGACCATGAAAATAAGGCTGCTGCAAATTACAGCTTCAGAATTAACTATTATCTTCCATTGTTTGTGTACTCCAACTTGAATAAGCATGCATTTGATAATTTTTTTTTTTTTTTACTTAAAAGGAGACCTGATCTCCATTCTTTATTAATTTAATAAATTTTACATTCGAAGACCAAAACCAAAAACCAAACCCACTGCCATTGAGTCAGTTCTGACTCATAGCAACCCTATAGGACAGAGTAGAACTGCCCCATAGAGTTTCCAATGAGCAGCTGGTGGATTCGAACTGCTAACCTTTTGGTTAGCAGCTGTAGCACTTAACTACTACACCACCAGGGTTTCCCATTTGAAGACATGATCAGAATAATAGGTGAAGTTATGAAAATGATTAACAAATGATGGATTATAAATGTCAAATGTGCTGTTATATGGTACCCTATTCATCTATCATATGGCAACAGTATGTATACAGAGAAAGAACATATGTGTAAATGTGTTTTTAATATTGAACCTAATTCAGTTTCATCAGTTTTTTTGTACATGTGATAATAATCCTAGAGAATTTTTTAAAATAATGGCATGCTTGTTATTACAAATAACTTTAAATATGTATTTTTCATTTGGGAGTTTGTCAAATATTATTAGGTGAGGGAAAAATAAAATATGTACTCATATGTAAAAAAATAATGCTAAATATTAAAAGCCCGTTTTCTAAAATATACATAATCTATTAAAATAATGTCCACCTTATATTTCTCTGCTTTTTTATTGCAGTGGTAATCAGGAATTTAAATTCTATTTTTGGACATGGTATCATCTCAAGTACCATGTGAAAAGAAAGTGATGATGGAATTTTTATTTTAGTGTTAACAACAGTTTTGAAGAGAGCTAATTAAAATCTTTACCTGAACCTTGAAGATGAGAAAACTGTGAATTCATGTGCTGAGTTCATATGCCTATTGAGATTTTCTTTTCAATTTTATAGTTTCACTTTTCTAGCTTTTTATCCTTCCTCCTATAAAAGCAGTACTTCGTGGTAACATTAAATGCTGCTTCATTTTAAAGTGACAGTTAAGCTGATTTTCTAAGATATTTTGAAATACCTTAATAGGGAGAAAACATTTTTTAAGTGCTTAACAATAATTTAGGAGTTCCATTTAGGTCTTGCCCAGCTACTATCCAACACATCATATTAAAGTGATACCTGGGTGACCAGCAGGGTCAGAATTCAGAAGATGAGTATAGTGTTCACTGAGCAATTTTCAAAGGCACCATTCAGGTTTTGTCAGTAGATCTCGAGTGGTGTAACACCAGTTGGATATAAAGGAGAAGTAATTGTTTGTCATGTAGGTTTTTAGTTGGTATAATTGGTGGCCTGGGTGCCAATGAGCATTTATAATGATCAGGAAGAAAAATGATCTTTTTGTTTCTTGTCCTTTACTTAACAGTTTTCAGAGACCATGCATTTTATTTCCTACCAAGATATTATGTGTAGTATATAAAGATAGAGTTAGAGATGCAGAGAGAGAGATAGAGGAATCGAGAGAGAAATGATCAAATTCAATTTCTGTCTGTACTAAGGTCATCTAGCAGATTAACTGCATTTTCTTGTGTCTTTCAAAATTTCAAGATCACACTCAAAGTTTAATATTAATATTTTTCTTTAGTTGAAAATGAATGAGTTAATCTGCATAGAATGGGTAGTGAAAGAGGTCAGGTTGTGTGGGTAAGGATGGACACTTGTATAACAAAATATTGTAAAATGCTCTCTATTGAACTTAGGTCTTTTTCTTTAGTGAAAAATGTTATTTCACTTTTTTAAATATTTATTGATTACACACACACGACAGTCATTCCATCAATATTGGTACTCCATTATTACTGAGGTATTCTTTGGTAAATAACATTTTGAGAAATATCTGGAGCATTTTAACGTAAGATATTTATATGAAACACACCACCAAAGAATCCAGAGGCAGACTATTTGAATTTTAATCCTGGCTCCTCCAACCCACTACTTCTATGAGAGTCAATTTATTTAACTTCCCTGAGCTTTAGTTTCCTCATATGTAAAAGAGGAATAATAATAGCATCTACCTCATGGCATTATCTTTAGAATTAAGTGAGTTAATATTCCCCACCCTCCTCTTACTAGAAAGGGAACTTCAGGAGGTGTTTCATGTTTTTGAAGGATGTATCCAAAACATGTGGAACAATGAAGACTATTAGATTTCAAAAAAAAAAAAATTGTTGAGTTAATAAATGTAGAAATTCAGTCATATAAATTTTAATTTTCAAATACCCATCAAAAATCAAAATTTACCATTTGTCCCATCCCATCTGTAGCAAGGGAAAGTGAAGAAAACCAAAGACACAAGGGAAAGATTAGTCCGAAGGATGAATGGACCACAGCTACCACAGCCTTCATGCAGATGGTACACAACTAGATGGTGCCCCACTACCATTACTGACTCTCTGACAGAGATCACAATAGAGGGTCCTGGAAAGAGTTGGAGAAAAATGTAGAACAAAATTCAAACTCACAAAAAAAGACCAGACTAACTGGTCTGACAGAGATTGGAGAAACCCTGAGAGCATGGCTCCCATACTCTCAGCACTGAAGTCACTCCTGAGGTTCACCCCTCAGGCAAAGACTAGACAGTTCTGTAAAACAAAATGAGACTAAATGGGCATACCAGCCCAACAAAGGGACAAGGATGAGAAGGCAGGAGGGGACAGAAAAGCTGGTACAGGGAACCCAATATCGAGAAATGGAGAGTTTTGACATGTTGTGGGGTTGGTATGATGTCACAAACAATATGTGTACTAATTGTTTAACGAGAAACTAATTTGCCTGTAAACTTTCATCTAAAGTACAATAAAAAAAAAAGAAAATTTGGTTATTATCCAAATTAATGACTAACTAGAACAACTATTGTATACAGAGGCTCTGTGTTCTAGTAGTAGTTCACTACAAGATCACTCCATGATATTTATCAAGATTTGACCTCTTATAAAGTCGGTAGATTGATCTGTAAAGAATAATTAAGAAACTTTAAGAAAAATATCATTTATTGTCCTAATAAAAATTTTCCCATCATGATGGGTTCTCTGTTGATTTTCATGAAGAAAATAATTATTTTTAGAAAATGGAGATGAAATATTATCTTAGCATCACAGTTTACTAAAAAAGCTGGAGTTTTTTTTAATGACAAACACCTTAAAAATATTTTTGTTGTTGTTCTAGGTTACGAAATCCATGATAACCCAAACCTATCATTTATTGAGTAATATTTTTGCTAAATACTAATGTAAGTTTAAATAACCCTCACAGCCAACCTTACTCACCATTGACTGGATAGCACTTGAAATCACTGCCCGAGTACTAATATGCATAAGAAGGTATCTATTTTGTACTTTGTAATCTCTTGTATTTCCTCAGGCAAGTGCTGTCTTTGCTCTATCAAATATCGTCTGCCTGTAGATCAGGAGGAGGGCCCCTTCTTTACAGATGCAGCTTCTTAACTAGAACAGTGCCTGGCACATAGTAGGCTCTCAATTAATCATGATTGAATGAACAAATGGTAACGTATGAACATGTGATGAGTCATTATTGTGATGAGTTAGCTCTAAGGAGTAATAAAATTGACATTAAGACTCTTGAGGTAAAGTGGTGGGAATCCTAGGAATTAAAGTATGGTTGAAGAGTTACATGGCCTAGACCACAATTGTCACTGAGATATGGCTCATATCTTAGGAAAAAAGCAGATAACTATGCATTATATTTGCTGATACATGTTAAATATGATTTCAAATTTATCACCAATCAGGTATTAATCTTCGGAATCACTGTTGATTAACAACGTCAACAGCTGCTAAATTAGAATACCAAAAGGATAAGTGAAACAAACATTTCACATTTTGTAGAAGACTCTGTATGAGATAACAACCTACTTGAAGTTACATGGAATTTTAGTTAATATGGTACCACACTTCACTAATGAGCAAAAGTCTTCTGCAGATGACTTTTTGGTATTCAGTTGTAAGAATCCTGGAATTATGGAGTTATCCTGAAATCCATACTGCATATTGAATGTTATACTTCACAATTGTCTCCCTCCTCCTACCTGTCTGGTCTCCCTCAGTTCTCAAAGTAATGTTTGCTGATTTTCCACTCAAAAACGTTAGTAGGCCTCCTTTCTCTGGAGCACGTTTAGCCCATTTTTCAAAACACAACTGAAAACCCATCTTATTAATTCTATTTTGCAGTTAAATAGAATCCCAAAGATTGAATAATTTGCCCAAGGTCTAGCAGACAGTAGATGGATAGAAACAACTGAATCTTAGGTCTGTCTTAGAAGCCTATGTTCTTTGCTTTTCTTTGGAGGTCAAAATACTCCAAGTTGACCAGAATGCACTATGTTCTTTCTCTGACGTAATGGAATTTGCAATGTCATTTGTACATTTAAAAAAAAGGAAGAACTTAATTTTGTAAGGTATTTTTAAATAAAACCTCCCCAAATAAATAAACATAGTAATCCTACAAAATGTGGAAAATAAATAACATTATACCAAATTGCTGGTTTAAAAAGCATATAGCTTTTTAAATCAAATTAATGAAAGTGGATTCTAGTTCTCAGATAATTTTCAAACAATCTTACAAACAACCTAATAGGTTTACTTCCCTTAGTTTCTCTCTTATCCCCAAGTCTTAACATAGCTTCATTTAAGATCATAGCCTCTTATAATTCTGCTCAAACTGTAATTTTTAAGGAAAAGAAAAGCCATTTTTGAGTGTGCTTTTCATCTTTCCTTGTGAAGAAAGTTATAGTTTGAGATAAAGCTTTACCGCTCATCTCCAAGTACCCTTTAATAAATGGCTTATGCTTCTGAGGCCCAGGTAGTTCCAAACAACAACAAAAACACTGCACACAAGAGCTGTCACTTAGAAACCAAGGAATCAATGAACACTTCAAATTTCTGTTTTTCATTTATTTCACAAATCCAAACAGAGCAGAGGCTTGTCTTTTACTTCCTTGCTGTGGTTTTTTCCTGTTTATATATTCCAATGCCATAATTCTTACCTACTCCCTTATCACGTTTGTTCAGGCCCATGCAAAGGGTCAGTCAAAATGCAGTGTTTTTAAAATGTTTATCTAGAGTTACTGAAATTATAATCTTATTTAAGAGTAATTATAATCATAAAGGAAACCCTGGTGGCGTAGTGGCTAAGTGCTACGGCTGCTAACCAAGAGGTCGGCAGTTCGAATCCGCCAGGTGCTCCTTGGAAACCCTATGGGGCAGTTCTACTCTGTCCTATAGGGTCTCTATGAGTCAGAATCGACTCGAGGGCACTGGGTTTGGTTTGGTATAATCCAAAAGTTTCCTTACTTAAAAATTCTGGTTTCCTTGTGCTGCAAAATATTCTTTAATATTTCTGTCTCTATCTATTATGACAAAGATGTGTGTATGAATTGGCTCTGCTACCTTCGATTGCTAAATGACGGTACAATCCTTTAGTAAAACTTTTCAATGGAACACAAAAGAGAGAGGTTCATAGACCCAATAATTCTGATGGATGATCCTTACAAGAGGCACCAAAAAAAATCGATCAATCAAACGTACAGGTTCTAGTTCTTATGATAGAGCAGAAGGTTCAGGGCTTCTTAAGAAAATGCGTTTCGAACTAATAAAAACACAGTTGTAATGACAGCTTTGTAAGTTAGGGAAAAACTCAGTGGAAAGGTGTGATAACAGTTGGAAATGTTTTCATGTCCTTTGGACATTCAAGTGCATTAGAATGTTATGCCCTGATCCGGGAGGCCACGTGAAGTACTTCTGTTTCTAAATATAGTTCTAAAGAATATAGTTCTAAAGAATTTGAACTACAGGAGTCATGAAACAAAGAAACATTACTGGTGATTTTGAAAAGCCATACAAAGCCAGAATTGGGAAGAACTGTATTCCTGAATGCTTTAAAAATATCATATGAATTCAAAGTAATTTAATTATATATAATTTTTTTAAATCAGACATATATTGCATGTTACAGATCAGCCAATATGTTAGTGAAGAAGAAATGGCAACTTTACCATTGGTAGGCTTTGTTGGAGTTTTGTCATGGAAGGGAAAACCAGGAGAAAGTAATAAAAACAGGTTATGTTAATTGCTTTGATTTTAAGCCTGTTTAAGCCCACTCTTTTATATTTCTTTCTAACCCTTAGCCTTTCCAGATTTTCTCTTAGCAAGTATTTTTAAGTAACAGCATAAATCCCAGGACTTTTTTGCCCTATCTTTCTGCTGCAATTTAAATGTATACAGCAATCTGGCAATGTAGTGCTCTGCAGTCAATAGTCAGTAAGCATTTCTTGAATGAATAAACAAATATGCTTAATAATTGGGAAAACAGAAACAACTTTTTGAATCCATCTTTCCTACCAACTTTCCTTCATCTAATAGAAAATAAGAAGTGAGCTAGTTCCTTTAGCAACTAATGGAACCATTTGGTGAGGTAGGTGTAAGGGACGGACGCTTTAACATGTACCCTGTCTCTGAGACTTACGCTGGTCTAGTGTAGACCAGCATGTAATACAGCCAATGCTGAGTAGTTCCATTAGTGCCACATTAAGAAGGGGTCCTGGATGCTCTGGGGGCACGAAGAAAGGCTTCTCACTCAGACCAGTGGGGTTACAGATGACTTCTGGGAGAATTGCAATTGGGGTGAAGGGTACTTCTGAAGAATTTCAAAAGAGAAAAAGTGGGATCAGCTGATTTTTTTTTTTAAAGGGCCTACCATGATTTTCCCCTTGGAGCTAAAAATATTAGTTTACACTTAAAGTATAAGAATTTCTATTAGCCCAATATTCTATGTCCAAATACTGCCAATAAAAAAAAGAAAAAATAATAATGGAGGCAAAGAGCAACATAAAGCTGTTAGACATTCTATTTTTAAAGCCCAATATGAATCTATCATTCATGAATTATGTTATGGTTTGAATTTTGTCCCCTAATCATAACCTCTATACCTGTGGATGCAATCCCATTTGGGATAGGATTTTCTTTGTTATGTTAATGAGACCACATCAGTGTAGGCCGTGTTTTAAACTAATCACTTTTGATATATAAAAGGGAGAGATTAAGCAAAGAAGCAAGAAGCACAGATGGGAAAGACTGATGTCACGTGGAGATTACCAAGGATGGGAGGCTTAAAGAGAAAAGGATTTTTCCCCAGAGCAGACAGAGAGAAATTGCCTCCCAGTATCCTGAAATCAGGCTTCTAGCCTCCTGAACTGTGAAGAAATAAATTTCTGTTTTTTAAAGTCACTCCCCTTGTGGCATTTCTGTTTCAGCTGCACTAAGACATTATCTAAATTTTCTTTGAAGATACTCATATTTTCATTCTGTCTCTCTGAAGCAGTGCATTTATGTACTCAAAATGCCCATTGCATAGGATAATTAGTATTTCTTTTGTTGTTGTTGTTGTTTTAGGTTTGCTATTTTAAACTTCAAGCAGTTCCTACCCTCTTAAATTCTAGTAATCCCAGATTTTTAGGAGCAAGTTCTTGTTGACTCTGTCAAAAGCCTTGTCTTTATAGAGGTTGATTACATCCCTTCTATCCTTGTGTTTACAAGATGTTATCTTTGTAACCATGTCTCCTGCAGTAAGTAGTCTGCTAGAGCTTTAAGTGGGAAGGTAGTTGTAGGCTACTTTGCTTAATAATGGGCAGTCCTTAGGCATTGCTAGTGGCAATTTGAGAACTATTTAGGTAGACACTTAGTTCCAGATATAATGATCAGCCCTCCAGAAGATATAAGAAGTATATAAAAAAAAAAAAAAAAAAAAAGTGCTATCGTATAGTCGAGCTAAAATAATTGTTAAATACTGTATCCCTTTCTTTTCTGCTTGATATGCTGGATTTTGGTAAATGGACATAACCATTTGCTAAGTACCTGATGTTATACTTTAGTAACTTGATATAATAAAACTTTTCTTCTCACTCATGTTGCTCAGAAGCAGTCAGGAACTGAACCTAATATTGCTACATTCCTTTTTTTTTTTTCCAAATCTCATGTAATTGTAACAAAAGTATATTGAAGTGGAAGTATTTAATGGAATTTTGTTGTTTTATAGTTTTTTTGTTTTGTTTCTTTTGTTTTAAGGTATATTAGTTTGGTTCGTTTTGGCTTACTTTAAACTTTTCAGCTATGCCAATATGGATATTTCATGCAGCAGCTTGGATTACTTAGCTCAGTGAGTTAGAGAATAACCCCAGTGAGGCTGGGGCTATAGAATGGATCATACCCACATAGGAACTACTTCACAGGATTGTTTAAAAATTCAATAAGCTAATACAAGGCAAAGTGCTTAGAACACTGCCTGACATTTAATAAGTTCTCAACAGCATAATCATGCTATAGGTCCATTACCGGTGCTTTTCTCATACAAATCTACCCCATGTAGCTCATAGCTGATCGATACAAGAAAACATCACTACTAGAAAACGAGTTTATGATGTATGTACCAAGCAAGTGTGTCAATTTTGTAAAAACATCGGCAAAATGTAGTTAGCGTTTAAATGTGAACGTGTATGTATGTGT
Organism: Elephas maximus indicus; assembly: GCF_024166365.1. NCBI lineage: Eukaryota > Metazoa > Chordata > Mammalia > Proboscidea > Elephantidae > Elephas > Elephas maximus. The sequence goes on from NC_064822.1 coordinate 141,293,826, forward strand.
GTGTGGTGGTGGGGGGACACGTGTGAAAGATTCTTGATAGGATAACAGAGAAAAGAAGTCCTTTATGCAATACCTGTACTTGTCCTCAGTTCTAATCTATAGGGGATGTTTCAAAAGCAAGCTGTCATTCGAACTTTCTTTTGATGAGCTGTAGGAACAAAGGACTTAGCTAATTAGGATTGTAAATAATTATTTAATTTAACTCCCCCCCCCCCATTTATGGTTTCCCTGGTATCTATTCACCACTCTTCAAAGTGATGTTTTAAAAATTCAGCTCTGATTAAGCCCCTCCCCCCAAACTTAAAACTCTTCAATAACTGTCTAAATGTAAGAAAATTGTCCAAAATCGTTGCTATGACATACAAAGGCTTCTGGGATCTGAATCCTTCTTACCTTCCCAGCCTCTTGGTTCCCCTTTCCCCCTTTGTTTTCTGTGCTTCAGATGAACTGGTCACATACTCTCTCACTTCTGAGCCTTTGTACATGCTGGACCATCTCCCTGCAACATTGTTCCCTCCAGACCACACTTAACTACATTTTAATTATAACTTAAATCTCAGCACAGTGGCTGGCACATAGTAACTGCTCATAAATATATGTACAGTGAACTAATAATAAATAATTAATCAAATGTGTATTTTCTCAGAAGTTCTGTAATAAAGGAAACTTTGAGCCTTCTCTAATTAGTACTGTTCCCACTGTTTGAATTGGTTTTATATTATAATAAAATCCAACTTCAGTTTAAAGCACCCTTACTTCACATTTGTATTTATATATCTGACTTTTTAAAAGAGTCTTAGCAGGATAATAGAGAAAAGAAGTTCTTTCTCTACTACTATTTTCTTTTTATATTTAGTGTTAACATATTAATAAGGGGGTTACGGCCTTTCTCTAGAAGCTCACAAGATTTTGAGATAATGTCCAAAACTTAGCTCTCCAAAAAAATGGAATAGTTACTTGGCACATGACTCTGATTTGCACTTATTACATGATTTTGTAAGTAATACCCAAAGCCTGCCTGTTCTTGCCAAATACTTAACATCTTAAAAATGATTACCTAGTAAAGTTCATATTACTTCAGACATTCTTCATAGGAAACAATTTTCTGAGGGTTTTTCCAGGTGAGAAACATGAGGCTTAATGGGGTTCAGCCACTTGCCAGAAGTCACACAGCTAGTCAGTCATGGAGCTGACACTTGAACCAAGATCACTTTCCTGGTCCCTTAAGGATCACATTAAACTCTGTCCTCAAGGTTACCATGTCATGAAACATAGTAGATTATCAGAAAATATTCTTCAATAAATGAATATAACGAACCCTCTAACAGTTTACATTTTCTGGCTATGCCTATTTTCTGTTCTGTTGGGAGACGAAGAAAGAAGGAATTAGCATTTGTTGAGTACTAAGCCTGTGCCAGTGTTATTTTTGTTATTATTGTTGTTAAGTACCATGAAGACAATTTTCAAATCCTAGTGACCCCATGTGATAGAGTATAACTGCCCCTAGGGTTTTCTAGGCTGTAATCTTTATGGGAGCAGATTGCCAGGTCTTTCTCCCATGGTACTTACTGCTGGGTGAATTTCAACACCCAAACTTTCAGTTAGCAGCGAAGCACTTAACTGTTGCACTACAAGCGGTCCTTAAACATGTGCCTATAACTTTACATAATTTAATCTTTTATTTGTCATACTTCATCCCCTTCTACTTTTGTAACACTGACACTGGCACCATTATTACCATGTTTATATAAAACTCAGAGAGTTTAAGACATTTTCTCAAGATTCCTGAGGTAGTGGTAAAGTCACAATTCAATTCCAAATCCGTCTAATCATAAGGACTCACAGTCTTTCCACCACACCATCTTGCCATTTTTTCTTGCTTTACAGCTTATATAGAATAGTTTCACCTTTCAACACATTTTTAGCTTTTCCAAAGATATATGTCAAAAATTTCTGTCACATTAAACTTGTGAAAGGCAGAATAAAACATATTAACAAGGTAAGTCACCTACCTATTGATTTACAGAGCCTTAGCCTGAGCCCAGGTTGCCCGGTACCACAGACTGTCTGCACCTGACTACTAACCTAAAGGTTTGCGGTTCAAACCCACCCGGTGGCACCAGAGAAGAGAGGCCTGATGATCTGCTTCCAGAAAGATTACAGCCAAGAATTTCCTACGGAGCAATTTTAGTCAGTAACACATGGAGTTGCCATGAGTTAGAATCAACTTGAAAGCAACAAGTTTCTCTTTTTTTTTTTAGCCTGATCCAAGAGGCATGATCCAAAAACTCATGCATATGAGTTAATCCCACATTATTACCTTTTGATATGATATTGGAGATAGTATTTATTCCTTCTGTGTTACTTTCGTTTATATAAAACACACACAAAATGTCAACATACTTTTAATAATTACAAAAAGTATATCCATAAAAGAATTTTCTTACATGTAATTAGTGAAAAAATTTAAGTGAAATAATCATTGATTTCTGAGTTAACATATAAAGTCAATAGATGTTTCTAAACTTTCTTTGACTTTTCCATTATGCTAATGAAAAAATCATTGTTCAAAAACTAAATATCAAAGATAAAAAATAAAATATTAGCTAATATTGAGCACAAGGTAGTAGGGCCGAAGACGTAGTTTCATTTTCTCAGAGCAGAGAATGGCATCTTAGCGAAACCCAAAAAACCCACTGCCATTGAGTTGATTCCAACTCATAGCGACCCTGTAGGACAGAGTAGAAGTGTCCCATAGGGCTTCCAAGGAGTAGCTGGTGGATTAGAGCTGCCAACCTTTTGGTTAGCAGCCGAATGCTTAACCACTATGCCACCAGGGCTCCAGCCTAGAAAAATGATGACGTATTTTCTGAATTGTTTTTCCTCACACAGCTTATGCTCAATATAACAACTATTTATTAAGTGCATACTGTGGGCAGGGTGAAATGGTGAAGGTCATGAAAAAGGCTAAGATATCATTTCTGCCCTTGAGGAATTAATAATCTGTTGGCAAAAACAGACAGGTATGCAACCAATTGCAGTATTTGGAAGGATAAAGTGAGTCCTTTAATTGCTGATATAAAGTGTTCTGGTAGTGTAGACAGAACAAGACTAGAGGGCAGAGCAGTGTGGAGCTTGGAGTGAAGTGACAGGATATTAAAGGCAAGATATCAGTTATGAAACTAAAGCACATATAGACAATAACATGAGAAGGGCTGAATTATCCAGTGGACTGAGAGAATAAAAAGGGAAGAATACCAGGGACATTTCAGGGGGAGAATCAATAATATGTGATGACCAGATGTGAGAGTGGAAATGAGAAGGAGTCAAAGATGAATTCAAGTTTTCTTATCTGCTACTGAGCCAGGGAATACAAAATAAGAAAAAGCTGTGAGGGAAGCGTGCAACATTTCATTTGAGGTTGTTGGGTCTGGTATACCAGCAAGGCTTCTAGGAGTAGATAGCTATCAGTTAATATGTGAGTCTAGAATATAGACAAGAAGCCAGCACTGAAGATCTAGTGTTAGGAATAATCTGCATAGCAGTAATACTTGAAACCATCAAAGTAAACAGAAGGATGTAGAAACAGAAGAGAGCTGAGAATAACATCTTGGGGGCTAGGAGGATTAAGCAATCTCAGATGTTATGAAGGATGAGTAGGTAGAAAGAGACTGAAAAAAAAAAAAAACAATAGGAAAGGTGGAACAACCAAAGGGTACACTGGCACAGAACCAAAGTTCTGCGACAAACAGTGGGGAAGGTGTTCAATAATCTGAGTCATGTAGAGGGATTGGAAATTGAGAATTAGATGTTGGATTTGACAATCATGATGTTCATGATGACCTTGGTAGAATGGAAAGGAGAAAGCTAGATTGCTAAGGCTTCAATAGATGCACAGAAGTAAAGGTGGGAAAGTTTACTACGAAAGTCTCATAGTAAAGAGGAGAGAGATGAGTTGATAATTAGAAGTATAGGCAATATTTTGACTTAGTATAAGGAAATCTGAACAATCGTATGTACATAAAAAAAAAAATAGAAGTGATAAAAACAAACAAAAACCACTGCCATTGAGTCTATTCTGACTCATAGTGACCATATAGGACAAAGTAGAACTGCCCCATAGGAATGTGGACTGATAAGAAAAAACAGAAAAAATAAAGCAAGATTCTTAACCAAAAGTCCATAGACTAGGAGTGTGCTTTGGACTTCAGGAACTTTGTGATCCCCTGAAAGCATAAACAAAATGTAGAATGCATATGAATTTTTTATTGAGTCATCAGATTCTTGCAAGAATTCATACTCCTGCCCCCTACCTCCAAAAAACCAGAGATTTAGAAATCTCTGAAGTACATAGAGGGAAGTTTTTTGGGGCAATGCCCAAGGAAACAGGAGGAAATTAATTCAATATGATGTATAGTCTATGCGATTTTATTGAAAAGTTCATCTGTGAATCTCAATGTGTTTTTTCATGTATATTTACAATAAATTTAAAAAGAGTAAAATCGTATAATCTTTTAATTTGCTCAGAATTCTGGAAAAAAAAGAAAAAGACTTAAACGACCTTCACTGTATTCATTACTTCAACAAATGATTGCTGAGCACTTATCTACTCTGTGGCAGGCATGGCGCAGGGCATATAGAAGCAATTAGGCAGGGAGCCTAACCCAGACTTTCAGGGGACCATACAGATGTTGAATTCAGCAATATTTTTTAGTGGATACCACATCTAGAAGAATGTAATGAAGAATTCACTCATTCGACAAATGTTTTCACAGTGCCCACATGGGCCAGATATTCATGGGAATAAACCAGGTGCTGATTATCATGAGAATGAACAAGACAAAACTCTCTACCCTTGTGAATTATAACATGGGAGAGAGAAAATACAAAAGTGAAAAAATAAACATATTCCATAATGTCAGGTAAAGATACATGCTATAAGGAAATAAACACAGAGAGAGGGTTCCATGGCAATGGAAATCCCTACAAAGGTGACCTTTGAACAAAGAGTAGAATAAAATGAGGGAATGAGGCAGGAAAGATCATGAGGGGCAGAGGAAGAGTAAATGCAAAGGCCCTGGGTGGGAACATGCTTGATGGGCTGGGGGAATGGCCAGTGTGGCTAGAACAGATGGAGCAAGAAAGAGAGTGGTAGATGAGGCCTAGAAGATCCTTGTGAGCCATGATTAGAAGTGGAATATGAATGAGTCAAGTGAGGACTGGAGGGAGGGAAGAACCTATTCCAGATGTTCCATGTGACTATAACAAAAAAGATGAGGAAAGTAAGGAAAGATGAGATGGAAGAAGTCAGCAGGGTCCAGGAAATTAAAGAACTCAAAAGCATAACGAATTCAGATTTGACCTTCCAGCGTTAGTGAGCCATTGAAGATTCTAATCAGAGGAGTGGCATGGATCATTAGTGTTGCATTTTTAATTTTGCAGTTTCCTGGGCTACATCATGGAGAATGCCTTGGCAGGAGTACAAGATTGCCTTCAGGAAAACCACTTATAAGTGATGGCCCTAGACTCAATGTCTATTGTTTTCTCCACTAGAACCTTCTCTACGAATAATGGGAATTGTTTTGTACTCAAGTATTTTAGAAAAATTAACCTGATATTAGTGGGTAGGATGAATTGGAAGTAAAAAGTTACTCCAGTCATTATTTCAGTAATCCAGGTATAAAGGGATAAGGACCTGAGTTAGTGTATTAATGGTAAAAATGGACAGGAAAAGTCAAGTGGTTACACAAGCACTAAGAGGAATTGATAGTATTTTGTGTCTGATTAGAGAAAGAAGAAAAGAAGCAAAGGTGACTCCACACTTTGAAGCCTGTGGTGCTTATGACTAAAATAACCATCATTTGTATTTGTGTTTTTAGCACATTGTAAGCCTACAGTATATAAAAAAAAAAAAACAGTATACCCTCGTAAAATAAGTAAGTGAATGAACACATGGCAAAATGAAAAAGAAAAGAAACAATTTGTAGAAGTTGGTTTTAGTTTTAGGCATTTTGAGTTTAAAAAGACAGTGTGAAGGTCTTTGCCTAAATTAAAACAAATCTTCTGCATACTACTCGTTTTAAATTCTGTATTCTCTTAGCAGTGTTATAAAAAATGTATAACAATAATATAGGAGGTAATTGTACCTACATTTTAGCCAGATAACAAGAAATACAGCAGTGTCCTGTCTAAAGGTGTCGGCCTCAAAGCTTGACAGCTGGGCTTCAACTCTCCGATCAGCCTCTAACTGCTAATGTGACTTTGCAAGTTACATAATCACTCTATTCCTGATTATGTAACTAGGGGGAATAGTAGTACTTTCCTCATAAGATCGTAAGGACTTAAAAAATGATCCACTACCCCTAGCCTTTAGCAATACGACAGAAACCTGAGGTTGGTAGATCAAAGACATCACTAGATAATTTAACTACCCGAGATTCTCAACCAAGAGATAATGATTATTTATTTACCTCTTTGTACAAGACACCATACTGAGAACAATGTTCACATAAGAAGAGGTATAATCTAAGATAGTAGTTTTAGATAATTATACACATTTTCTTACTTTGCAGCACCTGAAGTACCAAGAGTTTTCAAGTAAACATATTTCACTGATTTATGTACATATTTTAAAGAATACATAAGTAAACAAAGTAGCTTTATTTTTTAATTTTACCTATTATTTTAAAATTTCATCTATGTGAATGCCCTGACAGGGAACTCAACAGAGAAACCTGAGGGAGCAGGAGAGCAGTGGTATGCAGACCCCAAATTCTCATGAAAAGACCAGACTTAATGGTCAGATTGGGATTGGACTGACTCCGGGGCCCATGGTCCCCAGACCTTCTGTTAGCCCAGGACAGGAGACATCCCCAAAGCCAACTCTTCAGACAGGGATTGGACTGGAATAGGGGATGGAAAATGAGATTGGTGAAGAACAAGCTTCTTGGATCAAGTCGACAGATGAGACTATGTTGGCATCTCCTGTCAGGAGGGTAGATGAGAGGGCAGAGGTGTCCAGAAGCTACCCAAATGTACATGAGGAGAGAGAGAGGAGGGAAGTACTGTGCTATCTCATCAGAGGGAGAGCAATTAGGAGTGTATAGCAAGGTGCATGTAAATTTTTTATGTGAGACTGACCTGATTTGTAGACTTTCACTTAAAGCACACGCACACACAAAATTTCATCTATGTATTATGAATGTCTCAGTCATTAGTTGGGCTTGGCTTTAAAATGTTATAAATTTTTAACTTCATTTTCTGAGTGGTTTTCTGTAGTTCACAATGCTTTTAGAAATACAAAGTAATTCTACGGCCTAAAAATATACAACCTAGTGTCCTTTTCCCCAGTACAGTTGATGGAATCAAAATGTTGCTGATTCTTGGGTAGCTTTACTCTTTGGAGCAAAATGATATGCTTTCATATCTGATTTAAGAAACAGGCAAATGTTTAATCTAACTGCTCAACTGAGATTGAAATCGTGTCTTTTACTTATTTTACCTTGTTTTCGCGCAAATCATACATAGAAGACGTGTCACTTTTAAAAAAGTAGGTAATTTATTAACTTTAGAAACAAAAGTTTGTGGTTAACCTTACATTAAACGAGACTTTTTTTTTTTTTTTTTTTTACAATAGAGGTACCCTTATTCTATTGTACTGTACTTACCATGCCTGGGTTTTTTCGTATCTGGACTCTTCCGACACTGACAATGTGACATAAAAATGTAGACTGTACTAAATATTTTGTTTAAAATGAACCATTATTTGCTTTATTTGTTTTTTTCATTCATATGTTTTTCTCATCAAAGTATACACAGCCTCTTCTGTAAATTTTAATATATTTATTTGTGATTTGGAGCCCTGGTGGCCCAGTGGTTAAGAGCTCAGCTGCTAGCCAAAATGTCACAGTTTGAATCCACCAGTTGCTTCTTGGGAACTCTATGGGGCATTCTACTCTGTCCTACAGGGTTGCTATGAGTCAGAGTCGCCTCGATGGCAGTGGGTTTGGGGTTTAGTACTGTGATTTAACTATAAACATCTCCAACCTGGTGTCTTTAACACTTATTTACATGAAAAAAAGGTTGAAATTATTTACCTGATAATAATACACAGCCATTCAGACAACGCCAGTATACTCTGCCTTCTTTATTGGAGTTAATTTTTTGTGACTTTTTTTTTTTGCCAGTTTTATGAAAGTTTTCATCTTCCTTTTTTTTAATTTCTTATGATTCACATACATTTTCTAAAGCATTTACTGTGTATGTTTTTCATCATGTCTTTATTTTGCATATGCTCCTACCTCAGTATTGCTATTGACTGTATCAAGTAGTAAAAGTTTTAATTGAATCCTACAAGAATTTAAGCAACATGATGACAGACTTTATCTATCTTGTTCACCTCAATAACTCCGGGCCTACAAAAGTACCTGCCACTAAGGTAGGTACTCAATAAATATGTGTTGATAGAGAGAAGAGAAGAAATGAGGGGAAGAAGGGAAGAAAGGAAGGAGAGAGGGAAGATGAGAAAGAGGGACAAATGAATGAATAAAACAGCTTTTGCCCTCAAGAGACTTGCAGGCAAAACAATAAAAGAAAAAAAAAAATCAAAAAACGGGCAAAGGACCTGAAGAGACAGTTCACCAAAGAACGTATTCAAATGGCAGCAAGTATGAAAAGCTACTCATCGTCATTAGCTATTCGGGAGATGCAAATCAAAACCACAATATGATATCACTCATCCCCATTAGAGTGGCAACGATAAAAAATGTAAACAAGTGTTGGTAAAGCTGTGAAGGAACTGACACCCTCATTCATTGCTGATGGGAATGTAAAATGGTATGGCCACTTTGGAAAATGGTTTGGACGTTCCTCAAAAATTTGAACATAGAGATATCATATGACCCAACAAGCTCCAGCCTAGGTATATACCTAGAAGAAGTGAAAGCAGCAACACAAAGAGAAATCTGTATATACATGTTCCTTGGAGCACTTTTCACAATAGATAAAAGATGGAAACAATGGGAATATTCATCAACAGATGAATGGATAAACAAAATGTGACAGATACATACAATGGAATATCATGCAGCCATAAAGAGAATAAGTTCTGATGCATGCCACAACACAAATGAATCTTGAAAACATTATGCTGAGCAAAATAAATCTGTCACAAAAGCACAAATACTGTATGATCTCACTTATATAAAATAAGCAAATATATAGAAACCAAGGATTATTAATGGTTACCAGGGGTGAAAGGGAAAGGGAAAGTGGGAATTTTTGTTTGGGGAGTATTAAGTTTATGTTAATTAAAAACTAAACCCATTGCTGTCAAGTAGATCCCGACTCATGTTAATAGTGGTGGAATAGTTTTAAAAAGAATAACCATAACGGTGGCACGATGTGAAAAATATAATCAATATTATTGAATTTTAAATGTGGAAGTTGTGCTGGAGAATATTCTGGTGTGCATGTTTTCACTACAATTAAAAAAAAAAGAAAAAGAGACAGGCAAGATAAGGTGATAAGACACATGCATGAAAAATATAAATAACAACTTGTACAGTGAGGTACACTTTAACATACTATAATCATAAATTCTTTGAATTTTTAATATTGGGACCCATTAGGCTATAGTGTTTTCTAATTTGAATTTGTGTTAACACTATTTAACGAGGAATAATTATAACAATAATAGACACACTAAAATTAATAGCCAATGTTAAGGTCTTATTGTGTGCTACACATTTTAGATTAATTCATCCAATCGACAAGTTACTATTGGCGAGTGATGATTCTTATGTCTATTAATATTTTTTTCTTTTAGATAAGGAAACCAAGAACTATAGCCAGGAAGCTCTGGAGCCTACATTGAGCTCAAGCTGTCTAAAGACAGCACCCAATAAAACCAAAAAAATAACAGTTTTTAAAAGATTGATTCATCCTTTATATAAATATTAAACAAAAATATTTTTCATATAAGACTATATTCATTTTTATCTAAAATTGAGATTATAGTAAAATTATACTAGTTATATGTAATAACAATATAAATACTATTTCTAACTTTAAAAGTTTACGTTTGTTAAATAGCATAAACATTAATAAACTATATTTTATTGAAAAAAATATTGACCAAGGAATTTAAAAAACTTGAAAATATGTCAATGTTCTTCTGTTTTAGATTTCTAATCTCACCTACATGTTATTGCTCTTCCTCTTTCCTTCTCTAACTCACACTTATCAGAAAGTCTCTGCTCGACCTTCAACAACTGATTCCTGCTCAGAGTAAACTTTTAATTTCTTGGCTTATTCAATCTAAGAATTACTGCTAAATTAAGGATTGGGCCTAGCTCTTACACTGGCATGAAATTAGCTACTATGATTTTCATCTCCTGAAGTGGATATATATGTCTGTCCGTGTGTAATCATAAAACCATGGTATTTTCAATTGCCTCATTCTCATATGCACACAAAAGCTAGAAAATGAATAAGGAATGCTGAAGAAGAATTGATGCCTTTTAATCATGTTGTTGGGAAAAAATAGGGAACATACCATACACTGCCAGTGAACATACCATACACTACAGTCAGAGCGTTCCTTAAAGGCTAGCATGGTGAGACTTTGTCTCACTTGCTTTGGATATGTTATCAGGAGGGACAATCCCTGGAGAAGGACATCAAGCTTGGTAAAGTAGAGGGTCAAGGAAGGGAATCATTGACCCTTTTTGAGAATCTGGTGAAAAATGCACAAATACATAAATGTATATGATATTACATAATATTTCAAGGAATTTGCAGACTTCCTGAAGCTATAGTCCCCAGAAATAAAAAACTCATCACCGGTTGATTTCTAAAGTATCTTTTGTATTCTGTGATTCCAGTATTATTTGCAAACATCTAATCCTACATTATTTCTTTAACTGAAAAAACTTTTTGATTCGCGCAAGTAAAAGACTAGCCCTGCTCCTTTCTTTCCCACCTTCTGCCTTTGCCCATTACAAGCAAGACTCTTACGTAAAAATCTTATAGGGCATCTTCACACAAGGAATATTCAAATGTAATTATTCTTTAAATGTCAATATCTTGGGTAATTTGCTGGTATATCATGTATGGTTTGCTTATATATAAGGTCAAAAATCTGAGTTAACGCATCATAAAGAATCATTTATATTTTCTTTGCCACGGTTTACTGAATCTTTTAACCTACATTGACTACTGCAAAGTTAATTTTCCTTATTAAAGTAATACTCAAATTAGCCTTTTAAAAATTACACAATGGAAAAACTGACATATATAAATGAAAGTGAAAAGTATCATAAGCAAATAACCTTTGGCAGTTTTTCTTGGAAAATCATTATCATATTATTTAAACTGTTTGATATATAAAAGCAATTCTTATCTAATCCAATAAGATATATAGGACATATGTTTACTGGAAGAAGATAATTGATAATCACCTCACTCTATCAAAACCAGTCTATTAAAATTTCTAATTCATTAGATTTTTTCTTTTGACTATGAGTTTTTATGAATTCATCTCTATTCCATAAAAACATAACTCAATATTATAAATTTTAAAATGTATAATTTAGTTTATAGTATATGCCTATAAACTTACCTAACAAAGGAGAGTCCAGTATCTGTATCTGTCTCTAAACTGATGGCAACTAAAGGATTCAGAGTTTATGAAAACATGAGGAGAATTTCCTGAAAATGGTTGAACCTTATTCTATAACGGAAACCTTGGTGGCGTAGTGGTTAAGAGCTACAGCTGCTAACCAAAAGGTCGGCAGTTAGAATCCACCAGGTGCTCCTTGGAAACTTTATGGGACAGATCTTCTCCGTCTTAAAAAAAAAAAAAAAATGAGTCAGGGAGAAATCAACTCAATGGCAATGGGTTTGCTTTTTGGTTGTTTTAGTCTATAATGATTAAACCTAAAGTTTAAGAGAAGTATACTACAACAAATGTATTTGCTTCCGTGTTAACCTCCTCCTCGTCTTTTATCTTGCACAGATTTTTTTCTTTGCCTAGATTTTCTTTTTTTTTACTAAGCTGCTTTTATTTGTACCTTTTCCATAAACTACAAAAACTCTAAAGACTGTTTTCAATGAAGAAATGGCAGTAGCACATTCTGTTAGTCTAACATGGTTCACTTTACCATGCAAAGTTTGTCTTTCATAAAAGTAACTTTTAGGGAAGATTAGCACTAAATGATTGCTAGCATCTTGGAGATAATTTCTAAAATAATCCATTCATTTAGTCATTCAAGATATATTCGTTGAGCTACTACTATTCTATGCCAAGTGATATTCTAGGCCCTACATATGCAGCAATGAGCCAATTTGAAAAAAAATCCCAGCTCTAACAGATTTCCCAAGAGATTATGGTGGAGAAAGGAAAAGGTAAATAACAAACCTATATATCAGATAATGTAAGTACAAAATAAAGTGTCACTTATAAATTTAGAAAACAGACCTACCTACTAAACTTCAGGGAGCTAGAAAATTATTTTTTAATCAATATGATAGTTTTTATTCTTGAGAAAAGGTATAAGAAATTTAAAAAAGAAAAACCATGAGAAATATTCCTTCACACCCTCCCTCAGCCCTACCACCCCCACCCCCAAGTCCACAACGGTCCAGTCAATTCGGACTCATAGCAAGTAGAACCACCCCGTAGAGTTTCCAAGGCTGTAATCTTTGCCGGAGCAGACTGCTACATCTATCTCCTGAGGAGCAGCTTGTGGGTTGGAACCACCAACCTTTCATTTAGTACCCTGGTGCTTTACCACTGTACCACCAGGCTCCATCCCCAACTCCATCCCGATCAATTATTCAAAGAGCAGCTAAAAGCTAAAAGGATTAGATTCTTTAGGGATTTCCCCAGAAACCTTCAGCTGATGTTGGTTCAAACCCACCTTGAGACTCATCATCCTCCATGCTTCTCCATACTTACTGTATTCCAATCATATTGACATTTTTGTTAGTTTAAGTTTCTCAAACACATAAAGCTCCTTCCTGCCTCAGGGGCTTCACAAGCATATTGTTCTCACCTTAGAACCTTCCTCCTTACCCCACCCACCTCCAAACTCAGATAATCCCTGCTCATCTTTTTATGTTCAACCTAAAAGTGATTTCTGCAGGAAAGCCAACTCTGAGAGGTTCACCTTCTCTCACTTTCCTTTTCTTTTTGAAATTTATTACAATTTTAATTATATAATGGTTTTTGGGGTGTTTATCATCTATCCCATTAGACTGTAAGCTTCCTTGGGCAGGGTGAGAGGACGGGGGAGAGGGCACCTGTTTCTCTTCTTTGCCAGAGTACTTCAGTGTCTTGTACCCTGCCTGGCACAGAGTAGTTATTTAGAAAATTATTCTCAGAGAATTAAAGAATGAATTTCGATCAAAAATGTTTTTAATTTACAACATGTAGTTTTATGCAACACATGGCAATGTGGGTTTTGGTGGGAGCTGGGAATATCCTTTAAACAGTGTGACTGGGCAAATTATTCTAGTTTAATCTGTGTTTTCTAATCTTTGTTAAACACTGTTCCTACCCCAGACTCTGCTGGAAGTCTACTGCTTGCTCGTAGACTCCTAGTCCCAATGACAGATGGTTTTTAATCTTTGCTATTTGACTTCTAGAATGGGTGTGTTATTGTTAATGTGTGTATTCTCTCTAACATGTAGAATTCTACTCTGGTGGCCTTTCCCTTTGTGAAATCAGATAACTTCTGGGACTTGTAGCCACGGGAGAAAGGTTTAAAACCTTTTCTGGCAGGAAATATCACTTTATGCTTGGAATCAGTGTTGAAAAGGATTGCATTGTGAAAAACCACAATTTTATAAACTACAACATAATCCCAGGTGGTGATAGCTCAGGACTTTATTATAGTTTTATCACTTCACACCCAACAGTCTGAAGAACACACACAGTATTGTTAATATTTTGTACCTATTTCGAAGTGAGAAATTGCAATTATCCTTGATGACAAGAAGACTCCTTCAGTATCTAGCACACCCAAAATCTCCTTTGTGGCACTTTCAATTAATAATATCTTATTTATTTCTTTAACTGTCTCCCCGACTTTTTCAGAGGCAAGAAACTACATATATATCTTTTCTCTTTTTAATGCCCAGGACCTAGCCAACAACATCAAAAACAGAATGGCCTGTAAAAGACACTCAGTACTCACTGAATGAATTGTCAGTTGATAAATAAGTGCTTACACTTCAAACAGCCTGAGCTGGAGTCACCTATCCCTTGTCTCTCTCAGCCGAGCAAAATATAGCTCAGTAGCCACTGAAGGAATAAAACTCTCTTACCCAGCACCCATTCTTTTAAACAACGACTAAATTTTTCCCATATCCACTAAACCCTCAGAAGATCTTCCTACATGGATTCATGCTAAAACAATTCTCATTCATTAGTTGGCAAATAGGTCTGCTTAATAACTACAAAAGAACTACAAAATTCCATTCAGAATATGATGAAAGCTGCAGGGGATTGTGTGTTCATTTATCTTGCAGTAGGAAACCTTGAATCATCAGATAACAAGTGTTAGTTGCCATGTTAGCTTCCTCCTGAGAATTGACAACCAAACTGTAAAGAGAGCACAATGGTCTGATTCATATCAGAACCACCGGAATCGGAAAGGTATCCATTCTTAATTGGCACTGTAAGATTTAGCTGATAACTCAAATTCTCCCTACCTATGTTTCTACATTTGTGAATCGTGCTACTTTCTTTATTTAGTTTTTTTAGGTTTCATATTCTAAAACCCTTGCTTCAAACCTCAAATATAAGACAGTAAATTGGTTGTGGAATATGAGACAAAAATTATATTTTTCAGTTCTTTAACAAAGAATAGAACAGTATGTTTATAAATATACTAAAGAAAACAGAAAGAATTAAAGCAATGAAATAAAAGAATGGAGAAGAAATAAGGAAGTGAGGGAAGATGAAAGGAGGAAAAAAGCAAGGAAGGAAGAGAAACTATAAAAATATTTGATAGAGCTCTTCTATAACTCGGATGGTTTTGTTTGTGCAGTATTTGAATGGCCGTCTGGGTAAATAGCAATGTCTTTCCTTTTTATTAGCACTGCTGCAGCTGCTGTTGCTTACAAAGAGATTCACAAAACAAAATAGACTCAGTTAGCTTTTCAATAATTCTCAAAAGGGGGGTAGGGAACATTGCCAGAGAAGGATAGCACTCCAGTATCCTACCCAGAGTCTTGTTAGCAAAACAAAGTGTGAATTGCTTGGAGATAATTCCCTGCTGTTGGTAATTCCACGGGGTACCTTCTGTGGCAGCACATGCTGTTTCTCTCTATAGACCAATGCCATGGAACAGGTGATGTTAGAAGAAATATGAAAAGGTTGCTTTTTGGAACATTTATTCTTTTAGATTTTTTTCTTTTATGTTAGCATGATTCATACCTATTGGCTCTTAGCCTGGAGCACCTAACACAACCAGGAACTGAGGAAGCTAGAGTAGGTTGTGAACAGTTAATGGGCTACATAAGCAGAAGTCAGTAGTAAAGGCAAGTGCAGAGTTGCAGGCCAGCATTTTCATGGATTCTTCCTATTTTTCTTTCTCAGGAGAAAACAGAGAACAACCAGCAAGTGCTTGAGTAACGAACACCTAGACCCACATTGGAAGACCATTCACTTGACATTTGCTTCATTCCCGGAAGTTGTGCTGGGACTGTCTGATTAAGGTATTTGGGAAAAAGAAACTTTCGATAGTTTTTGTTGATGATCAACCCTCCTTGCTTTTTTGATGTGATATGTGGAAGAAATTTTATGTGCAGAAAATTAAAGAACTATACCTTTACTTTAAAAAAAAAAAAAAGGTTTTAAGATATTAAAGGAAATATTCATATTTGTCACGTGTCTTAAAACTACTGATTACATTAATGTTTCTGAAGTGCTGGTTAGTTCAGCTGATGGGTGACTGACTGGATGCTTGTATAACACGTTTGCTTTCTCCCACTCTCATTTTGTACTTCATCAAATCCAAAGTTGTCATAGTTCATTATCTGTAGATGATCTAGAGCAGCCTTGCATTCTAAAAAAACATGCCATGGCGTCTGCCTCTGTGCTTTGCTGCCCTGCTGTACAGATGATACTTTAGCAGGAGTATTAGATGGGGTTGGGAGTAGAAAGCAGAACTTGTTTCAGGCTCTTGTATCTTTGTGCCTAATTCTATGACATAATACTATGTCATGTTCTTTCACATATGCCTAATTCAAAAGTGAAGCACATATATCACATTGTGACTACTACATATGTTAGAGTACATAATTAGAGTTGTAAAGTATCTGCTTGAATGTCTTAACTAATGAATTCCATCAAATTAAATTATCATTCTTAGACTCTTCATTAACCAATCAAATTGCTTCTTTGAGCTAAGTCATTTCTAAAACACTTTCACTAGGCATAAACACAGTTCTAGGAAGGAAATTAGAAATGATTAAATTATCTCACTGATCTTTATTTGGAGTACCACGTTACTGAAAAGTTCAATTTCTGAAGAATTGCCTTTCATATCAATTTTATTGTACGTGAGAGAAATAATGTTACAATGCAAAACTGTCTTCAAACTTTATAGCATTACTTTATCTTAGTTGTTTTCTGAGGACGTTGGATACAATGGGTCAGTTGGTGAAAAAAGATATAAAAATAAACCAACTATGCACTCCTAGAAATTCATCTACTTATTAAATACATCTGTTCAACTGACTTGTGTTATATACAAGACCTTCACCTTTTGAGACTGAACTATCTCAATACTAGAAATGTCTCCTATCTCTCTTGCAGTATGAGACTACATTGTAGGATCACTGTTATTATTGCTATACTTTTTTTTCAAAATATCATAATTTCTTTTCAAAAGTCAGAATATAGTTTGTTAAAACAAAAGTAGTTCTGAAAATTCATATAACCAGAATTCAAAGCACTTTAGTTTCCTACGAAATTATTGCCACAGTACTAATGTTTTTCAATCATCTTATAATGAAGGGCATGTGCTGGCAGTGTGATTCTTATTATACAGCTCTTAAAATATTTCTATTTTGTTCTCTTCCACTTAGATGTCTTTTAGAAACAATTTAAGCTTCTACTCCACAATTATTTTGCAAAATGTCTCAAAATGTGGTCTGAAGCCAGCCTACAGAAATACACATTCCTGGGCTCCATGCCAGACTTACTGAAATCAGAAAGCCCTGGGAATGGCCCCTTAGAATCAGCCATATTTTAAATATCCCTACCAGGTGATCCTAATGTACTCCAAATTTTAAGAACCTGCTCTACAATATGAGAGCAAGGAAATAACTGATAGGAAACATTTAAAAACTGTAGACATAAAATTGCTATCAAAAGTAAAATCACTGAAAGTAAATTAAACCTGTTATCATTAGGTGCCCTCATGTCAGTTCCTACTCATAGCGACCCTATGTACAATAGAGCAAAACACTGCCAGGTCCTGTGCCATCCTCATGATCATTGTTATGCTTGAGCCCATTGTTGGAGCCACTGTGTCTGGATATTAATTTTTTCCTACATATTTACATTTTCTGAGGCCGCACAAAGCATTTGTCTACAATATTTAGAAATTTAAAATTCAATGTTTAGTGTTAATTAAGGACACAAATATCCATTGGTTTGTGTTGTTGTTAGGTGCCATCAAGTCAGTTCCCACTCATAGCGACCCTATGTAAAATAGAACGAAACACTGCGCAGTCCTGCATCATCCTCACAATCGTTATGTTTGAGCCCATTGTTGAATCACTATGTCAGTCCATCTCATCGAGGGTCTTCCTCTTTTTCCAGTCGATTAGCCAGGTAGTTGTCTTCCAAATTTCTTGGCATAGATGAGTGAGCACCTCCAGCACTGCATCAATTTGTTGAAACATCTCAATTGATAATTGTCAGTTCCTGGAGACTTGTCTTTTGCCAATGCCTTTAGTGCAGCTTGGACTTTCTCCTTCAATACCATCAGTTCTTAATCATATGTTAACTCCTGAAATAGTTGAACGTTAACCAGTTCTTTTTGGTATAGTTACTCTGTGTATTTTTTCCATATGCTTTTGATGCTTCCTGCATCATTCAATATTTTATCCATAGAATCCTTCAAAATTGCAACTTGAGTCATGAATTTTTTTCTTCAGTTCTTTGAGAAATGCCGAGTATGTTCTTCCCTTTTGGTTTTCTAACTCCAGGTCTTTGAACATTTCATTGAAATACTTTTCTTTGTCTTCTCTGGCTACCCTTTGAAATCTTCTATTCAGCTCTTTTATTTCATCATTTCTTGCATTTGCTTTATCTACTCTCCATTTAAGAGCAAGTTTCAGAGTCTCTTATGACATCCATTTTGGTCTTTTCTTTCTTTCCTATCTTTTTAATGACCTTTTGCTTTCTTTGTGTATGATGTCCTTGAGTCTTCCCACAACTTGTCTGGTCTTTGGTCATTAGTGTTCAATGTGTGAAATCTATTCTAGAGATAGTCTCCAAATTCAGGTGGGATATACTCAAGGTTCTATTTTGGCTCTTGAGGACTTGTTTTAAATTTCTTTTTCTTCAGCTTGAACTTGCATATGAGCAATTGATGGTCTGTTCCACAGTCAGCCCCTGGCCTCGTTCTGACTGACGAAATTGAGCTTTTCCATTGTCTCTTTCCACAGGTATAGTCGATATGATTCTTGTGTTTTTCATTCTATGAGGTCCAAGTGTATAGCTGTTGTTTATATTGTTGAAAAAAAGCATTTGCAATGAAGAAGTCATTGATCTTGAAAAATTCTATCATGCCATCTCCAGCATCATTTCTATCACCAAAGCCATATTTCCTAACTATCGATCCTTCTTTGTTTCCAACTTTTGCATTCCAATCACCAGTAATTATCAACACATCTTGATTGCATGTTTGATCAATTTCAGACTGCAGAAGTTGGCAAAAATCTTCAATTTCTTCATCTTTAGCATTAGTGGTTGGTGCATAAATTTGAATAGTAGTTATATTAATTGGTCTTCCTTGTAGGCATATGGATATTATCCTATCATCAACAGCACTGTACTTCAGGATAGATCTTGAAATGTCCTTTTTGATGATGAATGCAACACCATTTCTCTTCAATTTGTCATTCACGGCATAGTAGATCATATGATTATCTGATTCAAAATGGCCAATACCAATCCATTTCACTAATAATGCCTAGGATGAAGCCCTAGTGGTGTAGTGGTTAAGAGCTATGGGTGCTAACCAAAAGGTCAGCAGTTTGAATCCACCAGCTGCTCTTTGGAAACCCTATGTGGCAGTTCTAGCCTGTCTTGTAGGGTCACTATCAGTCAGAATCAACTTGACGGCAACAGATTTCTTTTTATGCCTAGGATATCAATGTTTATGTGTTCCATTTCATTTCTGATGACTTACAATTTTCCTAGATTCATACTTAGTACATTCCACATTCTGATCATTAATGCACGTTCGCAGCTGTTTCTTCTCATTTTGAGTTGTGCCACATCAGCAAATGAAGATCCTGAAAGCTTAACTCCATCCATGTCATTAAGTCGACTCTACTTTGACTAGCTAGTTTACTGACCAATTTTTTCAGAAGTAGACTGGCAGGTCCTTCTTCCTAGTCTGTCTCTGGAAGCTTTGCTGAAACCTGTCCACCAAGGGTGACCCTGCTGGTATTTGAAATATCAGTGGCAAACCTTCCAGTATAACAGCAATACACAAGCTGCCACAGTATGACAAACTGACAGAGTTTCCCCAAAATAAACTATCTCTATGATAATACCAAAAAAAAAAAAAAACCATTGCTGTCAAGTAAATTGTAACTCATAGTGACTCCATAGGACAGAGTAGAACCTCTCCGTAGTGTTTCTATGGCTGTAATCTTTATGGAAGCAGACTGCCACATCTTTCCCCTGCAAAAAGGAGAGTTCTAACTGCTGACCTGCACCACCGGGATTCCCTATCTATAATAATAATAAAAGGTATTAAATGCATAATTTGTAAAATTAATTATTATTTTCACATTTGAATATTTAATTTTACAAAACTTTCCAAATAGCAAGTCTGTCTTTTAACATGTGCTGTGCTGTGTCTAAGTACCTCTTTAAGAATCCCAATGGGTATTTTTGTTACTATTTCCATTAGAAAGACTCCTGAGGCTACTTTTAAAAAGATAATATATGGATACATCTACATTAACTTTTGGGGAGGGATGTTCTCCATTTTTTCATAAGTGATCATTTCTATATTATCTAATCTTAGCAAGAGAATTTTCTCATTTTCTTTTTATTGCAAAGAAGTGGATGTCATTTGCCAATTTAGTATGCCAAACTTTAAAGTAAGTACGCCATAAATGAGAGTTAGGGGACAAAGAACTGTCTCCTGAACCGTGAAAAGACAGAATGCTGTGATTACCTCAGGCACTGGAAGAGAGTAAAAAGCAACATTAGTTCTAGTGGGACAACTACAGAGAATGTTTGACCCATAAAATTAATTCTTGCTTCCTACATGGCAGACTCCACTGAGACAAGGGTCTAAAAAGGAGAAATTGTCAAAGACTTTAGGTTTTGCAGGTTAGCTTATGTTATAAAGTAAACATGGCCTAAAAAGAGGAGAACAAATTAAGTTGCTTTCTGGATCCATTAAGAATCCTTTTATAAACCAAAAAATCCTTAGTTTTCGGCTGGTTTTTAAAATCACATTTACAGCACAGGCAAGCACTAACTTACAACTACATTGTGTTTTGAAAGTTTCATTAATAAGTGTTTGGGACTCAAAAAACATTTTCCCTCAGAAACAATGTTATAAATTATGTTAGATCCCAAGACTCAATGTTAAGACTATGCACAAAATTGTAGTCAAACCACACAATTTGTAAAATCAGAGATCTGAAGTAAAACATAGTAGAAAACAATACTGTGTGATTTCAAAAATTAAACCAACTATTTTTTTTTACAGAAAATATATTTTTTAAATGTCTTTATTTACTGTGAATTTCAGTGCTACAGGAAAGCAACCTTGATTGTAAATAAATGAGAAATTGAAAGAAGGGGTAGGAGATTTTTCTAGAATAATGAGGCAAGATTTGGGATGGAGGACAGCAAAATAGGGGCTATAGAAAATTGTGTGTGTACCTTTGAGCCTCATGGTCTAAGATAAATCTGAGCTGTGGAGTGAAAGACAGAGAAAGTGGAGTTATAACACAAGCACTATTCCCCTCAGTAGAGGAAAAGGAAATAAAGGGAAGAGATGTAGGGCAGAGCTAAACGTTCAGGAGCAAAATTGCCTCAAGTATGGGTGGTGGTGGTGGTTGTCAGGTGCTGTAGAGTTGATTTTAACTCATAGCAACCCAGTGTGACTGTGGGGTCTTGGCTGTGATCCTTATGGAAGCAGATCCCCAGGTCTTTCCCCTGCAGAGCTGCAGGTGGGTTTGAACTTACAGCCTTACAGTTAGCAGGCAAGAGCTTAACCATTTGTACCATCAGGGCTCCTTTAAGTATGGGTAGCCAAGAAATATTAAACTAAATATTAAATGCAGAGGGTGTTCATTAATGCTGATGTCTGTAATTCAGGGGAACAGGTATATCCAATTCTCTTATGAGTCAACACTGAAATAATTACACATATATTTAGAAATCAGACAGGTGAAGTAAATAGTTAAGCAGAGACAATGAACAAATATACATGAATGAATAAGATGAAGACAGAACTGAGCAAGAAATTAGCAAACATATAGATCAGGTTGGCTGGAGTAAAAAAAAATGGACTATACTGTTTGTGTAAGTTTCTTTCAGCTAATAAAGACCTTGGTGTTAGCAGCTGGAAGTGTTTTTAGGCTCCCTTGGAGAAGAATGAACTAATAAAAATGGCAGTTGTCAAAAGAAAAGGCTGTCTCTGAGTATAAGACAGTTTAAAGTAGAGAAGCCTAGATCTTCTCTTAAATATCTAAAATGTGTCGTGGCCGTCAGTCAGTGAGGTGGTATAAGCATGGACCAGCTCTTTGTGTTTGGCTGTGACAAATTCCAAAGAATGTGAGATCTTGAAAAATATTTGGAACGAATCAATCAGATTTTGTCATTACACTATATACAGTTAGTTATAAATATAAAAACAATGAAGTTATACTCCTGGAGATGAAAGTGGTGTTTGGTAGTAAAGGGAGGTATTTATGGACTTCAAAGACTTTATGGAAGATACGAGAAAGGGGGATGAATCAACATACAGAAGTTTCATAGAGTAAAGCATTCACTTCTTTGAGTTGATACTTTCAGTTTACATCATGCAGTTTTGACAGTGTCTCTGCACTACTTATACTTATAGGAAGTTCCATATTGGCAACCCAAGGACTAAACTCAGCCTACCGAAATATTTGGTTTGGCCAGCACAGTGGTTTTGTCTTGTTTTATTTTTATTGTTGGCTTTAAAAAATGTAAATGTCTTATACAGACTATGCAGTTTCCAACTGGGGCCCGGCTTCCAACACACCCTATGATCTCACACCTAATCTTCAGCAACACTCTCTATGGTCTTTCATCTTCCTGCCTTGTTTGAATGCTCTCTGTTTATTGATGTTGACTTGAGCACTAACCGGAGGCACGAATCACAGGACAAGTTTTAAGACTTTTTGTTGATGGCTTTTTCTCTCAATAGCTCAAACCACCACTCCATTTTCCAAAGATTTCTACCCTCTGTGTCTTTCAAAAGTTTCAGCATTAAGTCTCCAACTGGACCCAACTTACCCATTAGCTGCATTAACCCTTACAGTTTTTTCATTTAATTTACCAAATATATATTGAATGCCAACCCAGTTTATTAGACACTGTGCTAATTTGGTTACTTTTAGCCCAAATACTAGGTCACAAAGAATTTTTTTTCTGTTTGAATTTTAGTATTTTATATTTTACTCTTTCTTTTTAATTTCTATTCACTGAAGTTGGATGGATGGTGAGAGCAGGGGACATCTGCGCCTTGAGATGGAAGCCTGAGTATATGGATAACCTAGGGAATAAGGCCTAAGGAAAAAAAAAAAGTTTTTTTTTTAAGAGGTTATCTGTCTTCTTCCTCCTCCATTTACTGGACTTCAAGGAGGTCTTAGCAGCCCTAGATTGAGCCCCCATCACTTAAATTTAATCTAAAGAACATTTGTTAGGGGTAGACCAGCAAACAGAATTATTTCTTTGTGATTAAAACTCTTCATTCAAAGTGGAGAAAAAATAATAATAATTTCAAAATAAAGCCTTCTAGTTTACAGCATCCCTTCATCTGATCTAAGTTTCACAATTAGGCTAATCTTTTTTTTTTTTTTTTTATGGTATAAGCAGCAAGGAGTTAGAAAGTCATCCTGGAAAAAGGGTCAACAATTCTTCATAAAGTCTAGTTCTCAGTAAAATAAAATGTTTAAAAGAAAAATTTCCAGAATCTCTACTACTGTTTTGGTTGAGACATAACAGAAAGTTATCATGTAAATTTCTAAAACCCCTCTTAGTCCTGGAAATTCTGCTGGGGGGAAAAAAGGTATTCCATTGAAGAAAGTAGTTGAAAGTGATTTTTAAATATAATGAATCCCTCCTTTCATTTCCATTCTCAAGTCACAAAGCAGAGAATAAGATGGAGCACTGACATCTTTCAAAGCAGAATCTTAGAACGGAAACTGCCAATGCCTCTGTTGAGTTATCTCAATTTCTATATGGCAGCTCCCAAACACTGCCCTGAAAACCTGGCTTAATAAGAGGACCCTGGTATCACCTCCCAACCTGGTGTGAATTTTTCAAGTTCTTTTGTTCCCTGATCTGTTTGAAGTGATATTTCCAAAATTACCTGACCAATACTATATTGTTAGTTATCTTCACATATAAAACTTATGGGATAATGTTCCCTACACGTAAATTTCCAATCAATCTCTCTCTCTCCTATTCTCCCCTGGTCCAACAACCCTGTCCATTCACTGAAGCTGAGTTTACACATATATTTCTCAACAATGATTTTGTTGAGCCCCTCCAATACCTCTATCAAGCTCTGTGCTTGGGCCCCTGACCACAGGGAGGTTTCATTTTAGTGCAGAGGCAGACCATGAACAAGGAAACAAATACATAAATACTCAAACATACTGAAATACTGGCCATCCAATAACTCTAATCATATTCTTCTCCAACTTTGTTCCTCCAAGTTTTTGCCAGTGAATGATCCCATTCTTAGCTTTAAACTTATTAATTCTTATCATTGTCAACCACGCACTAAAAGCATTCCAACACACTTGTTTTAACTCTTTTAAGATGTTCCCTTTTCTTCTAGGGAAAGTACAATGACATTCGTAGGTTTCTTATTCATAAGAAAATGCTGAACTACCTGGGAAACCTAATTCATACAGCTAGGCGTAAGCAATGTCATACTGGCTGCAATGTGGCCATTAGGGAATCAAATAACCCACAGACTAAGCCTCAAAAGGCATCTTCTTTGATCTTGGGATTTTTCTTAATTACATTTTCCAATAACTAACAGTTCTATCCTGGGACACATTAAAATAAATATTCTGCTTTGTTTTTCTGACTGTCTGGCAAAATAACTTTTGTTTGGATTGAGTTGGACTAGCCAATCTTAAATTTACTAAGGATTATATGTATCCTTAAGAACAGTTTCTGAGAATTCTGAGAAATCCAGTAGATTTATGAGAGTTCATTGTGGTAATATGGATAAAAATAATTGAATTGTGGATACTAAATATAAAGGAGTAAACAGATGATGAGAAAAGAATACATAGCAATTTTTAAGAGTGTATCCAGTCTTTAAGAGGGGATAAACCAGTAACTGAAAAGAGCTATAGAAATAGTACATTAATTCTTGATAACTTCACTTAAACCAATTATAACTTAAAAATAAACTATTAATATTTAAAACAACACTTAATTATAATAGAATCACACTAATTTAAATAATAAAAATCTTTTTTTTTACATTTGTGTCTGCTGATATTTTTTCAGTGTAATAAAATAATTATGGACAAGTTAAAACATTTTATTATAATTTGATAGAAGCAAAAGTTTTATTGGCTTATTTAGTGTTGTTTTTTTATGTGAATATATTTGTGCAAAATTTAGACATTTAAAAGAGCCTTCATTTTGCCATGCATTTAACCCTAAATAGTGTACAGCTAAACATACCTTGAATATATACCCAAGAGAATGAAGAAGCAAGAAAACTGTACCCACTGATCCAGGGAAATAACTGGAGACTTATCTGTCTGCGTATCTGAATGACTAGAAAGAAAAAAAAAAAAAAGAAAAAGCTCTGTGACAAATCACAACCTTAGGCTTCTTCCATGTACCAGTATGGGACTCAAATTTATATTATTAATAGTGTATGAATTCCCCAAAATTTATATAAATTAATGTCAACCCCCAATTCTATAGAAAAACATCTCTGAACCAGGACCCATATAACTGCTTTAGAAGAAACAAATTCCCCTGAAGATGAATTCACAATAATAAAACCACACATGAAAATTATCCAACATGAAAAGAATAAGCAGCCACTACAAACCAGATTAGAATCCTACTAATTTAAGATAACAATTTGAAAGAAATTATAAACTGAAGTGATTAAACAGAAAAAACAAGAAAAACCATAATAAGAGTAGGACACTCTGGGAAAAAACTGAGAAGATTTGAAAAAGAACAAATAATGTCCAAGGAAAAGAAAAATATAGCTTTCAAATTTACAATTTTAGTGAAGACTTTTAGCAGAAGAAGAGGAATAACCTAAGAAAAAATTAATAAGCTGAGTTATAGCTGAAGAAATTTTCTGGGATAAAGCCCAGAATGTTAAAAAGAGATTGAAAATGTGAAAGAGAAGTTAAGAGACATGGAAAAATGGAATTGGAAATCTCACCAAATGTCTACTAGAAATTCCAGAAGAATAGAATTGCAAGATAATTGCTGAAGTTTCCAGATTTGAAGAAAGATATGAGTACAAGCCAGATAGATAAAAATGAATTCAAACACAGACATTATAACAAAGCCACAGAATTCCAAAGACAATGAAAAGATCTTAAATATCAGAGAAAATAGTTAGACAATGTATAAAGAAGGAAAAACAGATAATAGATATCAACTAAAAAAGCCATCATGGCAATGAAAAACAGCTTCAGGTGCTGAAAGAAAACACTAGCAGGGACAATTTCCCATACTTAAACTATTTTTCAAGAGTAAGAGTAAAATAAATGGATCTTTTCAGAAAATGACAAAGGAAGCTCACCACTCATAAACAATTTTGAGTAGCCAAATATATTTTCACTGTATTATGGTGAAACCCTGATTGTAAGTGTTTATGGCTTGACAAATTTGTTATTCTTGGATTCATTGAACTAAAACCAAGTTATCATCAATGGAATTTGATTAAAGATTCAAAGGCATTGCTGACATATTCCTGTATATCAAATGTCTGAAAGTCTAATGGTGTCAGAGAGGTGTTCTTTTGACAGCTGATTAATGGATTAAGAGACGGAAACTTATCTCCATACACTGTCTTGATCATTGACTTCTTCAGTTATCTAAGCTATTATATTGCCATTTTCCTTCATAGCAACTTCAGATGTTAAATCTTTTTTTTTTTTTTTTTTACCTAAAATAATCCTTCTAGTTTCTGAACCATCATTTAGGTGTGTACCTATATAAACGTCCATCCTGCTCTAATGTTCTGCAATGGTATGAAAACCTTATAAGCAACTTAGTAGCTAAAACTTTGTCATCTATTTTCCAAACATACTTGTTAAATAAAGGATAGGTGAGATAGAGATTTTGGAAAAGTTTGCTGGGGTAATTGGGGTAAGTTCTTGCAAGACAGTTTAGGATCGTAAACAACTTCTTCATAGGGAAACGTTATTCTGAGAAGGACACAAGATAATTCTAGCATAGGGGAAATAACCAAAACCTCTGCCATCAAGTTGATTCTTACTCATTTTAGGTTAGCAACTGAGCGCTTAAATACTGCACTGTCAGAGTTCCTTAGCATAAGGAAAGATACTCTAACTACTAAGTAGATTAGCAAGAGTGTGCCTTTACCTAGATTCAAAACTTAAGAGTTACCAAAGATAGACCAACTACTAAGACAAATAAATCTTTATAAATAACTTTCACTATATTAGATTAGATAGAACAATCACAAGCAATTACAACCCTTTGCACATCTGTGATGGTTTCTTACACCCTGGACACAATTTGTCAAGATAATTAAAAATTAAGAACATCTCTACAACACAATGGCATATAACCAGTATATTATTTTTTAATTCCTACAGCTAATGTATTTATTTATCAGTATAATCATAAACTAGGAAACAATAAAGAATGGAATTTAATGGGAAAATATTAGTGTATTTTTACACAAATAATGCATGCCTTCTACATTTGTTTGCCAACCATGCCCTCCCCCTGCAAGGTACTTTTGTAAGCGTTATACCAATTTTTTTTTTTTTTTTTTACAGCAATGTATAAAAAAACTAGCATAGCAACATTTACGAAAATACCTCACTGGGGGAGGATGTAATTGGCAAACAAATGTAGAAGGTGCTTACTATTTGTGTAAAAATAGGGTAGAAGAGCATATTTGTAGAAGAAAAATACTGTATAAAGATGAATAACAATTTGCTGTAAAATACTGCAGACAATTAAAGGAGGGTTTTGGTTCACATAGCTGAAGAGTTGGCAATATGCTGCTATTTAAAACAAGTATTTTCCTGGCAGCACGATGGTTAAGACCTTGTCTGCTAACCAAAATGTAGGCAGTTGGAATCCACCAGCTGCTTCTTGGAAACACTTTTCGGTAGTTCTACGCTGTTCTATAGGGTTGACGTGAGTCGGAATCAACTCAAGAGCGACAGGTTTATTCATACAGAAACATAAGAAGAATGATCCTGTGTATGATAAATTTGTTAGAGATCTGAGTTTAAAATTTAGGTCCCATAATTGAAAAAGAGTATCAAGAATTAAAAGAGAGAATAGAGCAACAAAATGAAAGTCATTTAAGGTTTATGACAAAACCTTGTAAAAAAAAAAAAGAAAGAAAAAGAAATTTCAAAATGTTAACATGAGGAAAAAAAAAAATCAAATGTGAATTTAAATCAGGGTTTCAAACTGCTTAGTTCAGTCATGGCAGATGAAGCAAAACCTGAACGGACCTGATTTTTTAAATGTGGATGAAGTGGAACCATAAACTGAACGGGAAAAATTATAGGTTGAAATCCTGCTAGAAACTTAATCTCCGTCTTAGAAAAGGAGGACCACATGCGCATTGCATAGCAACCATATCTCTTGATCATCAGAGTCAGAAACAGTGGTGTCCCAGTCAAAAATGGCGGCCAACCGCGCTGCTTTGAATGTGTGTTGCTCTGCGCAGTCCCGGCAATAATCCAATTTTCTGCGTCAGGCTCCTGAAAGGGCTTATCACACCTCTTTGGAGTCTCCCATTCTAGAGCTTCTACCTGTAATTTTTCTCATTCTGCTTATCATTCTACTTCACCCAATTTTTAAAAATTCGAGTCTGTTCCAATTTTGCTCCATTGGTGATGACTAAACCAGTTCAAACTGGTTAAAAGCCCTGATTTAAAATAAATACAGGCTGTTACAAGAAAACATTGAACAGTGAGGACAAAAGTGAGAGAAATTCACTTAAGTTCTAGAAAGAGGATTTTGTTTTTCCTAAAATATTTTTTCCCTGACCCTCTCTTGCTCCAGAGTATAATATCTGGAAAGAGTGGTAGATGATACAAGGTTCTGCATAAGGGAAATGTTGATATCAGTTCTTTTTTTTTTTTTTTTTTAGACAGAATCTATCTTGTGCAAAGTTTTAATACAGTCCTGCCTGGCAATGGAGAAATACATTTTTTTAATACTTATATTTATAGATAAATGTATTGAAAGTACTTGGAAGGCTTAATGTAATAAACCTGAAGGTTTCCTGAAACATGGGCACAATATCACAATTTTCTAGGTGGTAAGTTTTGTTTTGTTTTGTTTTGATATTATACTCTGGAGCAAGGGATAGTCAGGAAAAATACTTTGGGAAAAAAAAAAATCCTCTTTCCAGAAGGATAAAAATGGATACTGAGATTGCAAAGGAGAAGAAATGACGACGGAATAGGCATCCAAGATTAAGCAACTCCTCCAGGGACAGAGTAGGAAATGATCATGTTGATGCCTCCTGCTCACCACCCCTCATGAACCCCTTTCATATTAATGGATACATTCCAGGGAGAAGGCATTATGAATTCTTCGTGTTGTTTTAAGATTTTTAATTCTGCAAATATTGGGTATTTGTGAATTATTGTTGATTAACTCCTGAGTATAAATGGAAGGAAATTCTGTTTTTCAGTTTCATAATTTAGACCCTAATAAGACTTTGGAAACCCTGGTGGCACAGTGGTTAAGAGCTATGGCTACTGACCAAAAGGTCTTCAGTTCTAATGTGCCAGGCACTCCTTGGAAACCCTGTGGGGCAGTTCTACTTTGTATAGGGCCACTATGAGTTGGAATTAACTCAACAGCAATGGGCTTTTTTTTTTTTTTGGTAATAAGACTTTGTGAGTTAAAATCAACTCGACGGCAAAGGGTTTTTTAATAAAACTTTATAAAATGATTTAAGATCAGTAAGCTCCATGAGAAGGAGCCCTGGTGGTGCAATAGTTAAGCACTCAGCTGCTAACCAGAAGGTCTACAGTCCTAACCTACCAGCAGCTCTGCAGGAGGAAACACTTGGTCATCTGCTCCCATAAAGATTACAGCCTAGAAAACGCTGCAGGGCAGTACTACTCTGTCATACCCCATGGGGCAGTACTACTCTGTCATACCCCATGGGGCAGTTCTACTCTGTCACATCCTATGGGACAGTACTACTCTGTCATACCCCATGGGGCAGTTCTACTCTGTCACATCCTATGGGGCAGTTTTACTCTGTTAAATTGTGTCATTATGAGTAGGAATTAACTGGACAACACACAACAACAAGAAGAAAGCTCCAAGATGCAGAATATTCTTCTTACAGAATCTACTGAAAACAGCAAAACAAAAATTTCAAAAAGTATTCATCCAATAAACATTCTCTGTAGTTGGGAAAATTTGCATTAATCTATTTTTATTTAACAACATCCCTGTTTCTCTCAATAAAAGTATTTTGAAAGAGGAGAATTGTTAAAATAGAAAAGAGGAGAAATTATATGCAGCATAGTTTAAACCTTTTGCCTAATTTTCATGTGGCCTGGTGCCCTGTATATATTAGGTCGTCTCTGGTTTTTATTATGCTGTGAACATAAGGTTACTATTTTCCCATCAGCTTTTTGTGAATAGGCAAGAGCATTCAAACCAAAAATCTAAGTTTGTGTTTTTCTACTGAAAGAAATATTTCTTGTGAATAGGGAAGATGATTTATGTGCATATAGTTGACCTTATAAAAAATAATCTTTTGTGTTCATCATAAAGTTGAATTTATATTGCTGTCATTTTTTCCAGTTTCTTTCTGTATATTTCTAATATACGTTCACTTTTTTTTTTTTAGGTTGTAGATCTCTGAGTCTGCACCGATTATGAAGTTTAAAGATAGCTATTAGATGTTTTTGTAAAAAAATTCTTATTAATAGGATGTTTCTTTTTTTAATGAACAGTGAGAACAGTTTCACTGCAATTTTTGCAAAGTTTTAGCTAACTATTCTAGTGACTGAAAATGATTTTGTCTATTATTTATTGTTCAGAAATTAATAGTTCAATATATTAATATAGCTATACAATAGAGTAAAGCTAGTGATTCTTGTTTATATATACTGAAATCTGAATTTCTTCTGGCAGGGAAAAATTACTTTTCCACATTAAGAAAGCGTTTCTGTTCATGTCCTGAAATGCATTTTTTTAGCCTGCGGAGTATAAGTTACCCATTCATTTGATATGAAGGCTGAAATTTAGTACGTGCAACAGAGTATGTATCTGTTTATGTGTCTCTCTGTAATAGGATTCTGGCCTGTGATGAGTGGTTATCCATATACACATGAAGGATTAGATACGTATCTTCCTTTTTTCCAAAAATGCCATTAGCTTTGTCAATCTCTGAAAATAGGTGGAAAGCTGCCTCAGTATTTCTGATGTTTCTTATTAAAAAAATAGCCACAATGCCAAATGGAGAAATACTAACATTCTATGAAGCATGACTATAAAATAATAAATACCCAAATGGGTGTTGTCCTTCACCATGGTCACTTTGGAAGGATACGTATTTATTTTAGAAATTCTGTTATGTTCAAAAGATTTTGTTAATACATTTTTGGAGCTACCTTCAGAGCCAGTTTATGCACCACATATCATTCTTCAACAATCAACGGGAAGGCATTGTATTATGGTCACTGCAAACGTGGAGACAGCCATTGTATAGGCATGATGAACATTTATTTTAATGAGTCTGTGGTCTGTGTCCTCATCAAATGAAATAAGCATTCATCAAGTACGTTTTTATTCTAAATGGCATTTTTTTCTAGACAAAATGATTTATCTGTCACATGGGAGGTGAGTTTTGAGG
The DNA here is from genome assembly GCF_024166365.1 of Elephas maximus indicus. NCBI lineage: Eukaryota > Metazoa > Chordata > Mammalia > Proboscidea > Elephantidae > Elephas > Elephas maximus. Next base: position 141,325,397 of record NC_064822.1, read on the forward strand.
CTGATAGGTTCATAAAGGACCTCATAGGCTATGCCTGGAACATACATTAGTTAGATTCTTTCAAGACATTAAAAAAAGTTTCAGGCTGGGTCAGCGAGAGTGTGGGCTGGATATTTTACTCACTCTTATTATACTGTTTAGTTATAGCTGAATTCTGGATGAGGATATGAGGTCCTTACTATGACCCATCCCTCTTACTTCTCCTTATGGGATTATAAAATCTTATTGGAGTCCATAGTGTTCTGAATACCTAGTTACCATTTGATACTCACTTTCATTGGGGATGTCTAAGATAGGCCCAGGAAAACCAGCCCACTAGCTATCATACCATGTGAAGAAGGTAATAGAAGCTATGGGGGGATATTCAGCCTTCTAGTACAAACTGTCCATTTATTCAAAATTGTTTACTGTTCTGAGCACTGTTCTTTGTGGTCAAGAGCCAGACTTGTTGCCATACCTCATTCATTCAGTCACTTATTAATTCACTCATCCACCTACTATTTCTTGAACACGTACAATGTGCTAGGAACTAAACCCAGTGCTGGGAAATACAGGAGTGAACAAAGTAGGATAAATCACTGCCCTCATGGAGCTTACATTCTATTGGGGAAACAAACAATAAATAAGATACATGCATAAAATGTAGACTATATTAATAATATGTGCTAAAGAGAAAATGAGAATTTAAAGTATAAGTGGGTTGAAATTTAGATAAATTGTTCAAAGATGGCCTAATTGAGGTGACTTTGTGTAAATACTGAAAGGAAGTGAAGGGGAGAGCCCTGACAGTGTATCCTAGAAGAACATTACAGATAAAAGAAACAAGGAACAATAAGAAGCAATAACAAAGAGGCCAGTGTGGAGCCAGTAAGGAACCTGCAAGGAAATGAAGTTGGAGATCCAGGTGGAAACTAAATCACACAAGGCCTTATGAGAAATGGTAAGGAATTTGGATTTGCTTCCTAGTATATTGGGAAGCCATTGAAGGGTTTTAGACAAGAAAGTGACATAAAACGATTAACTTTTAAAATTTCTTCTCCTTTCTGTGGACAAGGAAATACTGAGTGTCAAGAATATAGACAGAGAGACCATCAGCAAGTTATTGCAGTAATCCAAGTAAGAGAGGTTGGTAGCTTTAACTATGCTTATGGAAGTATAATGGTGAAAAGTAAAGAGACTTGAGACATATTTTGAAGACAGATCCCACACGACCTGTTGGTGGATTAGATATGGTGAATAAGAGAGAAGTAATAAAAAAATGATCCTAGGTTGTGCCAATTTACTCTGGTTCAACTCCCTGCTGAGCTGAGAACTTTCATTTCTACCCACAGACACACTGAATCAGACTCTCCATTTAAAGATCCCCAGCTTCGTAGTGTTGGTGCAGCATCTCAACCTTATGTCCTTACATGACAACATCCAACACAGAAAGAAGGGTAGCTGAGAAGACAGTGTGCAGCAGAAAAGGGCTTTTTAAAAAGTTAACTCTCTCTTCCAATTGGGAATAAAATCATTGGTAGAAAATAACCAAGAGTTTTCCTTAATGTCGTGTTAGCCAGAGCTGCAGCAAATATCTATCCCTAGGCCATTCCTTGAAAAAAGGGAGGCTATTATCTTGATATGAGAAGACAAGTATGAGTCAGTCCTTATGACTAGGGTTCTGTCATCAAGGAAAAAAAGATGCATTGAAAATGTGATCACCATGATCCGTTAGGATTTATCCGCTCATAGACGGCATTTAAAAATCACAGGATAGGATACTATCACCTAAAATGTACCCACTCTCCACCCTCAATATCTCTACAATCCCTCCATAATACCCATTTCATATGGCCGCTGGAAGAGCAAAAGCAAGTAATCATCTAGTTTACAGTATCCCCTGCAAATTGGTTGCTTCCAAAAGTGAAATAAAACTATAATCCAACAAGCTTAAACTAGCGATTATGATAATTTCTCCCCATAGATAAGCACACAAAAAATACATGATCTCCAATAACTTCATATTAGTTTAAGAAAAAATACAGCCTAAAATATATTTTTTTCATTAAAATATTATAATATCATAACAATATAACATTTATTTCCCAACCCATTCCTGTCAAGTAGATGCCAATTCATAAAGACCCTACAAGGACAGAGTGGAACTGCTCCACAGGGTTTCCAAGGTTGTAATCTTTATCTGAGAGACTGCCACATCTTTCTCTTGCAGAGCAGCTGGTGGGTTTGAACTGCCGAACTTTTCAGTTAGCAGCCCAGCACCTAACCACTGCACCACTAGTGCTCCTCACGATTTTTATGATTTTTATTAGGGACTTAAATTTTAGCAGTCCTGTAAAGTAGACATTTAATTGTCATGAGCCACATTATTCTTATCTTTGAAATTTTTCAGGACTTTTGCATTTGCTGTCCATTCTGCCTGGAAGGCCTTTCCCTTAAATCTACATAAGGTCAACCACGTCTCATTTGGGTCTTGACTCATGCCATTTCTTTGAGCTGTTTCCCCTGATCATTTTGTAGTCATATTCCCACCTAATCAGTCTGTATCCTACTCTGCTTTTAATGTATAGAACTTACCATTAATCAAACATTTTATATATATATACATTTTTTTTTGCTTATACCTTTGCATTATTTCCTCCTTTTCCTCCATGTGATCAAAGACTTCATCTGTTTTCTTCTCCACAGTCTACCAGTATTTATGACACATATGCCATAGAGTAGATACTCAGTTAATATTCATTTACTGTTCTGTAGATTTGAAAATTACTGCTCTGCATTGTCTTTAATAATACAAAGAGCATTTAAGTTATGTGATCTCTGGTAAGTATTTTGTTAAAAATTACTTTTGTTGGATTTTTGCTGATTGTGAATGTAAATTCTAGTTTGTTGTTATTGTTAGTTCCTGTCCAGTTGATTCTGACTCATAGCAACTCCATGTGCTGCAGAGTAGAACTACTCCATAGGGTTTTCCTGCCTGTAATCTTAATGGAAACAGATCACCAGGTCTAACTTCCATGATATCACTGAGTGGGTTCGAACTGCCAACCTTCAGGTTAGCTGTGGAGTACAAACTGTGCCGCCTAGAGACCTTAAACCCCATTGCCGTTGAGTCAACTCTGACTCATAGCAACCCTATAGGACAGAGTAGAACTGCCCCATACGGTTTCCAGGGAGCACCCGGTGGATTCAGACTGCCAACATTTTGGTTAGCAGCCATAGCTCTTAACCACTATGCCATCAGGGTTTCCCCTGTCTCACTAGTCCATTAGTGACCATGACTAAGTTGCTCCCCTGCTTTCTTTTAGAGTATTTTTTTTAATATAAATTTTCTACTTCAACATATAGAATAAACGGAAGCATATGACTATGCTTTCCTGGTCATAGTAATTGGACACTAAACCCAAGCCAATTATGAAAGTTTTCCATATGGCTATATTGATTTTATGTGCGTATACATGTCTATACTCATAGACTTTCTTAACCCATGTCTTTGCTGTACCTTAATGTGGAAATGAGATACCGTAACAAAGGCTTACCAGGTCATACTGTGTCTTTATGACTTTGAAATTAATCATTTGCCTATGAACTAAGATACAAACTAAAGTTTTTCTTGTAAAAAATGCACTTATATTGTAGGGCTGATAGGCCTAAAAGATGTGACTCAGAATATCATCAGGGAAAGTAGCTAATACTGTAATAGTTATTGTCATGGGCTCCTCAGTTTGCCTGTCTACAGAACACAATTTTCTTCTTTACCAGCTCCAATACCCTTTTTTCCAAAATAAATAACTGTAGGATGTTTACATCATTTGGCCTTATGACTCATCTTGGAAAAAAGTGCTTGGTTAAGGTATTTATTTGAGTTGACATTTGCTAAGTGACAGGCACCAAATTAAATATTTGAATTGTTCAGATGAATAAAAATGTAGTCAATGCTTTTGAGTGTCCATAGCCTAGTGGAAAAACGTACATGGGGCATGAAGTGAAATAAATGGAAAGGACAACAGGAAGTGTCTAGAAAAATGAAACTCAGAGAAAGAAAGACTTCTAAGAAAGAAAAAAGAGAGTTGAGACAAATAGATCTGACTCAGGGACTGTGCTAGAAAGTTAATGAAATCAGTAAGCCACAAAGAGAGATTAAATCACCCTAAGAAGAAAAATATACCTGTTAAAAAATCCTAAGCACAACAAGCAGAAATATTAGGAGAGCTTTGAAAATTCATAGGAAAATGGAAGAAACTTAATTCCAGAAAATATGTTTCTGAATTTATGTACCTCTAGTAGGTCAAAAACTGAACCCATTGCCATCGAGTCAATTTCGACTACAGTGAGTCTATTGGACAGAGTAGAACTGTCCCATAGGGTTTCCAAGGAGTGCCTGGTGGATTTGAACTGCTAACCTTTTGGTTAGCAGCCATAGCTCTTAACCACTACACCACCAGGGTTTCCACCTTTGGTACAGGGGCCGTTTAACATTATTTGAACATTAGCTTTTGCACTTGTGTGATCAAAAAACCCTAGATGGCCTGTGAATGCTGACATTCTCCTGCAATCTTTTAAGTGGGGTTAATAAGTATTAACTCTTTACTGAGACTCTCCCATATATCAGGCACTGTGCCCAATCCAGAAACCCTGGTGGAATAGTGGTTAAGTGCTATAGCTGCTAACCAAAAAGTCGCAGTTCGAGTACACCAGGTGTTCCCTGGAAACTCTATGGGGCAGTTCTATTCTGTACTATAGGGTCACTACGAGTTGGAATCAACTCATCAGCAAAGGGTTTGGTTTGGTGCCTAATACAAATAAAAGACAAAGGCCTCTGTCCTCAAAAAGGTCATAATCTCTGGTGGGAATATAAGTGAATAAGCAACATAATAAAATATTCTTGCCACAACTCTCCTATGACTGTAATTGTTTTCTAATGTTAAAAACTATAACCCAAGCAATCCGTTGACATTTAAATCATGACTATCTGGTTGACGTGTCCTTCCATACAGTTACTTTGTTCTATTTGTTCTATTATAGAAAACACAGTGTGAGTTGAAATCTGCTTGTGTTTTTAAGTGCAAATTCTTATCTGTGGCTGACATATCACACTGTATTGTGAGAAGTCCAAAATTTAGGCTCTTTCTTAAATTTAATTATCTGGTACTTTCCTACAGCAATCTGTCTCCTATTGACACATCAGATTTCATTTTGTTCACATATCTTTTGTGTGTGCCTCCTTGATATTGATAACCGTGGCCGGTGTAAGAGCTTATCTCCTTTTGATTCTGAAAATGTAATAAAGAAAGAAAATACAAAGTAACAGTCACATGCACTAGTTATTCAAGCTTCCATCAAACTTCCATGCAAACTAACATTGGGGGAATATGATATGCATGCTGCAACTCAACATCAGTGGTAGCAAAGAGAAACACAGATGTCAAGGGACGGTGCTTCTTTGACAAATACATGAAGGAATAAATTACCGAAACAAAGCAAGCTTATTGTCTTATGAGAATCTCTGTTTTACTTTTAAGGCACAGGACTTTTATGAGCGTAGTCTTGTTTATTATACTGCTCTTTTTACTTCAGAAAAAAACTCTTTTATTCTTACCTAACAATTTATAAATAGAATTACATGAAAAAATAGAAGAGATTCAGCATTTTATTCCATTTGGATAATCTTAAACGCTCATCAAAATTAAAGGAATATTTGACAGAAAAACATAATATTAAAAGAAACCTTAAGAATCTTATCAGGTAGTTCTTATCTGACTCTAGGCAGATTTTTAATTTTGAAAGACTTTCTGAAAAGGAATCTTACAACATCTTATAGAAATTCTTCTTTATATCTGACTCGAATCCTTTATACTCTATTACAAATTTTCTACCAAAAAAAAAAAAAAATAGCAGTCTAATATAGAGTATCCTGTATCTTTGGCCTACAGCCAATGCCAAAAACATTATAACTAATTAATACAGACATTCAGAAATTGTGAACCCCAAGATAATTAATTTTGTTTCTTCTGGATTTTACAGATGAAAGTAAAATGTGATTTATAACTATAAAGAAGGGAAGAACTAGTCATTTGGAATCATTTTATGTAAAAAAGACATAAAATTTGAGATTTGTTGTCTATTTAAAATCAGAAACCAGAAATTTTTATTCAAGAAAACTCTAGAGAAAAAATTTTGGTTTTGAACCCTGAAGTGATTAGAAAAACTCAGACATTCATTTTTGCCCTCTCTCTGAACTCTTTCTTTGCCTAACAAGTTTTCTTGATCTCATCATTTTCGCTGTTTATAAAAGTAGTAGTTGTACATAAACAGTGAATATATTTATAGATTTTATGAAATCACAGTGAATTGTCTTGTGGATATGTTTATCCCAAGTTGATTTGGTTCTGTGTGGTTTAGGGTTCAAAAAAAAAAAAGGCTATCAGTTTGTAGTAAGGGTCATTACATGAAGGGCCACTATTTCCTACCATCTTTCTTTTGTGGCCTTAGAATGTAGATTGGGGGCCCTGAGCAAAATTGAGGGCCAGACTCCTCAACAAGGTTCTTAGCCTGCTCATAGCCACCCTGATAGGAAGATTCATCTATAGGGAAAGGAAAGGAATAGCTCCCTCTTTACCCTTGCTCTGCAAACTACAAGCAACACATTGCCTGAAAGTCATTGAAGGGGACTGGAATGTTCAGGAGTCTCAGAGTGTGGTTATAACTGGACTTAAAAAAGGTCACTGAGTGGCAAAAAGGGTTTGTGCTGGACTACTAACCTAAAGGTTGGTGATTTGAACACACCCAATGGCAGCAAGGAAGAACAGCCTGGAGATCTGTTCCATAAAGATTACAGCCTAGAAAACTCTATGGAGCAATTCTACCCTGTAATCCCTAGGGTCTCCATGAGTCAGAATCAACTCAACAGGAATGGTTTTTGTTTGTTTTTTTATGCCTGGACTTGAGTCCTAGCTCTATAGGCTACGTATGTGTGTTCCTGGGCAAACACACTGTCCTTTACACACAATAATTTAAAAGGGTCCTCACCACACTGTCTTAAAGACAAGACATGAAGGTAAATATGGTTTTTCCAGACTAGGTTGACTTGTAGTTTATCAGTGGCACTAGGCTCTATTAAGGTATCACTTAAAATAGTGTTTTTTTTTTTCTTTTAAACAGTGGGTGGTGACATCTTATTGGATAACAGAATCAAATTAATGATTTGTAACCAGCATTTTAAAACCAAAAACCCATTGCTGACTTATAGCGACCCTATAGGAAAGAGTAGAACTGCCCCACAGGGTTTCCAAGGAACAGCTGGTAGATTTGAACTGTTGACCTTTTGTTTAGCAGCCGAGTTCTTAACCACTGAGCCACCAGGGCTCCAAGCATTTTAAAGGAAGCAGAATATAATAAAATCAAAACTATAACTTACATTAAATACAGTGAAGATAAGTATTGCTTTGTGAAACTTTTGTTTCAGTTATATATTTGCATTGTGTGTACCGAGTTGTGCTGTAAAATATATTTCCTACCATGTACCAAAAAAAATGCTTAAAAGCCATTGGTTGAAGGAGCTAAACCATCCAGTGCAACTAAAAATGAAAATCGAAAACCTTACCACTCACATATACAGAGCACAGACCAGCATCAAGAACAATGATAGGAAGCAGTGCAGTGATAATCTCCAATGTATGGGATCACCTTAGGCAGTCTTTCTGGCTGTCATCTTGTCACATTAAGTAAAGTAGCTGAGCTGTAGATGCCATTTCCATATGATATGTAGAAACTCACACATGCCTATTCAGTTGGATACTTAGGGAAGAAACTAGATAGAACAGTTAAACAGACAAATTTTCTGACAGTGAATGCTTATTTAGGCTATCTAAGAACTGTTATTAGGAGTCCTTTACGAAAATTCACAGTGGTGCTATGACTACTGCAGAGAGAATCATCTCTTCCTTTCCTCTACACATTTTAACAATTGTTCTCTGCCATTTTTTCTTTTTGGTGATGCAGCAAGATGGCTACTTGATGCCAATACAATTGCCATGTATCAACCTACTACTCAACCATTCGGATATCTATCTAGTGACTTAAAGCCTATATTATAGTTCTTCATTTTCTAAAACAGCTTATGAAACTGTCAGGCCTAAATTTTCCTGGACCCCAATCTATAAAAGGACACATAATCATAGGAAAAATATTTTCACTATTGGTACACGTAGGTGTGCTCATGTTATTGACTGAGCTGCATAATAATTTAGGCATAGTATATCTTGCAAGAAGGGAGAGCAGTGTTGAAATACTGGTATTTTTATTTTCTGTGAGTTGGTGTTTTCCTTTCAAAATAATGATTTTTCACATTCTTGATGTAATCAGACTGATGCATCAAATCATCCATCCTGCAATTTTTGAAGCCTTTGGCGTTAAGTTCTGTGATGATGCTGTTTTACGTATTACTTCCTAATGTGGCTGCCAAGGCAGAAATTCAGCTGTACCACTGGGACCCCACTGTTTTTGTTCCAGGAACAGTTGCAGATCCATAATATCCATTTTCTGGAAACAAAAGCTTTCATAACTAAAAGAGACACCCTATGCTCATATATGTTAAGCCAGGTTTAGAAAGTAAACAAAAGAAAAAAGCATACATGTTGAACCATGCGAAACTGCTAAAATTTGTCTATTTTGGGTTTCAATCTAATATTACCTTTGAGGGAGTAAGGCAATATCCTATATCCAGTACACACTTTTGTTTCTATATCTAGACTCTCTGAGTTGAGATGGAAATAGATGTGGTCTGATGCTTTTCTTCACTCCTGTATTCAACACATACTTCATTTAGTTCTTACTATGTCCAGAGCACCAGGCATGTGGTAAAGCCAAAGTTAGAACCTATGCAAACTTATAAGAAGCATGTACCATTTTTTTTCTTCAGTTGATAGTGGGGTGATAGTAAACCAGAAAGTTACATGTTCCTGTTGCTTATAAATATGACCCAAAACTTGATATTCCATTGAAATTACAGATTTTGTCTAATTTTTCTTAAGTTTGGTATTACCATCATCAAATTTCTTTCTAGGTTGTCCCTGTATTTATTTCTCCTGAGTAGATTCTTTCTACAATCAACCTTCTCATCGAGTCAATTCCGACTCATGGTGACTCTATAGTCTTTCCCAAATATCCCCTCCCTCCAATCTTAAATATTGATGGTCTAGCTGTAAGAATTCAATGCCCTGGTGCATTGGTTAAGAGCTTGGTTGCTAACCAAAAGGGGGCAGTTCAAATCCACCGGCCACTCCTTGGAACCCCTATGGGGCAGTTCTACTGTGTCCTATAGGGTCGCTATGAGTTGGGACCAACTCAAAAGCACCTAAAAACTTTCAGTGTCTTTAAACATTAACAAAATCCTAAAGTAAGTCTTTAACATATTAATTGTACCAGCTAAGGGTAATGAGATATTACAGTTGCTCATGTTAGTGTTCCTTCATATTTGAGCAGAGAATAATAAGTGGATATCTGTGTCGATTGTTCCTTTACAAGCCCTTCCCTGCCTGGCCTGACTGTTGCTATTTCTAGCTCTTTCACATTTACCTTAGAAGTTGCATCTTGGTTTTTTGCTTGGAGGGAACTCTTTGTTCTGTGGTTGGTGTTTTTGTAACTCTTGCTTCCAGCCATCAATATCCAACGCTGCAGGGCCTTTTTTTGTCTTCAGAGAGTTATCATTTTGTTGCTTTAGGTTGACCGTCCTACTTGCGATTACTGTGCTGAAGGCACCGGTCTATAAACTGAGTATAGCAGGGCCATACATCTAAGCCAGTGATTCTCAACATCCACAGCACAGTGGAATCACCTGGGGAGCTTTAAAAATGCTCATGCCTGAACTTTGCAATAGGCTGAAAGATAATGTCTGTAACCACTTTCGGTAACCCATTTTGGTGATTACCTAGTAACTACTTACAAAGTTTTGGATGTCTGCCCAAAGTTTATCAGAGTAGAGTTTAGATTTCAACCGGGTAAGAAACAGTATCGGTAATAGCTCTGTGTCGTTCTTTGGTATCTGCTGCAAGATTATTCTACTCACCTGATGATTTGGGCACTTTTCTCCTGAGAGTAATTAACATCTATGTAAAGATGTAATCACCTGAAGCAGCTATGTAAGCAGGAGCAATCTCAAAAGCTTTCCTTTCTAGCTGCAAAGAAATTGCATTACAGGAGCATTTTGCCAACATATCTTAGAACATCAGTATAATCACTATTAGAATGAAGCATTGTGAGACCGAACAACAAAAAGAGATTAATTTCTATTAAATATCTACATCTGTTGGTTCTCTAAAGTAGATTAGGCTGGGAAAGCCTAATGGTGGTTTTTACCCAATCTCCTTTGACTCTGTGCCCAGTCTTGCAGTTGCTACTGAGGTTCACCAGAAGGAAAAGAGAGAGGAGACAGAAAAAAAGAAAGTGGCCCCAAACATGTAACCAAACGCCAATTTAATTGCTGTTTGAATGAACTGTGTTGTTATTTGGGTCCGGTCTTAATTTACATTGAAGATAGCATGCTTTTGTTTAGAAACAAAGATGGGTTTTTTTCACTATGTAATATTATACATTTTAGAATCAAAACTTATCTGAAGTTTCTGAACTGAACTTGTCCGTGTCAATTTCACTGAAAATCCAGGTCTAAGTCCATCTGTGGAGCTCTGGTGGCACAGTAGCTAAGAACTCGGCTGCTAACCAAAAGGATGGCAGTTCGAGTCTACCAGCTGCTCCATGGAAATCCTATAGGGCAGTTCTACTCTGTAGTTTAGGGTCGCTATTAGTCAGAATCAACTCGAGGGTTGCGGTTTTGAGTTTTTTGGTAATTCCATCTGTTATTGTTTCAGAAAGGGCTACAGATGTAATTATGAGGATACTTTTTCCTCTTTTTTTTTCTACCTCTATATATTTTAAGACGGTTGAAAGATCTTTGTCAGCATTTGCTGTAGCTTTTACGTTTCAATGCCTCAGTGCATTGAACTGTAAACAACATGATGTTCAGGAAATGTGGGACGGCACCATAGAATTGTTGCTGTTGTTAGTGTTGCCTTAGAGTTGGCCCCAATTCATAGCAACCCCATGCACAACAGAATGAAATGCCACCCGTCCCGGCACTATCTCCATGATCCTTTGTGGATTGGACAGTTATGATCCATAGGGTTTTTAATTGGTAGATTTGTTTGGAAATAGTTCACCCGGCCTTTCTTCCTAGTCCATCTTAGTCTGGGAGCTCCCCTGAAACCTGTTCAACATCATAGCAACATGTTAGCCTCCACAAACAGATGACTGCACACGAGATACATTGGCTGGGAACTGCGTGGAAGGCAAGAATTCTACCACTGAACCACCAGTGCCTCAACGATAGAATTAGCACGGTACTCATGAGTAGGGGCCCTAGAGTTAGACTGAATTGATTCAAATAATGACTCTGCCACTTTCTAGCTCTGTGACGTCTCCTAATTTCCTTAACTTATCTGGGCCCAGTTTCCCTCTCTGCAAAGTTTGGGTAATAACATGAGCCTCCTCATAAGGTAATTCTTAACAACAAATCAGCTATTAAACTTAAAGCATTTAGCACATCTCCTCTCACACGATGAGCATTCAAGAAAATTAATTAGACCACGCAGTCATACAGAGCTATATGCAAAGTCCAGTGAAAATGTGGTTATTACCAAGAGCTTTAGTACTGGTAGAAATTTTGACTACACTCATTACTTATCAAAGGATGGGTGAAGTGAAGATGAGTGGTGAAAAGGCCCCTTCCTTGTCTAATAACATTGAGGTTCTAGAGCAGCAATGCTCTGTGACTATGTGATGGAACATGTCTTATTGTAATTCTGTGTCATCAATTAAGCTATATATAAATTATTAAGTATGCAATTAGAAAGCTCTGTTCCACCAAGTATTTTTTGGAAATTCATAATGCTGTTTTTATTCCAACACTGGCATGATTCCAGAACCTGCTTTTGATGGTGATTCTGAGCACGTGTGAATTTTCATTTATAATGCCTCCCTAGAAGGGCAGCAGGTGATTTGGAGGCAACGTGATGAGGTGATTGCTAAAGGCAGATTCTTTTGTGTACCTGTAGCTTCACTTTCGAGGGGTTACTGTAATAGATGGCAATTTTTGACACTTTTTTGTAATTTTTTTCCTATAAGTGCTAATTTCTTAATGTGCTGGTGCAAACCAGGATAACCATGGTGTAAGCCGCTCCTCACAGTCCTTCTATTGACAAGTTCAGTTCTGGTTTGTATTGCCTTCTCATTTGTAATCCCTCAGCCTGGCAGAAATAGTCTTATCTCGTACTAAATTAATGTCTTTCAGGACATACATGCTTAATAGCAACTAGAATTAAAATAATTCCATACTCAAAATGTGAACTAGCATGCTACAGAGAGAAGATCCAGTGCAGTCCTCTTGTCCACTGCATGAGGGATTGTTCAGAAATCAGCCACTGTCAGTAGTTAATGCATTTAGTGTTACTGAGAAGCGGGGAAGGATCAACAGTGAAATGTGGAAGCTGGTTAGAATTCCTACAAAGAATTCGTTAACTTCAGCAAGACCTGATTTGAGAGAAAAGGCTCTAATCACCACACTTTTTAAATGAGCACTTGCACTGAATAGGTGCCAAGGTTTTGATTATACAACTGAGTATCTTATACTGAGGAATGCTGACAATTTTATAGGTATCGATGAGGTTAGTGGAAATATGCAAAATGTTTGAAATGTGCAAGAAATGTAAGCTTTCCTGATGTTAGATCAGATTATATTAAACTGGATTAGGGCGTGTTAAAATATATAGGGCAGAATTTGTTTCAAAACTAATTCATTATTACTAAGCAGTGATTCAGATGCAAGCAAAATGGAAAGTAAGAGTGCTTTTTTATTTATGTTTTTTCGGGTAAGCATTGAAAAGATTAAAACTTTTAAACTTACTCCAACTACTTCTCTTGCTTTTAACATAAATGGTCGAGAAAATCACTTTTTAGAACTGACTTAATCCCTCCATGAATTTAAATATTGAGAACTCTCAATCCTTAAAGACAAGTTACATTTTATCTCTGCAGTTGAAACTATCAAGGTAGAGGCTGAATTTTCTAATAGTTCCTTGGTTGCACACATTACCTGGAGGCCAAAAGACTCCAGTCAGTGAGCTTGGACTCTGCTGGTTTCATTTTATTTCCCCAGATAATTTTTTTAGTCATTAGCTTTTCATGAATTGAATATTATTGTTAGACCAAATGGCTTGCCCTTTATATCAATGTCTATTGGTTAAATGTCTATGTACTGAAATACCCCCCAAAAATGCCAACTTGAATTCCCAAATTTGCCTTTACTCATAAATAACAAGCAAAAAAAAAAAAAAACACCTTAGCCACTTCGTGAACAGATGCTTGAAATAAATTAGGTAACTCTATGTTTTTTCTATGTTACCTATTCAAGGATTCTCTAAGTTCAGACTTTCAATGTGCTTGCCTAGCAGATCCTTTTACTGTGGGCAGAGAACCACTACTGTCCGCAACTTAAATCATAACCTATTCTAGCACAAAAACTAGAGCTAAGGAACTCCAGAGCAATTCTTGTCTACCATTTGCAAAAGCTAAAAACAGCTATTACTTTAACCAGCTCCTGTTTCACATGTTGTATTTGATGGGCTCAAATGATTATATTTTCCAAACCCTTTACATACTACAAAGTTCATTCAGTTAAAAAAAAAAAAAAAGGGGGGACAGTGGCAACATTCTGAAGTTTCATCGTTCACAGATGACTTAGAGGATTTCAACTATAGATCCTATGGTTAATTAGTTTCAAAAATCAATTTGTTTTTTCTTCTTTTTTTCCAGTAGTGCAAATTTGAATTCTAAAACTCTCTTATGAATACAAATCCAGACCAACCAGGTTATTTAAAGAGACAATGGGACTAAGGTTGAGAGGACTAAAGATGTTACACTGCTTTTCCTACTAGCCATCCTATTGGTTGGAAAAAGCGCATGCTATTAGTGACTGCATAAGGCGACAAGGGAGTCAGCCCACCACCATTATCTGACTAATTGCTTTGTGAAGGGCTTTTAGAAAAATTGAGTCTGAAAGGCACTCTGTACTACCAATTTCTGGTCTTTTCTTAGTGTCAGTGATGCCTGCCAGAAGAGTACATTGTACAGTCTGTTTTTCAGATGACAATATTTTTATCGAAGTGATCCAGATTTTAAAATACTCTCTTAATAAAAAGTACAAAGTGGTCATCTGTTGTCATTTTTGGTCACTATATAGAGATTTTTTTTAATATTTTTGATGGCTCTGAATATTACTCCAATGAATAGGTAAGATATTTAATCAACTCCATATTGATGGACATTTTGGTAGCTTTAAACTTTTGTTACTATAACCAGGGCCGACATGAACACATATGAACAATACAAGTGTGTGCATGCATACACACACATACACACACACATCTTTACTCACATAGATGATTATTTCCACAGATTAAAGGACATGCCTATTTTGACACAAAAAAAATAGAAACTCTCTTAATCGAAATAACTGGCTAAAGAGGGAAATCATAAAAAAACATTATGTATATATAATATACACACACATATATATACATACACACATTTGTGTCTGTATGATGTACATACTTTAAACATTTCATATGAACTTAAAAAACATAAATGTAGGCTCAATCACTAATCCAGATGAAATTTAATTTTTTTTTAGGATCAAGGAAATTGTTATTATCGCCGACGGGACTCCTGATTAACATTCCTGTAATTTTTCTTGGATAAATGGAATCACAATGAATTGTCTAAGACTTTTTTTTCCCACTTTTTTAAGACAGCATCTGTTTTTCCTGATGTGACCTTCATATCAGAGTACTTATTTCAATTTCAACTTTCTCCATCCAAATAAACTTCCATTTTTTGGCACTTGGTTCGAATTAAAAAATAAAAAAGCTGAACAGAGTACATGGATTAATTTCAGTAGTTGGATTAACTGAGAGGTTTTGATTTTGGCAATTTCAAGGCTTTATAATTCTACTTTAAAAGTGCTCTCTGCTTTAATCATCTTCATGGCAAAATAGCTAAAATATTAAGGGTGAAAAAACTGCTGTGGAGTACATGGAAGTGTTAGCAGACCCTTAAATATATATGTGTATATATATATATATATATATATATATATATATAAAATCCCCTTATCCATTTCAAAAGAATTCAAAACATTTTACTATAGTTTTCACTGTTAAAAACAATGGCAGAAATTAGATGGGAAAAGTAAATTCCAGGGTCAGAAAGCTTATAAATTAAAAGTCATTGTGTCATAAGCTTACTGCTCGCTTACTAAAATTTTCATTTATGAACAACTTTTTTGCTCTTAGCTGAAATATTTTTGGCAGCAGATATAACAATGCACTTGTGACTAAACATCCCACATGCTTGGCTTTTTCTCTCATTGTCATGTTTTTTATTATGAGGTAAGCGCTTGCTAAGAATAATGTATCATCAGTTCGCGCTTTTAAAAGTTTTTTCCTACTGAATTAATTTTGGCTTTTGAACTTCAATCATGGTATCCAGGTAGCAAACTACACAGAAAATGTTCTCATGCTGTGTTTATTGAGATGCCCTGAACTCTTGCCCTGAGCTTATTTGATTTATATTCCATGTCTACTCTAACTGGGAATCTAGTTTAGCATCACTAAACTCACTGCATTTGCTTAATGACCGTGCATTCCTTGAGTCTGAAATTCACTGAGTCACTCCCTTGGGATTCTTCTATTGTTCTTAAACTGGAGAAGGAGGTAAAGCAAGGCAGGATTAGAAAAATGGGAGACAAAGAAAAATTAAAAAGCTTGAATCCTATTCACTTTGTTTGGGAAATGATTAAATGAAGGCTACAGTGCTGGGCTTTAAATACATACTTTGTTTTAAGATTAGTATGCAGCTTCCATTTAAAATAAGTAGCAGGATCTTACATTTATGCAGCACCTATCAGTCCCTAAGGAGCATGTTACAAACTGTACAGAGCACAGAAATCACTTTACCCACCACTGGAGTGGAACACCAAAGTTGTTTAACAGAACACAACAATACTGCAAGATCATTTAAGAGAGGAATTGAATGAGAGTACAGCCTCCAAAAGAAACTACAGAGGGGATTTAAGAAAGGCAGACTGCAATATCACAACTTGAAATTCAGCCAGTATATTCAGGCCAAACACTCCATTCCATTTTCTCCCTTAAACATTATAGTGCCTTTGACCCAATGATGGTTCTCTTGAAATTGTGGGGTTTCTATTACATAACATCTCCTGGATCTAGCCATATGGTTATTACTGGTATAGAACTGATCCAGAAAGAAAAATTCTACTTAATGAATTTCCCACTGTCATTGTTCTAGAGCACTTGGGTTCCCAATATTGCAGTGCATATGCTGTTTAAAACCCAAGGTGGCAGAATTGTAGGTTATAAGAGAGATTTTCTAATTCATCATAACTATCAAAAGACGCATGCTTAAGACATCATTAGATGATTGGAATGATTTAGAGGGATTCAATGAAGTCAAGTGAGTAAGGAGCTAGTAAAATAGATCTAAATGTGTGTCACTGAGGGATTGATGCTTCTTTGTCTCTGATTACAGAAGGGTATACTTGAATTTATATCACACTGTAAAGCTTTCCAACCTCTTGAATGGTAATGATCATTCTGCAAGTTAATTTATGTTTTTAAAAAATGTGTGTGTGTATTTAATCTTCCCTTCTGGAGAAACATAATTCATTTTCCTAAGCTGTTTGTGACTAACTCATACTTTAACTTTTGGTGACATGTAAGTATGTTGGACAGTTCCATTTCAGTATACATAACTCTACAGAAACTCTTCTACAAGGAAGAATGCAGGCTTTGAGGTCAGATTAGAGCTGTTTTTTCATCTGGCAGGTTTGAATCATTACTCCTTCTAAAAGGATTTATTTCTTTTGTTCCAATTTTAAAGTAACAATTGCTAGCATCTTGAAAAGCATCAATTATATGGAAAAATTGCCATGACCACAAACCATAGTAAAATAGTTAACCTTCACCTTTAGAGTAACTATGGCGCCACTAAGAATCCCATTTTCTGTGCTTTCAAATATGTCATGGCACTGCTTCCTCCCCCCTGCCCTCGCCTTTTTTACCTAATAGTCGAATCAAGAAAACCCAAATACTTGTTAGGTGATATGTTTGTGCGTATATATATGTATATGTATAATTATAATGAAGAAAAAACTTATATTCATTGAATTTTTGTGTTTATTTATAGGTGTTAGAACTAAAATTTACCAGTTTCCAAAATTCATAAAGTAACATATTTGGACATTTAAAAGTAAGTTAAAGTTATACTGAAAATAAATTAGGCCATAAATATATCGCTTTTCAGCTTTTTTGGCTAAGATCAAGTGCATACATATAAAAGCAAGGATAATTGTAATTTCTGTCAAAATAATTTTAGCATATAATAAATTCAGCTAATTCTCACCAATTTATCTTATGTTCCTGAAAAATTCCATGATTTGGATATAAAGCACTTAAAACTATACAAGTTTTGCCTTATTATTGTATTATAATTTAACCTGATTATAACTAATTATATTTATATATTATGATTGTAACTAATTATATTTCACAAAAATTTTAATAGTATCTTGTGTTTAGGCTATTTTGTTCTGATGGTTTTTGGCTGATGATAAGAAAGGATACTTGACGCTGCTTTTGGTTTTGGGTATTTCAATAGTAAAGTAACAATTATTAATAAAGGCAGGGTGGAAATAAGAAGATAACTTGGATATAGAGAGAGGAAGATTCTAGACCATTTTTTGTGTGTATCTCATATGCTCCAACTTCTTTTAAGTAAGTACATTATCTCATTTTATTCCACAATAACATTATAAGAAAAATATTATTTGTATTTTTAGATAAAGAAAATGGAGCTAAAAGATGTTCAGTAATTTGTCCTTGGTCACACAATTTTAAATGATAGATCAATAGAGCTGACTTTAAAACCCTTTCCATTAAACAATTGAACTGATTTGGTAAGTAATATGTTCAAATAAATCAAATTTGCAAAGCAGTACTTTGCTAAAATGATGAAGATTAACTCTACTTGTATAATACCTCTATGAAACACTAGGGTTCCCTAGAATATAACTTGAAAACCCTATAGCTGGGATTTCATAAAAATTATGGAATCCTTACTGTACGGGTACATCCTTACTATATAGCCATCTAAGTCCTAGCAAATAACAAGCCTTCTATGGGACTGTGCTAATTATACTTATTCCAGCAATAAAAGAAGTCAGCAGAACACCTTGTTCCAAGTATCACAACCAACATCACATGTCATAGGCCAACCACAGCTTTTTGAAAGGCATCATGACTGAACTCACAATATATCTGAATAGATCAAATAATGATTTAATATGATATTTTATTCTGATCATGAAATTTAATTAAACATGTATTTATTAATGGGATGAATAAGGTCACACAAAACTAAATTTCAATCCCAGATTTCTTTTTTACTAGCTCTGAATCTAGGGCAAGTTCCTCCAACTCTAATCAGCAGTGTCTTTATAGGAGGAATAAGGATGATGATAGTGTCTACCTTCTGGACTGTTGTACATTAATCATGTCTTAAATGAGATAATACATGTAAAACACTTAGAGTATTTGACCCATAGGAAGCACTTCAGAAATGATCATTATTATTTTTGTTTGCACACTAGCATAGATATTAATATACATCAGATGCTGCATAATGCCTCACCAGCAATTAGATATGTTTACTACCTTCATGGAATTTATGGACTGGACAGACAGGCAGTTAAAACAGGCAGGGGCCATGCAGTTTGTTAATTACTATGACTGAATTCCAAAAGCTGTCTCCAAGTTGAGAACTAGTCACATTGAAGCTATGTATTTCATGAGGTTCCCAGTCCAAACCCACATTTTTAAATTGTCCTTACCACCACGGAGAGCACCTCATCACTCAAGTATAAGACCAGATATCTAGGAGACTACTGTGGCTCTAAGGTCCCTGGTTGGCACAAATGGCTTGCCCCTGACAACTAACCTGAAGATTGGTGATTCAAACCCACCCAGCAGCACCATGACAGGAAGGCCTGGAGGTCTGCTTCTGTAAAAGATTATAGCCAAGAAAACCCCATGGAGCAGTTCTACTCTGTAATACTTGGGGTCACCATGAGTTTGCATTGACTCAGCATCAGTGGGTTTGGATTTTAGTTTTACTGTGGTTTAGGCAGTTACTCAGTTTGCCTACATTTATTTACTCTAATTGGTTTACAGTGAAATGTTGTGATGTGACTTTTAGGATACCAATTCCAAACAATCAGATGTGACTGTGGGTAAATGGCCTAGTGAGTTCTTCTTTTAGGGAGAAGCAAAACCTTGAAATGACTGGTAATACCAGTTACCATTGTAGCTTGGAAAGGAAATGATGACATTCATCATTTTCTCTTTCAGACATACTTATGAGTGTGTATGAAGATCACTTATATAAGACATTGGAATTAAGGTATTAGAATCTGTGTCATCAAAGGAATACTTGGTTAAGACTTGCCAATGCTGCAATTTGCCAACAGCTGGCACCTGTATGACCGAAGTTGCCAAGGCCAAAGGGAGGCTATTATACAAGGATTACCATAATAAGTTGTAATTGGTGTAAGAGGAGAAAAGTGAAGGCAGAAATGGCAGTGACCATGAATGAGGTCCAGGCAACAGATGCTCTTTTTGCAAAACTAATCGTGTTACTAAAAAGGATGACATTGCAGACCTGGGTGTTGGTTTTTCTTGTCTCTTGGCAGTCTGTAGGGATGAGTGTTTGGTGCCATCTTCTGAGAGACCCTGAAATGACATCTGTCCCATCTGTTTATAAGTGTTCATTTGTTTCTTTTGTTTTCTTCTTGGTTATCTGGAACGTACTATAGGATCATTAAATATTCATAGAAAGATATTCTCATAAAGGTTCAAACCTTAACTAAGAGACCCTGAAATGACATCTGTCCCACCTGTTTATAAGTGTTCATTTGTTTCTTTTGTTTTCTTCTTGGTTATCTGGAATGTACTATAGGATCATTAAATATTCATAGAAAGATATTCTCGTAAAGGTTCAAACCTTAACTAAGTTTGATTCTAGTAGAGGTTAAGAGGGAAATCCTGGAATGCATTTCCGCTTTTCCCATGATGAGCCGTGTCAAAGCATATGGTGAAACACATGATTATCGTGAGTAACTCCTTTTTAAAGCACAGTTTAGTTAAAAGTGATTAAAATGTTTTGCATTGATTATTGACTTCAGTAAACAGATAGCTTCTGCTATTTTCTTGCTATTGACAGTTTTCTAAAAAAGTATACTTATTTTCTAAAAACATAAGTAGATATGCATCCAGACAAGTACCCTCCTAAGGTGCTATACCCATTAACATTTCAGTTTATGGTAATTTTAAATGTTTTCAACTTGAAATTATTCACAATTACCTTGTTGGACATTTTTCAGCAGAAGGGCTGCTGCTGACAGGTGCAGCAGCCCGCCAGGAGAAACTGGGCATAGAGGAGATGCAAATCTCCCCTCAGAATTAGGTGAGGGGAAATTATGTGACTAAGTATAGCATCCATTTAAATAGGGCTGTAATTCAAGGCCTATCTCAAGTGCCTCCTCCTCTGTGATGCTTCTGTAATTACTCCAGGCCACATTGACCTCCCTGTCCTCTGAACTTCTACAGCTCCCAGTTTATGCAGGTAGTTTGGAAATTAACAGCAGCATGTAGTCTGTAAATCCATATTTAAATCAGTTGTTCGTCACATGGCAACTATTTTGCTAGGGGTAGGAGGTGTTTTATATGGTTGTGTATTTCTATTTTTTGTAGTCAGCTTCATTACCATTCTTAGGAAAGTATTGTCTGTCTCTGCTGCCAAAGCCCCTTAACCATCTTGTTGCCACTGCAGGAACCTGAGATTGGAATCCTCAGGACCTCTAGGTCCAAGAATCTAGAGTTCTCTTTTTCTTATGTTAACAGATTATCTAGGGCCAGAAGGTGGTAGAAGGTCAAGTTGGGGTGGGGAAGGGAAGGAAACTGGGTAATACTTACGCTTCTTTTTGTTACCATGTGATAAATTACACCTCTGGGGCAGCGTCAAGGAAAGGCTTTCTCTGGTAGCTTGAGTTGAGCAGATTTGGGGGTTCGATTCTCATTAGAAAACTAATGAAAGATTTTCAGTGTAAAGGTATATCTAAGAAAATAATTCTGTGAATAGATAGCTTCAGAGACAAAGAATGTGTCTGGAAGAGAGGCGTGGATAATGGTTCACCTTTACTGAGTCAAACATTCAACTAACGAGTGCTTACTATGTACCAGGCACTGGTTTTAGGAGGCACTTGGGAATACAACAATAAATATATTAGCCAGAATTCCTGCCCTCAGGAAATTTAAACTCTAGTGGAGGAAAAAAAAAAAAATCCACATACATATAAATAATGATTATAGTGGTAGGGGAAAAAATAAAGACAAAAATGGAATAATGAGTAGTGCGTCGAGGAAAGAAAGACCATTTATACAGAATGTTAGAGAAGGGCTTTCTGAGACGGTGACCATGGAGTTGAAACCTGTGGAGTAAGAACCACCCTGTAATATCAGGAGAAAGAGGATTACAAGCAGAGAGTTCAGCATATGCCAGGGTTCTGAGACAAGAATGGCCTTGGTTTGTTCTAGAGATGGAGAGTTGGATCATGACTGGGATTTAGTGAAAGATGAGGAAGAGTTACATGAAATAAGCAGGGGCAAATTATGTAAGATCCTATAAACCATGACAAGTGGACAGATTTAATTCTAATTAAGTAGGTTTTGAGGATGTGGAGAGTGAAGGAACGAATAGGATTAGATAATTCCCTAGCCTTAGCAGGTGGGTGGACATGTAAAGTGGTCCCAACACTTCCTCTGCCATCTCCTATTGCTCGCTCCTGTTTTTAAGCAGCCATATTTCCTCGGTTAATGTCCTTGTAAACAAGTACCCTAATGGCTTCTGTGTACCACAGTGTCTAGCACAGCTCAGAGTACACAGTCGCAGTTCAATAAATACTTAATTTATTTTCTCTACTACTTAAAAAAGAAAATATTATTTAAGAAAATATCTCAGAAGGAAAAACCTTGTGGTGCAATTTTTAGAAACTTCAGCTTTGCTCTAAAGAGGTTTATGTTTCCAAGATTATTTGGAACATTATCATTCCATTTAGGAGCAAATTTAAAATCTGAATTGTTCATTTTCCTTAAACGTTTGACTTGCATAAAGATACCTCTCCTTGTTACCATACGACAACTTCTGTTGTGGCTGTTGTGACATACTAAGTTGTGAATTACAAGCTTTCAGACTTTGAAGTTTTCAGTGCTTTCCATGAAAAAATAAGACTGTTTGAATATTTGTGGGTTTTATATTCCTATATTAATGCTTTAAATCTTTGTAGCTTTTGCTTTGCTGTTTAGACAAAGAGCCTTCCTTTTATTTGGTTTGGTTTGGCTTGGTTTATTTTTGGACTTCCAATGATTTATACAAGGACATCTACTCTGTGGATTGTCTACAGCAATAGGTGACCCTGCTTTCAGTTTTCCCCTAGTCGTCTGCCCTTTTCATTATTAATGAGCATTAGCAAAAGGCATCAGAGCAAATCAGGGCTATTGATACTAAATTACATGTATTAAGTCCTTCCTTGCTTCTGGGAACCACGATAAACACTTATATGGTTTATTTCAGTTAATCCATTTAAATACCTTCTGAGATAAGTATCACGACTGTTCTGATTTTACAAATAAAGAATGAGAATTGGGAAGATTTAAATCCATGCTTAATATCACCTCGAACTGAATTACAAATCTATAGCTTATACTCATAACTGTAAGGTTTATTGCTTATTGACATAAGAAGATCAATCTAGTTGATACTTTAATTTTTATCTTTGAAATAACTATTCTATTAATTTGAAATGTTCATATTTTCAACATTTTAAAGTGTTTATGTTCTTTAACCTGCATCTCTTCTTTGTTTTTTCCACCAATATCAATTATATCTGTTTCATTAATTCTACCTTTCTTTTATTATCATATTTTTCTCCCTAACCCAGATTTGATGATTTATTCCATAGGTACTTAGAGCTTAGCACAAAGAGGTCATTCTCTATATTTCATGACAGTTTTCCTCATTGTTCTCATGACCCTGTTTCCTGGATTCACAATATTTAGCTTCAATAAGATTTCTTTAGCTTGCATTCTGGTGTCTATGAATGGAATACTGCTGTGTGGAGTCTGAGGTCTGCACTAGAGGTTTTATGAGATTCTTTTTATTGTTAGATGAGTACTATGGCATTCCTATTACTGTAGGTTAATGTTTCTTTATCCTGTTTTTTCAATATTTTCCTAGTAAGACAGAGAGAGAGAGGTTGAAAAATCAATAGAATTAGAACTGAAAAGTGACCATAACAAGATGAAAATTGGACAGAAACAAATTGAATGTTTTTTTTTCTCCCAGTCTAAGTTCAAAATTAGACTAGGTATCTCCTGCTTCTCTCAGAAAATAAAAGATGGGAAATGCCACACAAATATCCATCTCATACCCTCCCATGGATTCCTCCATTGCATTCTGAACAAATGCTCATGAAATGAAGTCTCCTTATGTGTTCATAACAGGGACCAGGCTATCAGTAATAACATATTATCCACTGTCTTCTTTCATGAAGATCACATCCTTTGCTACCCCTTTTGATATTTGAACCTCCCACTTATCGAAGTCCATTAAACTACTCTTTATTATATTATATTCTTTACGGAACCTGAATTCTTGATTTACAACTTCAAGGCCTCCCATAACACCTCCAAGATACCCAGGTCCACCTGGTCTTTTTCCCCTTTACCTATAGTTCTCTCTTCCTGCACTACAGACCCATACAGAGAGACTTATTCTGGGGAAGTCCAGTTTTTTTTTTTCCTGGCCTCCACCGTAACTACATAATCTTTTTATCTATACAGGTTGTTCCCAACTTATAGCAGGGTTCCGTTTTGATGACTCTGTCATGAACTGACTCTGACATAAGCTGAATACCACAATTTTTTTTTTTTTTTTAGTTTTCTTGATTTTTGCCTTTTATTATCAGTATTTTTAACTATTCCGTATCATGCTTATATCTGATACCAGTATTTTTTTTCTCTTTGAAAACGTATTTCAAAATTTTCATACCAAATTGATGTTAAAAGTTTCAAAACTAATGATATATTCTAAAATAGGCTTGTGCTACATAGGGTTGCCTCCATTTTAAATACATTTGTAATATTGTCCTTCCATTTTAAATGACAGTTACCAACTTCTTTTCATTTGCTTTTTCCGTTTGACCTGTACACATTGATTAACACCATACATTGTCTCCTTGGAAATTTATTTTATCTGATTAATGTATTTGTTGCCTTTCAATCTTCTTGCCTAAAGATTACAACCAAGAAAATGCTATGGGGCAATTCTACTCTGTAACTCCTGGGTTCACCATGAATTGGCAATGGCTTTGGTTTTGGGTTTATCATTTACTGGCTTGCTAGTTGTTAGACTAGAAGGGTCAGAACCTATGTAGCCAGAAGAATAAAGGTTTAATCATTGAATAGTTTTGACCAAATAAAGATTATATTGTGCCAGTTTTAAGCATCCAGCAGATTCATGTCCAATAGACCAAAGTAAATATCAGAGTGCCTGTTTGTTTAAATGAATCCGAAGTACACAGTTGTCAGAAATATTCGTTCTACATGAAGGCAATTTGTTCAGAGGCTTATGTGAGTGACACAGTAATATTTCTATGTCATCATGTTTGTCCTTTATATCAATAATCTTTCATGTTCATACCTATTTAATATATTCTACTACTGTGTACTTTTGCCAAGTGAGGTAGGCCAGGATTATCTACACTTTACAAATGAAAAATCTCAGGTTGGGAGAGGTTAAATGACTTTGCCAAGGTCACACATTGAATCCGTGGCAGATCTAAGATGAGAACGATGTGCAATGAGCCATGTTGCCTCCCTTCTTGGAAAATAATTTATCAGGCACTTAGCCCAAATCAAGATTAATTGAGTCAGATGATATTCCTTCCTTCACCAAAGCACATTCAATTAATATGGCTGAGATATATCATTCATGTGTTACAATTTTAAATAAGGTGTGTAATGAAATAAAAAACACAAAATTAAAACCAAAAGTTCCTTCCTTCTAATCACATCAAAGACTGAATTTCTTTTTACTCTGACAACATCTGAATGAGGCAGGGCACATGCAGTGAATTTTCTCACACCTTTTGTCCAGATGAAAGCTAAAAAGAGTAGGTCCATGGCACCTCTATGCTCTATTCTCATACTTGTTTTTTCTAGAATTAAGGCTGCATCTAGCATGTTTTCATAAGCATTAAGTTTTCTTTGGAGCTGCCTTATTCATATTTAAACAGCTGTCCTAAATGCTACTGCTGTCATACTGGTTGTAATTATATTTCAACTGAAAACCGTTGTTGCGTTTGTATTTATAACTTGGCATAGGAGAGCAACTTAAACTACATATAGAGGTCAGTTTTTCAGAAATGAGATCAATTATTAACTAAGGACACTGGTATCAGGAATATTATCCTGTTGTATGCTTGTACATTTTAAGGGGAAAAACCTAATTTCAAAATTCATTGGTATTTAAACGGGTAGCAATGCTTTCTGTAGCTTAATTTGAAATGGATTTTTAAAATGAGTAAAAGCTGTTTCTAATGATGTCATGGGGGGCACAGTGATTACGTTAAATTTTTGTATATTCTTAGGAATTAAATACTGCATTTATACTCCTACTCAGTTTGTAAAAGTTTAATCAATAACTTCTAAATAAGTATAATTTAAGACAATTGTTAGTTTTTATTGGAAGAGTAGTGCAATATGGTGGGTAAAGGCCACCCGTATTAGTTTCCTAGGGCTGCTGTGACAAAATACCACAAAGTGGGCAGCTTTAAAGAACAGAAATTTATTGTCTCACAGTTCTGGAGACTGCGAGTCAGAGATCAGAATGCTGGCCATTTTGATTCCTTCTAAAGCTTTGAGGAAGAACCTCTTCTGTGCCTCTCTCCTAGCTTTTGTTAGCTCCAGGCATTACTTGGCTTGTAGCGCTAGCATCACATAACATCCTTCCTCTGTCTCCCTGTCTCTGTGTATCTTCTTCTCTTTTATAAGGACACCATTCATGTTGGATGAAGCCCACCCTACTCCAATATGACTTTATGTTAACCTAATTGATAACATCTTTTTTTTTTTTTAAAGGTGTTATTTCCAAATGGGGTCACATTCACAGATACTGGGGTTAGGATTTGAACATATCTTTGGGGGACACAATTCAATTCATAAAACCACCATAAATTCAAATATCATTATATATTACCCATAATGACTTTGGGCATATGGAAGAGACAAATCATTTGTCTAATTACTTACTTCCAGATATGGACAAAGGGCTTATTGTGTTCACATCAGTTCTGCTATTTCCATCGCCCATCTTTAAACATTCCAACTGTGAATATCTTTTGACCTATTTGAAAACCCTGATGGGAAGAAGGGGGAACAATTGACTATAATATGTCAACAGAAGATTTCCAAAGGTGATATTAGAGAAGATAGCTTTAAAGCAACTAGCTGATAACTGTGAACTGTTCTGCTTTATCATATGTTGTGGTTGTTGTTAGGTGCCATCAGTCAGTTCTGACTCATAGTGATACTATGTACAGTCCTGCACCGTCCATACAAGTGTTGCTATGTTTGAACCCATTGTTGCAGCCACTGTGTAAAAGAAGGTATTACTCTTTTTCACTGATGCTCTATCTTACCAAGCATGATGTCCTTCTCCAGGGACTGGTCCCTCCTGACAACATGTCTGAAGTATAGGAGACAAAGTCTTGCCATCCTCACTTCCAAGGAGCACTCTGGCTGTATTTCTTCTAAGACAGGCTTGTTCATTCTTGGGCAGTCCATGGAATATTCAATATTCTTCATCAACACCATAATTCAAAGGCATCAATCCTTCTTCTGTCTTCCTTATTCATTGTCCAGCTTTTGCATGCATATAAGGCTATTGAAAATACCATGGCTTGGATCAGGCACACCTTAGTCCTCAAAATGACATCTTTGCTTTTTAACACTGTAAAGAGGACTTTTGCAGTAGATTTGCCCAATGTAATACATGGTTTGATTTCTTGACTACTGCTTCCATGGGCATTGATTGTGGATCCAAATGAAATGAAATCCTTGACAACCTCAGTGTTTTCTCCATTTAACATGATGTTCCTTATTGGTCCAGTTGTGAGAATTTTTGTTTTCTTTATGTTAAAGTATAATTCATACTGAAGGCTGTGGTCTTTAATCTTCATCAGTAAATTTGTCAAGTCCTTTTCGCTTTCAGTGAGTAAGATTGTGTCATCTATGTAACTCAGGTTGTTAATAAGTCTTCCTTCAATCCTGATGCCACATTCTTCTTCATATAGTCCAGTTTTTCAGATTATTTACTCAGCATACAGAAAGAATAAGTGTGGTGAAAGGATACAACCTTGATGCACTCCTTTCCTGATTTTAAACCACGCATTATCCCCTTGTTCTGTTCAAACGACTGCCTCTTGATCTATGTAAAGGCTCCTCATGAGCACAATTAAGTGTTTTGGAATTCCCGTTATTCACAATGTTATCCTTCAGTATTGCAACTCAAGGATTGAATTTTTTTCTTCAGTTTTTCAGCTTGAGAAATGCTGAGCACGTTCTTTGCTTTTGATTTTCTGACTCCAGGTCTTTGCACATTTCATTATAATACTTTTCTTTGTCTTCTCAAGACAACCTCTGAAATCTTCTGTTCAGCTCTTTTATTTCATCATTTCTTCCACTTCCTTTATCTACTCTACGTTCAAGATCAAGTTTCAGAGTATCTTCGGACATCCATTTTGTTTTTTTCTTTCTTTCCTGTCTTTTTTTATGATCTTTTACTTTCTTCATATACAATGCCCTTGATGTCATTCCACAACTCGTCAGGTCTTTTGTAATTACTTTTCAATGCGTCAAATCTATTCTCAAGATGGCCTTTAAATTCAGGTGTGATATACTCAAGTCCATTCCTTGGCTTATGTGGACTTGTTTTACCACCACTTGTCTGTCAATTTGTTGTACTGTGGTGGCTTGCATGTGGCTTTGATGCTGAAAGCTATGTCATTGATATTTCAAATACCAGTAGGGCCACCCATGGTGGATAGGTTTCAGTGGAGCTTCCAGATTAAGACAGATCAGGAAGAAGGACTGATGATCTAACTCTTTAAAAAATGGACAGTAAAAACCTTATGAAGAGTGGCATAACATTTTCTGATATTGTGCCGGAAGATAAGCCTCTCAAGTTGGAAGGCATTCAAAATACAGAGAAGAGCTGCCTCCTCAAAGTAGAGTCAACCTTAGTAACATAAATAGAATAAAGCTTTTGTGACCTTTATTTGCTGATGTGGCATGACTCGAAAAGAAACAGCTGCAAACATCCATTAGTAATTGCAATGTGGAATGTACGAATCTAGGAAAATTGGAAATTGTCAAAATGAAATGGAACACATAGACGTCAATATCCTAACCATTAGTGAGCTGAAATGGACTGGTATTAGCCATTTTGAATCTGACAATCATATGGTCTACTGTGCCATGAATGACAAATTGAAGAGGAAGGGCATCACATTCTTTGTCAAAAAGAACATTTCAAGATCTATCCTGAAATACAGTGTTATCAGTGATAGGATACTATCCATATGCCTGCAAAGAAAACCAGTTAATACAACTATTATTCAAATTTACCCATCAATCGATAATGCCAAAGAGGAAGAAATTGAAGATTTTTACTGACTTTTGCAGTCTGAAATTGATCAAATATACAATCAAGATACATTGATAATTACTGGTGATTAGAATGTGAAAGTGGGAAACAAAGAAAGATCTGTAGTTCGGAAATATGGCCTTGGTGAAAGAAACGACTCCAGAGATCACGTGATAGAATTTTTCAAGACCAATGACTTATCATTGTGGGTACTTTTTCTCAACAACATAAACAATGACTGTACACATGGACCTCACCAGATGGAATACCCACGATTCAAATGGACTACACCTGTGAAAAGAGATGATGGAGAAGTTCAATATCATCAATCAGAACAACGCCAGGGGCCAACTGTGGAACAGACCATCAGTTGCTTGTAGGCAAGTTCAAGTTGAAGAATAATCATATGTAGAGGTTCCTATTAAAGTGATTTTCTTCTATTTAATTTCTTATTAAAGGAATATGACTTCCAATCAGGAGACTAGGCTGTTAGAAATGATGGGAGTAAACAGATTTTATACTTGTTTGTATTAGGCATTTATTTTGTGCCAGGAAATACGCTAAATACTAAGAATACAGAAATAACTAATATCGGTCCTTGTCTTCAGTGAGCTCACAATTTAATGGAAGAATCAGACATGTAAACAAATAATCACAATGTAGTAGAATGCCTAATTGGAACATGTAGATAAACAAGAAACAGCAGCTAAGATAGTTTGAAAAAATAGGAAAAACTTCACCAAAAAGATAACGGTTTTTTAAAATATTTTTTTTCCTGCAGAATTGATAGTTGAGGATGGGTTTGTTAATAATGTGTATGACACTAAGATACAAAATATAAATGAAAATGACACATTGTGGGGAGGGGACCCCAGAGTAATCAGAACATGTTATAAGACCTGGAAACCAATGTTTGGAGAAAAGGTTGCAAATCTAAAAATCAGATTAGGTTGACAAAGGACTTGGATGCTCTGCTAAAGAACTTTAGGAAGCAAGTGTCAAAGTTTTTTTTTTTTTCACCTAGAAAATTGAAATGATTAGACTGTGCTTTGACGAAATAACTCTGTCAAAAAGGTAATAAGTGAATAGAAGAAGTAACGTAAAGCATTGGAAACTAGCAGTGGAGAATCCGGTAAGAAAGCCACGACAATGGTCCAGGCAGAAGGTGATGAGTTCAGTGGAGATGATTAAAAAGGAATTGATTTGAAAGAAATACTGGGTGGCTGGGTGGCTATGAATAATAAGACTAGAGGTGGGGGTGTAGAAGATGGGAGCAGACCAAGTGTTCTTATATCAGTTTCAGAAATGGAAGGAGGTCTAGTTTAAGACAAAAGATGATGGTTTTTCCAAGATTTTTTTTTTCCTTTTATATCCATTAAGTCTGTTATCTCATATGATACAAATGTGAATGAAAGCCAAGTCTGTAGGGAGGAAAAAGTGCTAGAAATAGGTTGTGCCTGGTTAAATAGGACTAACCTAAGTCTTATAAAAGCATAGAGAAAAAACATTTGCCATTTTGGGGTGGGGAAGTGTGACTTTCCTAGAAGAAAAAATGCTCCTTAGGGCTATCGTTATTTAGCTTCAATAACCAACATCCAAGACTGGAGTCTTTGATAGTTAGAGTATTTCTTTAAAATTATTTGGGAGAGACTTGTGCTAATCCTATTTTCATGAATTAGTAGGAATATTTTCTTTGTGTTACTTGGTTCTCTGTGAGGCTTAATTATATTACCCTTAACATCAGGGAATAATACTTGTCTCATAGAGTTATTTTTATTACTAGCATTAAATGAAATAATATAGGTAACATGTTTTATGTTCTCCTGAGCACATAGTAAGCACTTTGTAAATGAAAGCTATTTGTCAAGTTCCTATTGAAAGTAGGACATGTGTCAGTCAAAGTAAGGAGTTGCTATATTTCAATGTTGTTTTCTTTATGTCTTGTTTCACTCCTTTGTTCATTGAGCAAGTAATTTTTAAGCCCATGACCTGTATCAAGATAGATCCAGAGGCTGTGATCTGCCAGTCTAATGGAGAGAGAGATATGCAGTCAAATAAAGATAGAACAATTTTATTTCATAGCTGATAAATATATATGCATAATATTTCATTTACTTGTGTTCTGTTAATGTCTTTCTTTAAGTGATTTAATTTGGGGGCTTGTCTTTAAAACTACTGCAGATCTTTGAAGTCAAATTGTGTTACCTAAAATATAACTATTTTGAATTATCTTCAGCAATTCCGGAGTTATATTCTAAAACCTGGAATATAGCTAAGTAAACCAGTTACATAAAGAGATGATTAATATGATAAGTACAATAAAGACATATGATATAAAGTTTAAAATAAATGAACACATTGTAACTCAGTGTCCACCTAACATGGCTGCTCTCTGTATGGATGTACAATAATCAAGAGCAGCCAACACAAGAGGCATTTTCTTTCTGATTAAATGTTTCATTCATTCAACAAGTATTTATTGAGCACCAATCATCTGCCTGGTTGGTATTACGTTAGTTGCTTTTAACTTTGCTTGTCAAAATGGTATTTCGAGGTCTTGATTCTTTTTTTCTTTTTAGAAGTAGGGAAACAGTCTACAGCATATTTTTTACTAAGCACCTTTCATGTTAGAGAAAGAGAAATTATTGGCTAGAGAAAGCATGAGTAGAATTTGTAAGGGAAGTCAAACAAAATACTAATCAATTCTTGTTATGTGTATTAAGATGCTTCCAATTTCATTACCCATTTAACAAGTAGGTGTTTTCTGTGACGCACAAATGCTTTGTTTTTTGTTTTTCTGTCCTCAGCTCTACAAATTGCTTTTGTGTGATATATTACAAAAGGGCACTTAGCCAGAGAGCTAAAGCAAAACCTCATTTTGAGAAACAAAAGCAGTGTCAATTTATATGGCAAGAGAATGAATACCACATTCCAAGTTGATATAGGATCTGACATTTCAAATCTAAAATAAATTATTTGGAGGGCCCACTATCTTTTTTCCCTGACCTTGATGTTAACAGCGTTTGTGACCCCTAAATGCAAATGAATTACAATACTGAGTTTCTTCATCAGTATGAATTAGCAGTTTCTTAATGTATGTTTTTGTGATTATCAGTTTATTTTCCAACATGTAATTTCTATCTCCCCAAATCAATTTAGCCAGGAGCATGTTGCAAATGTGACTCATTTCATCTGTGCCTGTGGTTAGCATTATGGTGCTGTCATAAGACCACCTGACAGATTTTTGAGCCTAGAAAGTTGTCCATTTCAATTAACAGGACACCCAGCACATTTCCTGTCAGGATAGTAAAAAAAAAAAAAAAAAAAAGCATGGGCTTATTTGCCTCCTCTCTGAAGAAAATATTATGTAATGTTTTAATATAGAGTCAATTTTTTTTTTCTAGAAATCACAGTTTTAGCAGGAAACCAATATAAATAATGGAAAATAATATATTTGTGCTAAAACCTAGAGAAATGTGATTTCTTTTTCCTGCACATAATGGTTTATATGTTGGGCATCTCTTTCCTACTTCTGTCACTCCTGTAGAAAAATAGATGGAAACATCCCCGAATTTATATTATTGCTATTGCCTGCTGTCACCTTCCCAGAGCAATAGGGCTGGGTTTCCTGTGCTCTGAAAAGAAAACACTGAAGAAATTCATCATTCTAATGTTTAAATATTGTTTACTCTATGAGCCCTTTGAAGAAATCTGTGATGTTTAATTTCTAGACCATGACTACCTAAGGACTGGTGACGTAAAAACACAGTGTGACGAGGGCTCCAATGGCCTCATGAAGAATTGATGCAGCTTTTCAATAATACTTTAATGAGGTTAAAAACTCTGACACTGCTCATACTTTGTCAACATTGGTACATGCTGGACTTAACTGCACGTGTAAAATTGTGGCAATTTCTCTACATTCTAGATAAATCTCTCTTTGTTAAGAGTTTTTGTAACTCTGCATCAGAAGAGAAAACAAACCGAAGCAGAGCTCCATTCAACTCTAAAAACATGTCTGCAAATACATGCAGGCACAGCCATACCATTTTGTAGGGTTAAGCTTCACAAAATCATCTCTGCAGCAGGCTGCACATTTAGCTGGGAGACAACTGAGTTATAAAATTGGTTTTGGACTATTGAGAAAAGAAATGGAGCTAGAGGGTACAGATGCTATCAGGAGCCCCATAAAATAGGAACTTTTTCTTCTTCTGGTAAATTGCTCACTCTACTACTGGTTAATTTTCCTTTATATGGAGAATGGTCATTGTCAGAATGCCTTGCGTTTCCACTTCATGCACGGTTTCTCTCAACTAAAATTGTGCATATGTGTAGTAACGAGATGAGCATAAGAGACTGCAAATATTTCTTTAAAATAACCAATTATTCCTTTACAGGGAAAAAAATCCTAACTATAAATTTGGGAGCTGAAAGGAACCATAAAGACCACATTATCTCCCCAAATCATTCTGAAGGTGAAAACTGACCTGCAAAGAGGTTATTTATCCCAAATCAGAAAGTTAGCTAGCAATAAAAGAATGGACCAGAATGCCATCATCTGCCCCAGAGTAAAGTACTTTACCTTTCAGTGTGTTATGTAATTTCACAACAGAGTTTTCTAAACAAGAGTTTAGAAAATTTGGAGCATCCAAACCTAGACTTTTTAAGGGAATTATTTATCATAATTCCTGTTTTTATTGTACCTTTCAAAGAGTTGAATTTTATCTCAATAGCAACCTTAACTCAGTCATTATCAATATAATTCTGGGCCAACATAAGTGTATTTGTTGTATTTTAACACTTCTTTTACTCAGCAAAATATGTTCAGATCTATCATTTTATTTTGTCATCATAGCTGTCTGATAAAGCAGCTATTTTAATTTCTTTTTTATTTTATTTTTTCCTTTGCCACTGAGGATACTGAAAAAAGAGAGGTAAAATATGACCTTACTAAGTTTACAAATCAATCCACACAGGCAGTGACAATAAAATTATCAGATTCAATGAGCAGAGACTTTCAGGAGAAAGGAAGAGAGGAAATAGGTTACCAAGTACAAAGTACTGACTGATTTGTACTGAACTTTCCAAGAGAAGCTTTGTATATGTTACTTCATTTAATCTTCATGGCCACTTTGTGAAGAATTATTGGAATTTCCTAGATGACAGACTGAGTCTCACACAGCATAAATAATTCAACAAGTCCATAAAACTATTTAGAGACAGAGCTAGGATTCAAATTCAGAATTGTCACTCCACAACTGATGCTTGGTCCTTTAGATCAGTGGATCTCAAAGAGCATTCTAGGGACCCTGGGAGCTCCAAAACTCACTCAGAAAGTCTATGAGATCAAAAGTATTTTCATAATAATAGCTTTTCCAATCTCATTTTCTAACAAGGGTACAGTGGAATTTTCCAGAGGTTACATGATATGTGGTAACAAAACAAATTGACTCAAGCGAATATGAGAGTCTAGCTATCGTCTATGAAGTTAGATATTAAAAAGGATTTGCAAATGTGTAAAACAATGTTACTCTTCTCAGTGTTTTGTTTTGGAAAATACTTATTTTTCATAAAACATGTAAATTATGTTTACATTATAGGTTTGGTTTGTTATTTAAATAAATTAATAATATTTTATATTTCTTTTAATTTTTAATAGGTTATTATTTCTGTAAATATACCTCACATACACAAAAGTTCTTTTGGATTCTCAATAATTTTTAAGACATAAAGGAGTTCTAAGAACAGAAATGCTTGTGAACCACTGCACTAGATCCAGCTTCCTCAGCAAGTAATACTGGAAACTATAACATACAACAGAACTAGACCAGGACCTATCTTTCAAAAGACAAGAGAATTTATGCATATATAAGGCTTAGTTTTAGAAATGATCTTTAGATAAGCCTTGCCACCATGGTGGTGTTTTATCTAACTTAACAGAGAAAGAAGTCAGTAATTATTGTTCTCTACTTTCAGGCCATGAGTTATGAATTATCACTGTGACTAGGTATTCAAATGTGAGTCCTTTGACTTAGTTTCAGCAAAGGTTTCAAAAGCCAAGAAGGAAACAATAGGTGATAAAACTTCCAAATTCCAAAGTGAGGGGCTAGAATCCACATAGAACTTTCAAAGGCAATTTTTAAAACTGGTTTGACAACACCTCTCCTATCTAAACCAAACAAACCAAACCCAGTGCCGTGGAGTTGATTCTGACTCATAGAGACCCTATAGGACAGAGTAGAACTGCCCCATAGAGTTTCCAAGGAGAGCCTGGTGGATTTGAACTGTCAACCCTCTGGTTAGCAGCCATAGCACTTAACCACTACTCCACCAGGGTTCCTACCTAGAGGGAAGAAATTGGAGAAGTCAAGGTGCTGGAAATAGAAGAATTTCTTTGGAGATAGTTGTTGGTGTGCTTCATCCCTTGTGGGTGAGGAATGAAGACAGTTTCCCTCTGCCACGAAACCTAGAGAATGGGACTTTAGAGAGCCCATCTGGAGATCTGTTACATGTGATGTCTCTGGGCACCACAGCAGGTCCTGACCCACACCAAGAAAAGCCAAAGGCAGGAAGGATGTTGTGACTGGCTCAGCCCTCAAATGGAGAAGCAAAGAGAGGAGGAGGCTCCATTGTACTCACAGAGGTAGACAGGGCAAAGAATGATGAGTGTTTCTTCCGTGACAAGATACTGAAGAATCTACCTGGAGTCCTTGTTGTCAGTAACTTTTTTGTGTTTTATTACTTCTCTGCCTACAATAAAGCATAAAGAACTCATATCCACTCTTTACCTCAATTGTTTACATGTCGTCCTATTTGCTTTATCATTCTGTGTCTATCAATTCATCTGTCTATCAATATCATTCTCCATGTACATACACACACACATGCATGCACACACATATGTGCACATACATGCATGCACATACACATTATGTTTTTCTGGACCATTTGCATGTAGTTTGGAGATTTTGTGCCCCTTTATCCCTAAATACATCTGTGAGTATTTCTTATAAGTAAGGAAATTTTCTTATATAACCACAGTACAGTTACTAAAATCAGGAAATTTCACATCAACACAATTAGTATTACCTAATTCACAACTTTTTTTTTTTTTAATTCACATCTAGGGTTTTTTCAAATTCTTCCCAAAATGACTGCCTAGAAGGGCATCCTGACCCTACCAAGGGGAAGAACTATTGATTTCCCAGGAGCTGAAAGAAGAAATGTGAAGGGCTGACCAGAGAAAAATGAATAGCCCTGGTAAGGATACTGCAGATGAGAAATTCCCATGGATGAGGGTTTCTAAAACACCCATAGAAACACTCATAAGAGAGGCCGCTTTGGCCCCCTGACATGCCAGAGCAAACCAACGCCAGGTTATGTCTGTGTCCATTAGGCATGACCTTCCCTGACTTTTGGCTCTTCTCCGGATCCCCTCCATTTCTGTCATGTAGCAGCTCAGCTCTACAAGCAATGACCACTAAGATCAGCAGCCAAAATTTGCTGCTGGATTATTGTTCCAAGCTAGAATTTTGCTTGACAGTGTGTTAAGGTAATGTATAATGTATCTTTTCCATTCTGAAGGTACAGAGCCATTTATTTATTAATAGTGCTAGAAGATGATCCCCCTAGGTTGGGAGGCATAACTACACAATAGCCACAACAGTGAACTCAAACATGTCAATGATCACGTAGACGACACAGGACTGGGCAACGCTTCATTATGTTGTACCTGAGGTCACCATGAGTCAGAGCTGACTCAATGGCGACTACTAATAACAACATTCGTTCAATAATCAAATATTAACTCAATGTCTACATTGTAAGTCCTGGACTAGGAAGATCCCTGAGCAGTCTGTTCAACATACATTCACTCATTTATCCGTACGTTCATCCATTCATTCAACAGATATTTATTGATAAATATAATGTCCCAGACTTTCTAGGTACTAGGAAAAAAATATTTGAGTAAAATGGGTATGGCGCCTATTCTTCTGCAAGTTACCTTCTAAGGTACATCTCTTGTCCTCGTTGGGCTTGGCACTCTCGTCTTTGCCAGGGGACACTGCAACTATGTTTTGATATGTCTGGCATACTGAAGTTTTTGTTCGACAGTGATTAAGGAAGGATTTGGATCAGAAAATGGAGCCAAAGGAGAATTTAGTCCAGCTTTGTTCCCCTGTAATTATGCTTGGTCTTTTTGAAGTCCTACTTGTTGGCTCTGTGTTTTGTTATTTTTTAATAGTTCTAGGATAGTAGGAATTTTATCTAGCATTTCTTGTGACCCTTTGACAGTCAAATGCAAAGCAGAACACACTTTTTTAAAATATGCTTTTAAAATGCTTCTTTAGGCAGATTGATTTCATATATTCAGAACCTAAAGCCCATATATGTGTATACTAATTAATTAATTATTATGAATACAAGTGTGAGTTTTGATTTTTTTTTTTTTTTTATCCAAAGCTCTTTGTGTGGTTTTACCATTTAGGCAGTTCTGACTTATCTTAAAGTATTTTGACCTGATACATGTATTAAACACTCACGTCTAAATTCAGAGTAATTTTCTCTTGGAAGCAAAAAAAAAAAAAAAAAAAACTGATCTGAGCCATCATGACTTTTGCTTCAATGCGAATTATGGGCTTCATCAACATTATTCCATTTCCACTAAGTTGGTTTTAAAACTCCTAAACTCAAAGCCAAAACAGTAATGCTATTTGCTTGTTTAGCTTTATAGAAGCATTGGGAAGCCTGGCAATGATGCTTAAATTATATTGAACCTTGGAGTTTCTAATAGCTGTTTTTAAGATCATGAGAAACTAAGTTTAATAGCTTGCTTTGGGGATATCATTCTAGACTCACAAACCTGGATAGAATAACTGGAAGTATGCTTTGTGTTAGACTGCTGGCTCTTACACATTGCAGAATTAAGATGGGACTGATTTCTTCGGCACACACACACTTATAGCATACATATATGTGTGCATATGAGTCCCTGAATGGTCCAAACATTTAACACATTCAACTGCTAACCAAAATTTTGAGGTTTTAGTCCACCCAGAGGCTCCTCAGAAGAAAGATCTAGCGATCTACTTTCAAAAAATCAGCCATCGAAAACCCTATGGAGCACAGTTCTATTCTGACACAGATGGGGTCACCAAGAGTCAAAGTCAACTCAATGGCAACTGGTTTTTTATGTGTCTATACTTGTGTTTTATGTATATATTTACATACGTGTATTATATACATACCAAGCATATATATACATATGTATATGTAGCTGTGTAATTTATTCTACAATGTATGCAATGTGTGTATATATGTATATAATGCATATAGATGTTTATATATATATATATACACACGTGTGTGTGTGTATATATGTCACTTTGAAGACCAAGGTGAGCCTGACCCAAACTGGTATTTTCAATCACCTCATATGCACACAAAAACTGGACAATGAATAAGGAAGATCGAAGAAGAATTGATGCCTTTGAATTATGGTGTTGGTGAAGAACATTGAATATATCATGGACTGCCAGAAGAATGAACAAATCTGTCTTGCAACAAGTGCAGCCAGAATGCTCCCTAGAAGCAAGGATGGCAAGGCTTTGTCTTATATACTTTGGGCATGTTATCAAGAGGAACCAGTCCCTGGAGAAGGACATCATACTTGGTGAAGTACACAGTTGGCGAAAAAGAGGAAGACCCCTCAGTGAGATGGATTGACACGGTGGCTGCAACAATGGGATCAAGCCTAGCAGCAATTGCAAGGGTGGTGCAGGACAGGGCAATGTTTTTTTCTGTTGTACATAGGGTTGCTATGAGTCAGAAGCAACTTAACAGTGCCTAACAACAACAACACACCCATATATGTTTGAATAAATGTGTAATACCTATTAAGTGATAATAAATGGCGCAGTCTGTCTGACTCTAGAGCTTTTTTTTTTTTTTTAATATCTCACATTGTACCTGTATGAGTGACCTTTTGAGAAGGTTGGTACTATTGACATACACATGCATTGTTTGAAAGTTTATTTTGATTTTGCTAAGGAGAAATACCTTGTTTTTATGTTTGAATGTGCAACTACTTCAAAATGAGTATTTCCCTCGGTGCTAGATATGAGATATAAAAGTAAGTATTAAAAAAAGACCTTTGAAATATAAATGCCTTTGGCATAATATTATAGCAAAGAATTACGTTTTAAAGCTTGATTTGTTAATTTTATGCACCATTTATTTGAGTTCCTCATAAGTTTTTTTTTATTATTTTTTATGAAAGGTTGCTATTCAAGCATTTTAAATTGCTTTGTTTTGTGGTTCTAAGTTAACATATTGGCTACAGCAGTTTATGTTCCTGTTTGAACAGTTTCAAGAAAGAAAAAAGTCATTAATTTGTTAAGAACAGGAATTATGTCTACTCCATAAACATATTCCACGTGCATAGAGTTTTTATTGTTTCCTGACCAAGGAGGCTTTAGTATTCTAGTTATAGAAATGAGGAGGCAAAGGCTCAAAGGGGTACTTTTATTTTGTGCATGTGAGGTATTTATATATTTGCCACTGGAAAAAAAATTGTCATTTTTATCCATCTAGCATGTTCTTTCCTGGTAAGATATTGCTATTCTGCAGCTGGGGGCTGGGGGTGGGGGGACATATTAAATAAAACACAGTCCTTTGATTTCATCATTTGATTTTATTGACTCACTTGCTTTATTTTTTAGCTGCTAGAATATATTTAAAGTTATTTCAAAATCTACATGCCATTGGATACTGATGTGTTCTTTTCACACCCTTTTATTAA
Source organism: Elephas maximus indicus (assembly GCF_024166365.1). Lineage (NCBI taxonomy): Eukaryota > Metazoa > Chordata > Mammalia > Proboscidea > Elephantidae > Elephas > Elephas maximus. The sequence goes on from NC_064822.1 coordinate 141,365,142, forward strand.
AAAAAAAAAGCCAAACCTGTTGCTGTTGCGTAGATTACAATTCATAGCAACCCTATAGGACAGAGTAGAGCTGCCCCATGGGGTTTCCAAGGCTGTAGATCTTTAGGGAAGCAGACTGCTACATCTTTCACTGAGAGGCTGGTGGGTTCGAACCACCAATCTTTTGGTTAGCAGCCAAGCGCTTTAACCCCTGCTCCACCAAGGGTCCTTACATCCCTTTATAGACACTTTTACATTATTTGCAGCCTGGTAGCACAGTAATTAATCGTTTGGCTGTTAACCAAAAGGTCGGCAGTTCAAATCCACCAGTCGCTCCTTGGAAACCCTATGAGGCAGTTCTACTCTGTCCTACAGGGTCACTATGAGTCAGACTCGATGGCAACTTTTTTTTTTTTTTTTTTTTTACATTATTCACACAATAATCTAGTGTTAATGCTTGAAAAATGCTTTGCTCTTCTGTATTAAAGTAACTATTTTCTTGCTCTTTCTTGAGACACTGCCTTGGGGCCATTCCGCTTCTTGATTTCTCCACTTTGAAGATTCTTTCCTGGATCTTCACACAGCTGTCTTCTACTCTGCTTTGGTCTCTGCTGAAATATCTTCCCAAAGAGGACTCTCTTGACCACCTTACCTAAAATAGCCTCTCCCGCCTGCAACCTGTTTAATTCTTTTAAGCCTTACCTCCCTGTATTTTTATTCATAGTAATTATTACTACCTGAATTTATGTCAAGCAGCCCTGTTGGTGCAGTGGTTAAAGCACTCAGCTATTAACTCAACAGTCAGTGGTTCAAACCCACCAGCCACTTCAGAGAAGAAAGATGTGGCTGGCAGTCTGCTTTTATAAAGATTTATAGCCTTGGAAATCCTATAGGGAAGTTCTACTCTGTCCTATAGGGTCACTATGAGTTGGACTCAATGTGACAGAAATGGGTTTTGGTTTGAAGTTATATTGGTTTACCTTCTCACCCATTCCATGAGGGTAAGGATCTTGTCTGCCATAATCACCTCAATGAATAGTGTCTGTCTTACAGGAAGTCCTCAAAAACAAACAAAATCCTATGTTAAATTAATACATAAGGCGGGACTCTTTTAGTCGGGTAACAACCATGCACATTTGAAACCAATTTTTGATTAAATAATACACACAAAGAGTCTAAAAAGTTAATCCATTTTTTTCACAGAAGTAATCAAACTAACGCATAGTTTTCTATAGATATTTTAACTTGAAGCAATAAAAAGAAATTATTTAAAAGTATAAATCAGAAGCTTTATTAAGATAAATCCTATTTTCATTTATTAACTTAAAGCAGTTATCTTGGATTTGCTTTAAACCAGTGGAGACCCGTGCAGCTGTGGAATTCACTCCAACAACTGGCCCAGTTGTTAAAAATTTTTTATTGTGTTCTAGGTGAAAGTCTACTAAGCAAATTAGTTTCCCGTTCGACAGTTCGTACATAAAGTGGTCCATGACATTGATTGCATTCCCCACAATGTGTCAGTATTCTCCCCATTTCCGGCCTGGTTTTCCCATTTCCTTTCATCTGGATTTTCTGCCCTTTTCTGCATCCTCATCTTTGCTTTTGAGCAAATGTTGTCCTTTTAATCTCATACAACAGATTGTTCTAAAGATCACGTTACTCTCAGGTATTATTATTTATTTATGGGCTTGTCTATTGTTTGGCTGAAAAGTGGTCTCTGGGAATGGCTTCAGTTCCAGGTCAGAAGAGTGTCTTAGGTTCATCGTCTCAGGGGTTCCTCCAGTCTCTGTCTGACCAGTAAGTCTGGTCTATTTTATGAATTTGATTTTTTGTTTTACATTTTTCTCCCACTCTGTTTGGGACCCTCTGTTATGATCCTAATCAGAGCGGTTAGTAGTGGTAAGCAGGCACCATCTAGTTCTTCTGGTCTTGGGGTCGTAGGCTGTGGTTTATGTGGTCCATTAGCCCTTGGTACCAATTGCTCCCTTGAGTCTTTGGTTTTCTTCAAGGCACCAATAGTTGTTTCTTAAATGGCCACTAGCGAGCTTTTAAGACCCCAGACATTACTTACCAAAGTAGGATGCAGAACATTGTCTTTATGAACTTTGTTGTGCCAAGTGACGTAGATGTCACCTGAGTTACTGGTCCTTTGCCTTCAAGCCTCGGAACTTCGTGCCGTGAGGTGTTTGGTTATGTCTAAGTTTCCATGACTGCATCTGTTGTGTGCTCTATTGTCCATATTAATATACACGCAGCATCTACAATTATGTATGTAGAAATGTCCATAACCAAACCTATATCTGCAGGTGAGTATGCTCCTCTACACTCTTCCACACCTTTTTTAGCATGTCTGTCTACTTATATATCCATTCACAAGTTACTGTTTGTTAATACTATTGTTGGAGGATTGTCTGTATTTAGTAATACTATAAAACCAAACCAAACCAAACCCAGTGCCATTGAGTCAATTCCGACTCATAGCGACCCTATAGGACAGAGTAGAACTGCCCCATAGAGTTTCCAAGGAGCGCCTGGTGGATATGAACTGCCAACCCTTTGGTTTGTAGCCATAGCATCTAACCACTACGCCACCAGGGTTTCCTTAAAAGAAAAAAATTAATTCCTGCGTTCCTCTCAGTGACTCCCTTTGCCTTGGTCATGTTGCGCTGACTTCTTCCACATTGTGTATTGCATTTCCCTTCACCATATTTAACACATGTTTTCAATCTAGTTTGTAATTTTCCTTCACTTCTCCCCCTATTCCTGGTAACATGAAAGATTTTTTTTTCTCTGTGTAAACTTTTTCTTGTTTTCTTATAATGGTGGTCTCATACAATATTTTTCCTTTTGTATTGATTTATTTCACTCAGCATAGTGTACTCCAGATTCATTCATGTTGTAAGATGTTTCATGGATTCATCATTATTCTTTATCGTTGTGTAGTATTCCATCATGTGTATGTCCACAGTTTGTTTATCCAACCAACCATTGATGGGCACTTAAGTTGTTTCTATTTTTTGCTATTGTGAACAATGCTGCAATGAACATGGGTGTGCATATGTCTATTCGTGTCATGGCTATTGTTTCTTTGGAGTATATACCTAGGCGTAGGATTGCTGGATCACATGCTATTTCTATTTCTAGCTTTTTAAGGAAGCACCATATCATTTTCTGTAGTGGTTGTACCATTTTACATTCCCACCAGCAATGTATAAGAGTTCTGATGTCCCCACGATCTTGCCAAAAATTGTTATTTCCTGCTTTTTTGATTAGTGCCGGTAATGTTGGGGTGAGATGGTATATCATTGTAGTTTCAATTTGTATCTCTCTAATTGCTAATGATCACGAGCATTTCTTCATATGTTTATTAGAAGTCTGTTCATATCCTTTATCCATTTTTTAAGTTGATTGTTGTCTTTTTGTTGTTTAGGTGTTGAAGTTTTCTATAAATTTCAGAGATTAGGCCCTTTTCAGATATGTCATAGCCAAAATTTTTTCCCAGTCTATAGCTTTTCGTTTTACTCTTTTGGAGAAGTTTTTTGAAGAGCATAGCTGTTTAGTTTTTAGGGGGTCCCATTTATCTAGTTCATATTCTACTGTTTGTGCATTTTTAGATGTGTTTTGATATTATATTTATGTCATATATTAGGGCCCCTAGCATAGTCCCTATTTTTTCTTCCATGATCTTTATAGTTTTAAGTTTTATATTTAGGCCTTTGATCCATTTCGAGTTAGTTTTTATGTATAAGTCTGAGGTATAGGTCCTGTTTCATTTTTCTACAGATAGACATCCAGCTTTGCCAGCACCATTTGTTAAAGAGACTGTCTCTTCTCCCATTTAATGGACTTTGGCCCTTGGTTGAAGATCAGTCATCCATAGGTGGATGGATTTATGACTGGGTTCTCAATTCTGTTCCATTGGTCTATGTGTCTGCCATTGTACAAGTACCAGGCTGTTTTGACTACCATGGCTGTATGGTAGGTTCTGAGATCAGGTAGTGTGAGGCCTCCTACTTTGTTCTTCTTCAATAATGATTTATTTATCCAGGACCTCTTTCCTTTCCATAAAAAATTCATGATTAGTTTTTTCATCTTGTTAAAGAATGTTGTTGGACTTCGGATCAGGATTGTATTATATGTGCAGATCACTTTGGGTAGTATTGACATTTCCACAATGTTAAGTCTTCCTATCCATGAGCATGATATGTTTTTCCATTTAAGTAGGTCTCTTGTTTTCTTGCAATAGTGTTTTGTAGCTTTCTATGTATAGGTCTTTTATAACCCTGGTTAGATATATTCTTAAGTATTTTATATTTTGGGGGACTATCGTAAATGGTATTGTTTTCCTGATTTAATTTTAGCAGTTCTCTTTGTTGGTATGGAGGAATCCAACTGATTTTCGTATGTCGATCTTCTATCCTGCTACTTTGCTGAATCCTTCTATTAGTTTCAGTAGCTTTCTTGTGGAATCTTTGGGATTTTCTATCTATAGTATCTTATCACCTGGGAATAGAGATAGTTTTACTTCTGTGGGCCCCCAGCTTTGGGGGCAGGGCTGGGTGAGTGCCACTGAACTGTAGAGGGGTGGACAAGATGGGTGGGTGTGGCACAGTGGGTGAGGTGAGTGCATTTAACTTTCATAAGGTAAGCAGCACTCCTTCTGGCTGCGGAGATGGGTGTACAGTCACTCCTGCTTTGTTGCACCAGGTGATCGAGGGCTTCATCTGAGAACATTGCTTGCCTTGTCTCAATATGGCCATGCTATGCAAATTCAGCAGGCACGGCGCTAGTGATCCGTAATTCTCCGTGTCTCCTGTTTTAGTACAGCCCTTCCTTCCACTTGACGCTCAGTCCGATTCTTCAGCCTTTCCTTTGGTATTCAGAGTTCCAAAGTTGTCATCTATATCCAGTTCACTTGTTTTCTCATGTCTTTGTTGTACGAAGGATGTTATGAGGTGTCTGACTACACTACCATCTTGGACTGCCTCTTGGCCCAGTTTCAATGGTCAGAGAACTAGGCTACGGATGGATACAACTTCACATATTTTCAGCCTATATGCATTTGAACTTGCCCATTTCTGTGGGTAGACACAGTATGAATTGATAGAGATCTCCATAGTTGATCAGGATAAAGGATCAAAAGAGGCGTATTGAATATCACCAAAACTATAAGATGAGATTATCATTTGCTTGTTCAAGTAATATTGTAGAAATAGATGGTTAATTTTATCATCTTAAAGATGTCTCCATAATGAATGTGTTAGAAAACTTCAGAAAAATCATATATTCTTTGTTGTCAAGCCACTTCAAATTTCCTTTCTTTAGAGTTAATATTTATGTTCTACTAGCTCTGTCAGGCTTATCAGATATTTCTTTACTCCAATAGAGAAAAAAAATTAAACTTAATCTCTATTTTATTGGCATTCCTTGGAAATTTTAAGTGTAAATGCTGTAATATAAGGTATGTTTCTGACCAGTCAAAATCCAAATCCACAGAAACAAAGTAATATGAAGAGATCAATTGCTATTGAAAATTACTTTCCATAGAGAAAATTAGAGCATACATGTTCATTGCGGAAATTGTAAGTACAATAAGGACAAAGTCTGTGTCTGTGCTGTGAGGTTTTATATTCATGGCACTTAGGACTATATCTGGCACATAGTAGACACCCAATACACCTTTACTGAATAAAGTAATTTTTAAGGCCATATCTAAGACCCCTCCAAAAACCGTAATATACAGCTTTTGTGTATTAAGTGCAATTGATAAAGATGATTAATAATATAATCTTTTTTTTTTTTTTTGGTCTTAAATGCACCTGTTATTTCTGAACATGGTATTCAGAAGCAATGAAATATATCATCCTAATAATTGTATAATTGAGTGATGATTTTATGATTTTTCCTTAAGTAAAAACTACACTTTAACTACTGACCTTGCTCAAGAGCAATAGAGTAGCTAAAATGGAAATAAGAAGTAGAAAATATATGTAGGGAGTTCCTGCCATTCATGACAGAATAATAACAGTAATAGTTTTTCTAAGAGTGTTATTTCAGAAGAATCCTTTATGTTAACAATAGAAACACACGTATTTCTTTTTCCTGTATTCAGTGGTTGGGATATTACTCTTTCGCAAGAAGCTGAACAAGATGTATTTGGCTTTTGAAATCCTACATGGTGGTAGGATAGCTTTTCATTCCTAGGTAGTTTCTACTAATGCAGATACCAATTATGCTTTCAAACTTTTCAATATCTCATCCCTGTGTGTTATGGGTAGTGCAGATTGTTTTTGTGTTATAGCCTTTGTTAATGCATTTGCAGATTGCATTGAGTCTGAGAAAATTACTCTATACATCAGCATCGACAGTACAAATTGTTTACTTTTCTTTTTTATCTACCAACTGTTCTAGTGTACTACATTATACAAATCAGTAATAAAAAAAAAAAATTAAGTGACTAAATTTGGTTCTGAGGAAAGTTGGAGTGCTGGAGCAAATATATTTTTTAATGTTTCCCAAAACTGAACAACAGAAAGGGTAAATAAAATGGAATGTGAAACCAAACATACTCTCTGCCTTCTTCCTTCTGACTTGGTGATTAATTTAGCATCGCTTGTGAAATTAGTGAAATTAAAGTATTTCCCATGCGTGTAATGCTATTGTCTAGCTAACGAACCTTGAATAGAGGTTTATTTATATAGA